>NC_054494.1:7143703-7743703 GCF_017639515.1 Carcharodon carcharias | reverse complement strand
TGCATCCAAACAACATAAGCAGCAAGTGATAGACAGAGCTAAGTGATCCCACAACTAATGGATCAGATCTAAGGTCTGCAGTCCTGCCACATCCAGTTGTGAATGGTGGTGGAGAATTAAACAACTCACTGGAGGAGGAGGCTCCACAAATATCCCCATCCTCATTGGTGGAGGAGCCCAGCACATCAGTGCAAAAGATAAGGCTGAAGCATTTGCAACAAACTTCAGCCAGAAGTGCCAAGTGGATGATCCATCTCGGCCTCCTCCAGAGGTCCCCAGCATCACAGATGCCAGTCTTCAGTCAATTCAATTCACTCCATGTGATCTCAAGAAACAGCTGAAGGCACTGGATATGCAAAGGCTATGGGTCCTGACAATATTCCGGCAATAGTACTGAAGACTTGTGCTCCAGAACTTGCCGTGCCCCTAGCCAAGCTGTTCCAATACAGCTACAACATTGGCATCTACCCAGCTATGTGGAAAATTGCCCAGGTATGTCCTGTACACAAAAAGCCAACAAATCCAACCCAGCCAATTACTGCCCCATCAGTCTACTCTCGATCATTAGTAAAGTAATCTAAGGGGTCATCAACGGCACTATCAAGCGGCACTTTAGGTTCCAAGTTTGGATTCCGCCAGGGTCACTTAGCTCCTGACATCATTACAGCCTTGGTTCACATTTGGACAAAAGAGCTAATCTCCCAAAGTGAGGTGACAGTGACTGCTCTTGACATCAAGGCAGCATTTGACAGAGTGAGTCATCTCAGTTCCAGGACATCACTACAGGATTTCCTCAGGGTAGTGTCCTCTGCGCAACCATCTTCAGTTGCTTTGTCAATGACCTTCCTTCCAACATAAGGTCAGAAGTGGGGATGTTCGCTGATGATTGCACAATGTTTATCACCATTCGCAACTCCTCAGATACTGAAACAGTCCATGTCCAAATGCAGCAAGACCTGGACAATATCCAGGCTTGGGCTGACAAATAGGATGTAACATTCATGCCACAGAAGGATCAGGTATTGACCACCTCCAACAAGAGAGAATATAACCATCTCCCGTTGACATTCAACGGCATTACCATCACTGAATCCTCTACTATCAACATCCAAGGGGTTACCATTGACCAGAAACTGAGCTGGACAAACCATATAAATACTGTGGCTACAAAAGCAGGTCAAAGGATATGCATCCTGTGGTGAGTAACACACCTCCTGACTCCCCAAAGCCTGTCCACCATCTACAAGGCACAAGTCAGGAGTATGATGGAATACTCTCCACTTGCCTGGATGAGTGCAACTCCAACAACACTCAAGAAGCTTGACACCATCCAGGACAAAGCAGCCTGCTTGATTGGCACCCCATCCACAAACACAATCTCTCCTCCGGCGAAACACTGTAGCAGCAATGTGTACCATCCGCAAGGTGTACTGTAGGAATTCACTAAGACACCTTAGACAGCACCTTCCAAGCCCAGGACCACTACCATCTAGAAGGACAAGGGCTGCAGACAGATGGGAACAACACCACATGGAAGTTCTCTTCCAAGTCACTCACCATCCTGACTTGGAAATATATCGGCCGTTCCTTCACTGTCACTGGGTCAAAATCCTGGAACTCCCTCCCTAACAGCAATGTGGGTGTACCTACACCACATGGACTGCAGCAGTTAAAGGGACAGCTCACCACCACCATCTCAAGGGCAATTAGGGATGGGCAATAGATGCTGGCCCAGCGAAGCTCAGATCCCGTGAATGAATAAAAATAACACATCAGTCGTCACCATTCAGCATTCTAAACTCAAGGGAATAAGCAAAGCCAAACTCTTTCATCCTTCCCTGCTCATTCAATGCCAGCATGTTTGAACATGTTTAGGAGACTGGAAACAACCCTGGGATTAAATTCCCACTGGGGTTCCCTGGAGCATCTGTTGTAACTTTGAAAAGCTGCAGATGGAAAGAGCAGCGTTTTCCTATTCATTCATGGGATGTGAGTGTCGCTGGTTAGACCAGCATTTATTGCCCATCTCTAATTGCCCTTGAGAAGGTGGTGGTGAGCTGCCTTCTTGAACTGCTGCAGTCCATGTGGTGTAGGTACACCCACAGTGCTGTTAGGGAGGGAGTTCCAGGATTTTGACCCAGTGACAGTGAAGGGATGGCCGATATATTTCTAAGTCAGGATGGTGAGTGGCTTGGAGGGGAACTTCCAGGTGGTGGTTTTCCCATCTATCTGCTGCCCTTGTCCTTCTAGATGGTAGTGGTCATGGATTTAGAAGGCGCTGTGTAAGGAGCCTTGGTGAATTCCTGCAGTGCATCTTGTTGACGCACTATGGGCTTTGATGGTGAGGTTTCAAAATATGTCAAGATAGTGTGGGGGACAGACGATTGTAAATATCAGAAATTATTTTACAGTGTATTAACAAAGGGTTAATATGGATTTTCTGGATTTAGATGACTCATTTAGAAAAATTATTTAACATTTTTCAGTACCAGAGCAGATAATAACAACTTGCATTTGAATAGCACCATTAATGTAAAGAATTCTTCCCAAGGTGCTTCACTGAGATGTAATCAGGTAAAAATGGATGCTGAGCCAAGGATGGATTGATTAAAGGACACCATAAACCTGAGCAATGAAACCAGGGAATCGGCGTCTCCTGGGCTTGTTCTCCTTGGGACCTGATTGCCTTCATCCCGTCCTCTGATCCTGACCTTCGTGGAAGACCCTTTATCTATGCAGCCTTCTATCTGCACATGATTCCTGTCTGCACAGCTCGATTTCCTCTTTGTCATTCCTTTGTGTTGGTGTTTTATGCCACTACAAAATCCATTCGTCCACATCTTTAAATTATTTTTGCCTATATTCGTGCCCAGTATATCATGAACCTTCAATCAAACGCTTTAAAAGACTGGACACGAACAAGTTATTAAAAAGGCGGCTACAGGTCCTGTGACCTTTGGCATTTGAGCTACAGACAGTAGCAAGTCACAGTCAGATGCCTAATTAAGTATGGACATTCACAGCCATCCAGTGAATTCACACATCTCTTTAAGGATGGGCCAATATAAAAGACTATGGGCAGGAATTTTAAATTAGCAAGCAGGTGCTATCCCAGGACTGGCCAGCAAATGGACCACCATCAGTGAGTGGCCCCCGACTGCAATCTCACGCTGGCTGACCAATTAACAGCCAGCCAGCATGAAGCATGCCCTGAAATGCTCAGCAATGTCGGGGTCGGGGGTGGGAGGAGGGCAGGCACCGATGTAAGTGCAGGTCTTGGGGAATGTGGAATGAAAGCGGCCTGAAGGCAGAGAGCTGCCTCAGGGAGCTGAAGAATTTAAAACCAATAAATAAAGATTTTAATATCCAGAAAAAAAATGTCCACGCATCAGAATCGGTCACCTGAGTATACACATGATGAAAGTTCTGTCCATATATTTTTATTTATTTTTTATTTAATAATGGAAACCTCATCCCGCCCTTGGTTGAGGCTTCATCAAAAATGCAAAGTCCGCCTGGCAGATTCTCCCGTCTGCCAATCATAGGGTTGGACAAGCCACGGAAAATCGGGGACAATTGGAACTTTAATGGGTTTAATTACCTTCTTAATTGTTGGTGGGAGTGCTTCCAACTTTTGTGCGCACCCATCGACCGAAATATCGCACGAGCACGGGATGACATCAGGACGCTTGTCACGTGCTATTTTACGCTCGAGCAGGTCGGGCACGTTGCCTCACGCCGAACTAAAAATTCTGCCCTACGGAGTTCCCAGATTGCCTCTCTACGTTCTCATCCTGGACAAGAGGAAAGATCAAAACTCAGTAGGGTGGCAGGTGGAAGTGAATGGCCCCAGCATCTTCCGATGGTAACCTGATGATCGTCTCAAATCGTCAGAGGCATTAATTTACAACACGGGATGTGAAATTAGGTGAAACACCACCCCTTAGATGGAAAAGGGCCGACACTTGTGAAAAGGCACATGGGGGCAGCCATATTTTTGTCTGCTTTTAAAAATCAGCTAAGAGTTGTTTGCGGTTAATCATCAGTTGGTCGGAAAGTCAGACCACAAACGACATCAAACAGCCAAGATAATTAACAGCAATACTTTGTAAATGGGAGATACTAACAGAGGGAAGAGCACTCCTGCAATCTGTTTCAGTTTAAAGCTCATCTGAGAACCAACCTGCTAGCTATTCAACTACAAGAAACCGCAAAACTTGCTGTGAACCTTAGCTTTACAAAATCCTCTCTTCAACATTAGTGCATCAAACCATCCAAGAAACTATAAGCCCTCCACTCAGGAGACCAGTGATTGTAAACCAGAGGCAGAGATACCTGTAATTTGTAAAAAGCACATTGCCTGCATCTAATCTGTGTGTGTGTGTGTGTATGTCTGTGTGTGTATGTGTATATGCGTGTGAGAAAGAGAGAGAGAGAAAGAGAGAAAGAGAATGAGAGAGAGATCGCGTGGGTAATGTTGCTTTAATTCAGGGTAAGTGTGTGAGAATAAATAACCTTCTTTATTCTTTAACTCACAAAATCTTGCTGCTGAGATTATTTAATTGGAACACACACCCAAAGGGGTAAGAAAACATTCTCCTCTTTCCATACAAAGCATACTGATCATGAGAATTAAGAAAACACATATAATTATGACTGTTACATGATGTAAACCAACAAATCACTGAAAAAGTGTTTTTATCTCTCATTTATTCTCAGTAACTGAAGCAGCTGTGGTGTAAAATAAAGGTTCTGTTTACATAGCTGTTAAAATACAGTTACTGGGAAATGTGTCATTTTATGATTATTTTTAATTTAATTTAATCCCTTATTTTGTTTTGCCATGTATTAATCTGGAAAGTTTATTAAGTGCAATACGAGGAGGAGATGGTAACATAGTGGTAATGTCACTGGATCAGAGGCCCAAGCTGAGGAAGAACAGAGAAGCAACCAGGTTTGGAACTTTAATCACTGGCATAGAGCACGTGAGTTACCGGTGCTGAAGCCCAGGAAGAGAGTCTGGGTCTGACACCAACAGAATGGAGATAAAATCATTGAAAAACTCCACAACCAAGATCGTACAGGATTGAGAGAGACCAGGGTATCATAAGGAGAAACCCCAGCACCTTAATACCATCGGAGAGAAAGCCAATAGAAACATGGACTTACTACTCAGATCCTGATGAAGAAGCAGAAAGACTCACTATGAGCTCTACAGCCACCCAGGAGAAGATCACTCACACCGACTGAAGGGACAGTGCAGAATATCCTCAACCTCAAAAGAATGGCATCAGGGAAATCAGTCAAAGTACCTCCGAGACGAACCCTGAGACTTTGGGGTAGATTTGGGAGGATGTACAGAATTGGGATAAAGACTTGGGGGAGATGTAGAGTGAAGGGTTAACATCAGAAGCACGCAAGATGCTGATGTAATAATGATGTCAGATCACATGACTGAGAAGCAAAAAGGAGGAGAAACTCAAAACTCGTGTAGAGGCCCAAATGCGTAAATACTTGCTGTAAATAAAGACTAATGGTTTTGAGAAACGGCTGACTTGAGCAGCTTACTTTGGGAGAATACACAATCCCCAAAATCCCCATCTAGACCCGTGGGCAACACAATGAAACAGAAAGTGGGGGTTGCCTCCTTCAAGGGCCCCCTTTCCACATGAGGCACCCCTTTTAAAGCCTGCCCCCTAGGGTGCTCCCTCCATCCCCCACCCTATAAAGCCTCTCCATCAAGATCAAGACCTCCCCCCATCCCCACCCACCATGACCCCCGGGCCTCACCTCCGCTCCCTGACTTTTGACCCCTCCATTTGGTCCCGGACTTCGGGACTTAGAACCTGCCAACTGATTTTAGTCCCTGTCCCGACATCTAGCACTGCTGGGATGACACAGCTGCTGACCAACATGTTAACTGGTGGCTCTCTGAGGCTGGACTTCCTCCAAGTGAGGTGTGGAAGTCCCATCTCCGGCCAATGGCAATGTGGCTGCTGTGATCCCCACCAATTCTTCAGGTGCTACGGCAGGAAACCCTTCCAACTGAAAAATCCAGCCCTACATTTGTATTTCCATTATAAGTTCCTATGTAAACATTTAGAATGGAAGCTGCTATATCAACTTGTCACACTATAATTTCACACTGATGGGAGCAGTTATTCAGAGCTTGGGCTCAGAAGTCAGTGATTTGACCAAATTCATCCCCTTACCCTCTGACTAAGTATTGCCCTCAGAAATGCAATTAAAATCGAAATACAGGAAAGGCTACAAGGTTTTGCAGTGAAAAGTCTGGTGGGGTATTTGTGTGTTTTAAAGCTTATTTAAAATCATGACTTTGTTCATTAATAGTACGGTGGAAAACTGCTCCTGATCTCCTGATGTTTAAGAACCCTTTATAGCTGCAAGCTAAGTTTTTGCTTCAACCTAACAGTGTGAGAACTGGAAACAAGTGAAAGCAGCTAGTTCATAGAGACCGGAGTTTCCGGCAACCTAAGGGTCAAATTAAATTGCTGTAAAAACCCAAAGGACTAATAGAAAATGAATCATTTACTGGCTCCAAGATTGGCAAAAGTGGCGCATTAGCAGGGATTGTTATTAAACTGAGAGTGGACACAAAACTCACCATTTCATCACACCCAGTTCAAACAATAAAATCTACTAGTCCAGACTGTTTTGATCTTTAAATCAGTAAATAATCATTTATACTTGACTCAGTGTTAGACAGTAGTAACATTTCTTTCTCTGGGATATTATTTGTTGACAGATAAATGACTAGATGTAACTCCCGACTCTTGTGACTTCCCAGTGCTTTTTAACATGTGTTCATGCCAAAGAGGCAGCTTCAAGACATCAGTGAACTGATCCTACATCCTGATGTTGAAACCCTCATCCATCCCTTTGCTACCTCGAAATTCAACCACTCCAATGCTCTCCGGTTGGCCTCCCACCTTGCACCCTCGATAAACTTAGGCTCGTCCAAAATTCATTTACTCCTGCGCTTCCTGACGTGGTCCCTGGCCCGGCAATGCCTCGATTTTAAAATTCCCATCCTCGTTTCCCTCCATGGGCTCGCCCCTTCCTATGTCTGTGACTTCCTCCAACCCTGCAGCCCTCTGAGGTATCTGCATTCCTTCAATTCTGGACTCTTGCGTATCCCCTATTTTAATCACCCCATTGGTAGCTATGCCTTCAAATGCCTGGGCCCTGAGCTCTGGAATTCCCCCGCTAAACCTCTCCACCTCTTTATCTTCTTCTCGTTAAGATGCTCCTTAAATGCACCTCTTTGGGCAAGCTTTCAGTCACCTGTCCTAATGCCTCCTTATGTGGCTCAGTGTCAGGTTTTGTTTGAAAACACTGCTCAAAGCAGAGGTATGCTTCATTATATTAAAGGTGCCATATAAATTCAAGTAGTTGTTGATACAGGTACTGTAAATTGGATAGTGTGCCATGTACTAAGAATTACCTCTTCTCTATGATGTTACTCATCATATAGAATGACCAGTACATATTTTTCTATGCTTTATGCCATACTACCGGGCTAATACTTTGAGTCTCATTTATTTGCAAGTAACATAATTATACAGAAGCAGTAACACCAAGAAGTTATCCATGTGAAAAATAATGGGGAAGTAGATTCCTTTCTGGTGTCTCCCACTCTGTTGTCTGGTTGTATGTTGTCTCATGAAGAAGCCTAGAGGCTTGTTTTGTTGAGCAATAACTGTTTATTAATAACACATATATACTATATATAGGATACAATCGTGACTAGATGCTATCTTCTTGCCAACTTCTACCAGTCTGGCTTCTATCTATATTCGACCACAGCCATGTGGCTTTCTACATCATAATGTGGGTGGTACTGTTTCCCCAATCCAATATTAACCCTTACAGCTCTGAATACCCCAATACTGTCATAATTGTGGTGAAAACCCCCCACTGATGTGCATAAACAGGGTATCCAGTAAAGTTTCAGGCTGAGTGGGAGAATCACAGGAAATTTACTTGCAATAAAGATAAATTGGGTGGTTAAAATATCTTCCTCAGAATATGTTTCTTACACTGTCTGATAATCTATGGGGCTTTTGGTGAGAGCAATTGACTTGCTGCTGTGTTGTTTGTATATGGATGGCATCCATTCCTAGCCTACCCAGCCTCCAACTACTACATTGAGGAAGAAGTTTTAAAATCTTTCACTCCAGACACAGAGCATCAGTTGCCAGGAGTCATATCCATAATTCAGATATATACATCCAATTTCCTTATATGGTAGAAATACTGCACCAGTTGGGAATGAAATGCTGTAAAATTGGTCCTTTAGACTCAACTGATTGGAATTAAGATATTGAGGAAAACCGAGAGTTGGTATCCCAGTCCAAACAGCTTCTAGATAAATAGACATCACTCAATCCAGTTCCAAGGCAGAGTGGTGTATCCTGTGCTTACAGTCACTTGATGAATGGCTCTTTGCTCCAGGCTGAGGTTTCATATATCTCCTGATGCTTTTGGCAAAGTTGCAGGAGATCTGATGATTCTGCACCTAACTGGAAAAATGCCTCCACAGCAGAAAGACAGGAAGTCAACTAGATCGTTCCACTGAGCTGACCAGCCAAGGCGAACCTGTCCCCATCTACCAACACATACCCACACCAACATGTACCAACACATACCCACCCAGGCAAACCTGCCCCCATCCACCAACACGTACCGCACCAACATGTACCAACACATACCCACACCAACATGTACCAACACATACCCACACCAACACGTAACAACACATACCCACCCAGGCAAACCTGTCCCCATCCACCAACATGTACCCACACTTTACATTAGCCACCAACTGAAGCAGAATAAATTTCACCTTGCCCACCCCTCACCACTCACCCACCCTGCCTCCCCCCAACCCAACCTTGCCCATCCCACTGACCAAAGTCACTCAGCAGAATCACACCTCCCCAATAAGGCAAATCCTGGCCCCTATCCTCTCGTCCCCTGATCTCCTTTCCCTTCCCCTCCTTCCTCCAACTCCCTATCTCACCTCTCCAATCTCTTTCCCTCTCTCTGTCATCATCCTCCTTTTCTCTCCCCTTTCCCCTCACCTCCCCCACCTCTTCTCCCTCGTTATTGCCTATTTGCCACCCCTTCAACTTCTTTCCATCTTCCTCCCACCTTTCCTCTCCTCAGATGCCCTCTCCTCCCCCTCTTTCCCCCCTCCTTTCTATTTTCCTCCCTTCCTCTCTTACCTCAGTCCATTCCCAGTATCCCTCCTCTGCCCTCCATCCTCTGTCCTGTTGCTTTCCCCCACTCCTCTTTAAATCCCTCCCTCTTGACCTAACTCCACCCTCAACCTTTCTCTCCCTTTGTGCTCTACTCTCTACCTCTTCTCTTCTCTTTACTGTGCCTATCCCAATCCTCACCTTCTCTCCTCCCATCTCCTTTCCTTTCCTTCTGACCTCCATCTTCCACTTTTCTCTATACCTCTGTCCCATGCCTATCCAGCTAAATGCACCTAGCCAGGAATGCGCAAGTGAAATACGCAGAAGAGTGGCCAATCTTTTAAACTAATCTTCCTAAATAGACACAGAACGGAATCGGCTTCTGTCAGTTGTTTCTGGTGAGTAGTTAGTGCCAACATTGACTCAAATTCCCCACTTACATTACAGAACTGCTTCTAATTGTCCTCTTGATACTGAATCCATCCTGTTTATGTTGCAGGATGATCTTGGCAGTAAAAGAACTGTGCACGTGTGCACAGTATATTCAGGCAGAGTGTTCAGAACTTTGACGAACTGACTGGTACATTCCCTGATATCTTGCAGGTGGACCTTTGGCCTGGCCACCTATGTTTGGTGTGGGAGAGTTGACAAGTTAACCCAAACAAATCCAGGATAGCAGATCCACTGCAATGCCGCCGCCCTTTTCCCTGCCAGCACCCATTGGCTTGGCTGACCCCCCCTAGAAAGAAAAAACTTGCATTGATTTAGCACCTTGCCCAACCTCAGGACATCCCAAGTGTCCTACAGCCAATTAAGAATTTCTGAAGCATAGTCGCTGATGTAATATAGAAAATGCAATAGCCAATTTGTACAAAGCCCCACAAAAAGCAATGAGATAAATGAGCCAATAATCTGTTTGAGTGATGTTAGTCGGGTGATAAATATTGGCCAGGAAACCATGAGAACCTGCCTGCTCTTCTTTGAGGTGTACCATAGCATCTTTAACATCCACCTAAGAGAACAGAGGTCTCAATATTTCATCCAACAGCACTGCAGCACTCCCTCAGTACTGCACTCAGGCATCGGCCTGGATTCTGTGTTAAAGCCTCTGGAGTGGAATTTGAAACCCTGATTTTTTTCATTCAGAGGCATGAGTGCTGCAATGAAGCCAAGGTTAAACCCTCCCAGAGGATGCTTGTGGTTGGCAAGATCAGCATATTACTTACCTTACAGGTGGTTGGCTATGATAATACACTTGGCACCAAAGACACTATGTGAAGTAAATGGGCTGTGAGTGCAGACTGATATTAGTGCAGTCTGATGGATTGTAAAAGGATTGTGCACAAATCTTACTCAGGTCATTTATGGTCAGCTCTCCAAGAGGATTCAAGAATGGCTGACACAAACATTTTCTCACTGTGTGAAGGGGGGAAATATTGAAAAACGCCCATCCGTGTTGGGGGGGTGGGGATTGTGTTGAGTGAAGACACCACAACCAGGCCGGTTAAGCCAGACTCTGTGCTGGCTGCCCACCTCAATGATTACATCATGCAGCCCAGCATGAGATACACTGTCGACTGGCTGCACACTCAGCAGGGAATCCAGCTGTGTGCATGGTTAGCATGACATATAGGGCCTGGACCTCTCGAAGGCAGCTTGCCCCTCTTAAAGGGGAGTAGCTCTCATTTATCAGAAACTACTGTAACTGCCTCTGGAAAGCTCGGATGGAAGAAATCAGGCAGCAGGCAAGAAAGAGGGCTCCCAGGTTTTTCGATGCACCACTGGAGGCATTACTGATGGAGTTGGACAGGTGAAGGGATGCCATATTTCTGAGAGGGTACAGGAGGTCCACTAGGCACACCCTGAGAAGGGAATGGGCGCGGGTGGCCAGAGAGGTCAACTCCCAGAGAGGTGGATGTAAAGGATCCAATAGAACCATTTTGCAGAGGAGCAGGGGAGCTCTCCTCGCTGTCCTGGCCAATATCACTAAAAACAGATTATCAGGTCATTATCACATTGCTGTTTGTGGGAGTTTGCTGTGTGCAAATTTACTGTCACATTTCTCACATTACAACACTGACTACACTTTATAGGATTACATAGGATATCAGGCACAGAAACAGGCCATTCAGCACAACCAGTCCTTTTTTTTATTCATTCATAGGATGTGGGCGTCGCTGACTGGACCAGAAATTATTGCCCACCCCTAATTGCCCTTGAGAAGGTGGTGGTGACTTGCAGTCCATGTGGTGTAGGTACACCCACAATGCTGTTAGGGAGGGGGTTCCAGGATTTTTACCCAGCTACAGTGAAGGAATGGCGATATATTTCCAAGTCAGGAAGGTGAGTGACTTGGAGGGAAACTTGTAGATAATGGTGTTTCCATCTATCTGCTGCCCTTGTCCTTCTAGGTGGTAGTGGTCGTGGGTTTGGAAGGTGCTGTTGAAGGAGACTTGGTGAGTTCCTGCAGTGCATCTTGTAGATGGTACACACTGCTGCGACTGTGTGTCGGTTGTGGAGGGCATGAACGTTTGTGGATGTGGAGTCAATCAATTGGGCTGCTTTGTCCTGGATGGTGTCGGACTTCTTGAGTGTTGTGGGAGCTTCACTCATCCAGGCAAATGGAGAGTATTCCATCACATTCCTGACTTGTGCCTTGTAGATGGTGGACAGGCTTTGGGGAGTCAGGAGGTGAGTTACCCATCGTAATATTCCTACCCTCCGACCTGCTCTTGTGTTCACAGTATTTTTATGGCTAGTCCAGTTCAGTTTCTGGTCAATGGTAACCCTTAGAGTGTTGATAGTGGAGGATTTAGTGATGGTAATGCAATTGAATATCAAGGAGCGATGATTGGATTCTCTCTTGTTGGATATGGTTATTGCCTGGCACTTATCTGGCGCAAATGTTACTTGGACAATATCCAGGCTTGGGCTGACAAGTGCCAAGTCTTGCTGCATTTGGATATGGACTGCTTCAGTATCTGAGGAGTCCCAAATGGTGCTGAACATTGTGCAATCATCAGTGAACATCCCCACTTCTGACCTTATGATGGAAGGAAGGTCATTGATGAAGCAGCTGAAGATGGTTGGGACTAGGACACTATCCTGAGGAACTCCTGCAGTGATGTCCTGGAGCTGAGATGATTGACCTCCAACAACCACAGCCATCTTCCTTTGTGCTAGGTATGACTCCAACCATTGGAGAGTTTTCCCCGTGATTCCCCCTGACTCTAGTTTTGCCAGGGCTCCTTGATGCCACACTCAGTCAAATGCTGCCTTGATGTCAAGGGCAGTCACTCTCACCTCACCTCAGGAGTTCAGCTCTTTTGTTCATGTTTGAACCAAGGCTGTAATGAAGTCAGGAGCTGAGTGACCCTGATGGAACCTAATTGGGCGTCAGTGAGCAGGTTATTGCTGAGTAAATGCCGCTTGATAGCACTGTTGATGACCCCTTCCGTCACTTTCCTAATAATGGACAGTAGACTGATGGGGCAGTAATTGGCCGGGTTGGATTTGTCCTGATTTTCATGTACAGAACATAACTGGGCAATTTTCCACATAGCCAGGTAGATGTACTGGTACAGCTTGGCTAGGGGCGCAGCAAGTTCTAGAGCTCCAGTCTTTAATACTATTGCCAGAATATTTTCAGGGCCCATAGCATTTGCAGTCAGTATCCAGTGCCTTCGGCTGTTTCTTAATATCATGTGGAGTGAATTGAATTGGCTGAAGACTGGCATCTGTGATGCTGGGGACCTCCGAAGGAGGCCGAGATGGATCATCCATTCGGCACTTCTGGCTGAAGATTATAGCAACTGCTTCAGCCTTATCTTTTGCACTGATGTGCTGGGCTCCTCCATCATTGAGAATAGGGATATTTGTGGAGTCTCTTCCTCCAGTGAGTTGTTTAATTGTCCACCACCATTCATAACTGCAGAGCTTAGATCTGATCTGTTGGTTGCGGGGTCACTTGGATCTGTCTATCACTTGCTGCTTATGCTGTTTGGATGCAAGTAGTCCTGTGTTATAGCTTCACAAGGTTGACACCTCATTTTTAGGTATGCCTGGTGCTGCTCCTGGCATGTCCTCCTGCACTCTTCATTGAAGCAGGATTGATTGCCTATCTTGGTGGTAATGGTAGAGTGGGGGATATGCTGGGCCATGAGGTTACAGATTGTGTTCAAGTACAATTCTGCTGCTGCTGATGGCCCATAGCGCCTCATGGATGCCCAGCCTTGAGTTGCTAGATCTGTTTGAAATCTATCCCGTTTAGCACGGTGGTAGTGCCACACAACATGATGGAGGGTATCCTCAATGTGAAGGTGGGACTTTGTCTCCATAATGACTGTGTGGTGGCCACTCCTACCAACACTGTCATGGACAGACACATCTGTGGCAGGCAGGTTGGTGAGGTTGAGGTTGAGGTCAAGTATGTTTTTCTGTCTTGTTGGTTCCCTCACCACCTGCTGCAGACCCATCCTAGCAGCTATGTCCTTTAAGGCTTGGCCAGGTCAGTCAGTGATGGTGCTACCAAGACATTCTAGGAGATGAGCATTGAAGTCCCACACCCAGAGTACCTTCTGTTGCCTTTGCCACCCTCAGTGCTTCCTCCAAGTGGTGTTCAACATGGTGAATCACTGATTCATCAGCTGAGGGAGGGCGGTATGTGGTAATCAACAGGAGGTTTCCTTGCCCATGTTTGACCTGATGCCATGAGACTTCATGGGGTCCGGAATCGATGTTAAGGACTCCCAGGGAAACTCCCTCCCGACTGTATACCACTGTACCACCACCTCTGCTGAGTCTGTCCTGCTGGTGGAACAGGACATACCTAGAGATGGTGATGGTGGTGTCTGGGACATTACCTGTACGGTATAATTCCGTGACGATAACTATGTTGCTTGACTAGTCTGTGAGACAGCTCTCCCAATTTTGGCACTACCCCCAGATGTTAATAAGGGGGTCTTTGCAGGCTCGATAGGGCTGAGTTTGCTATTGTCGCTTCCTGTGCCTAGGTCAACATCAAGTGGTCTGTCGGTTTCATTCCTTTTTTGAGCCTTTGTAGCAGTTTGATACAACTGAGTGGCTTGCTAGGTTGTTTAAGACGGCATTTAAGGGGGTCTGGAGTCACATGTAGGCCAGACCAGGCCTACATGATTTGCTTCCCTAAGGGATATTAGTGAACCAGATGGGTTTTTACAACAATTGACAATGGTTTCATGGTCATCATTAGATTTTTAATTCCAGATTTTTATTGAATTTGGATTCCACCATCTTGAACATTACCCTGGGTCTCTGGATTACTAGCCCAGCGACAATACCAGTATGCCATCACCTCCCCATTCCATGCTGGTGTTTGTTCCACTCGCGTCTTGTCCCATTTTTTCTCATCTAAATCTACAATCGTTGTCCTCTGCTCCCTTCTACCTCATATATATGTCTAGTTTCCCCTTCAATGTATCCATACTGTTCGCTTCAACCACTCCTTGCAGGAGCAAGTTCCACATTCTCAACCATCCTTTGGGTAAAGAAGTTTTTTCTGAATTCCCGATTGGGTTTCTTGGTGACTGTCTTATATTGATGGCCTCTAGTTCCGCTCTTCCCCACAATGGGGATCATTCTCTTTGTATACACTCTATCAAAACCTTTCATCATTTTACAGACCCCAATTAGGTCACCTCTCAGCTTTCTTTCTTTCAAGAGAAGAGACCCTGCCTGTCTATCCTTTCAAAGCTCTGCTAATGTTGAGTTGCCTCAGAAGACATTGGGTGTTTAACTCTGGTAAGAGATTTGGCTGGAGGCAAAGATCTTCCCTTAAAAGTACTTTTATTTACGCAACTAACTATGTAGAAGATTACAGAACATTAGGTCAAGGCCACTCCTCCTCTTATGTCCTTCCCACTCATCTCTCTCTCTCTCTCTCTGAGTGACATCATTATGAAATAATTCCTTACACGTATGCTCAATAGTTATTATTACAATAGTGTTGGAGTTAACCCTTTACAGAAACAATTTAATTTGTTGTAAGTTAAGGCAAAAACACCTCACCTGAAAGTTGGATAGTTAGTCCCTCAATTAGCACAGCAGAGGGTGAAGGTGTCCCTCATACAAGTGAATGCATTGTTATGGATGGGGAGAGAGATGATGGGATAACTTTCCCTTTCTCCCTGCCACTTGGTTTTTCTGAAAAAAGGTGTTTTAAAGAGAGTGTCTTAAAACATTTAGAGTGTTGTGATTTTTCAGTATTAACCATAAAGCAGGCTTTTGGATAAGTTTAAATGAGAAGAAAAGATCATGTTTATTCACACAGCACCCCGAAATTTAAACAAAAAGAAACACACCCACTCCCTCATGCACACAGACACGCACACTGGAGACAGGGTATGCATTTAGGTTATTGGCAGGAATACAAGAAATAAATCACTGCTCAAATTTCAGTCCTTTAAAACGTACACATTGCAGAGCTGTAATATCGCTTTAAGAGAACACGCCATTGATTAAGTAGCCAGGATGTAAACCATGTGACCGGAGGACATTGTTCAGAGGAGCTTTCAGCTTAGCTAGCAGCATGTGGTGTGAAGAAATTCCAGCTGTACTTTCCAGTTAACAAAAGTTGTTGAATCTTTATAGTAAACCTGTCCGCTGGGCAATCCTGTACCACCTCTTCAAATAAACAAAATCTACATTTAGCTTACCAGTCCTGTGTGAGGTTAGTAAGTTTGTATTAAGCAAACATGGAAATACAACATGATGAGCAGCAATGGTTCCTCTTAAACAAAATGCTGAAGATTTGAAGATCACAGGAAAAGCCACAGGCAAGATTTTGTGCTGTACAAAGGCTGATTATGCATTGGAAACCCCAGGGGGTAGAGTCGCTCTACGAACAGCTTTTCACCGAGCAGTGAGCACCTGATTTGTGGGGTAGCCGGGCTGGTGGTGGATCAGACAGTCCATTTTGAATTGGGCAATTGATTTTGAGTCGGACAGTAGAAGCTGGGCCGTTGCAATGTCTTTGGGTGCCATTCCCACACAAACGACAGGAAGCGCACAAAACAGAAAAAACCCAAACAAAAAAATAAGGGAGAGAGAAACAAAAAGTAAACAAGCAGTTGCCGCATTGCTGACTCTCCCCACGAGGTATGGAAGCTATAAATCCCCTACACATCAACAACATCGTAAAGGGCAGGAAACATCAGGAAGACGGCCACCAAATTCTCCAGCATGAATTGGAAGGCCAGAGTTGTCCTATTCGAATTCTGGCTTTTTAAACAAAGGACTGAGCTATGCATTTTAGATTTAGCCATTACAGAACCAGACAAACAAGTGGAGAAAATTAAGATAGCCTGTGGAAATGAGAGGTTGCATCAAGTCAACACCTCATGCCTGTCTGAGGAGGATCAGAACACACGAATATATGAATTAGGAGCAGGAATAGGCCACACAGTCCCTCAATCCTGCTCCACCATTTAATAAGATCATGGCTGATCTGATTGTAATACAATGGGGCTAAGGCCTCACAATTTATATTTTTTAGAATACATGTCTATCCTCATGACTAATTTCTAAAATTTTAAAACTGGACAATGACCTTTCAAAATGGCTGAAGCTTTGACTGGCTGTGACCCTTATAATAAGAGCTATTTGGCAGCATGTGCCTCATTATCTCTGAAAAGACATTAACAACCTCTGTGGGCTTAAAGACCAAATTCAAGGGAATTATACAAAGACTATCTACATTTCAAAAGCCAGACCTGGCCAACTGGACCCGATTCATCTGCAAGGACAAAGGACCCTGAAACATCCTGTTAAGACTTAATCGTTGGAACATTAACAATCTCAGGAACCAATATAAGAAATAAATCATCCTTTGTCAAAGCCAAAGTGGAGAGGTGGGAGTTATGTGACATACCACACCACCCCCCCCACCCCCCCACCCCCTCCCCCCCACCCAAGCTGGTGGAACCTGTAATATTGTTTTGTGGAGCTGCAAAGCTCAGTCTGCCATCTTCCCATTTACTAAACAACAGCACAGAAAAGGGACTCGGTCCAGGTTTGAATGCCTGGCCCCCATCTACAGTGTTTCTACTAGAACTGCTAGACCTTTTGTACCAATGCCTACAAGACTGATTCATCTCTGTGTGCCTACTCATTGCAGAAGTCATCTCTACTAGAAAAGTGAATTATCCAGCATCAGTTTTCAACCTGCTAAGCCCTGTGAAGGAATAATCCATCGGACTTTTGATTCTGGACTCTGGACACAGGTGAAACAATCATTCTTTTTTCTGTGATCTTCGTCCTGTAAATCTTTCTTTTTTTATCCATCTTTACTGTATGAATACACAGGAGGCTATATAGTAACTCCAACCCCGCACCCCCCCCACCCCACCCCACATTTTGAGTGTGCAAAAATAAATTAACTCTTTGAGTTCACCCTGTAGAGCTGGATAGAGGGCCAGTAATAGGTGGAGATAGCCAAAAGATGTCATAGAAAAAAAGGACAAAGAGGTGTTAACGGTGGTGATATTACTAAGGAATGTGCTGATTAAGAGTAGAAAAGACGGGCAAGGTACAGATAGCCCTAGTGGGGGTGTGGAGGGGTGGGGGGTGGCGGGATCAAAATAGGCTAAAAGGTAGAGATAAAACAATGGACGGAAATGCATTTTAAAATAATGGAAATAGGTGGGAAAAGAAAAATCTCTAAATTATTGGAAAAAGGGGGGTGGGGATGGAGGAGAGAGTTCATGATCTAAAATTTTTGCACTCAATATTCAGTCTTGAAGGCTGTAAAGTGCCTAGTCGGAAGATGAGGTGCTGTTCCTCCAGTTTGTGTTGAGCTTCACTGGAACATTGCAGCAGGCCAAGGACAGACATGTGGGCATGAGAGCAGGGTGGAGAGTTGAAATGGCAAGCGACAGGGAGGTCTGGGTCATGTTTGTGGACAGACTGAAGGTGTTCTGCAAAGCGGTCACCCAGTCTGCATTTGGTCTCTCCAATGTAGAGGAAACCGCATTGGGAGCAACAAATGCAGTAGACTAAGTTGGGGGAAATGCAAGTGAAATGCTGCTTCACTTGAAAGGAGTGTTTGGGCCCTTGGACGGTGAGGAGAGGGGAAGTAAAGGGGCAGGTGTTGCACCTTCTGCGGTTGCATGGGAAGGTGCCGTGGGAGGGGGTTGAGGTGCAGGGGGTGATGGAGGAGTGGACCAAGGTGTCCCGGAGGGAACAATCCCTGTGGAATGCTGCTGGGGGGGTGAAGGGAAGACGTGTTTGATGGTGGCATCATGCTGGAGTTGGCGGAAATGGCGGAGGATAATCCTTTGAATGCGGAGGCTGGTGGGGTGACATTTATTTAAACATACGAATTAGGAGCAGGAGTAGACCACATGGCCCCTTGAGCCTGCTCCGCCATTCAATAAGATCATGGCTGATCTGTATGTAACTTCAATCCCACATTCCTGCCTACCCCCAATAATCTTTCACCCCCTTGTTTATCAAGAATCTATCAACCGCAGTCTTAAAAATATTCAAGGACTCTGCTTTAACCATCTTTTCAGGAAGAGGGTTCCAAAGACTCACAACCCTCTGAGAGAAAAAACTTCTCCTCATCTCTGTCTTAAATGAGTGACCCCTTATTTTTACAGTGATCCCTAGTTCTAGATTCTCCCATAAGCGGAAACTTCCTCTCCACATCCACCCTGTCAAGACCCCTCAGGGTTTCAATTAAATCACCCCTTACTCTTCTAAATTCCAGCAGATACAAGTCTAACCTGTCCAACGTTTCCTTATACGACAACCTGCCCATTCCTGGTATTAGTCTAGTAAACCTTCTCTGAACTGCTTCTAAAGCATTTACATCTTTCTGTGAATAAGGAGACCAGTACTATACACAATGCTCCAAATGTGGTCTTACCAATGTCCTGTACAACTAAAGCATAACCCTACTACTTCTGTAAGCAATTCCCCTCACAATAAATTATAGTGTTCTATTAGCTTCCCTTTTTACCTGCTGTACCTGCACAGTAACCTTTAGTGATTCATGCACTAGGACACCCAGATCCCTCTGAATCTCAGAGCTCTGCAATCTCTCACCATTTAGATAATAAGCTTTTTTATTCTTCCTGCCAAAATGAACGATTTCACATTTGCCCACATTATACTCCATTTGACAGATCTTTGCCCACTCGCTTAACCTATCTATGTCACTTTGTAGTCTCCTTATGTCCTCTTCACAATGTACTTTCCTACCTATCTTTGTGTTGTACTTAATTTTAGCCACCATTCCTTCGGTCCCTCCATCCAAGTCATTTATATAAATTGTAAAAAGTTGAGGGCCCAGCAGTGATCCCTGTGGCACACCACTCGTCACATACTGCCAACGGAAAAAGACCCATTTATGCCTAATCTCTGTTTCCTGTTGGCGAGCCAATCTTCTATCCATGCCAATATGTTGACCCCTATAACATGAGCTTTTGTTTTCCACAGTAACCTTTGATGTGGCACTTCATCAAATGCCTTCTGGAAATCTAAGTACAGTACATCCAACCCCTTTATCCACAACACATGTGACTCCTTCAAAGAATTCCAATAAATTAGTTAAACATGATTTCCCATTTACAAAACCCATGTTGACTCTGCCTGATTACCTTAAACTTTTCTAAGTGCCCTGCTGTACCATTAATAGTAGCTTCTAACATTTTACCTTTGACAGACGTTACGCTAACTGACCTGTAGCCTCCTGTTTTCTGTCTCCCTCCCTTTTTGAATAAAGGAGGTACATTTGCTATTTTCCAATCTAATGGAACCTTCCCCAAATCTTGGGAATTTTGGAAAATTGAAACCAGTGAATCAGCTGTCTCCCTAGCCACATCTTTCAAGATCTCAGGGTGAAGCCCATCCGGACCTGGGGATTTGTCAGCCCGCAGCCCCAACAGTTAGCTCAATACCACTTCCCTGGTGATTATAATTTTTCCCAAGTGCCTCTCTCCCTTCCATTTCCTGATTTATGGCTATTTCCAGGATGTTACTTGTGTCCCCTATGCTGAAGACTGAAGCAAAATACCTGTTTAATTTGTCCGCCATCTCTTCACTTTCCATTAACAATACTCCAGATGCACTCCCTATAGGACCAATGCTCACTTTGTTAACTCTTATCTTATTTAACTGCCTATAGAAACTTTTAGTGCCCATCTTTATATTACTAGATAGCTTTCTCTCATACTCTAATTTTTCCTTCCTTATTAATTTTTTTGTCATTCGGCGTGCGAGTAAGAGACCAGAATGTAAAATGATGCGTGATGATGTTGGGCATACATCCCAAAGTCACCGTGCACCCTTCAGGAGGACACAGCAAGTGATCCATGACTGAAGGCGTTATGAAAAGTCATTGTAGAAGGTTGGCCTGATACAACACAAGAGGTGTCAGACACCCTCAAAGACGCTTTTGGCTGTAGAGAGATGAACCAGGCATTTCCAGAGGTGTGATTTTTAAGGGAAAACAGGTGCTTCTACCTGAAGCTCGTCACCAGGACATATTGTCACAGTTACACTAAGGGCATGTGGGCAGAGAACAAACACCTGGCATGGTTTACTGTGTATTGGCCAGGGATCAACAACGATATCGAGAAGATAGTGAGAATGTGCGAAGCATGCCAGAGACACCAGCCGCATTAACCCAAAGAATCTTTACACCCTAACGCAGTTCCATTGGATGGTCAAAAATCGCAACAAATGTATTCACTATCCATATGACGATTTTCTCCTCGTCACTGACTACTCTTCCAAGTTTCCAATCATCAGACAATTGAAGAATAACTCAAGTGCATCCGTGACAAATGCAATGAGTTCAATTTTCAGCCTGTTCAGTATGTCTGAAGGGATCATATCAGACAATCAGCCACAGTGACAAATCTTTTCGAGACGTTTGCTAAATGGGGCATAAACCAATTGGCAGCCTTGCCACACTAACACAAATCCAACAGTCTCGCTGAATGAATGGTTTGCACTGTTAAGTCATTAACCATAAATTGCTGAGAAACAAAACAAAACAAACAATTAACGGCCAGCCAGCACTGGAGGGCTGTACTGAAACGCTCAGCACTGCCGGGCTGTAGATGGGAGGAGGGCAGGCGCTGATGTAAGCCGGGCGTGGGTGTGGGCGAGCACTGAATGAAAGCTCCCTGAAGGCAGAGAGCTGCTGTTTAAAACAATTAAATAACGTTTCTAAAATCAGGAAAAAAAATATCCAAGCATCACAATCGGTCACCTGAACATATACGTGATCAAAATGCTGTCCATACATTTTTTTAAAAAAATTTAATAACGGAAACCTCATCCCACCCTTGGATGAGATTTCATGAATGCAAAGCCTGCCTGGCCGATTCGTCTGTCTGTCAACCGTAAGGTTGGATGGACCGTGAAAAATCAGAGACAACTGCAGTTTTAATTGCGCTAATTGGCCTCTTAATTGTCGACGGGTGCGCCTCCGACTTATACGCACACCCGCTGACCGAAATATCACGCCAGCGTGCGATGATATCGGGACGCTTGCCCAACATCATCTCGTGCGATCCTGCATCCAATCGGGTCGAATGCACCCGCCCGCCAACCTAAAAGTTCTGCCCAGGATCTCTGTATCTGTGTCGCCAAGTTACATTTAAAACAGCACCTGAGCTCACCGTCACATTTGAAAGACAGGTTTAGGACAACCTTGTCAAGATACCACCTGGTCCCATTTCTCAGAAGAACAGGAGAAGCTTCTAGAGAAACAAGGGAGAGTGAAGGCGGTGTATGGCTGACATGCAGGAGTGCAACTGCCTAGTCTGCAGCACGTAGGACAAAATGTTTGAGTCATACATCCTACTCAGGGAACCTGATTACCCGCAGAAATATTCAAAGTGTGCAGTGAGTGTAGATCCTATGAGGTCACAACACTGAATAGAGCAATGTTGAAAAGGAGCAGAAGCTGGCTAAGGGAATTGTACAGCTTTATAACACGTAGCAGTTCAACTGTGTCTGGAACACGTCCAAAGAAGGACTTGGAGGAAAACCATCATGAAAACAATCAGCACCCTGATAATGCACAAGTTACCAACACACATACAAGTCAAGATCACACAAGTGATAAGTCTAGGTCACAGGAAGGTCACACCATTATGAGATCCGAGAGGATTTGTTGAAACACATTATACAGACCCTTAAACTTTTAAATTCTTAAATCCTTGACTCTTGAACACAAATTTTCTTTGCTACTACCCGAACATATATGTATTCTCACTCCTAATTTATGTGAGGTTACCCTGATAAAAAGGGGATGTTGTGATATCACTTGAAATGAGGATATGCTAATGACTAAGTAGCCAGGATGTAAACCATGTGACCAGCAGACATTGTGCAGAGGAACTTTCAGTTTAGCAAGCAGCATGTGGTGGGAAGCAGTTGGAGCCAAACTTCCCTGTTAACAATAGCTGTTGAATCTTAATAATAAATCTGTCTGTTGAGTAATACTGTACTACTTCTTCAAATAAACCAAGCCTACATTTAGTTTACCAGTCCTGTGTAAGACTGGCAAGTTTGTATTAAGCAAACATGGAAAAACAACAGATGGATTCTCTCTCTTGTGGTTCTTTGGATGAATGGAACTTGGAAGCCTTTGGATTTCCAGATGAAGTCATGGCCAGGTTTCTGTAGAAATGAATCCTTGCAGGTGAAGACAAGCTAGCTCTTTCTCACTGTGCACACTAACCGGGTGTACAGGCAGGATTCTATACCTCTTGCCAGAAGAATGGTCCCTCTTGTCCCATTGACTTCCAGACTGCCCTGTCACTGACCAGTTCTTGAAGTAATAAGATTTGTTATCTGCAGCAAATTCGAATAACTTGACCACCCAAATGGTTTGAAGCTAGGAGTCTTTGCTACACAATTGAGGATGAATGGTGGTTGTTTACACCAGCTTGTGGTAGACTGTTTTCTCCACAATTCTGTTTGTTAAGTGTTGAGCTTACAGACACTGATTTTGAATTTTAATAAATAACTGGTCAATAAGAGGTGTAAATTCACAAGTGGTTTCGCATTGTGAACATCTTCAAGGGCGGGCATTCCACCCATGGTCACATACATTTTAAGAACTTGCCAGAAGCATATTCAGACATAAGTTAATCCTTTGTCTGTGCAGAAATCACGGAAGGTTATTAGGCCTTTAGCAACCATTTTGATGTCCATTATCTACTTTTTAAAGTCAACTTCAGAAGAGTACACGTTGGATAGAGTCTGTATTTTGAAATTCAGGAATATGATATCTTTACTGGGCATGGCTGCAAGTTCAAACTGGGAGTGATTATGAGGCATTAAAAGGATCTGAGGGTCCAAAATGGCAGATTGTGCACCAAATTAGTGTTAGAGCACGTTCTGAAAGCTTGTGGGACACTCAGGGACCTGTCACTCAGAGCGTTCAGGGACCTGTCACTCAGGGCGTACAGGCACCTGTCACTCAGGGCGTACAGGGACCTGTCACTCAGGGTGTTCAGGGACCTGTCACTCAGGGCGTTCAGGGATCTGTCACTCAGGGCATTCAGGGACCTGACACTCAGGGCGTTCAGGCACCTGTCACTCAGGCGTTCAGGGACCTGTCACTCAGGCGTTCAGAGATCTGTCACTCAGGGCATTCAGGGACCTGTCACTCAGGGCGTACAGGCACCTGTCACTCAGAGCGTTCAGGGACCTGTCACTCAGGGTGTTCAGGGACCTGTCACTCAGGGCGTTCAGGGACCTGCAGTCAGGCGTTCAGGGGCCTGTCACTCAGGGTGTTCAGGGACCTGTCACTCAGGGTGTTCAGGGACCTGTCACTCAGGCGTTCAGGGACCTGTCACTCAGGGTGTTCAGGGACCTGTCACTGAGGGCGTTCAGGGACCTGTCACTCAGGGTGTTCAGGGACCTGTCACTCAGGCGTTCAGGCACCTGTCACTCAGGGCGTTCAGGGACCTGTCACTCAGGGCGTTCAGGGACCTGTCACTCAGGCATTCAGGGACCTGTCACTCAGGGTGTTCAGGGACCTGCAGTCAGGCGTTCAGGGACCTGTCACTCAGGGCGTTCAGGGACCTGTCACTCAGGCGTTCAGGGACCTGTCACTCAGGGTGTTCAGGGACCTGTCACTCAGGGCGTTCAGGGACCTGTCACTCAGGGTGTTCAGGGACCTGTCACTCAGGGCGTTCAGGGACCTGCAGTCAGGCGTTCAGGGACCTGTCACTCAGAGCGTTCAGGGACCTGTCACTCAGGGTGTTCAGGGACCTGTCACTCAGGGCGTTCAGGGACCTGTCACTCAGGACATTCCATTCCAGTCACAATAGAATGGCCTGAAATGTTCCAGCTGACATTTTTTAAATTTGGGGCTTCTATCGCATGAGCACTGTTGACACTATGGAGACTAATTTCATGGCCTCTAAGCTGCATTCCTTAAAGGGTGGTGGTGGTGGTGTAATGGTATTGCCACTAGACTGGGGACCCAGAGTAATACTTTGGGGACCTGGGTTCAAATCTCACCATGGTGGAATTTGAATTCAATTTAAAAAGAAATCTGGAATTAAAAACCCATCTGGTTCACTAATGTCTTTTAGGGGAGGGAATCTGCTGTCTTTATCTAGTCTGGCCTACATATGATTCCAGACCCACAACAATGTGGTTTGCTCTCAAAATGCCCTGAAAAAGGGCATGAAGGGATGGGTAATAAATGCTGGTCTAGCCAGTGACACCCACATCCCATGTGGGCGAATTAAAAAAAAACAGAAATGAGTATGGGACATATATAGTTATTCAAAGCAAAAAGCCCTTTTTGTGTATCCATTCACTATTTTGAAGGTGAGCCGATGAGGTTCCTTGAAACCAACGTCTATCCCTTAACCAACAACTAAACAAAACCCAGATAATCTGGTCATTAATACATTGCTGTTTGTGGGAGCTTGCTGTGTGCAACTTGGCTGCCATGTCCCCAACGTTACAACCAGTGACCACACTTTGAAACATACTTCATTTGCTGCAAGGCACTTTGGGGATGTCTTGAGATGGTGAAAGTCGCTGTGTAAAAGCAAGTCTTTCTTTATCACTGGAACAGGAAAAGGCACAGCTGCGCTGATCACAAATCAGTGAATCCCAGTGTCTGTGTATGGATATCTGCTGAAAAGTGTATAGGAACCGACTTCACTTTCTGGGCAAACACACCTCGCTGCAATGAGGTCCCCACAACCTTCACTGGAACAAAGGTCCGAGCTGAGTGGCTGCAGATAGAAATGGAAAACTCATTGAGGAAAAAAGAGACCATTTTAAGGATATGTTTAAAGCCCGGATGGTCTAACAGACAATATAATCCAGGGAATCTGTCTTCTATCAAATATGGCTCCGTGTTCCTGTGTTTTATCATCTACTCAATTAGACAATTAGAGAGGAAAGCAGCTGGTAAATCCGGTCATGCCCTTTTTCTTGGTTCAGATAAGCAACGAGGAAGAAGAAATATTTTTCTATTTCTTTCCACCTCCAATTGTCTGATGGAATTTCTCCCCTTCACCCAGCCTGAGAATTGTGACCAACCTATGCATATATTGGGCACAGAGACCCTTTGGTACCTTTTTCCAAGCCTGTGAGTGGAATGGTAAAGGGGCCAGTTTTGCGAATGCATACACCCAGTACAGAGACTCACCCAGAGACAGCACATACCGGAAACCATTTGCACTCCCACAATTCTTCATTCGATAAAATTAATAAGTGAAAATGTGAGGCACAACCCACGATTTCCCAACGTGTGCACCCAGTAGGTAAGGATCAGCACAGGGAGCTCGCCATTGTGCCCTGAGTGTCAGCAGGTTATTTAAATGTACAGGCCATCACAGCCAAACCCAGTCCTACCCATACACACAATATCCAGTAATTCTGCTAACTGAACACAAGGAGAATTAGACAATTCTTTTACACTGTCTCCTTCTCTTGACATGATGCAGCCTTTTGTACAAAGCACTAAGAGTTAATATAAAGCAATACTTTGTCAAATTCAGAAATATTGCAATTGCAATTCCCATCTGCTGTCAGGCAAGCAACTATCATATTTCCCACACTGACTCTCACTATGAAAGGCCTTTTATTTTGTGGGTTAGGGATGTAACCAGAATAGTGTCACGTACATGATCAGATCAAAAGCATCTCAGAAAACCCGTCTCAAAGGCCTTCATTATGGATCAAACTATCAAAACCTAGCGATATGATAAGCATCGGGAAGAAGAGATCTTTTAATGAAAAATGGGAGAATTTTCTGGGTAATTAATAATTCATTAATGAAATTAAAACACAGTTTGGAAATGAATAGCTTTAAAAAAAAAGTTGTTCGCTGATAAACGACTGCCTCGTAAGATCACAAGATACAGGAGCAGGACTAGGCCATTCGGCCCCTCAAGCCTGCTCTGCCATTTAATAGGATAATAGCTGATCTGACTGTGGCCTCAACTCCACTTTCCTGCTATCACCCAATAATGCCTGAATCCATCATGGATCAAAAATTTGTCTAACTCAACTCTGAATATATTCAATGACTCTGGGGAAGAGAATTCCAAAGACTAATGACTCTGTGAGAGAAGAAATTCCTCCTCGTCTCTGTCTTAAATAGAAGATCTCTAATTTTAAAATTGTGACATCTAGTTCTAGATTTCCCCATGAGGGGAAACATTCTCTCAACATCTACCCTGTCAAGCCCCCTCAGAATCTTATACGTTTCAATAACATCACCTCTCATTCCTCTCAACTCCAAAGAGTATAGGCCCAACCTGCTCAACCTTTTCTCATAAGACAACCCCTTCATCCCAGGAATCAGCCTAGTGAACCTTCTCTGTACTGTCTCCAATGCAAATCTGTCTCTCCTTAAGTAAGGTTACCAAAACTGTACATAATACTGCAGGTGCACAGTTGTAGCAAGACTTCCTTACTTTTATACTCCATCCCTCTTGCAATAAAAACCAAAAATTCCATTTGCCTTCCTAATCACTTGCTGAACCTGCACCCTAACTTTTGGTGATTCATATACAAGGACACTCTGATCCCTCTGTACCCCAGCATTCTTCAGTCTCACTCCATTTAAATAATATCCTGCTTTTCTATTACATCCAAAGTGGTCAACCTCACATTTCCCTACATTATACCCCAGCTGCCATTTTTATTCCCACTCTCTTAACCTATCAGTATCCCTTGTCCATCTTCCTCAGAACCTGCTTTTCTACCTTTCTTTGTATTATCGGCAAATTTGGCTACAATACAGTCGGTCTTTCTATCCAAGTCGTTTAATGTAGATCATAAATAGTTGAGATCCGGCACTGATACCTGCAGCACCTCACTCATTGCAGTTTGCCAACCTGATCGTGATTTGTTTACCCTGACTCTCTGTTTCCTCTGTTAGTAACCTATCCCCTGTCTGTGCTAAGATATCACCCCAATACCATGAGCTCTTATGCAATAACCTTTGATGTGGCACCTTATCAAATGCCTTTCAGAAATCCAAGTACTCTACACATGCCAGTTCCCCTTTATCCACCCTGCTTATTAAATCCTCAAAGAACTCTAGTAAATTTGTCAAACATGATTTTCCTTTCACAAAACCATGTTGACTCTGCCTGATTCTAGTATGATTTTCTAAACATCCTGCAACCACCTCTTTAATGATGGGTTCTAGCATTTTCCCAATGACAGATGTTAGACTAACTTGTCTATAGTTTCTTTTTCTCTGTCTCCCTGCTTTCTTGAATCGAGCTGTTACATTTATGGCTTTCCAATCCACTGGGACCTCTCCAGTATCTAGAGAATTTTAAGATCTGAGGGTGCAGGCCATCAGGTCCAGGGACCTTGTCAGCCTTTAGTCCCATTAGTTTTCCTGGCACTTTTCCTCCAGTGAATGTGATCATTTTAAGTTCCTCCATCCCTTTTGCCCCCTGTTTTTCTACTATTCTTGAAATGCTTTTTGTGTTTTCGTCTGTGCAGACTGATACAAAATACTTATTCAAAGTCTCTACCAGATCTTTCTTTCCCATGAATACTTCCCCAATCTTGTCCTCTCAAAGAACAATGCTCATTTAGCAACTCTTTTCCTTTTTATATCCTTGTAGAAGCTTTTGCTGTCTTCCTTTATACTTCTTACTAGTTTTCTCTCATACTCCAATTTTTTCCCTCTTTATTATATTTCAGTCATCCTTTGCTGGTTTCTAAAATTTTCCCAATCTTCTGGCCTACCGCTAATCTTTGCAGCTTCTTCTTCTGGCCTCGCCACTGCAGTCTTCATATGTTATTAGGTCTCCACTTTACTCCTACTCCTATGGTCAGTGTTGCTGTCAGTCACCCACTCCTGCCTGGCTCATTCTCATCTCTGAGAAATCTGCAGGGATTTGAGTATAAAATCCAGGCTAAGACTTGAAATCTCTGAGGTGGTGCTGTGCTGTATTTCAGATGAAACATTAAACCGAGTCTCTACCACGCCCCTCAGGTGGATCTGAAAGAATTTAAGCTATTCCAGTGGAGAGTGGAGTTCTCCCCGGTGTCTGAGCCAACGTGTTCATCCCTCAACCAACCTCACTAAAAAAAATCATTGTTCTGGAACCTTGTTCCAGGCTAATACTGGCTAATGCACGAACAGTGACTTTCCGTCTGACATGCAGTTCGGGGTGACCTTGGATTGTGGACTGAGCCATCTAAATGTCCTACAAACATACTGTGGTAATCTGAGGTGCAATACACCTTTAAGAGAGTGTGAGCAGAATGACCATGTGACTGTATTACCCAATGGCTGAGTAGCGCGAGCTACATTGTTAATCAGTGGTTCAGAATAGGGTCTGGTTTGAGAAGCACACATAGGGCAGAATTTTACTCTCGCCGGGTGGGCGCATGCCCAACCCGACTGAGCGTTAAATGACACGTGATGACGTTGGGTAAATGTCCTGACATCATCGCGCACTTGCGCAATATTTCGGTCAGTGGGCGCGCGCAGGAGTTGGCAGCACATCCGCCAACAAATTGAACCTTTAGTCAATTACTTGACTGGAATTTTTCACTGCCCACCCCACCATTCCTATAGGCCAAGCAGCCTTTGCATTTTTGGCGAAACCACAGTTTCCGAGCAGTGATTTAAAAAAATTAAAAGCTTTTAACACTCGTATTTAACACATCCCCGCTCATGTGACAGTCATATGAGGGGACACGTTTTTATTATTTTTAATATCTTTACTTTTATTGTTAAAAACCTTCAGCTACCTGAGGCAGCTCTGTGCCTCAGGGATCCTTTAGTGCGTGCACCCCCGTGCATGCGCACCGCATTCCTCCCACCCCCCAACCCCCTCAGCGCTGAGTGCTCCAGCCTGCGTTTCAGGCTTGCTGGCCATTAGTTGGCCAGCCAGCCTGAAATCTATGCCAGGACCCAATCATGGGCGGCAGTTGGCTTGGCAATCACTCCCGGGCCAGTCTGCCATGGCCGCCCAACGAGGGCAAAATTCTGGTGCTCTGTTACATGTGTAAATAAACAGCATGCGCTTCAGCTTATACTGGCCTCCGCACCTGTGGTATATTATTTGCCAACTCACCTATCGGGACATAAGCATGCAACCATGTTCATGAGCAAAGCGACCCAGGCAAACGAACATAACGTATACAAATTAAGAGCAGGAGTAGTCCACTCAGCCCCTCGAGCCTGTTCTGCCATTCAATAAGATCATGATGATCTAGTTTTAACCTCAACCCCACATTCCTGCCTACCCCCAGTACCCTTTCACCACCACCCCCCCACCATTGCTTATCAAGAATCCATCTAACTCTGCTTCAATGATATTCAAGGGCTCTGCCTCAACCACCCTTTGAGGAAGAGGATTCCAAAGTCTCACAACCTTCTGAGAGAAAAAATGTTTCCTCATCTCTGTCTTAAATGGGCGTTCCCTTATTTTTAAACAGTGTTTTCTTTCACTTGCTCCCCCCAAGGTCTATACGTGCAGCGTTACATGTTTTTATGTTCCTACCTATTTATTGAACGCAACTGCTTTCAGCAATCCTATATGGATTTGCAGTCCTCATCACCATCTGAAGGCTACTGTTGGATAATAATACTAATGTAGACTTGAGCCAGGATCTGGCCTGGTTGTAATGTCTTTGATAATGCCCAATGTCCAGGTTAATGTGCTCCGAATACCTTTTCGGGACAAAGATCCCATGGAACGCCAACGCAAAGCAGGAATTTTCAGAAAGGAGGTGGGAGTTCTTCTATGGCCTTATCCCTTGTTACTCTCTCTTGTGCCCAACACAAAGGTCCAGTCACAAGGGTAAGCATGGGCTTTTAATGAACTGAAGTCAACTCAGGTAATTTGTACCAACTGAACTGTTAATCAGTTTATTGTCTTGTGATCTACAAAATGGGATAACTGCGACACACCCATGTCATTTCAGATTAACATCAATCACTCCAGGTTTTGTCATGTAAGACTAAAGGAACAAATGGATGCATTCAGGCATGTACCAAAACAAGTGGTTCCAGTGAGCTGCCGAAGTCAGTTTAAATACAGGTGCTTTAAGGCAGCTCATGAAAGGTTTGAACGGGCCAACTCCTCAACTGTGCTTTCTTTACAGATCTGTCAAACAATAGTCTCAGAAGAGCAGTATCTGTCCACCCAGTATCTAGGAATTACGTTGATGTTTCAATCCAGGGAACTGTGCTTTGCCTTAGCAGTTACTATGGACAAAGCCAAAGCTAAAACAAGCTGTTATATCCAATTCTTACACCCATATAATCCTTTGAAATCTAGTTTTGCTCTTCAGATAACAGGTTTCCTCATAACTACAAGGCAACAAGCTACTGAACAGCCAATGCTGATCAGATAATGTTGCTTTATAGGCTACTAATGTCCATGAATTGTTCCTAACATCTGGATAATCTTATTGACAGTTTTGCCAGATACATAGACCTGTACACAATCCAAAATGGAAGCAGAAAATGCTGGAAATACTCCGCAGGTCAGGCAGCATCTGTGGAGAGAAACCGAGTTAACATTTCAGGAGGATGACCTTTCATCAGAACTGGGATAAATTAGGGATGTAGCAGGTTTTAACAAAGTACAGGAGGCAGAGAAAGGCCAGTGGCAGGGCGGTGAGGAAGGAACAAAAAAGGTGGAAGGCAGGAAAGGTAAAATGGTGAAAGAGATGGTGGTGGTTTTAAAGAAGACGAGGGGCTGAATTTTCAGAGCTGGAACCAGGGTGGGGGTTCCCAAAAATATCAGCATGAGCCAGCCGGTCATGTCAAGGTACCATTCGTGGTACCTGTAATGTAAACCAGGGCACAGGGCAGTCCTGCTAACATAGAATAAATACCCATATGAGCTTGTTCATTGGGGGGTGCAGTGGGGAAGGTGGAGGTGCAATTTTAAAGGGTGGGCACAGTTTCAGGAAGTGCTTTTTATTTATTCATTCACAGCATGTGGGCATCACTGGCTAGGCCAGCATTTATTACCCATCCTAATTGGTGGTGAGCTGCCTTCTTGAGCCGCTGCGGTCCATGTGGTGTAGGTACACCCACATTGCTGTTAGGGAGGGAGTTCCAGGATTTTGACCCAGCGACAGTGAAGGAACGGTGATATATTTCCAAGTCAGGGTGGTGAGGGACTTGGAGAGAGACTTCCAGGAGGTGGTGTTCCCATCTATCTGATGCCCTTGTCCTTCTTGAGTCTGAAGAGAGACAGGTAGATTGTGGAGAGTCAGTCACCCTGGACTCAGAGGGTAAAAGAATTTCGTAAGGAGGTGTGTTTCGGCACTCAGTGCATCGAACGGCGTCAGCGCCCTGTAGCATCGCATGATAGAAGGGCAGGGGGCAAGGCTGCCAGGGGCAAGAGGGTGGCCACCTGTCTAAAAGGAAGGCTCCAGCTGGCAATGGAGTATGACCGTCTGCCCAGTGGCAATGAGGGGCAGCACCCTCCACAGGAAAAGCAGAATCCCGAGCAGTAGGAGAGGACGGGAGAAGACTGAGGGGCAGGAAGGGAATGGGGGCACACCTTCAACACAAGATCCAATGCTGAGAATGAAGCTACCCGGAGATGATTAAGCTCAGGGCTGCAGGAGACTGTGACTCGCCAGGCAAGTGGTCTCTTGACATCTGTGCCCTCATTGCTGAAAACCTCACACCTCACAGCACTGGTTGCTTTGCCCCAGTAGCTGTTAAAATCACTGTAACTTGAACCTCTTTGCTTCTGGCTCCTTCCGCAGAGCAGCTGTGGACCTTAGTGGCATCGCACAAATGATTACGCACCACTGCATCTCACAGACCTCTGATGCCAGGGTTGGACAGCACATTCAGTTAACGACAGACACTATCTCATGGGCACAGAGAGCAGTGAGTTTTGCCACCATCGTTAGTGCAGAGCAACATCAATTGTACCCATGTCTATTGAGGCACCCAAATGACCAGCCAGCCAAATTCCTCATCAGGAAGGGTTTCTACTCCCTTAATGTTCAGCTGGTCTGTCACCACAACAAGAGCTTCCCTCATAGGTGCACTTGCTTTCCTGGCAGCTACCTAGTCTCCTTCATCCTCCGCCTATCGACGCTGCCTCAGATCTTCACACCAACCTCCAAAGTCCATTGGTGGATCCTAGGGGACAGGGGATATTCCTTGAAGACATGCCTACTCACCCTCAACAGGAGTCCTGGACAGAGGCATAGAGGTGATATAACCAATGCCACCTACTAAGTAAGACAACCATTGAGCAGGCCATTGGGCTTCTGAAGATGTGATTCCAGTTCATGGAGCAGTCTCTGCAATGCCCCTCTGCAAGGGTCCCTGACATTGTGCTGGTCCATTGTGCTCTCTATAACATGGCCCTGCAGAGGGGCGTGGACCTTGAGGACTTGAGTCCCTAGAGGAAGACAGTTCATCAGGGGAGGAGCAGGAGGTAAAAAAGGAGGAGGAATCGGGGGCTGCCGTGGCCTCTTACTGCCACCCGCTGGGAAGAGTACTCCCTTCTCTCCCTCACAGCCTCCAAAATTAGATCCAAGTTGGCATCAATGAAGCGAGAGGCGGCCCTGACAGGAAGATGCCGCTGAGGTAGACATGATGGCTGCTGTGGGATGCCTGAATCAGGCCCCCACTTCACCTGACCCATCTCCATTCCCACCCCGACTACCTCGAAGTGGATGGAAAACTTGTCTCCGTACAAATTAAAAGCTCTCCTCCCGTGAAAACTTAAAATTCCATGAGTTTCCCACCAGAGGCGGATTTCTGACAACAGAGCTGCCCACCACCACCCCCCCCCACCCCGTTTTCCAGCTCCACAGTGGGAATTCAGCCCGAGGCCTTGTTCCTGAATCTTACATCGAGCTTTGAGTGGTGTAGCAGCCCGAGGACAGAGAGATCAGAGTGAGAGCGCGACAGCAGACTCAAACAACAGGCGACCGACTGCTTGGGAGTCACACTTGTGGATTGAGTGAAGGTGTTCCACAAAGCAATCAGCCAGAATGCCTCGGGCCTTCCTATTGTACAGGAAATCGCATGGTGAGCAGTGAATACAATAAACTAAATTTAAAGAAGTACAGGTCGATCACAGTTTCACCTGGAGGGAGTGATTTAGTTTCTGGATGTTGACAAAGGAGAGAAAAGAGCAGGCGTTACATCTCCCCTGCCGCGTAGATGTCATGGGAAGGGGAGGAAGTGTTTGGAGTGATTGAAGAGCACACCAGCGTGTTGGGGAGGGGAAGGGGAGGGGAGGACGCATTTGGTGGTGGCACCACACTGGAGGTGGCAAAAATGGCAGGCGATGATGGATTGAATGTGGAGGCTGATAGGATGGAAGATGAGGGTGAGGGGAATCTTATTGAGGCTGGTGGGATGGGCAGGGGGAGAGAACGTGAAAGTGGAAGTGTGGAAAATTGGTTAGGCCTGAGAAGGTGCCCTGTCAACCATGGTGGAGAGGAATCCTCAGTGAGGGAAAAAGAGGACAAAAACATTGGTGTGGAAGGTGGCATCATTAGAACAGATGCGACAGAGATGGAGAAACTAGGGGAACGGAGTAGAGTCCTTACAGAAATTGGGGTGTGAGGAAGTGCTGTCCAGGCAGCTGTGCGAATCAATGGGTTGAGAGTGGATATCGGTCAATAGCCCAGCCCCAGGAATGGAGACAGAAAAGCCAAGAGGGAAAGGGAAGGGTTGGAGATGGACCTTGTGAAGGCGAGAGAAAAGTGTAAAATGGAAGCAAAATTGATGGAATTTTCCAGTTCAGGGCGAGGGCAGGAAACGATGTTAATGCAGTCATCAATATACTAGATAAAGAGGTGAGGGAGGGGCCCAATGGGGATTGGAACAAGGAATTTTCCACATACCCTATAAAAAAGGTATGGTGTAGCTAGGACTTATATGGTTTTCCATTGCAACGCCTTTAATTTGGAGGAAGTGAGTGGAGTTAGAGGCGAAGTTGCTCAATGCGAGAACAGGTTCAGCCAGGCAGAGGAGAGCGGTGGTGGATGGGGATTGTTCGGGCCTCTGTTGAGTGAAGAAGCAGAGAGTCCTCAGGCTGTTCTGGTGGTGAATCTTTCTTTCCCAAAGGAGTTTGACAATGAAAATCTTTTCGCTGCCCTGATTGGTTCACCTTTCGGTCCCTTGGTTAGCCAGCCTCTCTGAACGCTCTGGTCGGATAATCAGGGAGCCCACGGGATACGCTGAGGTTGGATGAGCTTCCGTGCCCATGTGGTCTCGTGGAGGTGAAGAGAAAATCCTTTGCTCGCTTTGTCAAACTTCATCAGCTCAGAAAATCTGCTGGGAGAAGAATATCGCAGTGAAGGGGAAGGCAAAATACTTTTGAAACAATCATGGGAAAATATAGGCCAGGATTTTCCGGTGGTCAGGTGGACTCGGCAGGCGGGCCTGGGAGCGGCTGGGAAGCTGCCCGCGATCAGACTCCGACCACGATTTCACGCTGGCTAGCCAATTAACGGCCAGCCGGTGTAAACCGCACACGGCAGCACTCAGCACTGCCGAGCTGGGTGGGGGGCAGGAGCGCTAAAGTCCACGCAGGCACGCAGGTGAGCGCAGTAAAATCTCCCTGAGGCATGGAGCTGCCTCAGGGAGTTGAAGATTCTTAAAATAAAATATTAAAACCTTAAGAGATGTTAAAAACATGGTCCTCTCGTGTGACTCTGTCCCGTGAGCAGGTACGTGTTATGAATGAAATTTAAGACTTTTAATTTAATTTTGAATTGCTGTTGGAAACCTCATCCCGCCCGTGGATGAGGTTTCCTATAAAACCCAAAGGCCGCTTGGCCTTTTCGGCGGCCCGCCAGCCGTCAGGTTGGGTGGGCAGCGAACAAGTTAATTTAATCATTACTTTAATCGTCGGCGGGCGTGCTGCCAACTCCCACGCGTGCCCGGTTACTGAAATATCCTGCACGCGGGCGATGACACTGGGCTGCTCGCCCGATGTCGCCACGCGTCATTTTAAGCTCGTTCAGGCCGGGTACATGCACGCCCGACGAGTGCAATATTCTGCCCTTAATTTTTGCAAATTACACGGGTTAATTTTTTTGGCACATGCTGGTGCTGAGGTAATTTATAGGAGCTGCTGGTGGGTAATTGTCAAGCGAGTTCACAGGAGTTACTGCAGCTGCACTTCATACAAATCTAACAGAAAAAAATAATTGCCCCAGAATTCGGCTGCTGAGGCCATTTTGAGGGCGCTACCTTTCTCACAGGAACCTGGAGCCGAAATTTCAGGGGCAATATTGGCGGGGGAGATGGGGGGAAGGGGGGATCAGGACATCAGTGCAAAAGATAAGGCTGAAGCATTTGCTACAATCTTCAACCAGAAGCGTGCCGAGTGGATGATCCATCTCAGCCTCCTCCAGAGGTCCCCAGCATCACAGATGCCAGTCTTCAGCCAATTCGATTCACTCCACGTGATATCAAGAAATGGCTGAAAGCACTGGATACCACAAAGGGTATGTGCACTGATAATATTCCGGCAATAGTACTGAAGACTTGTGCTCCAGAACTTGCCGCAGCCCTAGCCAAGCTGTTCCAGTACAGCTACAACACGGACATCTACCTGGCTATGTGGAAAATTGCCCAGGTATGTCCTGTACACAAAAAGCAGGACAAATCCAACCCAGCCAATTACCGCCCCATCAGTCTACTCTTGATCATCAGTAAAGTAATGGAAGGGGTCATCAACAGTGCTATCAAGCGGCACTTGCTTAGCAATAACCTGCTCACTGATGCCCAGTTTGGGCTCTACCAGGGCCACTCAGCTCCTGACCTCATTACAGCCTTGGTTCAAACATGGACAAAAAAGCTGAACTCCAGAGGTGAGGTGAGAGTGACTGCCCTTGACATCAAGGCAGCATTTGACCGAGTTTGGCATCAAGGAGCCCTAGCAAAACTGGGGTCAATGGGAATCAGGGGGGAAACTCTCCGCTAGCTGGAGTCCTACCTAGCACAAAGGAAGATGGTTGTGGTTGTTGGAGGTCAGTCATCTCAGCTCCAGGACATCACTGCAGGAGTTCCTCAGGGTAGTGTCCTCGGCCCAACCATCTTCAGCTGTTTCATCAATGACCTTCCTTCCATCATAAGGTCAGAAGTGAGGATGTTCGCTGATGATTGCACAATTTTCAGCACCATTCACGACTCCTCAGATACTGAAGCAGTCCATGTCCAAATGCAGCAAGACCTGAATCAATGTCCAGATTAACTTCCTGGTGATTATCATTGACCAGAAACTGAACTGGACTAGTCATATAAATACTATCGCTACAAGAGTAGGTTAAGTAACTCATCTGCTGACTCCCCAGAGCGTGTCAACCATTTGCAAGGCATAAGTCAGGAGTGTGATGGAATACTCTCCACTTGCCTGGATGAGTGCAGCTCCCACAACATTCAAGAAGCTTGACACCGTCCAGGACAAAGCAGCCCACTTGATTGGCACCACATCCACAAACATTCACTCCCTCCACTACCAATGCACAGTAGCAGCAGTGTGTACCATCTACAAGATGCACTGCAGAAATTCACCAAGGCTCCTTAGACAGCACCTTCCAAACCCATGACCACTACCATCTAGAAGGACAAGGGCAGCAGATACATGGGAACACTACCACCTGGAAGTTCCCCTCCAAGCCACTCACCATCCTGACTTGGAAATATATCACCATTCCTTCCCTGTCACTGGGTCAAAATCCTGGAACTCCCTCCCTAACAGCACTGTGGGTGTATCTACACCACATGGACTGCAGTGGTTCAAGAAGGCAGCTCACCCCCACCTTCACAGGGGCAACTAGGGATGGGCAATAAATGCTGGCTCAGCCAGCGAAGCTCACATCCTATGAATAAATTTTAAAAAGAGGATCAGAGCAAAACGTCTCCGTCCATTTCTATGTGTCCATGCACCCATCTTCATTTGCAGGGTCTGAACATTGCACCAATTATGGTGCTACCGGGACAGGGCATTGAGCATAGTGGGGAGAGGGGAACTGGCTGTGGGGCTGGACAAGATTTTTAAAACTTGGTCCTAAATCATCTGGCTCACCAATGAAGTTGATCTCTCTCCAATCAATTGCAACATACCTATTCTGACCTTTCAAATTCTAAGTCCCTACCTCCCCTCACATCACCGGACGCTAGTGACACACATTGTTCTTGTATCCAGAGCTGTTGGAGTACAAATGGTTTGAATTATGATAGGATCATAGAACCATAGAATGGTTCCAGCACAGAAGGCACCATTCAGCCTATTGTGTCTTTTCTGGCTCTCTGTAGGAGCTACTCGTTCCCTTGTCTTTTTCCTGTAGCATCACAAATCTTTTGTCTTTTGATGGTGACCCAATTTCCTTTTGAAAGCCAAGATTTAATCTGCCTCAACTCTCAGGTATTGCATTCCAGATCCTAACAAATTGTTGCATTAAAAAAAAGCTTTTCCACATGCTGCCTCTGCTTCCTTTGCCAATCATTTTAATGTCCTTTAATTCTTGACTCATCTGCCAGTGCAAACAGCTTCTCTCTATCCACTCTATTCAGGCCCTTTATCGTTTTGAACTCCTCTGTCAAATCCCCTCAACTTGCTTTTCTCCAAAGAGAACAGCCTCGGCTTCTCCAACCCAGCCACAAAACTGAGATTGTGCTGTAATTTCTGGGCTAGTTTAATGTTATTATCCTGCCACTCACTGGTGGGCAGGCACTTTGCCCTTAACCCTCTGAGGAGGAAGGGAGGGCTAGAAGGGGTAGGAAGCCAGGAGTACACATGCAGCCTCCAGGGGAGCCACCTTTGGGAGGCCAGGCACAGGGACAAGGGGTGCAGGGCCCAGAGCTAGTACAAGGTGGAAGGGGCCGCAGAAGATGCCACTATCCTGCTGCCAGGGTTTACAGGCGGCGAAGCAGCTACCTCAATATGTCTGAGGTGCGGTGCCGAAGGAGGCTCCACCTCTCAAGGGAGACAGTCCACTATATCTGTCAGATGATTGGCCCTGAGATCTCCGCAAGCTGTGTAAATGGACACCCCATGCCAGTGGCTCTAAAGGTCACAGTTGCCCTCAACTTCTATGCCTCCGGCTCCTTCCAGGGCTCGGTGGGTGATCTTTGCGGTGTCTCCCAAACAGCTGTCCACACTTGTGTCAAGAAGGTCACAGATGCTCTGTTCAGACGGGCATTGACCTTCATCTACTATGATTGGGATCAGGCCAGTCAGACACAGTGAGCCAGAGGCTTGTGGCCATTGCTGGCTTCCCCCGTGTCCAGGGTGCTATAGACTGTACACGTGGCCATCAAGGCGCCAGCAGGTGAGCCCGGTGCCTTCGTCAACAGGAAAGGCTTCCACTCCATGAACGTGCAGATAGAGTGTGACCACAGGATGCTGATTCTACAAGTCTGTGCAAGGTACCCAGGCAGCTCCCACGACACCTACATCCTCAGACACTCCCAGGTGCCGGGGCTCTTCAGTGCTCCAGCCCGGCTGGATGGATGGCTGCTGGGTGACAAGGGCTATCCCCTCAGAAGGTGGCTCATGACGTCTCTTCGCCATCCAAGAACAGAAGCTGAGCAGCGGTACAATAGGAGACACAGCTCCACAAGGGCTGTGGTGGAGAGAGCCATCGATCTTCTCAAGATGCGCTTCTGATGCCTGGACTGCTCAGGGGACCCACTCCAGCACCCCCCAGATCGTGTGTCACTGATAGTGGTTGTATTCTGCGCTCTCCACAATCTGGCGCTGGAAAGGGGAGACACAGTGGACGATGAAGACGTAGACGCAGTGGCTGCGGCTGCACACGATGAGTCCAGCAGTGAGTCCGAGGATGAGCACGCGCAGGGAAATGCTGAGGGGGTAGATGCTGACCCGGACATACTGCAGGGAGACAGGGACACCGGGGAGGCTTTCATCCAATGAACCTTCAGCTAGCACAGCGCAGGTGGACCTCCAGGACAAGCCAGGGCTGTAGGCTCCATATTCGAGACCATGTGCAAAATCTGCCTGGTTAGGAACAGTCACAAAGGTCTTTGTTAATAAAGCTGAATGTCCCACAAAGCATACATTAAATTATTGGTAACCATCCACCTGCAGAACAAAAGAGGCACCTTGGTGACATGTCTGAATTTATTATTGCAACCAAAGAAACTTAATGAAACAAAATGAAAAAGGTGTTAAAAATCACACCAACTCATAAAAACCTCATCTCGGGCCAACACAAAAGCACCAGTGAGAAACCCGTGGTGTGCCTAAGGTGCAGTATGTTTACGTTTCCGGGTGCCATATCTTGGTGCTGACCCCTCGCTGGGAGTGGGATCTGAGACAGCTGCTGACTCTGCCGTCCTGTTGGCCTCGATGACCTTGGCGATCGTCCTCTGGCCCATGGAGCCTGTGCTGGCCCCGCCTGGGAGGGAGCTGCCAGTTCCACAGCTGGCATCTCTCCAGTCAGGGCAGCCTCACTGGATGCTAAGGTCACTGGCAGAGGGGCAGAGGAGCTGCCGCCCTCATCCGGAGCGCCCTGAGAGGTGCCCGCAGAGACGACAGGCTGCTGCTGCTCTGATGTGAGGTTGCTTCGGACCTCCCTGCTCACCGTGGATGGATCGGCAATGAGCTGGGAAACTTGGTGCCCAGACCATTTCCCTCACTGGCACTGACCAGCTGAGGTCAATGCCGATGTGAGGGCTTGCTGGTCTGAGCGCATCCCCAGGAAACGCTGATGGGTCTCCTGGAGGAGCCTCTCCATGAGAGTCATCACTCTCTCCATGGAGGACGCATGGCGCTCGGACATGAGGCTCATTGCTTCAGCGATGGTCCACGTAGACTCCTCCACCACAGACACCAAGCCAAGCACGGCCTCATGTATCTACCCCAGATGCCCCCGCACACCCGGCCGCATTTCCTGCGCTTGTATCGAGGACGACTCCAGAGGGACATCATCAGGCACCGACTGAGCATGTACCTGGTCCCCTGCAGTCCTCTGACTGCTGGTGCCACGAGCACTCTCTGTCTCTGCCAGCTCCTCCAGCGACTGTGAAGTGCCCTCACCGCTGTGCCCCGGGGCACTAGCCGATGTTCTAATTCCCACTGAGGTGCTAGTTTCTGTGCTGGTGCTTGCCTGGCAGAGATGGTGTGACGCTGGTGAGACTTCAGGGCCCTCAGGTGAGAGGGAGCCTCTGCTGCTCCTCCTCCTGACCCTGCTCCACTGCTGCTGAAAGGAAGAACAAGGACATTGGATCAGTTAACATAGAGTCAATGTCAATGTGTATCCCTGTCCCCCGGATCATTATGCGCTCATCCTTCCATAAACAATGGTCAAGCCATGTTGCAAACTTCAATCACTGAACATTCAGCACTGCCATGGCTGTTGGGAGAACAATGGTGACCTCACTGCTGGGCAAACATACCTGCCCATGTCACCCCAGCCTCATCGACATCAATGGACTTGGGCACATGGAGCCTCTCCAAATCCAGGGCCTCCTGCTCGAAGCGGCTGAGAATGGTGATCTGCGCCTGCCCTCCGCCAGTCCTCACCCGCTCAGCTGCATTATGTACATTCATCTCCTGAAAAGGACAGAAGAGCATTGATTAGTTCTACTTGTACCTGGACTCCCTTCAGACACGGCCCACCCCAACCAGAGTGGGACATGTCAGGGCTCCAGTGTCTCCTCACTCCGCTGCTGCTGAACACTCACACAAAGGTGCTAGGCCTGTCCCTGCTCCCCTGTCCCCCCACCTCCCACCCCCTTGGCCAAATGCTGCCTACATCACATTTGGCACCACACGGTCTAACTTTCCATAACAAGGAGGCGCAAACACATGGAGCGCAGAGGACAGCAGATCGATCGGTGCCAACGCCACCTTGAAGCTCCCCTCCCAGCATCTCATCACCCTGACTTGGACATGTCCTGGGGTTCCAGCGCTGCGCCCAGGTGCAGCTCCTCCAGGTTGTCCCCAAAACAGTCATGTGGGTCTCAGTATACCACATGCTGCGGGGGCAGAACCCATCTCTTCACCACCCTCTCAGGGTGACCTCGGCATGGGCAATACCTGCTGGCCCACCCAGCGAAGGACACAGGCTGTCAATGATTCAATGCAGTCACTACACTCGGACATGTGGGGGGAGGGGTGATGCCAGGGAGGAAAGCCTACCTGCTGGGTTAAGTGACCATTGCCAACATGGTGCTCACCCTTCCTGTTGTTGAAGCGCTTGCAACGCTGGATCCAGATGCACCGCACCACATCGCAGGAGCTCACCACCTCCACCACCTCCTCCCAGGCACGTTTCATCATGTGGGGGGGGGAGCCTCCTCCTCCCGTCCTAGGGAACCAGGACCTCCCATCGTGCTGCCACCTCCTCGAGGAGGGCAGCAAGGCAATCCTCAGAAAGACGAGGGGCACAGTGCCCCCCTGCCCTACCCTCCTGCCTGGCCTGCTCACCAGCAGCGCTCTGGGGAACCCTCCCACTGGACGTCTTTCACAGCCTTTGAAAGGCCGCAGCAGCTTTTTAAAACAGGCCGCCCGGGTCACCATTGGACCCGGTGGTCATTGCAGACCCCCCACCGCCACTGCCCACCCAATCCCGCCGTCCCCAGGAGCCGGGATTCACGCTGGGCGGCCTAAATTGGCCCAACCGTGTAAAATGGCGGCGCAGACCCGATCACGGGCAGCGATCAGGTCCACGCCCGCCTACACCCACTCCCACTCTGCCCCCCCCTACCAGCCAGAAAATTCAGCCCTTATAAAATCCTCAGGGGACTTGAAAGGGTGAGTATTGAAAGGATGTTCCCCTTGTGGGAGAGAATAGAAATAGAGAACACAGATCAAAAAAGGGGCCTTTCGTTTAAGAGATTAGGAATTTTTTTCTCTCTGAGGGTCATTAATCTGTGGAATTCTCTTCCCCAGAGAGCAGTACAAGGTCATTGAATATTTTTAAGGCTGAGTTAGATAGATTCTTGATTAACAAGGGGGTCAAAGGTTATAGGGGGTAGACAAGAGAGTAGAGTTGAGACCACAGTCAGATCAGCCATATCTTATCAAATGGCAGAGCAGACCTGAGGGGCCGAATAGCCTACTCTTGCTCCAAATTTGTGTCTTCATCTACGTTTGTCCCTATTAGTTAAGATGAAAAACGCTGTAGAGAGAGGAATTCCAAAAATTACAGCCCAAAGTTTTGCAACTTTATCACGTATCTTACATTTCTAAAACTATTCTTGTTCTCCTCTTCTTTGGCAATGTTTATAGCTCGCATGACCAGCTATAAGAAATGTTATATTAATTTCCATCACGTTGCTGGTATGTACTTGGAAAGAATCCGATTGACGACAAAGACTCTACTCTTTGGGCAAATGACTTCAATTCCGTTCCATAATATTTAACTGTATTTTTGCTCTTTGCCTTTATAATTCAGGCTGCTGCTGCCCAATTAAGCTTTCACTGGCTTACATATAACTTAGCTCAACGTATTAAACTCGGCTAGCATAGGTCCCAGAGGCTGTGAATTCAAAATCCCCCCATGATGGGTTGTGAATCTGAATTTTTAATTATCAGCCGGCATTAGGAAAATGGAAATTGTTCAATCATCATGAAGCCAACCTTGCTCACCAATATTCTTCAGGAATTGACCCTTAATACCCTCAGGGTAACGGAGCAGTAAGTTCTGTGTTGTTAGTGGTGCCTACATCGCAGGAAAAAATTAAGACAAAACCAAAATAATGTTCTCCTCACGCTTAATCTCCTTGGCTTGGGCTCCGATCCTGATTTCCAATTCAACACTGTGGACCTCGGCATGTCCTGTGACCAAGAGAGGTGAGACCTGGAACACTAACATACAAAAACAACTTGAATTTGTTTGGCACCTTTAAATGTAGAGATAGGTACAGAGAATTGAGCTGCAGCCACTTTGAGGTGAGCACTATAGGAAAGATATAAGAGCAGGAGGAGGCCATTCGGCTCCTCAAGCCTGCTCCGCCAATCAGCTAGATCATGGCTATTGGGAGGATACATTGAGTTAAGCTGCATGAACAATATCTTTGCCATGTCAAACAGTACAATTGGGAGGGCTGCCAATATATGAAGAAAAACAGATGCCAGAATGTGCTCCCAGCCTGATTAATGTAATCAAGTTGTGTTGGACTGATGCTCAGTTTGAGAAATTAGCAGTCCCTGTTAATCAGCCTTGAGGTCAAATCCATGTGGGTCCAAAGCAAACACAAAGAAACGTTTAGAAAGATGCCTGCCTTTACACAATGCCTTTAGTGCACTCAGGATGTCCCAACACGCTTTACAGCTACTTACAGACTTTACAGCTATAGTTACATTGGCAGTCGTAGCAGCCAAATTGCATATAACTGGGTTCCAAAAACATCAAATCTGCTGAATGGCCAGTTAACCGGATTGGATTTGGGCAGGATTTTCCTGGTTCTTGAGTGACAGGCTGGGAGGCGGTTGAGAGTCATGGCTCCCTAGTCACTGGAGACGTTTCCCAGAGATGAGACCCTTTGTGGAGTGGCTGCCTACCTAACGAAGATGGACAGGGATTTAATATAATTAAGAACTCACTTAAGGGTCGATTCCTCAGGGTCACCATTCCACGGACAGTGGAGCTGCCCCCCACCCCCCCCCTCCCCCTTCCAGCTTCATGGAGGTAGCTTCCCTGTGACAGACTGGGGAACCATTGGGGATGGAGGCTCAATGGCTCCAAAAAGGGGCCACAGGCAGGGAAGGAAAACCTGAAGTAAAACCCTGCCCAATAGTTCAGAAAGGATCACTAACCAAGACACTAGGTAAGTTCCCCACTCCTGGCCTGGGACTTCATTTACACCTATCTGAACAGGCAAATCGGGCCTCGGTTTAACATCTCATCAAAAAGCTGATAACTCTGACAAAGCACTCCCTCAGTACAGCACTGAAATGTCAGGCTAGATTGGATAAAATTGGATATATGCTTGAAAAGGAGCAATTACCAGAGAAACGGGAAAAGAGCCATTGAGCTGAAAAACCCACTCTTGTGCTGTAAGACTCTATGATTCTGTCATGATGTGCTTAAGTTTGAAGTAGGCCTTAAAGGTGCAGCCTTCAAAAATAGGTCCCACCACCTAGCTAAACATAAACTCATTTTGGGACATACTAAATAGGATTAATAGAGAACTTCAGATGGTAAGAAGAGTAGGCAGGGAATTGGGATGTATATTAATTACCTCACTCTAGCTAATTTAATATTTCTGTTCTTTTTGCAGAACAATTTCTGATAAATGAAACATGCAAGTGAGTGTCCTGTTGTGGGGTGGGTAGTGTCCCCACCTCTGGGTTCAAGTCTGACTCTGGGACTTGATGGCCATGGAAGACATGTTCATAACTTGGCCAAACAGGTTGATTATCAACCTGCGAATCCTTCCAATATGCCTATGGCAGGCGTTAAGAGTGGGAGAGTCTCCTGGTCAGCCAGAACCTGCAGAAGGCAACAGCAAACCACTGCAGTACCTTCCCAAGTGTAACCATGGACTGACAAATGGAAGTCCATGGTTGCCAATATCCTCTCTGGGCATGGTACCTGAAGAAAGAGAGTGAAGCAAGTAAGGATTGTAACAAACACAGCAAAACTCAACAGGCCTGGCAACATCTGTAGAAAGAGAAAAACAGAATTGAGGTTTCAAATCCAATATGACTCTTCTCTGGAAGATTCAGCCCCTTGAACCTTCAAAAGAATTCTGAAGGTGGGACTCGAAATGTTAACTGACCCAAACTGTGGGTCAGTGAGCAAGTTATTGCTAAGCATGTGCCGCTTGATAGCACTTTTGATGACCCCTTCCATTACTCTACTGATGATGGAGAGTAGACTGATGGGGCGGTAATTGACCGGGTTGGATTTGTCCTGCTTTTTGTGTACAGGACATACCTGGACAATTTTCCACGTATCCAGGTAGATGCCAGTGTTGTAGCTGCACTGGAACAGCTTGGCTAGGTGTGCAGCAAGTTCAGGAGCACAAGTCTTAAGTGCTATCGCTGGAATATTGTAAGAGCCCATAGCCTTTGCAGTATCCATTGCCTTCAGCCATTTCTTGATATCATGAGAGGTAAATTGAATTGGCTGAAGACTGGCATCTGTGATGCTGGGGACTCAGGAGGAGGCCGAGATGGATCATCCACTCGGCACTTCTGGCTGAAGATTGTAGCAAATGCTTCAGCCTTATCTTTTGCACTAATGTGCTGGGCTCCTCCATCATTGAGGATGGGGATATTTCTGGAGCCTCCTCCTCCAGTGAGTTGTTTAATTGTCCACCACCATTCACAACTGGATATGGGAGGACTGCAGAGCTTAGGTCTGATCCTTTGGTTGTGGGATCGCTTAGCCCTGTCTATTACTTGCTGCTTATGCTGTTTGGATGCAAGTAGTCCTGTGTTATAGCTTCACCAGGTTGACGCCTCATTTTTAGGTATACCAGGTGCTGCTCCTGGCATGCCCTCCTGCACTCTTCATTGAAGTAGAGTTGATCCCCTGGCTTGATGGTAATGGTAGAGTGGGGGATATGCTGGACCATGAGGTTACAGATTGTGTTTAGTACAATTCTGCTGTGGCTGATGGTCCACAGCACCTCATGGATGCCCAGTTGCTAGATCTGTTTGAAATCTATCCCATTTAGCATGATGGTAGTGCCACACAACACGATGGAGGGTATCCTCAATGTGAAGGTGGGACTTTATCTCCACAATGACTGTGCGGTTGTCACTCCTACCGATTCTTTCATGGACAGATGCATCTGCAGCAGGCAGGTTGGTGAGGATAAGGTCAAACATGTTTTTCCCCTTGTTGGTTCCCTCACCACCTGCAGCAGACCCAGTCTAATAGCTATATTATTTAGGACTCAGTTACCGGGCCACTCATGGTGATAGACACTGAAGTCCCCCACCCAAAGTACATTCTGCACCCTTGCCACCCTCAGTGCTTCCTCAAATTGGTGTTCAACATGGAGAAGCACTGATTCATCAGCTGAAGGAGGGGGCGGTATGTGGTAATCAGCAGTAGGTTTCCTTGCCCATGTTTAACCTGATGCCATGAGACTTCATGGGGTCTGGAGTTGATGTTGAGGACTCCCAGGGCAACTCCCTCCCAACTGTATATCACTGTGTCACTACCTCTGTCTTGCTGGTGGGGCAGAACATACCCAGGGGTGGTGATGGTGAAGTCTGGGACATTATCTGTAAGATATGATTCTGTGAGGATGACTATGTCCAGCTGTTGCTTGACTAGCCTTTGAGATAGATCTCCCAATATTGGCACATGTTGGTAAGGTGGACTTTGTAGAGTCCGCATGGCTGAATTTACCATTGTCGTTTCTGGTGCCTAGGTCCATCCGGTTTCATTCCTTTTTGGTGACTTTGTAGCAATTTGATACAACTGAGTGGTTTGCTAGGCTATTTCAGAGGGCATTTAAGAGTCAATCACACTGTTGTGGGCCTGAGTCACTTGTAGGCCAGACAGGGTAAGGATAACAGATTTCCTTCCCTAAAGGACATTAGTGAACCAGATGGGTTTTTACAACAATCGAAAATCATTTCATGGTCATCATTAGACTTTTAACTTCAGATTTTTATTGAATTCAAAATCCACCATCTGCCGTTGTGGGATAACAAACCCAGGTCCCCAGAGCATTACCCTGGGTGTCTGGATTATTGTCCAGCGTCAATACCACTGAGCCCTCTTACACCTTCCACCCCCCCCGTACTTTCTTCCCTTCCCAACCTCACTCCCTCAGTGACACCATTGTTCCACCCCTCCCAATCTCACCCCCCTCCCACACCCCCCCCCACCCCCTGCCAGTACACATTCCTCTCCCAGTCAAACCCAGGAAAACTCATTGCCCCTTATCTCTAAGGAACCACTAATGATCACCAAGGGGCTGCACAGCCCAACTTCAAAGAGATATATACAAAGGCCATTAGCATCTGATAACCCCCAGTCTTGCCAGCAGGACACACAGGACTTCAAGCATTCCTTTCAACTCATTGTGGCTGGGATGTTTAGCAGTCTTTGAGACCCAGCCGAATTCCAGACAATGGATACACTTCTCTCTCTCTCTCTCTCTCTCTCTCTCCCCCCACCCCCCCAACACACCTTAAACCAGCTTATATTTCAACTCTTTCTTGGACTCACTCAAGTTCTGTCGAAGAGTCATGAGGACTCGAAACGTCAACTCTTTTCTTCTCCGCCGATGCTGACAGACCTGCTGAGTTTTTCCAGGTAATTCTGTTTTTGTTTTGGATTTCCAGCATCCGCAGTTTTTTTGTTTTTATATATAATGGATACACATCCTTTGTTGAAGGCCTGGAGGAGAGGTGGGGTTAATGTGACCTAGGCCTCTTGCCTTTCTGAGCTGAATAACTTAGTTTACTGCTTTAACATCTGCTGAGCAGCCACACAGAAAGAAGCTCTGCCCGGCTCGGACAACCGGCCATCTTACTGTGTCCTGATAAAGATCATATTAGGCTCGAAACGTTAACTCAGTTTCTCTCTCCACAGATGCTGCCAGACCTGCTGGGTTTTTCCAGCATTTTCTGTTTTTATTTCAGCTTTCCAGCATCCTCAGGGATTTGCCTCTGAGGTCGCTACACTACTCCAATTCTGGGCTCTTGCAAATCCCCAATTTTCATCGTTCTATCAGTGGCAGCCATGCAGTCAGCTGCCTGGGCCCTAAGCTCTGGAATTCTCTCCCTCTCCACCTTCCTCATCTCCTGTAAGACACTCCCTTGACCAAGATTTTGGTCACCTATCCGCATATCTATTTATGTGGCTGGGTGTCAAATTCTGCTTAATAATGTTCCATGTGAAGCATCTTGGAGCATTTTATTATCTTGAAGGCGCTAAATGCGAGTTGTTGTTCTTGGATTAATAAACATCTACTTTAAGGATAACAGAGCCAATTCCGTTCAAAGTACCTCATGACCATTGTGTAGATATTTGTGCATTTTTAAGGCCATTTACTCCTTGTGGTTTCCTGCTGTCTTGTGCTGCCTATATTTTTAAACTTTCTCTGAACTCTCTGTGAGATTCTGATACACTACAGTCACGTTTAAGCCACCCTTATATTGATCTTCCGAGGTCAGTTCCCATAGCCCAGGTCTCTCACAGACAAAAGTCAGGCCAAGATTAAACATTCGGATTTTGTCAGCTTGGTGGTCATGAAGAGCTGCCTTTCCCCAGGGTCTTAGTGCCTATCCATCAGGCTAACAGTGCTTAATAAAAGCATCGTATTAGAAATTAGCGCCATCTATCCTTGATGTCACATCACATCTTATCATCACCACACACAAGCCCATTGTTTACATCATGGTGTACTATTGAGTGACGCCAAAGCAAAATAATACTGTGCACAATCTGTACTTTCTAGGGTTGCCAACCCTCCAGGGTTGCCCTGGAGTCTTTAGGAATTGGAGGGTCAAAACCCTGGTACTCCCTCCCCATCAGCACTGTGGGCGTACCTACACCACACAGACCGCAGCGGCTCAGGAAGGCAGCTCACCCCCGCCTTCTCAAGGGCAATTAGGGCTGGGTAATAAATGCTGGCCCAGCCAGCGATGCTCGCATCTCGCGAACCAATAACTAGAAAAATAATTGAAGACCAATCACTGCAGCAAGCAACTTTGGAGAATACACAGGGGGCTTTAAACCAAAACGGTGTTTTGTTTTTCATTTTTGTTCATTAATTGTAAAAATATCAACAATGGGAAAAGCTGTTTGGCTTATGTTCGGGATTCATCCAATTGGATAATGAAGAGTCTTTTCGCTTCCCTACTGGATGAGGAAGGAGAGGCACCATGAAGCTGGGAATGAAGGGGCAGGGCATTGGAGTTCAGGGTAGGCAACCCCACTGTTCCTCTTTACCACCAATTCACGGGGAGAGTAGCAGCATTATTTGACATGATATCTGGGGGAGCAGCGCTCTTCCGTCATTCTCCCTAGACTGAACATCAAAAGGCTTTTGAGATTTGTAACAGCCGGGCTCCATGTACACCCAAGCCTTGAAATCAGCCTGAGAGTGGGCAGCAGGGAACAATCCTTCCACCGGCATTGATAGGCTCAATATTAGGTGTACCTCAGCCCTAAGGCCAACCTCATTGAACTGGTGAGATGGGAACAGATAATGGGTGTCGGAACTCATCGGAGAAGAGGCCTTGACGATCGGACAGTAGGCTGAGGTAAATCCTTTAGAAGGATCGGGAAAGGGGACGATTAGAAGAGGGTGCAGCCAAGAGAAAGGTGGCAATTGGGAGAAACAACTGCGATTGGGAGATAGGGAGAAATCATGTCAGACAGGATCGGATGAGGCCAAATGCAAAATAGGCAGCCAACACTCACTACCTGTACAGAATGGGCACTCTGGACAGTGCAGAATGACTGGCGTGCTCACTCAGCCAGGAAATTGGGGAAAGAGTTTGATTTGCACGAGAACTCACACAGGAGTTTGGACTTGAGTTTGTTTAAGTGCAAGTTTACTACAAATGAGTTTGGCACTTCGCAAAGTTGCCTAATTGAGTGGCAAATCATCCATCAAAAAGAATGCTCGTAAATTGGATTACGGCTATCTGAAAATAATTAAATTCACCTTCATTCCAAACATTGTTATTAAGGAACATTGCTTTCATCAGGAGCCATGGCTGCTTCTGTTGAATGTGTTGAGTTTAAGATTCAACTCAAAGTCTTCTCATTTTTTTTCTCTTAACCATAAAACCATGGCTCACTTTTCCACCCCTTATCTTCAATTACTTAAAACACAAGTTAGTTGTCATCTAATCAGCATTTCCCGGTTTTGCTTGTCTTGGATAATGGGCCGTGGTCCACTAGACAAGCGTCCTGATCAAAAAACAATCTGACAATCACTTCAAAATCACATTCTCTCTCTGACAAAACTAGTGGGTGATTCATTCTCACCAATATCTCCGTACCTCATGATTTCTGTAACCTCCTTCAGACCTATAACCCTTTGAGATATCTGCATTCCCCTAACTCTGGCCTCTTGCACCACTTTGTTGTTAATCATTGAACAATTGGTGGCCGTGCTTACAGCTGTTAAGTTCAGCTTTAGAATTCAGCTCCTAAACCTCTCCACCTCTCTCTCCTCCTTTAAGGTGCTCCTTAAAACTTACTTCTTTGACCAAAAATTTGGGCACCTGCCCTAATATTTCTTTAACGTGGGTCGGTATCAAATTTTGTTTTCTAACGTGTCTGTTTATTGCCTTGGGACATTTCATTACATTAAAGGCACTATATAAATAGAAATTGTTGTTAGATTAATAAACATCTACTTCAAGGATAACAGCCAATTCTGTTCAAAGTACCTCGTGACCATTGTATAGATATTTGTACATTTTTAAGGCCATTTACTCCTTGTGGTTTCCTGCAGTCTTATGCTGCTTATATTTTTAAACTTTCTCTGAACTCTCTGTGAGATTCTGGTACAGTACAGTCACGTTTAAGCCACCCTTAGATTGATCTTCCGAGGTCAGTTCCCATAGCCCAGGTCTCTCACAGACAGAAGTCAGGCCAAGATTAAACGTTTGGATTTTGTCAGCTTGGTGGTCATGAAGAGCTGCCTTTCCCCAGGGTCTTAGTGACTATCCATCAGGCTAACCATGCTTAGTCAAAGCATAGCATTTGAATGAGCGCAACTATCCTTGATGTCACATCACATCATCACCACATACAAGCCTGTATACATGGTGTGGGTCATGGTGCACTACTGAGTGATGCTGTCAAGAGGATATAATAATGTCGAGAATGTTATTGGAAATTATTTTAAAATAGAGCTTAGTGGTGCCTGTGTCTATGTGCATGTATATGTGTGTGATGTCTTAATTGGATTGAAGCCAGCTGGTCTAGAGGCCTTGATGTATAGAAGAGAAGTAGGTTTGAAATGGTAATTAGATAAACATAGGGAAATAGAAGGTGAGGTGTAAAGGGGGAAATTTGCATTATTAAATATTTATTTAATTAAATAGGCCATTCAAAAGAGCGGGTGAAATATTACACCTAATCAGATGTTTATTTTTTAAAGGTTTACTGGTAAAGTGGGTATTATGAAAGGGTTTTATTGTTAGAAGATTTAAAGATTTTAAAAACCCTAGTGACAATGAGAATTTGCATTCAAAGAGGAAAATATGTATAAAGGAAGAGAAGGCTGTTGGTAAAAGGAGGAGGGATACTAAGTTCTAAAGCCTACAGCCTGTAAACCTCAAGTCTGTCTGCAAGGACCCAGAGCTGAAGAAAACTCATTTTGGATGTGACTGTCCATGGTGCACTTTGCCAGGTGTCTGTTTAAATCTGTGTTTTACTGTTGCCTTACAGGGGTCTAACTGAGAGTCAGATTAATTAGGGGATTTTTGTAGTTATTATAGTAATAATTTTATAGATACATGCATGCACCTACAATCTTTCTTGTATTAATAAATGTTTAATTTAGTTTTATAAAAAAACCTCTTGAGACTCGGTGGTATTATTACTGCTCAATTCAAAACCTGCATTCCGAAACATACAAATTGCAAAAATGGGTTATGACAGTTGTTTCGAGTTTCCTTCTGGGATTTGAACAATTCAGCTCTGTTATAATAATGCCAAGGCAAAATAATACCGTGCATAAGCTGCACTTGTTTCCTTTGGGTTGTCAACAAGAACACTAACAACAACAACTTGCATTTAAATAGTGCCTCTAATGTTGTGAAAAATCCCAAGGTGCTTCACAGGAGCATTATCAAACAACATTTGACACCAAGCCACGTAATGAGCTATTAGTGCAGATGGCCAAAAGCTTGGTCAAAGAGGTAAGGAGCGGCTTAAATGAGGAAAGAGGGATAGAGTGGTGAGGGAATTCCAGAGCTTAGGACCTAAACAGCTGAAGACATGGCCACCACTGATTGGGCATGCACATGAGGCTAAAGTCAGAGGAGCTCAAATATCTTGAAGGCTTGTGGGGCTGGAAGGGATTACAGAGATAGGGAAGGGCGGGGTCATGGAGGGATTTGAGAACAAGGATGAGAATATTAAAATCAAGACATTGCTTGACCAGGACCTATGGAGGTCAGTGAGCACAGAGATCTCAGGTGGGTGGGATATGGTTCGAGTTAGGATATGGACAGCAGAGTCTTGGATGACCTCAAGTTTACGGAAGGTAGGAGGCTGGCCAGGAGTGCTTTGGAATAATTAATCTAGAGGTAACAAAGGCCTGGGTGAGCTTTCAGCAGCAGATGAATGTTGTTTTTTTTATAATGATATAAAGGCACAAATCATTCACAAGGGATTGTGTAAACATGATGTGGGCTCATTTATTTAAATTAGGCACATAAGAACTGATATACATGAGTATAAAGCTTGAAGACATCAGCAGCAGAGCTGCATGTGTTGTGTTCTGCTCACAGGCCAAAGTGAAACTGAGACTGGATCACATGACACGCTTCACTTCTTATAATGTCATGCTGCTATCCCTTAAAGGCACATTACAACATCCCCCTTTCTTTTTAAAGATACTTCCGCCCCCCCACCCCCTGACCCTTATAAAGAAGTGTAACTATTTACAATACATATTCATGTTCAGTTACCATTACATAAGTATGTAGGGCTGGTGAATCCATCAGTCTCTAAAGTGTAGAGGTAATCTGTTGGTATGGTCAGATCTTGAAATGGTAACCTTTCATGGAAGTTTCTTTAATTGCTCACAGTGATCTGTGAGGTTGTCATTCTTGGATATTGTTCCTGGTTGCATTTGGGATATTGTCCTAGATATAATAGGGCTGCATGGTGGTTGAGGAGCTGGAATGGATCTGTTGTGTCCTCTGTCATGCCTCACCATTATGCCTTGGTTCCGAACAAATCCCTGTCACCTTGGCTGGTTGCTATGTTCCTTCTGTGGGACCCTGGATGAAAATTTGTTGTCCCAACTGTAAACTCGCCAATTCTGTACCCATATTTTTATCGTGCACATTGATCATCTTCTCTTGCAAATTTAAAAGTTGCTCTCTAGTGTCTGAGAGAGTAGAATGGGTAAGAGTCAATAAATTGGTACATACTGCTCTGTCAAACACAAATTTTGACAATGGTGTAATAGTTGCACTTAAAGGTGTCGATCTCAGATGTAATATTGTAATGTGTAGATCTTGCTTGGTTTGTCTATGTTTGAGAATTAGGGATTTCACCATGTGTATCATTCATTCAGCTAGGCTGTTAGACCTAGGTTAATGAGAAGAAGAAGTAATGTGATCGATATTCCACTTCTCACATGTATTCTGAAATGGCTTACCACTGGATTGCACATTGTTTTCCATAATGATCTCTCTAGGGGCACCAAATAAACTGCAAATAGCATTTAAGAGTGTGTGCAACAGTTTTGCTTGGCATATTGTGCAATTGATGAACACTCAGCCAAGTAGTAGCTGATGATGTTGAAGTCAGTGCCATGGACATGAAAGAGCTCGGATGCAATTTTGGACCAAGGGTGGATAGCCACTTCATGTGGAATCAGTGGCTATTTGTGTTGGTTTGGCATATGCTTTTGACATGCCCCGCACTTTTTGACAACGCCTTCAATGTCATTGTTCATACCCAGCCAATAGACTGTCTCTCTTGTGAGTTTTCTCAGCCAATCTAAGCAAGCGATGAAGTTATTGAAGAATATCATGTTGCAAAAATTCTGGCATGATGACCTGCCTGCTTTTAAAAATGACTCCCCAGGAAATGCTTAGCTCATTCCAATAAGGCAAAAATGGCCTCATGTTTGTGGACATGCTGAATTAAATCAGGCAGTGGTTTTCCACAGTTTCTTTACTGTAGAATCTTTTGCAATTTCCTCTTGTAGCTGATGGCATTTGCATTGTGCAAAATGTACCAGATCAACTGATGGACTTGCATTCTCCTGCAAGCATTAACATTGAAGCTCCCTTAAAACTGTCAATTTTGTCAAAACATCCTGGGTATTTTTATGTTAGGTCATGAACTGAGACAATATGAGTAGTTTCTGAGGCTGACATGTCATATGAGGGCTTACTAAGTCCATGTCACTAGTGCGAGGGCATGGTGTACCAGCAGACCTACAATCACCTTTAGTCTCCGTGATGTAGAACAACTGTGACATCCAAGAAGATTAATTGTATTTGCACTCCAGGACTATGGATCCTGCACAGGGATTTAATGAAAGTTGAGTGGTAGTAGATTTTGCCATGGCTTTCCATGTCTGTGCAAATGTGCCTTTTAGAATCTGCAAAGGTAGTATATTGGCACTTGCCTCTGTGTCCATCTTGGCCAATAATGAATAGTTGCCAACTTTCTTAGGGCAGATAATTTGAATCTTGGCAAAAACTTTGAATGATGTGATGATGTCTATGTTTTCCACCATTGTCGGTGTGAAACATGTGTTCACCCGTCTTCATCTCATCGTGTACATGATCATCATTTTCTAATTTGTCGATCACCTCATATATATCTTTCTGATAGGTTACTGGATGGTTGTTCTTATTGCTTAAAGGTACCAATTGTGTACGATCTGTTTGGATCAGTGCACAGCCCATTGATGATTCAGTTTCAGATTAACAATCAGGTTCTATGTCTCTGGTCAAAACCCATTGTTCACCTTAGGTGATAGAGGTGGCTATTAGGGCCTCCATAGGTATAACAAATTTTGATGCTCTCCCTTTGTTATAAGTCCAGGCTGGGAAGACAGACTAGCTGCTGCTCCTTGTTTTATTGATTGTAATGGCTCCACATAATGATAGGTCTGAGATTCCACAAGGGTATGTGTTGAGTTTTGTCCTGCAATTACTGTTGGAATTTTCTAGAACTGTATCCAACTTGCAAATCATGTGATCTGCAGCAACCATGTTTTTGGTCCAGCAAAGTCCATTCTCAAATAAGCAGGAAGTGAAGTTTTATTTACACAATTTATGATCTCTTTCACTTCTTATGGACATGGCACTTCCATGTCAGTGGAAACGACCACCAACACAACAGTTCAGTCTGCTGGCTCTGCATTTGAAAAGTCACAGTATGTAGCTTTTTCTCTGCACCTGCTGATGAAGTGGCAGATGGATTCTGTGGGGTGTTGTCAAAATGACATGAACTCTAGTTGATGAATACGAAAGTTTAACCTGATTCTGAACTGAGCTTTAGGGGATCCATTAGCTCTTCTGCTGTTAATCTGACACATTCAACCCATGTAGACCTTCGTTCCCCATTGTTAGGTAAATTTTTATGGCTCACTTTTCTGGCTCAGACACACCTGAATTACAAAACCAGAGCTCTGCATGCTGTTGAAGCATTTTGAATTTGGACAGTAGGTCAGTTGCATCCCAATTCAAACTGGGGAATTTTGTGGACTTTTTGATAATATTCCTTTGACCTTCCTTCTCCTATAGTACCTGGGGTGAGTGTCATGGTAGCTGCTTTTGGGCGCTTTTCTGAAGCTCCACCCATCATAATCACAACCTTCTTTGGCCCAATATTATGACAGTTTTGTGGGGTTTTTTTGTTTGACTGTCCTTTCTTGGTATTGATCCACACCCTGGTCATTTGCCTTTCCTGAAAGTGACAAGTGGAATTTTGCAGGGGTCTGTGCTGGGGCCTCAACTTTTTAACATTTACATCAATGACTTAGATGAGGGGTGCGAAGGCATGGTAGCTAAATTTGCAGATGACACATAGATAGGTAGGAAAGTATGTTGTGAAGAAGACATAAGGAGTTTGCAGACATAGATAAGTTGAGTGAGTGAGTGAGCAAAAATCTGTCAGTTGGAGTTTAATGTGGGAAAATGTGAAGTCATTCACTTTGGCAGAAAGAATAAAAAGCAGAGTGTTACTAAAATCAAGAAGGACTGCAGAACTCAGAGATGCAGAGGGATCTAGGTGTTCTAGTGCATCAGTCACAAAAAGTTAGAATGCAGGTACAGCATGTAATCAAGAAAGCTAATGGAATGCTATTCTTTATTACAAGAGGGATTGAACATAAAAGTAAGGATAATATGTTTCAGCTGTACAGGGCATTGGTGAAACCGCATCTTGAATACTGTGTGCCAGTTTTGGTCTCCTTATTTAAGGAAGGGTGTAAATTCATTGGAGGCGGTTCAGAGGAGGTTTACTAGATTGATACCTGGAATGAGTGGGTTGTCTTATGAGGATAGGTTAGACAGACTGGGTTTGTTTCCACTAGAATTTAGAAGAGTGAGGGGTGACTAAGTATACAGGATCCTGAACAGTACTGACAAGATGGATGTAGAAAGGATTTTTCCTCTTGTGGGTGAGTTCAGGACTAGGGGGCACTGTTTTAAAATTAGGGGTTGCCCTTATAGGACAGAGATGAGGAGAATTTTTTTCTCTCAGAGGGTTGTGTGACTTTGGAACTCTTTGCCTCAGAAGGTGGTGGAAGCGGGGTCACTGAATATTTTTAAGCCGGAGGTAGACAGATTCTTGTTAGGCAAGGGGATCTAATGTTATTGGAAGTTGTTGGGAATGTGGAACTCAAAACGGAAACAAATTAGCCATGATCTTATTGAATGATGGAGCCGGCTTAAGGGGCTGAATGGCCTATTTTTGCTCCTATTTTGTATGTTCGTATGACTGAGCTAACCCGGTGCTGGTCCTATCGATGCACTGTCCCACTCACCATGAGAGCTCTGTCTGCTTATCAGCTCTGTCTTGGCGCTATATCTTCAAAGCTTTCCTGTGCAGTCAGCAAGATAGATTCTCAACACTCTCCAATGCTGAAAATTCGTTTGCAGTCTGACCAAAGCATTGAGAGTCGTCTCATGCCATGTAGCATGATCTAACGCTGTTCACCATGTCATACCTGCACTGAATCTTGCTGCCAATCTGTTTGACCACTGCTACACGTCATGTCGTATTTTTATAATGATAAAAAAGCATTAGTCACTCATAAGGGATTGTGTGAACACATTTTGGTCTCACTTATTTAAACTAGGCACATGAGAACTTAAATACATGGGTAGAGAGCTTGGAGACATCAGCAGCAGAGCTGTGTGTCTGTGTTTGGCCCGCAAGCCAAATTGAAACTGAGACTGGATCACATGACAAGAACTTCCCTTCTTGTGATAGCATGCTGCTACCCGTTAAAGACATATTACAATGAGTATGGGCGGAATGAGGCGATGTTACAGAGGTGAAGGTAGGTGGTCTTGGTGAGGAGCAGAGTTGAGTGAAATATGATGCCAAATTGTATTTCTTGAATCATCCATGATGAATGAGTTGGGAAACAATGGAGCGTTTATATCATGAGTTTCTGCAAGTTTGCTGTTGTATCAATGTTCCTGTGAATTCTCCATAAAACAATCAGAGAATTGACACACATCATACACTGTGCTTTTTTAAACCTTCCCCACCTCCACATTTTGGCTAAATTCCAGAACATGGATTATCTCATCTGTCTTTCCTTGAAATCCAATAGCATCAACCAGGTACAGGGAGCACAGGCCCAAGGGGCGAGAGGAATCAGAGCGCGACCGAATTCAGAGAGTGAAACTTTAGAGCTCAGGCTGAATTCAGAGACAGAAGATCTGGAACTGCTCTCGGGGGCCAACTCTTCAGGTATTAAAGATTGATCTTCCAGAAACCATTTCAAGAAAACTGGGAAGGAAATCCCTGGGGCATTAAAATAAATTGTGTCTATCAGTAATAAAAATATTGTTTTTTGATTGGCAGCGATGAGTTATCCAATCGGGTAGTGAAGAGTCTGGAGGCGTTCCGATTGGCCAATGGAGGGGAGCATGGGGGCGGGACAGATGGCAGTGAGAGATCACTCTTCTAAACTACCAGCGAATAGAGACACATCATTCGCTGCCATCAGCTCACTCACAACAGACTGGTGATTGACGAAATCCTTGGGCCAGATTTTCGCGGAGTCTGGCTTAAATCTGTCACCTGCTGCAGCCACAACTGCAAGTTCAGAGCAGGGCAAGGAAGGCATTGCCAGTGACTGTGACGGAGACTGTGGCAATGAACTTTTATGGATCTGGTTTATTCCAGGGTACCGCTGGAGATAGTTGCAAATCTAACCATTCATTGCCCACATGGGAGGGCCAAGATGACAATGCTGACATCAAATTAGCATCCACACCTCTCTATTCAAAGACAGCTGAACACATTTCATTCACTCTTGCCAAGGAGCAGCAGGCAGAGCAAGTATACAGCTTTGCAAGCATTGCAAACTTTCTAATGATGCAGCATGTCATTGACTGCACACACATTGCTTTGTGGGTGCCACATTCCAACTCAGAGATGAACCAGAAGGGATATTATCCCCTCGACATCCAGTTGGTGTGTGACCATGTGCCGTATATCATGCAGGTCAGTGTGCGGTATCCTGGTAGAGGTCATCAGAGGGAAGGGAAGCAGAGGGAGGGGATGGCAACCTGGACAGGCCCTTTCAGTTCATCTGACTGTGAGACTAATAAATGTAACCCCAATTCTCCATTCACCAATAGATCCACATCTTACCGTCTCTCTGTCACTGACCATCACAGCACCTATTAGCCCAATTGCAAAAGTAAAAGTTATCACAAAATAAACATTCCAAAACAAATTTATTAATCAAACTATGCCATATTGCATACAAAAATTGACTGATGCCCCTTCTGCTTCTTAATGCTTGTTTCATGGGTGTCTTTCACTAGCCTGGTACTCCTACACATTGTTACCCCAGTCGCTACCACATGACCACCTCACCTGCCAACAGTCTGATTTGATCTCACCCCTCCTTGATGATATCAGGAAACATTTCTTCAAACAAAGGGTAGTGGAAACCTGGAACCATCTCCTCCACAAAGCGCTGTTGAGACGAGGGGCCGAATCTTTGTCTCCCGATGGAGGCAGGAGTAGGGTCGGGAAACCTGAAATTGTGAATTACATCATGGCAAAAATGTATTTCCTCTCCCTTCCTGACCCTGCACTATTTTCTCAGGTTGAGAAGGCCACGGGTTGTGACCCCACACACATCTCTTCAGAGTTCGGGGTTGCCATCGTGAGCCCTGAAGGAAATTTGAAATTCTTCCCCTCCGCTATTTTCCTGAGAAAGTAGATTCTGGAGGCCCTAAGAAAACCCACCTCTTTGGAGCGTTCAAAGCCACTGGGGGAAGACTGCTGAGGAGTCAGGAACTTTCTGTCTCAGTAGATTCCATTGTTTAGATTTTCCAGGGTTTGTTTTGACAGCTAAGTCCGTTATGAATGCTTGGCTAAGTTTCAAAAATTAAATCTCAGCACAGGGCTGTGTTCACATTTTGATTAATAGTTTTAAGAGGTTATCGAAGGATTATCTGTCTATATAAGTGAATAACTCTTTGTTTTTACAACAGATTGACCACTTGGAGGCATTTACATTTTTTGAATGGCTTTTATGAATGAGGCTTTTTCAGTATGAAGTGTACTTGAGTGTAGATTGTTAGAAGTTTATTTTTTTAATGTCCATTTCTACGAGATCCTGAGATCTGCCCATAGTGGATACTGGGTCAGTGGTAATGGACGATGCATGGGGAGCATGGAGGGGACATGGGAGCTAAGAAAGGGGCATCGAGGGAGCATGGGGAGCATGGAGGGGGCATGGGGGTGAGTGGGAGGTGAGAGGTGAGGTTTAGGGGACATAAGGACGATGTTTAGAGCTGGGCTGCCATCCCTGAGAAGGGAGGTGGGCCTTCTAACCAACCCGCCTTAACATCCACACTCCTCCCACATGCCTCCCACATGTTGTGTTTTCTCCTTTACACAAACACAACAACCACACAAAGAGGATCGGTAACTCAGTTAGGTGGGTTCTTTTACAGGTGCATGTGTGTGTTTGCATGTTTGTGTCTGTGTATGTGTGTGCTTTTATGTGCATGTGTGTATGTACGTGTATTTGTGTATGCACATGTGTGTGTGTGTGTGTGTGTGTGTTTGTGTAAATCCATATATATACATGTGCATGTGTGCGTATTGCATGGTGCGTGTGTGTGTGTGTGTGTGTGTGTATGTATTTGTCTGCATGTGTGTGTGTGTATGTGTATGTGTTTGTGTGAAACACAGCTTTCTAACCTTGCTTCATTTAGTCATTTCTGAAATTGCTTTATATGGGATTGTGCCCTACTTCTGACATCACAGCTGTGACTACATTTCTGAATTGTAACTCGACTGCTTCTCCCTGCGATCATTTTAAATCCGTGCCCTCCCATTAGTGCCTTGCTGACCTCTGAAAACAATCTCTTATTACGTTTCTGCCCATCACCCTTTGTAATCTTGAAAATCTCAATCAGATCCTCCTTTCATTTATATATAAAACAGAAACGCTGGAAATCCGCAGCAGGTCAGGCAGTGCCTGGGCATTAACAAATAGTTTCATACTTTCAGATCCATTCTGCTTTCACCCTCCAGGCTCTACTGAAGGAAAAAACAACTTTTTGAATCCCCCCTTCAAATCAGTAACTCCTCATCCATACCAAACTCACACTGTGGGTGCCAGCCATGATTCAGTGGTAGCATTCTCCACCCTGAGTCAGAAGCTGGTGGGGTCAAACTCCAGAGCTTTGAGCGTATGTTCCAGGCTAGCACTCCTTGTACAATACTGAGGGAGTGTTGAACCACTGGGGATATTCAACTGAGGCCCCAGCTGCCCTCTCAGGTGAATATAAAAGATCCCATCCTATTTGAAGCAGAACTAAAGGGTTCTATTCGCATCCCAGACCAACATTTATCCCTCAGCTTCACTGACAAAGATCATTTGGTCATTTCTCACGTTGCTGTGCATGGGATTGCACTGTGCAGAAATTGGCCGTTCCACTTCCTAAACTATAGCTGTGACTACATTTCAGAAAAGTAACTCGATTGGCTCTGAAATATTTTGGGACACCCTGAGATTGTGAAAGGTGCTATATAAATGCAAGTCTGTCTTTATTTCTTTATTTCTTTTATTCATTCATGGGATGTGGGTTTCACTGGCTAGGCCAGCATTTATTGCCCATCCCTAATTGCCCTTGAGAAGGTGGTGGTGAGCTGCCTTCTTGAACCGCTGCAGTCCATGTGGTGTAGGTACACCCACAGTGCTGTTAGGGACGGAGTTCCAGGATTTTGACCCAGCGACAGTGAAGGAACGGCCGATATATTTCCAAGTCAGGATGGTGAGTGACTTGGAGGGGAAATTCCAGGTGGTAGTGTTCCCATGTATCTGCTGCCCTTGTCCTTCTAGGTGGTGGTGGTTGTGGTTTTGAAAGGTGCTGTCTAAGGAGCCTTGGTGAGTTCCTGCAGTGCATCTTGTAGATGGTACACACTGCTGCTACTGTGCGTCGGTGGTGGAGGGAGTGAATGTTTGTGGATGTGGTGCCAATCAAAAGGCTGCTTTGTCCTGGATGGTGTCAAGCTTCTTCAGTGTTGTGGGAGCTGCACTCATCCAGGTAAATGGAAAGTATTCCATCACATTCCTGACTTGTGCCTTGTACAGATGGTACAAGCTTTGAGGAATCAGGAGGTGAGTTACTCATCGCACAATTCCCAGCCTCTGACCTGCTCTTGTTGCCACAGTATTTATATGGCTAGACCAGTTCAGTTTCTGGTCAATGGTAACCCCAAGGATGTTGATCGTGGGGGATTCAGTGATGGTAATGCCATTGAATGTAAAGGGGCGATGATTGGATTCTCTTTTGTTGGAGATGGTCATTGCCTGACGCTTGTGTGGTGTGAATGTTACTTGCTACTTGTCAGCCCAAGACTGGATATTGTCCAGGTCTTGCTGCATTTGCACATGGACTGCTTCAGTATCTGAGGAGTCGTGAATGGTGCTGAACATTGTGCAATCATCAGCGAACATCCCCACTTCTGACCTTATGATGGAAGGAAGGTCATTGATGAAGCAGCTGAAGATGGTTGGGCCGAGGACACTATCCTGAGGAACTCCTGCAGTGATGTCCTGGAGCTGAGATGACTGACCTCCAACAACCACAACCATCTTCCTTTGTGCTGGGTATGACTCCAACCAGTGGAGAGTTTCCCCCCTGATTCCCATTGACTCCAGTTTTGCCAGGGCTCCTTGATGCCACACTCGGTCAAATGCTGCCTTGATGTCAAGGGCAGTCACTCTCACCTCACCTCGGGAGTTCAGCTCTTTTGTCCATGTTTGAACCAAGGCTGTTCTGAGGTCAGGAGCTGAGTGGCCCTGGCAGAACCCAAACTGGGCATCAGTGAGCAGGTTATTGCTAAGCAAGTGCCGCTTGATAGCACTGTTGATGACCACTTCCATTACTTTACTGATAATGGAGAGTAAACTGATGGGGCAGTAATTGGCCGGGTTGGATTTGTCCTGCATTTTGTGTACAGGACATACCTGGGCAATTTTCCACATAGCCGGGTAGATGCCAGTGTTGTAGCTGTACTGGAACAGCTTGGCTAGGGGCACGGCAAGTTCTGGAGCACCAATCTTCAGTACTATTGCCAGAATATTGTCAGGGGAATATTGTCAGGTCCCACAGCCTTTGTAGTATCCAGTGCCTTCAGCCATTTCTTGATATCACATGGAGTGAATTGAATTGGCTGAAGACTGGCATCTGTGATGCTGGGGACCTCTGGAGGAGGCCGAGATGGATTATCCACTCGGCACTTCTAGCTGAAGTTTGTTGCGAATACTTCAGCCTTATCTCTTACACTGATGTGCTGGGCTCCTCCATCATTGAGGATGGGGATATTTGTGGAGCCTCCTCCTCCAGTGAGTTGTTTAATTGTCCACCACCATTCACAACTGGATGTGGCAGGACTGCAGAGCTTAGATCTGATCTGTTGGATGTGGGTCGCTTAGCTCTGCCTATCACTTGCTGCTTATGCTGTTTGGTACACAGGTAGCCCTGTTTTAAAGCTTCACCAGGTTGATACCTCATTTTTAGGTAAGCCTGGTGCTGCTCCTGGCATGCCCTCCTACACTCTTCATTGAACCAGGGTTGACCCCCTGGCTTGATGGTAATGGTAGAGTGGGGGATATGCCGGGCCATGAGGTTACAGATTGTGTTCGAGTACAATTCTGCTGCTGCTGATGGTCCACAGCACCCCATGGATGCCCAGTCTTGAGTTGCTAGATCGGTTCAAAATCTATCCTATTTAGCACAGTGGTAGTGCCACACAACACAATGGAGGGTATCCTCTGTGCAACTGTGCGGTGGTCACTCCTACCGATACTGTCATGGACAGATGCATCTGCAGCAGGCAGGTTGGTGAGGATGAGGTCAAAAATGTTTTTCCCTCTTGGTTCCCTCACCACCTGCCGCAGACCCAGTCTAGCAGATATGCCATTTAGGACTCGGCCAGCTCGGTCAGTAGTGGTGCCACCGAGCCACTCTTGGTGATGGACATTGAAGTCCCCCACCCAGAGTACATTCTGTGCCCTTGTCACCCTCAGTGCTTCCTCCAAGTGATGTTCAACATGGAGAAGCACTGATTCATCAGCTGAAGGAGGATGGTACATGGTAATCAGCAGGAGGTTTCCTTGCCCATGTTTGACCTGATGACATGAGACTTCATGGGGTCTGGAGTCAATGTTGAGGACTCCCAGAGCAACTCCCTCCTGACTGTATACCACTGTGTCACCACCTCTGCTGGGCCTGTCCTGCTGGTGGGACAGGACATACCCACGGGTGGTGATGATGGTGTCTGGGACATTATCTGTAAGATGTGATTCCATGAGGATGACTATGTCAGGCTGTTGCTTGACTAGCCTGTGAGACAGCTCTCCCAATTTTGGCACAAGCCCCCAGGTGTTAGTAAGGAGGACTTTGCAGGGTGGACAGGGCTGCGATTGCTGTTGTCATTTCCGGTGCCTAGGCTGATGCCGGGCGGTCCGTCCGGTTTCATTCCTCTTTTGTGTCTTTGTAGCGGTTTGATACAACTGAGTGTCTGGCTCGGCTATTTCAGAGTCAACCACATTGCTGTGGGTCTGGAGTCACATGTAGGTAAGGTTGACAGATTTCCTTCCTTAAAGGGCATTAGTGAACCAGATATGAGTTTTTACAACAATGAACAATGGTTTCATGGTCTTCATTGGACTCTTAATTCCAGAATTGAATTCAAATTTCACCATCTGCCTTGGTGGGATTCAGACCCCAACCCCCAGAGTATTACCCTGGGTCTCGGGATTACTAGTCCAGCAACAACACCACTACACCATCGTCTCCCCTTATTTGACAGAAGATTTTTGTGAATATTGCAGGACAAACATTGGGTAAATACTTAGGACAAAACATATCTTCACTTTGTTTTGTTTCCTTTTTAAGTTCTTCCTGTTCTGGCCAATAACTGACTTTGGGCTGATTTTTGTACTCTTACCAAAAAAGGTCACAAATTTCTCAGTAAAAAACAGATCCAGCCACTTAATGATTATTGGCAATGTTGTGTGTGTCATGTGTGTTATATTTCTGAGTGCTGCTTTGCCTTATCAGCTTGGGGGATGATTTTACCCACCCAGATCAACAGTTATATCTCCCTGAAATCATATGTTTATTCGGGTAGCAAATCGGGGGATAAAGCAACGTGCAAACATCTTGTGTTGTCAAATGTCAGATCAGAAATGTTCAAAGTCTTTCAGAACGTATAAGCAAAATTTTGCAAATGAATTTAGCCCCCCCTAAAGATACCTCTCCTAAGTGACCTCTGGGAACACTGGAATGTGAAGACTTTGAAATGAGAATTGTCCTCTGAACTTGGAAGTAGCATATTAGTCCAGCTGGTGCGAGGGTCCCAAAAGGAACTACTGAGAATGGAAGGGGCAGACCTGGAATGCAAACCATTTGTTAAAAATAATAGCTCTTGGGAAGTAAAAGCCTTAAAAGCTGTATGTAAATAAAAATGAAAGAAAACAGAATTTTAAAAATATCCAGAAAGGAATTTACAAATCTGACGCTAACCTCAGCTGAGTTTAATGAAAGGGTATGGGGACAAGGGAGGGGAGTGAAAACAAGGGGCAGAATTTTTCCCTTGTCGGACGGGCTCGGCGGGAGGGGTGTTGGGAAGCCGACCGCTGCCCGCGATTGGGGCCTGACTGTGATTTCACCCTGGCTGGCCAGTTAAGGACCACCTAGTGTGAAACGCACGCTTGCAGCGCTACCTGTGTGGGAGGGGGGGAGGAGGACAAGCGCACAACTCCGCACATGCCCGCAAGTGCGGGCTTGAAAATCTCCCTGAAACACAGAGCTTCCTCGGGGAGATGAACAGCTTTCAAGATAAAAAAAAAAGGTCTTAAAAATGTTATAAAACATGTCCCCCTCGTGTGACTCTGTCACATGAGCAGAGACGTATCATTAAATAAATGTTAAAATTCTCATTTTGTTTTCACTTGATGTTGGAAACCTCATCCCGCCCGTGGATGGGTTTCTAAAAAAAAATGCAAAGGCCGCTTGGCCTTTTCGTCTGGCCCGCCAACCGTCAGTGAAATATTTCTTTTAATTGAGTCTTTAATGTCCTTAATGGGCCTTTTAATTGTCGGCGGGCACGCTGCTTATTCCGGCGCTCGTCCGTGGACCGAAATATCGCGCAATAAAGTCATCACCCGATGTCATCACCCGTCATTTTGTGCTCAGTCGGGTCGAGCTAAAGATTCAGCTGAAGGAGCAGGAGAGAGGGTGATGGATGGAGGTTTGAGGAAGAGAAGGAGGCAAAAGGCGAAAATGAAAGAAAAGGGAGAAGGGAGAAAAAGAAAGTAAAAAGAGGGACTGCAAAAAGGAAAGTGTTATATTATCTGTAAGGAATTGTTGTGAGAATGTACCTCCGGGGTGCCTCATTTACTGCTACACTGCAGTCAGATGCCCAGTCCACCAGCCACATGGAGAAATACACTTGATGATGCTCCAGCATTTTGAGTCTAATAGCATGGTTACTTCGGGCTACTGGGAACCAGCAAACATAGCATGGTGGCAGCGAGCATCTGTGAGCAAGAGTCAAATATTTTAAATGAATTCAAGGATGAAGTAGATGAGAAGAATCAACCCAAATTCGTACCAGAGAGAAAGCGAAACTGAGTGGATCGTGCAAAAATGGAATGGCTGCTCTGTAGCAACGAACACAGAGCCGTACGCCCCATCATGATATCGGAGGCTGACAATGTCGGAGAGGCATTTGGGAAGTTTAAATAAAAGTGCAGATTGACATTCAGTGGCCAGAACACACAGCAAAACTACAAGAGCTGATGAAAGAAGATGTTGGGTACCAGTGGTCAGAGTCACGTAAGAGGAGTAGGAAGCAAGGAGACAAGTCTGTTATAATACAACAGAAAGAAACCAGCTGCTCTGCAAGTAGATATTTCTGGTACAGGATGGAAAGCCACTATCATTCACAAACTCTAACGTCAGCTGAGACCAGATGTGCCAACATAGAAAGCGAACTTTTGGCAGTCGCTTATGGACGAGAAATTCCTTCCATATCTCTAGGGGAGAAAGTTCATCGTGGAGAGTGATCATCGTCCACTGGAGCCGAAGTACAAAAAGAATCTGTGTAAAGCACCAGCAAGATGCAGAGGTTACTCTTGTGGCTTCAGAGGTACAGCTGCACTCTGAAATACGAGCCAGGAAGAGCAATGGTGCTGGCAGGTACCCTATCTTGGTTGTCTCCACAGGAGAAACATGATAAAAAATCTAGGCGTAAAGTCCATCACCTAGTAAAGATAACACCATCAAAACTGAGTTAAATTAAAGATGAGACCAGCAATGACAATGAGTTACAGAGGCTGTCTCAGCAAGTGATCCAGGGATGGCCTGAGAAGATACAGTAATCGCAGCCAGCAACACAACAGTGCAGGTCTATCAGAGACAACATTTCTAGATGGTTTCCTGGTAGCCGCATCCAGAATAATCAAACCCAAAACAATGCAGGAAGAACTTCTCCAGAAGATACACAAAGGCCACATGGGAATGGAGAAGTGTAAGCTCAGGGCCAGACCAGCTGTGTATTGGACAGACATCAAGAGGATGGTGTCTATATGCAATGTATACCAGAAATACAGAAACGCACAACAGAAAGAGGAGATCTAAAGGGACAGAAAAACTTTATTGGCCTTTATTGCAAGAGGATTTGAGTGTAGGAGTAAAGATGTCTTACTGCAATTATATACAGCCTTGGTGAGACCGCACCTGGAGTATTGTGTACAGTTTTGGTCTATTTACCCAAGGAAAGATATACTTGCCATAGAGGGAGTGAAACAAAGGTTCACTAAATTAATTCCTGGGATGGAGGGATTGTCCTATGAGGAAAGATTAAACAGACTGGGCCTTTATTCTCTGGAGTTTAGGAGAATGAGAGGTGATCTCATTCAAACATACAAAATTCTTACAGGGTTCCACAGGGTAGATGCAGGAAGGATGTTTCCCCTTGCTGGAGGGGGGTCTATAACCAGGGGACACAGTCTCAGAATAAGGGGCAAGTCATTTAGGACTGAGATGAGGAGGAATTTCTTCACTGAAGGGTGGTGAAACTTTGGAAGTCTCTACCCCATAGGGCTGTGGGGGCTCAGTCACTGAGTATGTTCAAGACTGAGATCGATAGATTTCTACATATTAAAAACATCCAGTGATACGGGGATAGTGCAGGAAAATGGGGTTGAAGTAGAAGATCAGCAATGATCTCATAGAATGGCAGAGCGGGCTCGAAGGGCTGAATGGCCATTCCTGCTCCTATTTCTGATGTTCTTATGAAACAATAACGTTGGTTTGTTACCCTCAATTCAGTTCCTAACAATAGCCCAATCAAACCACAAACAGAGCAACAGGTTCACTGAGGGAGGGAGGAACATGACATTGTGATAATAAAACAAAGCACTATGGAAGCTGGAGATCTTAAATAAGAACAAAAACTGTTGAATATATTCAGCAGGTCTGGCAGCATCTGTGGGGAGAAAAACAGAGTTAATGTTTCAAGCCCAACATGACCCTTCTTTGGAACTAGCTGAAACAATGGGTAGAATCATCCCGGATTTGCAGCAAGTGCAGTATCAGGTGGGAAGAAGGACATTTTACTGCCAGCAGCAATGGTGTGTTTTCATGCTGTATCGTCTCCTCCCCAGTGCATCCTGCCTCATGAATAATGCATTCAGGGGAAACATGCCGGATCGCTAGTAGGGCAGACTCTGATTTACCTGCCCCACCATCACCTCAGGCCTTCAGTACTCCTGGCGCCATATTTAAAAGCCTCCCTGCACCGAGCTAGCTCTCTCCAAGGGATAGGAAGCTGCTGGGAACTGATGGCTGCCAAAGTGAGGAAACATGCTGTCCCCAGGTTTAGCGACACCTCGCCTCGAGTGCCTCCTGGACACAGTGGATGCCGGTTGCAAATTCCTCTACCCCCCACTTTCAGCAAACAAGGTTACCAATCCAGCTTGGGAGGCAGTGGCAGCGCTGGTCAGTGCCAATAGAGGACAGCCACCCAGTGCTGAAAGAGGATGAATAATCCATTCTGTTCCGCCAGGGTAAAACACTCATCTCATTGCTCTCAACTCAAACACTCACAAACCCATCACACATCCACAGGAATCTCACTCACTACCGGTTCAAGGGACATCACCATTCACTCTCTCACACACACCTTCATCTTCCCTGTGGATCGAGTCCTCATCCCATCCATGGGACCACTCACCACCCACACAGGCCAGGTATACTTATCATCTGGCCTGGCAGGCATCCTGCTTACACTTTCTCCATCTCTGTTCATGCAGGACAAGCTGGCACACAACAAGAGGGAGAGGTCACAGGCTGGTGGAGGAATGCCTGAAATCAAGGTCCTCACAGACTTTGAAAACAGAGCCATCCAGCTGGCTGGTGAGGATCTGGACTGTTCCTGTGCTGAGGGTGAGGTTGGCGCTGCTCTACCAAGTGAGGGTCCAGCAGTGCAACATCCATCAGACAACCAGGCTGTGAGTGATGTGTCCTGGTTCACAGGCCACTGCCGTGCACTGATTATCTCCCCTTGTTTTCACAGGCACATCTGGGAAGCAGCTGAGGGGGTGCACGAGCCAGGCCCTCCACTCAAGCACGAAGACAGCTCAGGAGAGGAATCTGGAGGCTCCCTCCCTGAAGTCCTGTCACAGCGTCACCCACACGCTCCACCAGCGCAGAGACACACACCTCGGTGGGACCTAGCTTTAGAGTAGCCTCGGGGTCACAATCTGGAGAGCACATCGCACTGTCCGATCCACAGCAGGTGGAGGCAGGGACTTCCCAGGTCCCCGGCGCTCGGAGTTTAGTGCGCTGCATGGCTGCCCGAAACCCCACCCACCTCTGCCCCTCTCCACCTGACCGATTGGCAGCAGCTTTGCCCATTGGACTGCAGGCCGTGCTCTCAGCTCAGGTACAGGCATTCTCAACTTGTCCAGTTGTCCAATTGTTCTGCAGTCCACTAAAATGCACATTAATTTGCGAGGGGTGAAAAGCTCTGGAGTATTTAGGAGCACTTTCATGCCTCTGTGTTGCTTGAGTGGGCAGAGAATCTAGAGGCCCAACTCCAGTCACGTCATTGTGGCTGTACCTGAACTGTCTCAGCTGCGGAGGAATGGTCACTTCATACAAGGTGTCCCTAATGCACAGCCGCTTCCCTCACCACCTTCCCCAACCACCTGTGCTTGTGCCTTACCATCAGACTGTGCTACCCTGCCGCACATCGGCTCCCACCCCCTCTCCAACTGCAGTGCAGCCTTTGCCCGGGCACTGCACTGTCAGCCTGCCGGGAAAAAGCAACTTGCCTGTGCCAGCGGCTGGATGCACAGCGCCTCTTCCTTGAAGTTGAGCGGGTGATCCTCACGAGCGCCGGGCACTCACCTCCGGGTTCCCCTCGAAGTTTAGCTCACCAGCTGCACACCTTCGAAATGCTGTTGTGAAACACGCCAACGCGCCCGGATGGTCCAGCGTGGGGGGGATGATTCCGGTGGGCAGGCAAAACAATGAGATGCGAACGCTTTGAAAGTAGGTTCCTGACATTAGATGGTGGGGAAAGTGGCCCAGCGTTGATGGGCAGAGCGGACAATCGCAAACTGGCTTCACCACGGCGTAAAACCATTCTTGGCCTTCTCGCCATATTGCCCGCTCAAACCCACCATGGCGCCGGACGCCAACAGAGGCAGAAAATTCCAGCCGATGGGTCTACCAGGCTTGTGGACTTTGGGAAGGAGGTAGAAGTGGGCTGTTGGGGGTCTACAAGGTGGGAAGGTGTGGAGGGAAGATGTCCAGAGGAGATGAGGTCAGTGATGGTTCTGGAAGCAATGGCTTGAAGTTCAGTGGTGGGGGTCACGGTCCGGGGGAGGCAGGAAGAAGTGTCTAGCTGAGAGTTGGCGCTCAGCCTCCGCAAGATGGATGTCCTCTTTCCAATTGCAGCCCAGATGCTCAGATCCACTCTTCTCTTATAATAATTTAACTCAGACATGTCAAAACATATTTCCTGTTGTTCCAATGTCCATTTCGTTAATTCCACACAAAGTCCAGGCAAATGTCATCAGCTCCTGGGCCTGAATTTTACCTTTGGCGGACGCGCCCGATCAACAGGCCCAGGAGTGGTCGGGAAATGGGCCGCCGACTGCCATTTCACACTGGATGGCGAATTAACCTCCAGCCGGTGTGAAACGTGCACTGAAATGCTCAGTGCTGCTGGGGTGGGGGTGGGGACGGGAAGCGGGAAGAGGGCAGGCAGTGGCATCACAGTGGGTGTGGGCGGGCACTGCAAGAAAGTTCCCTGGAGGCAAGCAGCCGCCTGAAAATAATCTAATAAAGGTTTTAAAAGCCGAATAAAATGTCCGTGCAATCACAATCAGGCACCTATAACTGACAAAAATGCGGCCCACGGATATCTATTTTTATTGTATTTCATAACAGAAATTTCATCCCGCCCCTTGGATGAGGTTTGATGAAAAATGCAATGTCCGCCTGGCCGATTCACCCGTCCGCCAACCGTAAGGTTGGATGGGGCACGGAAAATTGAAGACAATTGCACCATTACTGGGCTTAATCGTCAGCGGATGTGCCTCCGACCTTTGCACATGCCCACCAAAAGACATATTGTGCAATGATGTCGGGACGCTCACCCCTGAAACAAGACAGGGTTTTCCATGGAAGATGTATCCAGATGAATATTATCAGTTCTCATTGTACGAGCAATTCTCCTGCTGTTTGAGGTGGCACAGTAACAGCACCTGGCTCCAAAGTTAATGAGGGTTTGAATGACCCTATTACAGTTCTATTACAGTCTGTGATGCAGACCTTAGTTGCATAATTCCTTGAGTGTATTGTATCGATGATATGCCCTTTGTGCCATTGTATTGGGTGACCAGACTTCTTGCTTGCATTCGTCAATGTCCAAACCCTTCTGATGAGTCACTGCGTTTTTACTAAATGTCCGAATTAACCCCTAGCTGCCCAGCCCTGTACTGCTGACTGCAGCTTGGCTTTTCGTAGTTTATAGTTCCAATCATGTCAAACACACATCTGCTGGTTTGAAATTATATTCCACGAATTTCCCAGTTGGAGGGGATTCTGATCCTACAGCACTGGCAAAATCCCCATTCATCCTGAACAGTATCATGGGGTCTTTAACATGGCACCGAGCCAGAGAAATGGGCAGGTGTAACCTTGATTTAATGTCCCTCCAATGGACAAGATTCCCAAAAGTGGAGTGTCCCTTCCAAACTGTGCTGGAAATGTAATGGCTATTTGTTTAAAATCTGGGATGGTCTGTCAGTTATAATTTTAATGCTCCTTGACATTAGGAATCCAAGCAGGAAATCTTATTTTATTTTGTTTATCCACTTTATGCTCATGACTAACATATATGGTTCAAAGGCTGTTGTTCCAGCATCTGCTGAAGGCAGCTGAAAACTCCAAGGCCCATTCGCTCCCTGTCATCATCAGAAATACCCTGGGTGCAATTCTAATCTTACACGGGGTACATCTTTCTGTTGAAAAACTCCATGCTTACATTTACTGTGCTTCTGAGGGCAGTTTTGCTGCGAGACCAACTCCCTGGAATGCTCAGTAGATGTAAGTCAGCATCAGCCAGGAGTGACGGTCATGGAGGAAGCAATGAAATTACCTTTTTGATGAGGATTAAAAAAAAAACAAGACCACCTGTAAGGGAGTTCGGGAAGACCCAGGTACTGGATCACCCTGCAGGCTGAGCTCGGAATCTGTAATGTGAAGAAAATCTGCACTTAGAACTTTCATTTCTGGCATAGATTCACAGCAGTCTGCCCCTGCACTAAAGCGTGAGAATTGTTTGTTTTCAATTTAACACCAAGGCACGCACAAGAGGCAAGTTATCTGCACGAGATCTCCCCTCAGCGCTCGACTACCATTGACAAGTTTAGCCTCAGACACCAGAAAGAGCGCCCGTTAAACAAGGCTGACCTCTAGTGTCCCAAAAGCAAACTTCAGTCAAACTCTGAAATGCCAGACCTGCTGAGTTTTTCCAGGTAGTTCTGTTTTTGTTTTGGATTTCCAGCATCCGCAGTTATTTTGTTTTTATCTCTGAAATGATTTGACAGCTGATGGTTGGTTGGTACTGAACTTCCAGTATCTGAAGATTAAAGAGTGGGGAAAAAATGACAGCAGTGAAATGACAGAACTGGGGCTTAGTTTGTTTGTTTTTTTCTATAAATTGCTCCTTTTAGTTGTCAGCTGTGGATCCCAGTCCCACTCCAGTTACTTGAGCACAAAATCCAGGCTGACACTCGATGTCAGTAGTGAGGGAGGGGGTACTCCAGTATTGCAAGTGCCATCTTTTGCATGAGATGTTAAACTAAAGCTCTGTCTGCTCCCTCAGGTAGGTGTATAAGATTCCATGAGACAATTGGAAGAAGAAAGGAGTTATCCCCAGTACAAAATTAAAAATGCCTGGAAAAACTCAGCAGGTCTGGCAGCATCTGCGGAGAGGGACACAGTTAACATTTCAAGTCCGTATGACTCTTCAACAGAACTAAGGAAAAATAGAAAAGAGGTGAAATATAAGCTGGTTCAAGGTGGGGTGGGGGGTGGGACAGGTGGAGCTGGATAGAGGGCCAGTGATAGGTGGAGATAACCAAAAGATGTCATAAACAAAAGGACAAAGAGGTGTTGAAGGTGGTGATATTGTCTAAGGAATGTGCTAATTAAGGGTAGAAAGCAGGACAAGCAAGGTACAGATAGCCCTCGTGGGGGTGGGGTGGGGTGAAGGAATCTAAAAAGGCTAAAAGGTAGAGATAAAACAATGGATGGAAATACATTTAAAAATAATGGAAATAGGTGGGAAAAGAAAAATCTATATAAATTATTGGAAAAAAAGGGGGATCAGAAAGGGGGTGGGGATGGAGGAGAGAGTTTATGATCTAAAGTTGTTGAATTCAATATTCAGCCCGGAAGGCTGTAAAGTGCCTAGTCGGAAGATGAGGTGCTGTTCCTCCAGTTTGTGTTGGGCTTCACTGGAACATTGTAGCAAGCCAAGGACGGGGAGAGCAGATGATCGCAAGTTGGTTTTACGATGATGTGAAACTGATTTTTTCCAATCTCCTGATATTTTCCACTCCCGTCCGCTATGAGCCCACAACAAACAGGAGCGGATGACTCTGCCCGATGTCTTTAACTATTTACATAACATTTCTGTAGTTCCATTTTTATAACTGCTGACTCTAGCTGCTCCAACTCCATCTCTTTCCCTCCCCAAGTCACAGTCCTGGGGCATTCAATCTCCCTCAGCATTGTTGGCACTTAGGGAAGGCGACTTGGAGACATGAGAGCCTTCTTCTGTATCTGGTAGGTCATCATCACCTGCAGAATAGGACAACACTTTATCAGCATTGCTGTCAATGTGGCTGGGAAGCTGAGTGTAGGTTGCAGAATGACTGAACTGCCAGGACGATGATGGCCGTTCAACGAAAGACTGATCCAAAAGAGAAGACTGAAGAGAATTGACCTTTGGACCTCTGGGACTAGGAAAAAACTTGTTGCCCCCTCAAAGGATTCTGGGAAGAAACTTCAGAAGAGCAATGATCCTCAGCTCCAGGGAAGGCTATCACAGCTATACCATCGACTGCTGTATCGAACACTGAAAAGGCATTGAAGATCCGAGATTTCAATGAATTTAGACGATGAAGGAAAATTGACCAACTTCCTGTAAGCCTGTCAGGGAAAGAAGAAGAGATGATTTCCCAATGATGTTCCGGAGGAACTGTCTACTTTCTGTAGGCAGTGGTGAGGGAGCCACACTTCTCTCTGTACAAGGCTGCTCCACACTGGGTAATGGGAAGGGCTGGTGAGGATATGGACAGAAGACAGCTTCATCTTCTGTAATGAGAGGAGTTCTATGTAGACAATCAACTCGGGACCAAGTGTGCTGTAGAGGATTCTGTAGCTTCTGAAGTGCTAAAGATTCTGCTGCAGTTTCTGTGCTGACCTTTCAACTCTGGAGGGAAGGCTTTCAGCTGGGGCTGAAGTATGGGTGGCAATTGACTTTCACCCTGGGAAGGTACCAGCTCTTCAGCAATGTGATCCTCAGTAGACTCTGACCTGAACTCAGGCAAAGCATTCTCTGTGGAAGAGTCTTCGATAAAGTAGGCAGCACATCAGTGGATTCAATAGAACTAAATCTGAATGTTGCTCAGCACAGTTCATTCTTCTAAAAAGACAACAGGGGCATCATGAGGTGCATCTAACACTGGGAAAGACAAATGACTCTCTAGGACCTCTACCTCCAGGAGATCACTCAGTATTGCAAGGGATTCTTCCCCATCGCTCTCTTAGAAAAGCCAATTCAGGTCCAACAGGTCTTCATATGGATGGTCTCCGTCTCTCCATCTGCTGCAGTGCCTTCTGCATCCTCCGCCTCTGGCCTTACTTTGTGAGTAGTTGAGAAATTCATAACTTCCATGTCTGCCCTGGGTCTTGTCGATGGGGTCCCTGTGAAAGAAAGAGACTTACTGCTGAGTGTACAAACTTCCTCAGCTTCTGAAGGCTGAATTTCCTGCTTCTAAATAAAAAGTTGAAGATTGTTGCGTGGTGAAGATTATGAATCATTGAATGGTGAGGATCATTTGGTTTGTCCATGATTCCCAGAAGTATGCCAACGTTACCACTCAGTGGGGATGTATGTTGACTATGAAGAACACAGAGAGAATCAATGATCTATCATTGCTTGTTACTGAGCAGATCAATAATCCTGCCTTTGATTGGAAGATGAATGCTGCCTGGATCTTGTACATCGATGTCAAATGGATGAAGGGTTATCGGCGGAATCCATTTGAGATCATCTGCGAATATGTTAACAGCTGCTCCAGTATCAATTTTAAAATAAGTATCAAAGCCTTCAACTTGGACTATCACCGACCAGTAGTCTGGAGTAAGGCCATCTACTCCCCCTAGGAACTCTGTAGGTTTGTCTGTTTCTTCACTTTGCATTTGTTGGAAAGAATGTGTTTCATAAATATTTTCTGGTCTGCAACTTCGATTGAAGTTGCTGGATTTGCAGAAATGCTTAAAATGTCCAGTTCTGCCACACTGGAAGCATTCCGCGCCCCCTGCTAGGCAGTCTCGGCATCTACGCTGGGTTTTCGTGCCACATTGCAAGCTGCTTGAAATGGCTGCCGGCGTGGAGCTTTCCACCCTTTTGCCTGGTTTGGTGGACTTTCATGTCGGTGGGGCCACTGATGGTGGGCCTACCCAATCTACGGAGCCATGTGAAGCCTTGGAGTTGCCCCGAAGCTCGGCCTGCCTCGCATGCTGGACCACTTGATCCAATGTGAGACCATCGTTGGTCTGCAGAAAGTTGGAGCGTTTTTCATCCAATGTGACTATGCAATCACAGATGAGCTAATCCTTCAGAGCCCCATATCCACAAGAACTAGCTGAACGATATAGATCAGTTAGGAATAATCCAATCAATTCCCCAGATCACTGTGAGCACCAATTAAAATGTGCTCGTTCAATTACTAAATTTTGCACCAGGCTTAAATAGATGTCAAAGGCTTTAATAATGGAATCAAAATCCATGGTGGACTCCTACACATCCTGCCTTCAGGGAACATCGCCTACTCCTGGACCTACAACATAAAGAAAGAAGCGAACTTGAAGCTTTGGCTCCTTTTTGGGAAGACCTGGCACTGCTCAATCCTGCAGAAAGTGGCATTTCCATAACTCCCATGGCTGGTCTCTCTGTGAGCACTCAGGGCAGTCAAACAGGCAAGGCAAAACAAGGGCAGCGACTGCTCACTAGATGTGGTCATCATTAACTCTCTTCAGTGTGCCTCCTTCTAAAGCCAAAATTTCTCAAGCTGCTTTCAAAGGTTTCTTCACTCTGTGTTTCCTTCAAAAACACTGATGTATTTTTTGAATTCATGTGTCCATCGCTGCCACCATGTTGTGAGGTTAGTCCTTCTGTCTTGGACTCAAGGCGTGGTACTTGTTCTTACGTACACTGTAGACATACTCTGGTAACTGCTTAACGCTTGTTTATTCGTACACCTTCTAAACAGCTTACAGTTTAGGCAAGTAGCTCCTAGGTATGATTTCAACCTCTCTCTCTGTCTCTCTCACTCAAGAAAGAGAGGCAGAGAGAGAGTCTAACACATGACTGACTGGTATCAATGATACATCATCATCTACATCATACAGAAGCATATCCCATCTGTTAACCCTTTATACTACAGTTCACAGGACTAAGAAAGCTGAAGACAGTGTAGCACATCACTCTACATCCTGAAACAAAGCCAGTGTGTCTGTTTACACCCCAAAAAGTTCCTCATCCACTCTTGTCCCATGTAAAGAAGAAAATTAACTTGATGTCGAAGCAAAGGTTTATTTCACCTGTGGTGGAACCAACAAGCTGGTGCTCGGGGATGGTCCCAGTGCCAAAACCCAAGATATCGATCAGAATTTGCGTAGATCTTATGCAGCTGAACAAAGCAGTTGAAGGTAAAGTTCATCATATGTCGTCTTTGGACAAGAGCTTAGCAAATTTGGAAAAAGAGTTCAATCTTCATGAAGCTAGATGCAAATAGTGGCTTTTGGTAACTACCCCTGGATGAAGAGTCTAAGTTGGTCACAACCTTCATTAATCTGTTTGGGATATTTTGTTTCAACAGATTATCCTTTGGCAGCACCAGAAATCTTACAGAGGACAATGTCAAGTATCCTAGAAGGACTGGATGGGGTCATATGTCACATGGATGATGTCCTGATCCGTGGATACACTCATATGGAACATGACACTGGACTGCATGATGTATTGTGACACCTAGAGGAAGAAGGACCTACACTCAACAACAAATGCAAATTCTCGCAGCCAACTGTCAAGTTCCCTGGACACTTGGTGGATGCATCCAGTATCAGAATTGATCCACAGGTGACAAGAGCAATTGAGGAGTTTCCAGCTCCTAAGAATGTGACTGAGCTCCAGGGATTTATGGGTGTGGTAAACCAAGTTGGAAAGATCCTGCCCAGCCTCGCCGTGGTCAATGAGCCACTACATCAACTCCATGAAAATACCTGGTGCTGGGAGGAAGCACAACAGAGGCCTTTGGAGAAAATCAAAGAGATGCTGATATCCCCTGTTTTTTAGCTCCCTATGACCCAGAGCTAGTACCCAGTATCATTACTGCAGATGTATTTGCTACAAGATTGGGGCTGTAGTCTTCCAGATACAGACTGATGGAAAGTGTCGAGCAGTTTACCACACACCCCATTCAATGCCAGAGACTGCACAGAGATGTGCAATGATAGAGAAAGAAGCATTGGCTGCTACATGGGCTTGTTAAAAGTTTGCAGATTATATTCTTGGTCTCTACTTCAAGATAGAGACAGACCACAAACCCTTAGTGACACTCTTAAATTCTAAAGAGTTAGCAAAAATGCCCCCACGAGTATGACGATGCAGACTGAGGATGATGAGGTTTGATGCAAAGAGAGAGTATGTTCTGGAAAAGCAGCTGATCTGAGCAGACACTGTGCCTCGTATCCCAGTGGCAATGCCTGAACAAAGTGATGTTGCCGTTGTTGAAGAGGTAGAAAACTTTGCATCAACAACAGCTACAACTCTACCAGCAACAACTCAGCAACTGAATGAAATCAGAGATACAAAGAAACCTGATTAAGAATGTGCTCAGCTCAGAAAGTGCTGCTTCAAAGCATGGCCAGCATACATTCCATAAAATCCCATAGGACTCAAACCCCCAATCTCCTCCAAAGGAGCTGAGGACTGTTCAGGTAGACTAGTGAAACTGCCACAGTGGTTGTCCCTATAAAAAAGAAATTGAAGTGAGAAACTTGGGGAGAGATGTAGTATAACGGGGAGAATCAGAAATTTGGGGGAGATGTAGTATAAGGGTTAATTCTGACTGCATGATATGCAAATGAGATCACATACATTGTCACAAGAAATGATGCAACATCTTATAATCTTTTGCTCACTTGTATACCTCATGGCAAGATGAAGCCATAGTAAGATGTTTCTTCATAATGTTAATGTTTCATTACCTCAGCAGATGCTGTAAACATCCTGGAAGGGTATCAAGACTGAGAATATTATAGCGGGCTGGCAGTTTTAATACCTTTTCACAGAATCTCATAGAAAACGGATACGGTAGCTGGGTCAAAGGAACAAAGAAGCTACTGTTGTGGAAAAGTAGAGAGAACTCCTTTGTGTGATGACCAGGCAGGATGCTGTGGAGAGCTTGGTTTCTGTTCAAAGGAGAGGGAACAGAACAGATGAAGATTTAAGGAATGGGGAATCATTAAAGTGTGACTTACTGGTGATAAATGTATCCAGGAAAATCCAGGTGGAGTGGAACAAATGTCAAAGGAAGTTTCAACTTGGAGTGGCAGGCAGAAATAAGCCTCGGCTGGAGAGTTGGGAATGACGTTGGGACTGTTTCTTTAATGTTAAAAGCAAAAAACTGCGGATGCTGGAAATCCAAAACAAAAACAAAAATACCTGGAAAAACTCAGCAGGTCTGGCAGCATCTGTGGAAGGGAGCACAGTTAATGTTTCGAGTCTAAATGACCCTTCACAGAACTAAGGAAAAGTAGAAAAGGGGTGAAATATAAGCTGGTTTAAGGGTGGAGGGAGGTGGTTGGGACAAGTAGAGCTGGATAGAGGGCCAGTGATAGGTGGAGATAACCAAAAGATGTCACAGACAATAGGACAAAGAGGTGTTGAAGGTGGTGATATTATCTAAAGGAATGTGCTAATTAAGGGTAGAAAGCAGGACGAGCAAGGTACAGATAGCCCTAGTGGGGGTGGGATGGGGTGAAGGAATCAAAAAAGGCTAAAAGGTAGAGATAAAACAATGGATGGAAATACATTTAAAAATAATGGAAATAGGTGGGAAAAGAAAAATCTATATAAATTATTGGAAAAAACAAAAAGGAGGGGGAAAATTGGAAAGGGGGTGGGGCTGGAGGAAAGAGTTCATGATCTAAAATTGTTGAACTCAATATTCAGTCCGGAAGGCTGTAAAGTGCCTAGTCGGAAGATGAGGTGCTGTTCCCCCAGTTTGTGTTGAGCTTCACTGGAACAATGCAGCAAGCCAAGGACAGACATGTGGGCATGAGAACAGGGTGGAGTGTTAAAATGGCAAATGACAGGGAGATCTGGGTAATGCTTGCGGACAGACCGAAGGTGTTCTGCAAAGTGGTCACCCAGTCTGCGTTTGGTCTCTCCAATGTAGAGGAGACCGCATTGGGAGCAGTGAATGCAGTAGACTAAGTTGAGGGAAGTGCAAGTGAAATGCTGCTTCACTTGAAAGGAGTGTTTGGGCCCTTGGGACAGTGAGGAGAGGGGAAGTAAAGGGGCAGGTGTTGCACCTTCTGCGGTTGCATGGGAAGGTGCCGTGGGTGGGGGTTGAGGAGTAGGGGGTGATGGAGGAGTGGACCAGGGTGTCATGGAGGAAACGATCCCTACGGAATGCTGCTGGGGGGGGGTGAAGGGAAGAAGTGTTTAGTGGTGGCATCATGCTGGAGTTGGCGGAAATGGCGGAGGATGATCCTTTGAATGTGGAGGCTGATGGGGTGATAAGTGAGGACAAGGGGGACCCTATCATGTTTCTGGGAGGGAGGAGAAGGTGTCCTTAATGTTATACGTCTGCCCAAAGTGTGATGCACGGTAAAGGGGTTTTTTAAAGCATATTTGGATGAATGTTCCATAACCATGTGTTCAAATCCCACCACGCCAACTGGGGAAATTTAAATTGAATTGACTAATAAATCTAGAATAAAATGTTAATCTCAATAGTAAAGATCATGAAACTATTGGATTGCTGTAAAAATCCAGCTGGTTCACTAATGTCCATCAAGGAAGTAAATGTACTGTTATTATCCAGTCTGGTTTATATATGGCTTCAGATCCACAGCAATGTTGTTGACTCTTAACTGCCCTCTGAAGTGGCCTAACAAGCTACAGAAATAAAATACCATGAGTGTGCCTACACCACACAGACTGCAGTGGTTCAAGAAGTGGTTCACCACCACCCCCTTGAGGGCAATTAGGGAAGGGCAATAAATGCTAGCCTTTCCAGCAATGCTTATATCCCAAGAACAAATTCCTTTAAAAAGGCAGGTCATCAATTACCTATGCAGCAGGTTCTAATGCAGCAAGGGTCAGCTTTTCCTGTGACTGTAAAAGTGTCCACTGCCCTGAATATTTTACCATAGCCTTTCTTGAGGCTTATAAAGGAGGCATCAGCTTTTGCAGCGTTCATGACCTACCCTTCCAGGGGAAGCCAGTACATTACCGACGTGATTTAATTTTATTTCATGAATTTATTCAAGACTGAGTTAGGCAGATTTTTGATAGACAAGGGAGTCAAGGGTAATGGGGGGCAGAGGGCAAAGTGGTGTTGATCATCCTTGATCTTTTTGAATGGCAGAGTAGGCTCGAAGGGCTGAATGTCCAGCACCTGCTCCTATGTCCTATGTTGCTGTACTCCTCTATTGGCCCTGATGGCCAAAATGAGAGATTTGCAGCAGTCACCAGCTTCTCCCCTGCCTGGGGCATAAAGGTGGCATTGATGAGGCTATCAAGGCACTAGCAGATGAGCCAGCCACAAATGTCAACAGGAATGGCTTCCTTCCACCCCCAACAATGTTGAATTGGTCTGTGATCACCAGAGAACGATAATGAAAATGTCCATCAGTCCAATGTCCAAATGCCCTCTTCCTGTCACACTTACCCACACACCCCACCCTCCCAACTTTTCCACACACCCAGGAATATCACAGGATAACTGCTAGAGGACAAGCAATATCCTCCCCACACCTGAAACTCCTCCACACCACCATCATGAACAATGAGAGCCTTGGAACCACCAGGAACTTACCGTGGACATTTGAAGCAATGATACTTTCAGAGCTTTTGGAAATCCCTGTAATATGATCCAGCAAGTCGGCCTCATCATGATAATTCGCTGTATTGTGTAGACCCTTCTACACAACCTGGCAATGGGAAACAAGCCGGGCGGTCGATGAGGTGCAACCACAACTAAAAGCATCATCTGACAGTGAACAATTGGTTGAAGATAGGGAGAAGCTCAAGAAGGAGAACCTGCAGAATGTATCACAGTTAGACAGGCCAACAAGCAGTTGGTAAAGCAGCACTTTCAGTCACTCCCCAGTCATTAAAAAGTGAGAAAAAAGCCCCTTAATATTAACCAATCTGGTTATCTCTTCACCACTTGCTTTATTCTGTATTAAATACCTTACTATATCAAAGACTTTTTGGCTGCTGGGAAGATTGAAGCTTTCAAGACAAATACTGGTAGATTTTTGTTGAGTGAGGTTATCAGGAGATGGGGAGATAGGGAAAGCCAGATTAGCCGTGATCTAATTGACTGGGGGAACAGGCTTGAGGGGCTGAATAGCCTCCTCCTGTTCCTACATTTCTCATGAGGTTTTAATGAGAAGCAATTTTAGAAGAGTTTCAATTGCCATGAAGGTGATGGTTTTAAATTCAAACTCTACATTACAGTGACTTTTTTATATACCAAGTCATCAGCCCATGATGTTTTTCTTAAAAAGGTTTCCTCGCTCCATTACTGTTATAGGTGGTAGGAAAAACAGAAAGAGAGAAGATTTATTAAATGGTGAGAGGTTGGGAAGGTTGGGTGTCCAAAGGGACCTGCGTGTCCTTGTTCATGAGTCACTAAAAGCTAGCAAGCAATTAGAAAGTAAATGGTATGTTGGCCTTCATCACAAGGGAATTTGAGTGCAGGAGTAAAGGTGTCTTGCTGCAGTTGTATAGACCTCACCTGGAGTATTATGTACAATTTTGGCTCCTCCTCATCTAAGGGAGGATATATTTGCCATAGAGGGAGGTTTATTAGACTAATCCCCGGAACGGTGAGATTGTCTTATGAGGAGAGATTGGGGAGACTGGGTCTGTATTCTCTAGAGCTTCAAAGAATGAGAGGTAATGTTATTGAAACTTACAAAAAGTGGCTGGTGAGTCTCAAACCAGGGAACACAGTCTCAGAATAAGGTGCAGATGAGGATGAATTTCTGCATTCAGAGGGTGGTGAATCTTTGGAATCTCTACCCCAGAGGGCTGTGGACGCTCAGTCCATGAGCAAGTTCAAGACAGAATTGACAGATTTCTGGTGACTAATGACATCAAGTGTAATGGGGATAGTGTAGGAAAATGGCGTTGCAGTAGATGGTCAGCCATGATCTAATTAAATGGCTGAGCAGGCTTGATGGGCTGAATGGCCTGTCCTATTTCTATGTTCCTACCCCCACCACCATGGCTCCAGCAGGGCTTTTGTTTTTCTGGGGACCCTTGAGATGTCCCTGACATCTATTGGGAGCTCTAACCTCCAAGACTTTTGCCACAGCCCACTGCGCCTCACCCCTACAAGGGTAGGATGGTCCAGCTGGTATTAGTGGAAGAGGCGGTGAAGGAACAGCCATACTGACCTCCCAAGAGACAGCAACATATACCACACCCCGAGTGCCACTGCCACTCCCATAGGGCTGGGGCTCATCACTCCCACTGACCTGCAGGACAGCAGACTGCAGAAGATGAGTGAGTCCCTGCCTGTCCTGGATGGATACCTGTTCCTGAATGGCAGACATGTGCCCCTGCAAGATCTGAACCCTGACAGCCATGTGTGCAACCATCCAAGCTGCAGACGGTGTGAGCATTGAGCCTGCTGTGAATCCCCGGTTGCGGCATCCCTGATGGTGATTGTGTTCTCCGTAGTAGACTCAGAGCACCAATAACAGCGCAGGCTGGAAGTGCACACCTCCATGCTTTCGGCCGTGGTACCTCGGCAGGACTTCCAGTAGCTGGTGTAGCTGCAGCTAAGGGACCGGCAGTTTTTTCTTCATAACTGAAACCTCATCCCTGTAATTCCGCAGCCCTTGCTGTCCCATGAGCTGTCTCTGGGCAGCTGCGGCCCATTTGTGCTTCATCCACTGCCAAGCGCAGCTCCCTCATCCTCTGTGGGTTGTAGCTGAGAAGGACCCAGAAAAGAGGGAAAACGGACAAGAGTCCGTTTGGAATAAGGGGCTCTACAATAGCAGAGGGCAGGGATCACAATGCAGCTTATTGTAGTCAAGAAGCATGATTGTGCGTTTTCCTGAGATTTATGAAGGGTGTGTGTAATAATCAAAGATCCTGTCCCAGGAGCCCTGGGCCTCAAAAACCCTGATTCTGAAAGCTGAGTGGAGTCACTAATTCCCAATGCTTTCTCTACAGTCCACAGAGCGTGGGTGTCCACCTCTGAACTCACTCCTTTCCGTTGGATTGTGAGCTGCCTTGTCAAATACAGAGGGACAGTGAGAGATAACAAGTGCCTCTTATAAAGAAGGGTGGACATGTAAGAACTCAAGAAATGGGAGTAAACCACACTACCCCTCGAGCCTCCTCCATCATCCAGCACAATCATGGCTGATCTTCAGTTCCAACTCCACTTTCTCACTTGCTCCTCATATCCCTTGATTCCCTGAGAGACCAAATATTTGTCTATCCCAGCCTTAAATGTATTTAACGATGGAGCATCCACAAGTGGGGTCGAGAATTCCAAAGATTCACAATCCTTTGAGTGAAGTAACTCCTCCTCATCCTAAATGATCAGGTCCTTATCCTGAGGCTGTGCCCCCTGTATTTTACACTCCCCAGGCAGGTGGAAACAACCTCTCAGTATTTACTATATCAAGCTCCTTCAGAACCTTGAATGTTTCAATGGGATCACCTCTCGTTCTTCTAAACTCCAGAGAATATAGGCCCAATTTACACAGCCTCTCATTAATGAACAACCCCCTCACCCCAGGGATCAATTTAGTGAACCTTCGTCATACCGCCTACAATGCAAGTATATCCTTTCTTAAATATGGAGACCAAAACTCCAAAACTGCACATAGTGTGCAGAATCTGGTTGAGGTGTCAGGAATCTCGCCTGCTATGAGGTGTCTTGAGTCGGCGAGAGATCTGCGCTGCTTCTTTTTGCGAAGCCCGGCGAACCACAAGCCAAGTGGTGAGGCTGGAATGAAGACCAGGAGGCAGGAGTCTCACTTACCAGGAGCTGCCAGCCAATCAGAGGGGGCTTTGTGGGGATAGGGGTGTAGAGGGGTCTCAGCAGCAAGGACAGGGATGGCTCTCAGTGCATCCCCCTCCCCCTTCCCAATGTTGACACCCTCAAGCAGTGACACACTGGCCAAATGGATTTAACTGCTGTGCACGCCACATAGTGACAGGCCCATTTGCAGCTGGGTTAATACCAGCAGCAGCAGGATGAGGCTACTTAAGCAAGCATTAACTGGCCGCTTAAAGGCCTCAATAGGCAGAGGTCCATTGACCCTCCTGCCCAGAGCTCAATTTATGCAGATGCAGGAAGGCAGCTGGGTTCCAGTACTCCACCATCCCAACGAATTACATGCCCACGCCACCTCCAATCTCACCACCAATGAGAGCAGAAGGTTCCTCCCAGTAATCCAGGCATGGTCTTGTCAAAGCCCCATACAATTGTAGCAAGGCTTCTTTATTCCTGTAACCCGATCCCCTTGCAATAAGGGTCAACACACCATTTGCCTTCCTAATTGCTTGCTGCATCTGCACGCTAACTTTCTGTGTTCCTTGCATGAGTATACCCAAGTGTCTCTGAACATCAGCATTTACAAGTTTCACGCCTATTAAAAAACATTCTGCTTTTCTATTCTCACAAATCTCTCTCACTATGTTAAATTCATCTAATATTGTACATTTATTTTTCACATTTCACATTTTATAAACATTCATAATATTTATTTATTCACTTCTTCTGCCATTTCCTTATCTACTATTAGCTCCACCTTCCCACTCTCTAGAGGACCAACACTCACTTTACCTATTCTTTCCTTGTTTAAATACCTGTAGAAAGTCTTGCTCTCTGTTTTTACATTTCTAGCTAGCTTCCTCTCATACTCTAGTTTCTTTCTCCTGATTAACCTTTTCGTCATTCTCTACCATTCTTTATATTCTGACCAGTCATCTTGCCACTCATCTTTGTGCAATTAGATGCTTTTTCCTTAGGTTTGATGCTTTCCCTAACTTCTTTGCTTAACCACAGATGATGGGTCCTCCCTTTAGAGTTGTTCTTTATAGTGGGAATATACTTAATTTGAGTACTCTGAAATATCCCCTTAAATGGCATCCACTGGTTCTCTATTGATCTATCCCTAACCTAGTATCCCAGTTCATTTCAGCTAGCTCATGCCAACATAGTTGCCCTTATTTAAGTTTAAAATACTAGCTTTAGACCCACTCTTCTCCCTTTCAAAGTGGATGTAAAATTCAATCATATTGTGGTTGCTGCTAACTAGGGATGCCTTTACCCTGAGGTCATTAATTAATCCTGTCACATTACCGAATACCAATCCTAATATAAACTGCTGTCTGATAGTTTTGTAGAGCAGCTGTTCTGGAAGCAATCTCGATAGCATTCTATGAACTCCTCTTTCAGGCAACTACTGCCAATCTGATTTTTCTAGTTTATATGTAGATTAAAATCATCCATGATTATTGCCATCCCTTTAGCACAAGCACCCAATATTTCTCCCTGTATACTTTGTCCTACATTGTGGTTACTATTAGGGGCCTGTAGATCACTGCCACTGGTGAATTCTTTTCCCTACTATTCCTCATCCCCACCTAAACCGATCCTACATCTTGATCTCCTGAACCGAGGTCATCTCTAATTATTGCACCAACGCCATCTTTGATTAACAGGGCTACCCCTCCAACTTTACCTAGCTTCCACTTCTTCTTGAATGTCATATCCCCTTCAATATTCAGGACCCAATCCTTGTCATCCTGCAGCCAGGTCTCCGTAATGGCTACCAGATCATATTTATTCACGTCAATGTACGCTATCAATTAGTTTACATTTTTTATGAATGCTATGCGCATTTAGATACACAATCTACAGTTTAGTCATTTTACAAACATACAAAATAGGAGCGGGAGTAGGCCATATGCCCCCCACCAACCCCCGAGCCTGCTCTGCCATTCAATAAGGTCATGGCTGATCTGTTTATGTTTCAAATTCCACATCTCTATCTACCTTCAATAACCTTTGATTCCCTTGCCTAATCTATCTACCTCCGCCTTAAAAATATTCAATTAACCCCACCTCTACCGCCTTCAGAGGCAGTCCAGAGAAGGTTCACTAGGTTGATCCTGGGTGTGGAGGGATCTTCTTATGAGGAGAGGTTAAGTAGGTTAGACCTGTATTCATTGGAGTTTAGAAGAATAAGAGGCGACCTTATTGAAACATATAAGATTCTTAGGGGACTTAACAGGTTAGATGTTGAGAAGTTGTTTCCCTTTGTGGAAGAGTCTAGGACCAGAGGGCATAATCTCAGAGTAAGGGGTCATCCACTTAAGACAGAGATGAGGAGGAATTTCTTCTCTCAATGGGTAGACAATCTGTGGAATTCTTTACCACAGAGAGCTGTAGAGGTTGGGTCATCAAGTATATTCAAGGCTGACATAGATTTTTAATCAGTAAAGGAATCGAGGGTTATGGGGAAAAGGCAGGAAAGTGGAGTTGAGGATTATCAGAGCAGCTATGATCTCATTGAATGGAGCAGACCCAATGGGCCGAATGGCCTACTTCTACTCCTATGCTTTATGGTCTTCTGGTCTTATTTGTGTTGGTTACACTTCAGTAGGTCTGAAGAAGTCTTCGTAGTCATACATAGGTTAACTGTAAGTCTATATTGATCCTTAGGACTAATTACAAATATAGAGTAAAGATAGACAGCTAGGAGCTATCTCCATGCTTGCTGGTACACATGGCTCTGTCCAACACTAGACTGACAGTACAGGTCATGTGCTGTCTTACATCATTGTGTGGGTGCTACTGTACTCAGTCCCACATTAATCTTATATGTGCAGGACCCTTATACTACACCCCCCCCCCCCCAAGTCTTTATCCAATATATTTTAAGTGATTATTGCTTCACTTATGTCATACATTGTTATTACAATGATAAATTTACATTGTCATTACTATATTCTCACTACCCCATCTCCCACCTTCAAGGTGAAGTCAAAGATTCAAACAGCCTGGAGTCTTTATAACCCTTTTATATCTTGTTCTCACTACTGTAGGAGGAATGGTAATCTCTGTCATTGCTGGTTCTTCCTGTAGGTTTGGAGGTTGTTCTGACATCTGGGTATGTCGTTAACCTTTCCTTTCATCCTTTTGAGTTGAACCACACTTTGTCAGATCAGCGGTTGCGCTGGTTGGTGGTTGCTACCCTAAGTCGTTTCTTGCGGGGTGGACAAACAGTGTGTTTGTCCCCTTGACATTTCTTTCGCTTCTGCTGCTGTCATGTGGGTTGTGGCGGTTTCCCTCTGTGGCGGAGGATGAGCATTCCTGTCACTGGAATGAGGTTTGGTGGTAAGCTCACCCCTGCATTTTGCCATTGGCAATGGACAGCAGCCACAAGGTTGCAGCATCTTTTGTGGCTATGGCAGGCAGGCTGGGAGTGGCAGCATATGTTTGGTGGTTGCAGTGTTGATCGGCTGTACCGTCTTCGGAGCCAGAGGTTGAGTCTTATTGGACTGCTGGTCATTCTCTTTTACATCCGCCACTGAAGGTGTCGTGGTTACCTCCTGGGTGGTTGGCTGGTCTGACAACTGAAGGCTTTCTGGTGCCTGTAATGAGAATGGACAAACCTGCTCCACAAAGAGAGAAGACTGTTCAGAGCTGAAGTCCCAGTCAGAATACTCTTTTTTTTTGCTTGAGTATTCAGGAACTTGAAGTTCTGTATGATTACCAACATCTTCAGCCATTTTGAGAAAATCCAGGGCTACACAGGCCTCTCTGCTCATGAGAGAGAAAGGTTGGTTGCAGATGACATACATTAGCTCGAAGGTTTGTTTACCACCATTCCTTAGTGGTTCCAGAATAATGCCTATGACTGGGAGTCGGATTCGTCTGGGCCCACAGTGTGGTGTTTCTATTGCTCAAAGCCAGAGGTCTCTTAGCCATTTGTCTGACAGGACTGTTACGCTGGCTTCTGTGTCTAATTTAACATTTGTTAAATGGCCATTGACTGAAATGTCCTCATTTCAAACTGAGAAACCAAAATCTTTGACCTTACCCAAGAAGCATGGCTGTGTGTCTTCTGGGCCTGCAGTCTTAACATCATGGATAATCCTTGTGCCTTCTGTGTGTTTCAGAGTTTTTGTCTTGCACAGTTTGCCATTGTGTTCAATCCTCTTGCATGGAAAGTATTGGGCTGAAATTGCAGGACATTGATCTCGCCTGTGGGTGCGATCTGCACCAGTGTTGGAATAATCACTTTGCCGGTCGGTTCGGATATGCTTTCCATGGCCAGGAGTGTCCGTGTGCCTTTGTTGCTTAACTACCTGAACTGTGTGTTGGCACCTGCACCGCAGTTTATATTTTTCCCTTTAAAATGGTTCTGTGCTGCTCATGGAGTTTTGAGTGCCTAACTATCTGGATTGCCTTTTCCAGGGTTAGGTCTTCCTTTGCTTGCATGAGGTCAGAGAGTGCATTACTCCTACCACTATTTTATTTCTGAGTTCAGATTCTGAGTCTCCTTTTTCCATATTCTCAACCTCAGCTATCCTGTGCAGATGACTGGTGAATGAATCGACTCCTGGACTTGCTTGTTAAATTTAGCTCTTTAGAGTATTTTATTGTTTCTAAGATTGAAACAAATGTTGAAAGATGTTATTACTTTCTCAAATTTAGCAGATGATTCATTGATTCCCCGTCTTGCAATAATGATCTCCACAATGTGTTAACCCGCTCTGCTTCTGACTTTTGTCTAAACCTGAAGCAATGTTGTATCTTAAGAAATTTTTCCTCCAAAGTCCCCAATTATGTGATTGATCTGGGCCTTGGATTAGTGTGAATTGATTTGGAGGTGTAGAATTCTGATCCATGGTCAAATTTTTTAGTGTACACTCTGCTTTAAGAGCTTTCTGTATTTCAAGATAGCATCTCCATTCCTTTTGAGAGAAAAGGATTTCCATCACTTACTGGCTTTGACAAATCCCGCTACAATGGGGAACGCACTCAGCTTGAAAAAGAATTTCAACAATGGCTGCCTGGATTGATTGCCTGCAGAGATCTCTTGCTCGGTGTTTTATTTTAAAGTCACAAGTCTGTCAAATCCAGGTTTTTGCTTTCTCTCAGCTGAGCTTAGACTTCACGATTCTCCTGGATTATTTAAATGTTGTGATGTGGCAGATGATGGGGGCCGGGTGGAGCAAATCCACAAGGGAAAATTAGTCACACTATCACAATGGTTTTGCAATTTGTGTTCATTACCAGATGTGTGCACTGAATTCAGAAGTAATGAGTCCACCAAGACCTTTAGAGATTTTAAAAGTTAAACTAAAATATTTATTAACAAAATAAAAGATTTCAAGCGCATACGTAAGATTACATTTACTTACTAATATAATAACTCCTAAAATTCCTAATTAACCTGACCCCCAGTTACACCCCCTTTTAGGCAACAGTCCAAAATAGATTTTAGATTTCAAACAGAATCAGCAAGGTAACACAATATCCACTTGGCAATGGAATTCCAAATGGTTTCTCCCCAACTTCAGTGTTGTTATATAGCAAACTTATGCACACTTGACTGGAGGCTTCATTAAGGCTATTTCACACAATCCTTTTTGATCTTACGTGGCCTTCTCCCACATAGCCCTTCATTCTCCTTTATATATGTTTCCCTCTTTTTAATATGTAAATTCTATTGTTCCATATGTCTTTGAAACTGTATCTTCCTCATAACATAAAAACTTTCATGTTGCCAATATTCTCATCTTTGGGAAAATAAACACACTGCTCAGCCCTGCTTATCTGGTTAGCTATAAACAGACTAAGGTCCCTTTGAAATCCAAATATCTTCATTTATCTTAAAATGCAAACTCCCTTCACACCTTACATGCTAAGCCAGCATCCATAGTTACTCATTAACATTTCAAGCACCTAGCTTCTTTTGATGATTTCAAGCTTGCAGTCTACTTGACTCCAAATGTAATTAAATCACACACGCAGACCCAACCATATTTACCCCCATAAACCTACTTCACAATAAACCAGAAAAATATTATGAAAATTATTACACTTTCATTACACCTCAATCTTTATGGGAAAATGAACCATCATAATTTAAAAAGAGCTTTATTTTCTTAACCCATCTTACACTACCCACTATACTTATGTATATACCTAAACTATTACCTTACCAGATGCATGCATTTACATAACAATATATATAATCTAATCCTTGGTATTCACAAAGGTCCTTTCAGTCCAGTCTCCAGGTTTAAAATGCCCAATTTCCCTTTGAGCTTTAAACTCTTGTCAAAGCATCTGCAATTAGATTTTTTCATCCAGCCACATGTATAACCTGTATATTAAATGGTTGCAATAATAAACTCTATCTGGATAGCCTTGTACTTCAGTCTCGAAATCTATCCAGAAATTTTGAAAGGGTGTGGTCTGTATAAAAAATTGTTTCTGATGAATTGTTGGCAACATAAACCTTGAAATGCTATAATGCTAACACCAGACACAGAACGTCCTTTTCCATCATTGAATATTTTCTCTGTTGTGCATTCAACTTTCTTAAAAAATATCCTATCGGTTTCCCAATTCTAGTTTCATCTTTTTGCAACAGTACAGCCCCATTGCCTACCTCACTCGTGTCAACAGCCAACTTCAAATGCTTGGCATAACTGGGTACTAGTTAAACTGATGTTGTAATCAGTACAGTTTTTAAACTGCCAAATGCCTTCTGAAACTCCTGTGCCCACTGAATCTTTTTGTTCTTTTTTAATTAGTTCAGTCAATGGAGCAACCACGTAGCTAAAATTTGGCACAAATTTCCAGTAAAACCCGCTCATGTACAGAAATCTCAAATCATCCCGTTTTGTTGTAGGCACAGGAAAATCCATGATGGCTTTCAATTTCAAGTCTTTCAGGGCCACATTACCATGTACAATAGTATGGCCTAAATATGTAACTTGTGTTTTTGCACACTCACTTTTAGCCAAATTCATCAATTAGTTTCCTGCAGCTGATCAACTAATTCTTCCAAATGTTGTAAATGCTCTTCCCATGTTTGACTGAAAACTATCAAGTCATCAATATAAACAGCACAATTGCTCAATCCTGTAATTACTTTGTTTTTCAGCCTTTGAAATGTTGCTGGATTATTTTACATACCAAATTGAATGACCTTAAACTGATATAGTCCATCTTGCATCACAAAAGCCAATACCTCCTTTGCTCTCTCTGATAATGTTACTTGCCAATATCCTCTCAAGCAAGTCAATCTTTGTCATATACTTTGATGGTCCCACTTTCTGAATGCAATCTTCCAATCATGGTATAGGATATGAATCTACTTTTGTCACTGCAATCTCCTTTTAATATCCACACACAGTCTTTGTGTTGCATTGAGTTTTGGTACCATCACAATAGATGAACTCCAGTCACTGCAACTAGACTCAATGATGTCATTTTGAAGCATGAATTCAATTTCTTTCTGTACATGTGGTAACTTTGCTGGACTTAAGCTATAAGGATCTTGGCTTATTGAAAATGAATCCCCTGCACTGACGTCATATGTCACAATATTTGTCCTCCTCAGCTTTTTCCCACAAATAGCTTTATGTGAGTGCAATAGCTTCTCAAAATCACTGACACTGTCAATATTACATTTAAATTTTTAAGTACCCCCTCATTACCAAATTTGATTAGTGCAAACTCAATTTCAGAATCCTTCATTTCTACCTCCTTCTCCTTTTCTACCACCACTAATATTTCCTTTTGGTCCTCTTCCCCCAAAGTATTTTTAAGCACATTTACAATACACACCCTCCGCTTCTTTCTTCTATCTGGAGTTTTTATTAAATAATTTACTTCACTCAGTTTCTTTTCAATCCTGTAAGCCCACTCAACCTTGCCTTTAATGATTCACGCAGTACTGGTAACAAAACTCACACTTTTTCCCCAGCAACAAAACTACGAGCTATGGCTCTCCTATTCACCTTCACTTTCATAATTTTCTTGAAATGTTCCCTAGCTAACTCACGTGCTCTGTTCAATCTTTCTCTGAAATTTGATACATAATCCAGGAGAGTAGTTTCCGAATTTTGACCCACCAATTTTTCATGAATTAGCTTTAGTGGTCCCCTTACCTCATAACCATAGACTAGTTCGAAAGGACTAAATCCAGTCGATGCATTAGGAGCATCCCCATTAGCAAATAACAAGAATGAAATTCCCCATACCAATCCTGGGGATAGTCTTGACAATACGCCCTCAACATGGTTTTAAAAGTTAGATGCCATCTTTCCAAAGCCCCTTCTGATTCAGGATGGTAAGCTGTTGACTTAAGTTGTTTTATCCCCAATTTGTTCATTACTTCTTTAAACAGCTGTGAGATGAAATTTGAACTGTGATCTGATTTTATTTCTTTTGACAACCCATATCGCATAGAAACCTTAGTCAACTCTTCCACAATTCTCTTTTCTGTAATATTTCTCAAAGGTATTGTTTCAGGGAACCTTGTGGACACATCCATTATTATCAGCAAGTGCTGGTTTCCACTTTTAGTCTTAGGGAGGGGATCCCACACAATCAGTTATGGCCCTAGTAAACAGTTCCTCAAATGCTTGAATTGGAATTATAGGTGCCCACTTAATCATTGCTTGTGGTTTCCCTATCACCTGATATGTGGGACATGTTCTAGAGAATTTGATTACATCTCTATGCAATCTAGGCCAATAAAAATGTTTTTGTATCTTCATCTGCATCTTTCTAATTCCTAAATGTCCCCCATTAGAATTTCATGAGCTACTCTTAGTATTTCATTTCTATATCCAGATGGTATAACAATCTGAAGCACTTCCATCCATTTTTCATCTGCTGAAATTTAATACGGTCACCACTTCCTCTTAAGACATTACGTTTAAGATAATAATATTCTGGAATACATTCTGCCTCTGATTCTGCCTCTGCTTCTGAGTAAGCTGCCTGATATAACTGCTTTATTTGTGGATCCTTTTGTTGTAGCTCTACCAGCTGCTTTGAGCTAAACTCTTTAGCTTCATTCTCTTCCATTCTCTCTTCCTGAACAATCTTATCAAAGATAGTATCAGCTAATTGAACTTGAACACATTTTCCCTGCCTTTTAATTTCCTCTTCTTCCTGTTTCAACCTGTGATCTTGTGATCTCATTACTACACAATCTGGAAACAATCCAGGATGCTCTTCCTGCAACACCTCTGTTGAATGAACCTCTACAGGCTGCTCAGCTACCATAGACATCACCCACATCTGTGACTCAGTGATATCATCACCTAAGATAAATTGAACCCCCTGCAATGGGCAATTTTTCCACTACTCCAACAATCACCTCACTGTTTTCCACTTACTCTTTAAATGTATCTTCCACAATGGAATATGTCTAGCATCTCCATGAACCTCACTTATTATCACCCATTTCTGCAATGCTCTCTCTGAAAAACAAATATCATAATCCCATAACATTTAGGATTGACTAGCCCCTGTGTCTCTTAAACTATTAATATCTTTACCTGGTCCACCTTATACACATGGAAAGACTTCCCCTTCACATACAAAATCTTTAACCATTGAAGCAACCTGCTCTTCAGAACTGCCTAAGGCAAATTGTGAACACATTCCCTCTTCTTTACCTATCACTGATACTTCCTGCTTTACCTTCACGCAAACCACCAGTTTTTCCAGGTCCTCAGAATCCACAGTACCTTTACTTGCAGAACGTTTCTACATTCCAATTACTGAAACAGATTTTCTCTGTCACTTCTAACACTTTGACTTTGTGTGCCCAACCTTATTACAATGAAAACGCCTCAATTTTCGTGTATCACTTCTACCCTCAGTACCTTTCTTTTCAGTCGGCAAAAAAACTTCCTGAGAACTTCCAACTACTCCTCCTCTTCCCTGGCTACCTACCCTCTTTTCACCTTCCCACTTTTTATCCTCTGATTTATAAGGGTGATGAAAGAAAGGTTTAGCTCTATGCACTAACTCATAATCATCAGCTATCTCTGCTGTTTGTCTTACTGTTTCAACCCACTGTTCTTCCACATGAGTTCTCATGACCGAATGACTTGAATCTTTAAATTCTTCCAAAAGAACAGCTTCTCTAAGAGCTACATATGTTGTCTCTACCTTTAATGCCCGTATCCACTGGTCAAAATTACTTTGTTCTACTTTCTCAAACTCAATATAAGTTTCCTTATATCCATAAATTTCTGCTTGTACGCCTCGGGAACCAACTCATATGCACTCAAAATAGCCTTTTTTTTAACCACATCATAATCCACAGACACTTCTTCTGACAGTGAAGCATAAACCTCATGAGCTCTACCCACTAACCTAGACCGTAAAAGCAATGTCCAGGTTCCTTGTGGCCACTTCATCTGCTTAGCTATCTTTGCAAAAGAAAGAACACCTCTCTATCCCTTTCTTCAAACTTCAGGAGAGCTTGCACAAATTTAAACATCTGCCCACTGGGTTTCAGGTTGAAGGCTTTTTCATCATCAGAGCCTTCCTCAGCATCTGAGATCTCTTCTTTAAGGTTCAGCTTTTTAAGCCAGTATTCTCCTTCTCTCTCTCCTCCATTGCTAATTTCTCCCTCTGGAGTTCGGGTTTTTGCATTTCCATTTCTCTATGACATACCCTCTCTATTTCTCTTCCTTTCTCTTTCTCTGCCCTTTCTTTATCTGTTGCCTCTAGTTCAAGTTTTGTTTCCATTTCCATTGCTTGTTTAAATTCAAGCTTCTTTATTTGTAACTTAAGCCTCGCTACCTCCAGCTGTGACTCACTAGTGACAGATACCCCTTCCAACTTCAAATGCTGTGCAATCACTTCAACTATGTCCACTTTCTTTGTCCCTACACGTAACCTCAACTGCAACTTATCCACCAATTCTGTCAACTTACCCTTAGATACTTTTTGTAACCCAATCAGAGATAGACCTTCTACTTCCAAATAAGTTCCAGCCATGGTTACAGCCATTTTTGCTGCCTCACCATTTTTAAACACCTCACACCAACTCCTTGGGCAGAATTTTGGCATTGGCGTGCAGGGACAGGCCTGACATGCTGACGCATAAAACGATGCGCGATGACATCAGGCGTGCGTCCCGATGTCACCGTGTGCCATCGTGATATTTCAGTGGGCGGGCACGCTATGAGCTCCAAGGTGCGCCCGCCATTAATTAACGGGCCACTTGAGGCCCCTGAGCCATTGATACCCCATGATTTTTCAGAGCCCGTGCAATTTTCAGACTGTCTCACAGGCGCAACGGGCAGGCGGGTAGGCCACATTTTTAAAAACCTCATCCATTGGCGGGATAAGGCTGCGAGTTGGGCTCGCAAATGCTATTTATTAGTCATTTACTTTTTAAACATTCTGCTACTTGCTTGTGTGAACAGGAGAACTTCAAATCTCTTCAGAGCTGCTTGTACAGGAATAACAGGCTTCAGGTCAGGACTCTGGAGTAAACATCATTCTTGGGGCCTTGCTGGTTTCAGGCAACCTACCCTTACCCTGGGGATGGGGATTATGGTCTCCACTGGAGGCACCTCCTCCTCTGAGGAGGAAGAGAGGGCCAGAAGGGGCAGGAGGACAGGAGTCCATATTCAGCCTTAATGGGAGCCACCTTTGGGAGGACAGACAGAGGCACAAGGGCCAGCAGGAAGTCCAAGGCGGAAGGGGCCGCAGAAGATGCCGCTATCCTGCTGCCAGGGTTTACAGGCGGTGATGCAGCTACCTCAATATGTCTGAGGTGCAGTGCTGAAGGAGGCTCTGCCTCTCAAGGGAGACCATGACCTCCATCTGTCAGATGGTCGGCCCTGAGATCAGCTCCAACTGTGCGGAAGGACATTCCAGTGGCATTGAAGGTCATGGCTGCCCTCAACTTCTATGCCTCAGGCTCTTTCCAGGGGTCAGTGGGTGATCTTTGCGGAGTCTCCCAATCAGCTGTCCACAGTTGTGTCAAGCAGGTGAACGACGTTCTGTTCAGCCAGGCATTGACTTTCATTCACTACCGCTTGAATGATGCCAGCCAGGCAGAGCGAGCCAGCTGGGTCCCCCCGTGTCCAGGGTGCTATAGACTGTACACATGTGGCCATCAAGGCACCAGAGGGTGAGCCCGGTGCCTTCACCAACAGGAAGCGCTTCCACTCCATGAACGTGCAGATAGTGTGTGACCACAGGATGCTGATTCTACAAGTCTGTGCAAGGTACCCAGGCAGCTCCCACGACGCCTACATCCTCAGACACTCCCAGGTGCCGGGGCTCTTCAGTGCTCCAGCCCGGCTGGATGGTTGGCCGCTGGGTGACAAGGGCTATCCCCTCAGAAGATGGCTCATGACACCTCTCTGGCAACCAATAACAGAAGCTGAGCAGCGCTACAATAGGAGCCATGTCTCCACAAGTGCTGTGGTACAGAGAACCATTGGTCTTCTCAAGATGCACTTCCAATGCCTGGACCGTTCAGGATGCATACTCCAATACCCCCCAGGTTGTGTGTCACTGATAGTGGTTGCATGCTGCGCCCACCACAATCTGGCACTGGAAAGGGGGGCCGCAGTGGAGGAAGAAGATGTTGACACGGATGCTCTGGCTGCAGACGATAAATCCAGTAGTGAGTCCGAGGATGAGCACGGTCAGGAGAACGCTGAGGGGATAGACGCTGACCCGGGCAACCTCCAGGGAGGCAGGGACACCCGGGATGCTTTGATCCAACACTCCTTCAGCTAGCCTACCAAATAAGAACCACCAACACATGCCAGGGCTGCAGGCTCCATATTCGAAACCTGAAAGCAACATCTGCCTGGTTAGGAACATTAACTAAGGGCCTTGTCAGTAAAGCTCAATGACAAACACGTCACTCATAACATCCTGGGTTCCCACCTGCAGCAGTAATGAAGCAGCCAGAGGCTTGTTCAGAACTAAAACATTTAACAATTTAATACAACAAAACAGAAATGAAAGTTCATTCAGGGGTGTTGAGCTACACACCGACTAATAAGCAACTAATACGGGGGTAACAGGAAACCACCAGTGATAAGCCCATGGTTTGCCATAGGTGCCTTACGCTTATGTTTGCGAGTACTACGTCTTGGTGCTCCCCCCTCGCTGACATGGTATTGGAGACAGCCTGCTCACTCTGCTGTCCTGTTGCTGTCCTTGATGACCTTGGCGGGCATCCTCTGGCCTCTGGAGCCTGTGCTGACCCCGCCTGGGACGGAGCGGCCAGTGCCATGGCTGGCATCCCCCCAGTCGCCACAGCCTCATCAGATGCCATGGTCACTGGCAGAGGGGCAGAGGAGCTGCTGCCCTCATCCGGAACACCCTGAGAGGAGCCCGCAGAGATGACAGGCAGCTCGTACGCCAACTCGAGGTCGCTCTGGGCCTCCCTGCTCACCATTGATGGATGGAGACCTAGTTGAGGTACTGGGTGCCCAATCCATCTCCCGCACTGACCCTGACCACCTGAGGTCAATGCCGCTGTAAGGGCTGCAGGTCCGAGCGCATCCCCAGGAAGCCCTGATTGTTCTCCTGGAGGAGCCTCTCCACGAGAGTCGCCACTCTCTCCACGGAGGTAGCATTGCTCTCGGCCATTGCTGATGCTCCATATGGACTCCTCCATTACAGAGACCATGGCACGCATTCCCTCATGTATCTCTGCCAGATCCTCCCGCATCTGCTGTCTCAGGAACATCATCAGCCACCGACTGAGAATGTTCCTGGTTTCCCAGGAGTCCTCCGACTGCCGGCGCCCTGGGCACTCTCTGCCTCCACCTGCACCTCAAGAGAGTGTGAATTGCCCTCACCTCTGTGCCCTGGGACACTGGTTGACAATCTTATCCCCACCAAGGTGCTGGTATCTGGTGCCTGCCTGGCTGAGATGGTGGGACTGGTGCGTGTATCTCTTCAGGGCCCTCAGGTGTCAGTGGCGGGCACTCTGCCTCCCTCAGTCTGGCCCTGCTCTGGTGAGGCTGAAAGGAAGAACAAGGGCATTTGATTAGCTGAAGTCATAACACTGTTAATGTGTGTGCCTGGCACCTGGATCAGAGTGTACTCTTCCTTCCATGATCAATGGGGACCCTATGTTGGATGCTGAATTCACTGAACAGTGGAATGGTTGCAATGACAGATATTGTAACCTCAGTGCACAGCACTCTTACCTCCCCCGGGCACCCCAACCTGACCGCTGCCGGTAGACCTGGGCGCATGGCATCTCTCCAGCTCGAGAGCCTCCTGCTCGTACCTGGTGGGTATGAGTAGGTGGGCCTGCCCTCCACCAGTCCACATCCATTCGGCATTATTGTGTGTGCTGTCTTCTCCGGAAAGGAGAGAGGAGCATTGATGAGTCCACCCTGTACCTGCATCGCTATTGCAGCCCTGCGACCCCCACCTGTGTGAAACCTTGCAGGGCTCACCCGATTCATGACCCTGGAGCTGCCGTACACTCACTCCAAGCAGCCAGGGCTGACCCCCTTGCCCAGACACTGTCTCCATCACATTTGCCACTCACACTGTATGACCTTCCAAAGCAAGGAAGCACAATCACCTAGAAGGACAAGGGCAGTGGATGGTTGGCTGCCCCACCACCTGGAAGTTCCCCTCCTAGTCACTCAGCATCCTGACTTTGAAATGTTTCGGCGCTCCACCACTGTGGCTAGGTCAAAATCCTGAACTCGTCCCCAAAACAGTCCTGTGGGTGTAAGTGTACCACATACAGCGGGTACAGAACCCAGCACCACCCTCTCAGGGGCAACTAGGCACGGGCAATAAATGCTGGCCCAGCCAGCGAAGGCCACATGGGAGGTCACTTGCGGCACAGAACCCAGGTGTATTGCACCGCATGGTGTGAGCTGACCCCTCCTGCCACCTCTCCCCTGGCACATTCCATCATATGGGGGGGGGTCCTCCTCCTCACATCCCTTGGCACGATGATCTCGTGCCATGCTGCCAGCTCCTCAAAGGAGGACAGCGAGACACTCCTCTGAGAATCCCGGGCACGATGCCCCACTGACCTGCCCTCCTTCCTGGCCTGCTCTCTGAGAGCTCTCCCGGGAACCTCTCTGTGCGCCATCATTGGCAGCCTTTGGAAGGCCGCCTGCGCCATTTTTAAACAGGCCGCCGGGTCACCATTGGACCCGGTGGTCAGTGGAGTCCTGCCGCTGCCCGCCCGTTCCCTCTGTTCTCAGGAGCCATGGTTCACGCTGGACGGGCCTTAATTGACCTGCCCGCGTAAAATGGCAGCGCAGAGCTGATCGCGGGCAGCGATCACCTCCACCCCTGCCCACGCCCACACCCACACAGCCCTCCCGACATGCTGGAAAATTCTCCCCCTTAATTCAATGTGCTTCTCGTACTCGTAGCCTTAAGATTCACCAACTCCAAACCAATCAAGGAACTTCAAATATCCCACAAAGAGCCCCCAATTTGTTATGATGTGGCAGATGAGTGCCAGGTAGACAAGTCGATGAGGGAAACTTAGTCACGCTATCACGATGGTTTTGAAATTTGTATTTATTATGAGATGTGTGCACTGAATTCAGAAGTAAAATTCCTAATTGACCTGACTCACCCCCTTTAAGGCAACTGTCCAAAATAGATTTTAGATTTAAAACAGACCCAGCAAGGTAACACAATACCCAATTGGCAGTGGAATTCCAAATGGCTTCTCCCCAACTTCAGTGTTGTTATACAGCAGAATTATACACATGTGGCTGGAGGCTTCATTAAGGCTATTTCACGCACTCCTGTTAGATCTTACATGGCCTTCTCCCACATAGCCCTTCATTCTCCTTTATATATGTTTCTCTCTGTTTAATATGTAAATTCTATTGTTCCATATGTCTTTGAAACTGTGGGCTGAATCTTCTGGCTGACATGGAGCCCACACATCAGCACTTAAAATGTCGTGCGAGCGTCCCGATGTCAGCACGTGGCATCGCAATGTTTAGGTCGGTGGGAGCGCGTTGCACTGCATAGAGCACCCACCATTAATTAAAGGCCCTGTTAAGGTCATTAAGTCACCAATCGGCCAGGATTTTGAGGGGCCCAAAGGGCAGGTGGGTAAGTGATTCTTTAACAAACCACATCCAGTGGCGGGATGAGGTTTGTTTTTGGATTTAAAAAATTTAATAAAGTTTTTGTGTACTTCATTGACAGAGATGTGTGACATTTTCACATGAGGGGGACATGTCAATGATCTTTCTCATTATTCTATTTTTATTCTTTCACAGCCTTTCAGCGATCTCCCTGAGGCACCACGTAGCCTCAGAGAGATGTGCGCTCTTTTGCGTACATGTACAAAAGAGCACACTCTCGCAGTTGGGGAATCCCCCCCCTGCACAGGAAGCACATAGCGCTTCCCATCGGGCGACACACTGGGTGGGCCTTAATTGGCCCGCCCACGTAAAATGGCAGAGGGGCTTATTTCGGCAGCGGCGATTGGCTGCCCACCCATCCATCATGGGCAAAATCCTGCCCTGTACATTCCTTGAAATATAAAAACTTTCATGCTGCCAATATTCTCAGTAACTTTTGGGAAAAATAAACACGCTCCTCAGACCTGCTTATCTGGTTAGTTGTAAACAGACTAAGCTGCCTTTGAAATCCAAATATCTTCATTTATCTAAAAATGCAAATTCTCTTCACACCTTACAGGCTAAACCAATATCCATGTTTACTCATTAGTATGTCAAGCACCTGGCTTCTTTTGATGATTTTAAGCTAGCAGTCTACTTGACTCCAAATGTAATTAAATCACAGACACAGACCCAACTATACTTACCTGCATGAACCTACTTCACAATAAACCAGAAAAAATTATGAAAATTATTCTACTTTCCTCACATAATTCATTATTTTTCTGTTTCAGAGTGAGCTCGGATGCCGCATAATCAAGCACTGATGCAGGGATCAGGTTTTAGCGATGGGGTTTTACAAAAAGCCTGGAATTTTAAAAGATTTAGCTCACCCCAACTTGGACTGATGACTCTGCATTCAGGGATTTTTAAATTCATTTTGGGATCGCTGGCTAGGCCAGCGTTTATTGCCCACCCTTAATTGCCCTTGAGAAGGTAGTAGTGAGCTGCCTTTGTTGAAGCTGGACTTCCAGTGGAGATTCAATGGAATCTTCTGCAGCAGTAAGGAACTTTAACTTTCTGCCTTCAGCTTCCAAGCCTTTCTTTGGAGCTTTGTCTTGACGATTTCTCCTCTCTGCCTCTGCTTCTGGAGCTTCTTTGTGGGTCAGATTGCTTTATTCAATTTTTTCTCAGTCTTCCAGCATCTTAGTTTTTCTCTGCATTTCCTGGGTTCTTCCACGAGCTGCCACCAAGTTGTAGGGTGTTGGTTATAGCTCAGTGCGCTCTTTGACAGCTGGGGAATCCCTCCCCCTGCACAGGGAGATAGCGCTTCCCGTTGGGAAGGCCGCTGGGTGGGCCTTAATTGGCCCGCCCACTTAAAGTGGTGGTGAGGCCCGCTTTGGCGGTGGGGCCCACCCGCCCACCAAGGGCAAAATTCTGCCCTTTATTGGCTTTTTATTAACTATTTATAAATATAGGATAAAGAGTACAAGCTAGGAGCTATCTCCATGCTTGCTGGTACACACGGCTCTGACGCTGGGTGCGGGTCATGTGCTCTCTTACATTGCTATGTGTGCGGTACTGTACTCTGTCCCCCATTAACCCTAGATGTGCCAGACTCTTATACAACAGTGGCAACATTGGGAAAATGGCAGAGGGAAAGGAGGTCAGTCTCTGGAATAGTGGCATTTAAGGCTGGGTTGAGCCAATGCCTGAGCTGAGCCATTTGACAGGGATGGGGGCAATAACTGTGTTTGAAAGCTGTGTTCAAGGAGAGAGAGCCGTGTTAAGAGGGCATAGTCATGCAGGATGGGGTGTGCAGACAGGTGAGGTGTTGCTTACAGAGCATTGCCTAGACAGGGTGTAGTTTCTGTGTTCCTTCCTGTCTGGAAATGAGGCAGCAAATGTAGTGTGGGGCCTAGGATGGAGGAATGGGGGTCCATTTGACTTAGGGTCAATGCCCGGGTTCAGTATCTGGCGGGGGGGGGGTCGGTGTCCGGGGGCAGTGCCTGCAAGGGGGTGGGAGGCAGTGTCTGGGGTTCAGTGTTGTGGTGGGGTGGGGGGGGGGGGTGCGGGTCAGTGTCTGGGGCGGTCAGTATCTGGGTGTCAGCATCTGGAGGGTCAGTGTATGGGGGGCCAGTGCCTGATGATCAGCACTTGCGGGGCAGTGTCTGGGTACCAGCATCTGGGGATCAGTATTTTGGGGATCAATGTTTTGGGGATTAGTGTTTTGGGGATTAGTGTTTTGGGGATTAGTGTTTTGGGGTCAGTGTTTTGGGGATCAGTGTTATGAGTAAGTAGCTATTTACAGAGTTGAGGGGATGGAGGCCAAGGCCTGGCTGGGAGCAGATAATGGAAGGGAAGGAGCGTCTTTAGGGTTTGGCGGGATACTGTTTAGTATAGCGGGGCAGTAATGACTGGCAGGGCAATATGCAGGGAGAAGGGGGAAAATGTTAGGGGAGGTAATGTCTGGGATGGGGAGCAGTGCCTTGTTCCTGTGGAGAGGAAGCTGTGTCTGGTTCCTGTAGAGGGGGAGCGATGTGTGGTTCCTGTGGAGGGGGAGCGATGTCTGGTTCCTGTGGAGGGGGAGCTGTGTCTGGTTCCTGTAGAGGGGGAGCTGTGTCTGGTTCCTGTAGAGGGGGAGCTGTGTCTGGTTCCTGTAGAGGAGGAGCTGTGTCTGGCTCCTGTGGAGGGGGAGCGATGTGTGGTTCCTGTGGAGGGGGAGCGATGTCTGGTTCCTGTGGAGGGGGAGCTGTGTCTGGTTCCTGTGGAGGGGGAGTTGTGTCTGGTTCCTGTGGAGGGGGAGCGATGTCTGGTTCCTGTGGAGGGGGAGCTGTGTCTGGTTCCTGTTGAGGGGGAGCTGTGTCTGGTTCCTGTGGAGGGGGAGCTGTGTCTGGTTCCTGTAGAGAGGGAGTTGTGTCTGGTTCCTGTAGAGGGGGAGTTGTGTCTGGTTCCTGTGGAGAGGAAGCTGTGTCTGGTTCCTGTAGAGGGGGAGCTGTGTCTGGTTCCTGTGGAGGGGGAGCAGTGCCTTGTTCCTGTAGAGGGGGAGCTGTGTCTGGTTCCTGTGGAGGGGGAGCTGTGTCTGGTTCCTGTAGAGAGGGAGTTGTGTCTGGTTCCTGTAGAGGGGGAGTTGTGTCTGGTTCCTGTGGAGAGGGAGCTGTGTCTGGTTCCAGTGGAGAGGAAGCTGTGTCTGGTTCCTGTGGAGGGGGAGCTGTGTCTGGTTCCTGTGGAGGGGGAGCTGTGTCTGGTTCCTGTAGAGGGTGAGTTGTGTCTGGTTCTTGTAGAGGGGGAGTTGTGTCTGATTCCTGTAGAGGGGGAGTTGTGTCTGGTTCCTGTAGAGGGGGAGTTGTGTCTGGTTCCTGTAGAGGGGGAGCTGTGTCTGGTTCCTGTAGAGGGGGAGTTGTGTCTGGTTCCTGTAGAAGGGGAGCTGTGCCTGGTTCCTGTAGAGGGGGAGTTGTGTCTGGTTCCTGTAGAGGGGGAGTTGTGTCTGGTTCCTGTAGAGGGGGAGTTGTGTCTGGTTCCTGTGGAGGGGGAGCTGTGTCTGGTTCCTGTGGAGGGGGAGCGATGTCTGGTTCCTGTGGAGGGGGAGCTGTGCCTGGTTCCTGTGGAGGGGGAGCTGTGTCTGATTCCTGTGGAGGGGGAGCTGTGTCTGGTTCCTGTGGAGGGGGAGCGATGTCTGGTTCCTGTGGAGGGGGAGCTGTGTCTGGTTCCTGTGGAGAGGGAGCTGTGTCTGGTTCCTGTAGAGGGGGAGTTGTGTCTGGTTCCTGTAGAGGGGGAGTTGTGTCTGGTTCCTGTAGAGGGGGAGCTGTGTCTGGTTCCTGTAGAGGGGGAGTTGTGTCTGGTTCCTGTAGAAGGGGAGCTGTGCCTGGTTCCTGTAGAGGGGGAGTTGTGTCTGGTTCCTGTAGAGGGGGAGTTGTGTCTGGTTCCTGTGGAGGGGGAGCTGTGTCTGGTTCCTGTGGAGAGGAAGCTGTGTCTGATTCCTGTGGAGGGGGAGCTGTGTCTGGTTCCTGTGGAGGGGGAGCGATGTCTGGTTCCTGTGGAGGGGGATCTGTGTCTGGTTCCTGTGGAGGGGGAGTTGTGTCTGGTTCCTGTGGAGGGGGAGCTGTGTCTGGTTCCTGTGGAGGGGGAGCTGTGTCTGGTTCCTGTGGAGGGGGAGCTGTGTCTGGTTCCTGTGGAGGGGGAGCTGTGTCTGGTTCCTGTGGAGGGGGAGCTGTGTCTGGTTCCTGAAGAGGGGGAGCGATGTCTGATTCCTGTAGAGGGGGAGTTGTGTCTGATTCCTGTGGAGGGGGAGCTGTGTCTGGTTCCTGTGGAGGGGGAGCTGTGTCTGGTTCCTGTGGAGGGGGAGCTGTGTCTGGTTCCTGTGGAGGGGGAGCTGTGTCTGGTTCCTGTGGAGGGGGAGCTGTGTCTGGTTCCTGTGGAGGGGGAGCTGTGTCTGGTTCCTGTGGAGGGGGAGCTGTGTCTGGTTCCTGTGGAGGGGGAGCTGTGTCTGGTTCCTGAAGAGGGGGAGCGATGTCTGATTCCTGTAGAGGGGGAGTTGTGTCTGGTTCCTGTGGAGGGGGAGTTGTGTCTGGTTCCTGTGGAGGGGGAGTTGTGTCTGGTTCCTGTGGAGGGGGAGCTGTGTCTGGTTCCTGTGGAGGGGGAGCTGTGTCTGATTCCTGTGGAGGGGGAGCTGTGTCTGGTTCCTGAAGAGGGGGAGTGGTGTCTCATTCGTGTCCAGAAAGAAGTTCCAGTAATTCGGGTACCAGCTGGAACCAGTTTCGAATGAGTAAATAAAAACAGTTCAGAACTGGTGCTGCAGTAGAAATTGCCAGTTAAATACTGGTAATGGTACCGGTAAGCCACACGGTGGTGCCAGTAATACTGGCGATATGGCTACTGAACTGGTTATTTTTCCAGGTTATCCACTGTGCTTTGTATTGCACTTATATTTATTGCTTATATGCATTTATTTATCACATTTATTGCCGGTGAGCATCAACTGATGTTATTAAGACGGGGTGGGGACGGAGGGACAGGCAGGGGTGGAGGGTCCTGGATGGCGTTGGTGTCGATGAGTTGTTGGAGCTTGCGTTCCTTAGCACTTGAGAGAAAGAGAAAAAGTTTCTTGTTGAGGCGTCGGATGAGCCAAAGGATAAAATGAAACTGGGGGCTCACGCAGCTTTGAAAAAGGGTGTGGTGGTGCTGCTGGAGGGAGAGGTCGAGTGTGCTCATATGGCGTTTTTAACTCTGTGTTTAATTGACTGCCACTGCTCTTCAAGAAATGCCTACCTTGAAGAAGTTCTGTTCGTCTCTGCGACAAGACCTCCATATCTCTCTTTTGCCTTGTTCACCTTCATTGCTTTCCATTTCCCTCCTGGTGTTTGACAAGGTGTTTACTAAAACCCGCTTTCACAGTCACATCTCCTTTCTCAGTGACTGTCTCCGTCTCCGACTTAACCCCATGTGGATTTCAACTGAAATTCCACCCCTCATGTTTCGAACCCACCCAGGATTACAGGTATCTCCGGGACATAAAACGTTTCTCGGACTGCTGTTCCCGTCACATTCTGAGATCCACACTCAGTGCCATGCGCCGCCATATGAACACACTCGACCTCTCCCTCCAGCAGCACCGTCACACCCTTTTTCAAAGCTGCACGTGCCCCCAGTTTCATTTTATCCTTCGGCTCATCCGATGCCTCAACAAGAAACTTTTTCTCTTTCTCTCAAGTGCTAATGCACGCAAGCTCCAACAACTCATCGACACCAACGCCATCCAGGACCCTCCACCCCTGCCTGTCCCTCCGTCCCCACCCCATCTTCCAGTCCCAACCCCAGCCGTGTATTCACTATACCCCCTGACCTTCCCCTCTCCGACGCTGAACGTTCAGTGCTTAGCGAAGGACTTAGTTTCATACCCTTACGCCCTCATCTCAATGAATTTCGGGCTCGGCATGATGCTGAACTCTTCTTCCGCCGTCTTCGTCTCCGGGCTCACTTCTTTGGGCAGGAGTCCTCTCCCCATTCAATGGATCCTTTCACCCACCTCCAATATTCTCCCTCCACCTGGACCCCTCCCTCTGGATTCTTACCTTCTCTTGATCTTTTCATTGAGAACTGTCGGCGCAACATTAGTCGTCTCAATTTCTCTGCTCCTCTCACACACTCTAATCTGTCTCTCTCTGAACTTACTGCACTCCGTTCTCTCAGGTCCAACCCTGACATTGTCATCAAACCCGCTGACAAGGGTGGTGCTGTTGTTGTCTAGCGCACTGACGTCTACCTCGCGGAGGCTGAGCGTCAACTCGCAGACACTTCCACCTACCTCTCCCTGGACCATGACCCCACCATTGAACATCAAGCCATTGTTTCCAGGACTGTCACTGACCTCATCTTCTCTGGGGATCTTCCTCCCACAGCTTCCAACCTGATAGTCACCCAACCTCGGACGGCCCGCTTCTACCTCCTACCCAAAATCCACAAACAGAACTGTCCTGGTAGACCAATCGTGTCAGCTTGCTCCTGCCCCACGGAACTCATTTCTCGTTATCTTGACTCCCTTCTCTCTCCCCTTGTCCAGTCCCTTCCCACCTACATCCGTGATTCCTCTGACACCTTACGTCACATCAACAATTTCCAGTTCCCTGGTCCCAACCGCTTCCTCTTCACCATGGATGTCCAATCCCTCTACACCTCCATCCCCCACCAGGATGGTCTGAGGGCCCTTAGCTTCTTCCTCAAACAGAGGCCCGAACAATCCCCATCCACCACTACTCTCCTCCGTCTGGCTGAACTTGTTCTCACACTGAACAATTTCTCCTTTAACTCCTCTCACTTCCTCCAAATAAAAGGTGTGGCTATGGGTACCTGCATGGGCCCCAGCTATGCCTGTCTTTTTATGGGGTATGTGGAACATTCCTTGTTGCAGTCCTACTCCGGCCCCCTTCCACAACTCTTTCTCCGGTACATCAATGATTACTTCAGTGCTGCTTCATGCTCTCGTCGGGACTTGGAAAAATTTATTAATTTTGCTTCCAGTCTCCACCCCTCCATCATTATCACGTGGTCCATCTCTGACACTTCCCTTCCCTTCCTTGACCTCTCTGTCTCAATCTCTGGTGATAGACTGTCCACCAATATCTATTACAAGCCTACCGACTCCCACAGCTACCTCGACTACAGCTCCTCACACCCCGCTTCCTGTAAGGACTCCATCCCATTCTCTCAGTTGCTTCACCTCCGTCGCATCTGTTCTGATGATGCTACCTTCAAAAACAGTTCCTCTGACATGTCCTCCTTCTTCCTTAACCGAGGTTTTCCACCCACGGTCGTTGACAGGGCCCTCAACCGTGTCCGGCCCATCTCCCGCGCATCCGCCCTCACGCCTTCTCCTCCCTCCCAGAAACATGATAGGGTCCCCCTTGTCCTCACTTATCACCCCACCAGCCTCCGCATTCAAAGGATCATCCTCTGCCATTTCCGCCAACTCCAGCATGATGCCACCACCAAACACTTCTTCCCTTCACCCCCCCTGTCGGCATTCCGTAGGGATCGTTCCCTCTGGGATATCCTGGTCCACTCCTCCATCACCCCCTAGTCCTCAATCCCCACCTATGGCACCTCCCCATGCCCATGCAAAAGATGTAACACCTGCCCCTTCACTTCCTCTCTCCTCAACGTCCAAGGGCTCAAACACTCCTTTCAAGTGAAGCAGCATTTCACTTGCATTTCCCCCAACTTAGTCTACTGCATTTGTTGCTCCCAATGCGGTTTCCTCTACATTAGAGAGACCAAACATAAACTGGGCGACCGCTTTGCAGAACACCTGCGGTCTGTCCGCAAGAATGACCCAAACCTCCCTGTCGCTTGCCATTTTAACACTCCACCCTGCTCTCTTGCCCACATGTCTGTCCTTGGCTTGCTGCATTGTTCCAGTGAAGCTCAACGCAAACTGGAGGAACAGCACCTCATCTTCCAACTAGGCACTTTACAGCCTTCCGGACTGAATATTGAATTCAACAACTTTAGGTCTTGAGCTCCCTCCTCCATCCCCACCCCCTTTCTGTTTCTTCCCCCTTCCTTTTGTTCTTTTTTTCCAATAATTTATTTGGATTTTTCTTTTCCCACCTATTTCCATTATTTTTAAATCTTTTATGCTCCCCCACCCCCACTGGAGCTATACCTTGAGTGCCCTACCATCCATTCTTAATTAGCACATTCTTTTAGATAATATCACCAACTTCAACACCTCTGTGTTCTTTTGTTCTTTTGTCTGTGACATCTTTTGATGATCTGCTCCTATCCTAACACCACCCACCACCACCCCCCTTCCATTTCCCCCCCACCTCCCACCTTAAACCAGCTTATATTTCCCTCTTCTTGTAAAGAAAGATCAGTTCTGTCGAAGGGTCATGAGGACTCGAAACGTCAACTCTTTTCTTCTCCGCCGATGCTGCCAGACCTGCTGGGTTTTTCCAAGTTAATAAGTGGGATTGTGCATATGCACAGGTCAGACTGAACACTCAGAATAAAAATGTTTGTGTAAAAACTGTGCAAATTTTATGGTGAAAAATGCCAAGCATACAAAATAAAATTCCTCATTGATCACAGGCAAAAAAAAACTCAGAATGAAGGTTTCAGAAAAGGGCCAACAGCTTTACTCCTGGAAAGGAAGTGTGGAAACACTTAAGAACATAAGAACTAGGAGCAGGAGTGGGCAATTCAGCCCCTCGAGCCTGCCCTGCCATTCATTACGATCATGGCTGATCTCATTTCGGCCTCAACTCCAATTTCCCGCTCTCTCCCCATAACCTTTCAACCCGTTACTCATTAAAAATCTGTCTATCTCCTCCTTAAATTTATTCAGCGTCCTGGCATCCACTGCACTCTGAGGTAGTGAATGCCACAGATTCATGACCCTTTGAGAAAAGTAATTCCTCCTCATCTCTGATTTAAATCTACCGCCCCTTAGCCTAAAACTATGGCCTCTCGTTCTAGAATGTCCCACAAGGGGAAACATCCGCTCCATGTCGACTTTGTCTATCTCCTTTAGCGTCTCATATACCTCAATTAGATCTCCTCTCATCCTTCTAAACTCTAGCGAGTATAAGCCTAAACTGCTCAATCTCTCCTCATAAGACAAACCCCGCATTTCTGGAATCAATCTAGTGAACCTCCTCTGAACTGCCTCCAATGCAACTACATCCTTCCTCAAGTAAGGGGACCAAAACTCTGCACAGTACTCCAGGTGCGGTCTCACCAATGCCTTCTACAGTTGCAACAACACTTCCCTATTTTTATACCCAATTCCTTTGGCAATAAATGCCAAAATTCCATTTGCTTTCCTTATTACCTGCTGTACCTGCATAGTAGCTTTCAGCGATTCATGCACGAGGACACCCAGATCCCTCTGCACTGAAGCATTCTGAACTTTCTCTTTAAATAATAAGTCATCTTTTTATTCTTCAGACCAAAATGGATAACCTCACACTTATCCACGTTAAACTCCGTCTGTCAAATTTTGGCCCATTCACCTAACCTGTCCATATCCATTTGTAAATTTCTTATTTCTTCATTGCAACTTACTTTCCCACCTATTTTGGTGTCATCTGCAAATTTAGCTATAGTGCCTTCTATCCCTGAATCCAAGTCATTAATATAGATTGTAAATAGTTGGGGCTCAAGGACCAAACCCTGTGGCACCCCACTAGTTACAGCTTGCCATCCAGAAAAAGATCCATTTATCCCGACTCTCTGCTTTCTGTTGGTTAGCCAATCCTCTATCCAAGCTAATATATTACCCCTAACTCCATGTGATCTTATTTTGTGTATTAATCTTTTGTGCAGCACCTTATCAAAGGCCTTCTGGAAGTCCAGATATACACCTACAGGATCCCCATTATCCACTTTGCTTGTCACATCTCCAAAGAACTCTAGCAAATTAGTCAAACACGACTTACTCTTCATAAAACCATGCTGACTCTGATGGATTGTATTTTGACTTTCAAAATGCCCCATTTCTACTTCCTTAATAATGGATTCCAACAATTTCCCAATGACAGATGTTAAACTAACTGGTCTATAGTTTCCCACCTTATGCCTCCCCCTCTTTTTGAATAAGGGTGTTATATTAACATTTTTCCGATCCACTGGAACCTTTCCAGAATCCAGGGAATTTTGGAATATTATTTCTAATGCACCCACTATCTCCACTGCCACTTCCTTTAAGACTCTAGGATGTAGGCCATCAGGTCCTGGGGACTTGTTACCCTTTAATCCCAATAGTTTGCACAGTACTTTTTCTCCAGTGATGGTGATTGTTCTAAGTTCTTCCTTCTCTATACCCTCTGCACTACCTGTTACTATTGCGGTGGTACTAGTGTTCTCCACCGTGAAAACTGAGGCAAAATATTGATTAAGCGTCTCTGCCATTTCTGCATTCCCCACTATTAACTCCCCGGTGTTGTCCTCCAAGGGACCAGCATTCACTTTGGCTACTCTCTTTCCTTTTATATACTTGTAGAAGCTTTTGCTATCAGTTTTTACATTTTGTGCTAATTTTCTTTCATAATTTACCTTTGCTCTTTCTTTTTTTTTAGTATTGTTGATCTTTGAAAGTTTCCCAATCTTCCAGCCTGCCACTGACCTTTGCAATTTGGTATGCCTTAGTTTTTGCCTCTATGTTATCTTTAACTTCCTTGCTTAGCCATGGTTGCTTTTTCCCCCTCTTACCATCTTTCTTCCTCATAGGGATATATTTTACTTGGGAGGAATTGAATATTTCCTTAAATATCTACCACTGTTCATCAACTGTCCTACCTTGTAGTCTTCCTGCCCAGTCCACTAGGGCCAAATCTGCCCTCATGCCTATGTAGTTACCTTTGTTTAACTCCAGAACACTAGTGTGGGACTCAAGTTTCTCGCTCTCAAACTGAACTTGAAATTCTATCATGCTATGATCACTCTTCCCTAGAGGATCCTTTCCTAGGAGATCATTAATTAATCCCTCTCATTGCACAAAACCAAATCCAGAATAGCCTGCTCCCTGGTTGGTTCCACGATATATTGTTCCAAGAAACAATCTCTAATACACTCTATGAACTCTCCCTCAAGGCTGCCTTTGTCAATTTGATTAGTCCAGTCCCTATATACATATTAAAATCACCCATGATGATTGCCATGCCTTTCTAACATGCTCCCATTATTTCCTGGTTTATACTGTGCCCTACTGCTAAACTACTGTTTGGGGACCTATAGATTACTCCCGCCAGGGACTTCTTTCCCTTGCTGTTTCTTATTTCTACCCAGACTGACTCTACGTCTTACTCTCCAGTGCCTACATCATTCCTCACTATAGCACTGATCTCTTCCTTTACTAACAAAGCTACACCACCTCCTTTTCTTTCCTGCCTATCCTTCCGAAACATTAAGTACCCTTGGATATTCAACTCCCAAACCTGTTCTCCCTGTAACCATGTCTCAGAAATCGCCACCAAATCATACCTATTTATCCCTATTTGCACTGTTAACTCATTAGTTTTATTCCGAATGCTACGCGCATTCAGATACAAAGCCTTTAAGTTGGCCCTATTGTCAATTTTCCCTACTCTTATATGATTCTTTGGTGCAATATGGTGTTCACAGACTCTGTCCCTTCCTTTCACTTTTTGGTAACAATCAGCCTCGTCACTAACCTGTACTCTTACCCTCTTCTTAAACTTTGATTTTTTATATTTCCATGCAACTGAACCCTCCCCCACCACTATTTAGATTAAAGCCCTATCTACAGCCCTTGTTATGTGATTCGCCAGGACACTGGTCCCAGAATGATTCAAGTGGAGCCCGTCCAAACTGAATAGCTCCCTCTTTCCCCAGTACTGGTGCCAATGTCCCATGAATTCAAACCCATTTCTCCCACACCAATCTATGAGCCACGCATTTACCTCCTTAATCTTATTGACCCTGTGCCAATTAGCTCGAGGCTCAGGTAGTAATCCCGAGATTATTACCTTTTTGGTTCTGCTTTTTAATTTAGCCCCTAGCTGCTCGTATTCCCTCAGCAGAACCTCTTTCCTCATTCTATCTATATCGTTGGTACCTACGTGGACCACAACAACTGGATCTTTCCCCTCCCACTCCAAGTTCCTCTGCAGCCCAGATGAGATATCCTTAACCCTGGCAACAGGTAGGCAACATAGCCTTCAGGACTCTCAATCCCGGCTACAGAGAACAGTATCTATTCCCCTAACTACACTATCCCTGATTACAACTACATTTCTCTTTTCTCCCCCAACTAGAATGGCTCCCTGTGCCATGCGCTATGGTCAGTTTGCTCATCCTCTCTACAGTCCCCACTCTTGTCCACACATGGAGCAAGAATCTCGAACCTGTTGGTTAAGGGTTAGGGCTGAGGCTCCTGCAGTGCTACTTCCTGGAGCCCTCTACCTGCCTCACTCATAATCACACCCTCCTGTCCCTGACCACTGGCTGAATTTAAGGTTGTTAATCTAAGGGGTGTGACTGTCTCCTAAAACACAGCGTCCAGGTAACTCTCCCCCTCCCTGATGTGTCACAGTGTCCGAAGCTCAGACTCCAGCTCATCAACTCTAAGCCAGAATTCCTCGAGCAATCAACATTTGCTACAGATGTGGTCACTAGGAACCACAATGGGGTCCACCAGCTCCCACATCATGCAGCTACAACACATCGGCTGGCCCTGTATCTCTATTTTGTTTAATTAGTTTTTCAATTTGTTTTTAAATTTCCTACTGGTCTTTAGTTTATCAATCTGCAAAATATTTCTCCTATTTACCTTTAATCTGAAAGCAAGTTAGAATAGAGGTTCAAAATACACTTTTTAAAATCAACTGGAACTCGCGCTCTCTGCTGAGTTGTTAGGCCTCCAATCCTGGGCCCCAGTAGTCACCTTTAATCTGAAATCAATTTAGAATAGGTAGTTCAAACTAGCAGTTACTAACCAACCAATGAACCAACGGTTTTCCTGTCATGTCACTTTTTGTTTTTCACTTGGCAATGGTGACTGCAGAGAACACTCCTCTCGTTCTCTCCTCTAGGTGCTGCTGACTGCCTGTCCTAGGGTCCTCCTCTCGTTCTCTCCTCTAGGTGCTGCTGACTGTCCCAGGGTCCTCCTCTCACATTCTCCTCTAGGTGCTGCTGACTGCCTGTCCCAGGGTCCTCCTCTCGCACTCTCCTCTAGGTGCTGCTGACTGACCCAGGGTCCTCCTCTCACACTCTCCTCTAGGTGCTGCTGACTGTCCCAGGGTCCTCCTCTCGTTCTCTCCTCTAGGTGCTGCTGACTGTCCCAGGGTCCTCCTCTCACACTCTCCTCTAGGTGCTGCTGCCTGTCCCAGGGTCCTCCTCTCACACTCTCCTCTAGGTGCTGCTGACTATCCCAGGATCCTCCTCTCACACTCTCCTCTAGGTGCTGCTGACTGCCTGTCCCAGGGTCCTCCTCTCACACTCTCCTCTAGGTGCTGCTGCCTGTCCCAGGGTCCTCCTCTCACACTCTCCTCTAGGTGCTGCTGACTGTCCCAGGATCCTCCTCTCACACTCTCCTCTAGGTGCTGCTGTCTGTCCCAGGGTCCTCCTCTCACACTCTCCTCTAGGTGCTGCTGACTGTCCCAGGGCCCTCCTCTCACACTCTCCTCTAGGTGCTGCTGACTGCCTCTCCCAGGGTCCTCCTCTCACACTCTCCTCTAGGTGCTGCTGACTGTCCCAGGGTCCTCCTCTCACACTCTCCTCTAGGTGCTGCTGCCTGTCCCAGGGTCCTCCTCTCACACTCTCCTCTAGGTGCTGCTGCCTGTCCCAGGGTCCTCCTCTCACACTCTCCTCTAGGTGCTGCTGACTGTCCCAGGGTCCTCCTCTCACACTCTCCTCTCGGTGCTGCTGACTGTCTGTCCCAGGGTCCTCCTCTCACACTCTCCTCTAGGTGCTGCTGACTGTCCCAGGGTCCTCCTCTCACACTCTCCTCTAGGTGCTGCTGACTGTCTGTCCCAGGGTCCTCCTCTCACACTCTCCTCTAGGTGCTGCTGACTGTCTCTCCCAGGGTCCTCCTCTCACACTCTCTTCTAGGTGCTGCTGACTGCCTGTCCCAGGGTCCTCCTCTCACACTCTCCTCTAGGTGCTGCTGACTGCCCATCCCAGGGTTCTCCTCTCGCACTCTCCTCTAGGTGCTGCTGACTGCCTATCCCAGAGTCCTCCTCTCACATTCTCTTCTAGGTGCTGCTGCCTGTCCCAGGGTCCTCCTCTCACTCTCTCCTCTAGGTGCTGCTGACTGTCCCAGGGTCCTCCTCTCACACTCTCCTCTAGGTGCTGCTGACTGTCCCAGGGTCCTCCTCTCACACTCTCCTCTAGGTGCTGCTGACTGTCCCAGGGTCCTCCTCTCACACTCTCCTCTAGGTGCTGCTGACTGCCTGTCCCAGGGTCCTCCTCTCACACTCTCCTCTAGGTGCTGCTGCCTGTCCCAGGGTCCTCCTCTCACACTCTCCTCTAGGTGCTGCTGACTGCCTATCCCAGGGTCCTCCTCTCACACTCTCCTCTAGGTGCTGCTGACTGCCTGTCCCAGAGTCCTCCTTTCACATTCTCTTCTAGGTGCTGCTGACTGCCTGTCCCAGGGTCCTCCTCTCACTCTCTCTTCTAGGTGCTGCTGACGGTCTATCCCAGGGTCCTCCTCTCACATTCTCTTCTAGGTGCTGCTGACTGCCCATCCCAGGGTTCTCCTCTCGCACTCTCTTCTAGGTGCTGCTGACGGTCTATCCCAGGGTCCTCCTCTCACATTCTCTTCTAGGTGCTGCTGACTGCCCATCCCAGGGTTCTCCTCTCGCACTCTCTTCTAGGTGCTGCTGACTGCCTATCCCAGAGTCCTCCTCTCACATTCTCTTCTAGGTGCTGCTGACTGTCCCAGGGCCCTCCTCTCACACTCTCCTCTAGGTGCTGCTGACTGCCTGTCCCAGGGTCCTCCTCTCGCACTCTCCTCTAGGTGCTGCTGACTGCCTGTCCCAGGGTCCTCCTCTCACACTCTCCTCTAGGTGCTGCTGACTGTCCCAGGGTCCTCCTCTCACACTCTCCTCTAGGTGCTGCTGACTGTCTGTCCCAGGGTCCTCCTCTCACACTCTCCTCTAGGTGCTGCTGACTGTCCCAGGGTCCTCCTCTCACTCTTTCCTCTAGGTACTGCTGACTGCCTATCCCAGAGTCCTCCTCTCACACTCTCCTCTAGGTGCTGCTGACTGCCTGTCCCAGGGTCCTCCTCTCGCACTCTCCTCTAGGTGCTGCTGACTGCCTGTCCCAGGGTCCTCCTCTCACACTCTCCTCTAGGTGCTGCTGACTGTCCCAGGGTCCTCCTCTCACACTCTCTTCTAGGTGCTGCTGACTGCCTATCCCAGAGTCCTCCTCTCACATTCTCTTCTAGGTGCTGCTGACTGCCTATCCCAGGGTCCTCCTCTCACTCTCTCCTCTCTATACATAACATATAACTTATACACAGTATCAAAATGCTGATTGATTTCAGGCCGAATTTGCTCATGGTTCAGATCCATTCTTTTCTCTGTTATATAATGGACCGGCTTGCTTTGCTCCCTTGAGACCTCATCCTCGCCGAACCCCTTCCTCAAATGATGAGTGAAACGAGCTACAGACGGGGAAGGAAGAGGGAAAACAGAAGCTTTGATTCATTGAAGCCGTTAAAGTTAAAACAAATAGTGAAAAGCAATTAAACAAAAAAACAAGTGGAAAAATAATATCTGCTCACTGAGCTCCATGCCTTCCTGCAATTGAATCTGTAGGGGGAAAAAAGGCAACATATCAGTGTTCTGTGCGCAAGACCTGAAATACAGACTAAATTACAGGGCAGAGACAGACCACATGAATGAAGACGATATTTTTCACCCCCTGAGATAGCCATCACTTTTAAGGACGCTTTGTGTGTGAACCAGCACAGTTTTTCTCTGGAACATTCAGAAAGTCATACCTTTCCACCTAATGGAGTGTAAAGCTCCTCCGCACATGTGCTTGCCCCAGCTGTGTGAATAATTGTGGGTGCGGCTTCAATCTGTGCAGGTCTGTTGCTCCGAAAGACACGGTCATGGGCTGCAGCGTCCCCACACATGATTGCTGTGGCCCTCGGGCTGCAATAGAAAGCAAGAGTAATAGTTAAGCTTGTAATGACTGGTCAGCACTAAGATTGCTGCCGCGTAAGGGCTGCAGTTTTCCAAACACATGTTTTACTCTGCGTACAGGTGCTGAAAAATTGGTCATAGAGCCTGCAGTTGAGCCTCGATAGCTCCAGCTCCAACTCCAACTCCAACCTTTCCTGGAGGCCTTGACTGAACCCGGCAAAGGCCTCCAGCTTCGGCTGGCCAAGGGCTACCTTCTCAGCCTTGAGCCTCTGAATGGCCAGTAGCTTTTCCCAGTTCCGGGCAGGTTCTGCACGATCCACCAGCTGCATTGCTGCCCTTCTCAGTTTTCTTGTGTTGGTTGGTTGGTTGGTCCGGCCAATCTCATCCTTCTCTCAGGGTAAAGCAATTAAATGTTATCAAGGTTGTTGACATTTTTGACATGAGAAGGCATACAAGTTCCGTGCACTATTTGCTTTTAAGCACATAATTGTTCATGCAAGTCAGGTCGGGGGGGGGGAGGAGGTAGGTGGTGGGGGGTTGGGGAGAGAGTGGGAGGTTTGGGGGGAGAGTGGAGGGGTAGTGGGGGGGGTGGAGGGGTAGTGGGGGGCCGGGGGTAGAGTGGGGGGCTTGGGGGAGAGTGGGGGGGGAAGTTGGGGGGTAGGGAGGGGAGTGGGGGGGTAGTGGAGAAGTGGGGTATGGGGTGAGTGGGGGAGTGGGGAGGTGGGAGAGAGTTGGGAGGGATTGGGGGTTGTGGGGAGTTGGGAGGGAGCAGAGGGATGGGGGGGAGTAGGGGGCAGTGGGAGGCAGTGGGAGATAGGGGTGTAGGGGAAGTAGGGGAGCAGGTGGAGGGGTTGAGGGGAGTAGGGGTCTGGGGAGTAGCAGGGGTAGTGGGGTGGGAGCAGGGTTGGGGGGAGTGGAGGGGTGGGGAGGAGTTGGGGTGAGTAGAGGGCAGTAGGGGGAGGTGGGATAGAGCAGGGGGATGGGAGAGTAGGGGGTGGAAGTTGAGGGGAGAGTGGGGAGGAGTGGGGGTGTAGGAGTGCAGAAAGAGTGCAGGGGTGGGGGGGTTAGGTGCGTTGGGCAGGTTGGGGAGGTAGAGGGGTGGGAGGAGTAGGGAGGGAGAGAGGGTGGGGGGAGTGGGGAGTGAGATGTGGGGTTGGGAGAGTGGGCAGTAGTGGGGTGGGAAGTGGGGGGAGGTGGGGGGAGTTGGGGCTGGGGGGCAGGAGGGTTGGGGGTGGGGGTTGTGGGAAATGGGGGATTAGGGGGATAAGAAGATAAGAACATATGAACTAAGAACAGGAGTAGACAATTTGGTCCCTCAAGCCTGCTCTGCCATTCAATAAGATCATGGCTGATCTTCTTGTGTTTCGAGTTCCACATTCCCATCTAACCCTGATAACCTTTGATTCCCTTGCCTGACAAGAATCTATCTACCTCCGCCTTAAAAATATTCAGTAAGCCCACTTCCCCCACCTTCTGAGGCAAAGAATTCCAAAGTTGCACAACCCCCTGAGAGAAAAAAATTTCTCCTCATCTCTGTCCTAAAAGGGCGACCCCTAATGTTAAAACAGTGCCTCCTAGTTCTGGACTCACCCACAGGAGGAAACATCCTTTCCACATCCACCTTATCCATTCAGGATGTTGTATACTTCAGTCAAATCACCCCTCACTCTTCTAAACTCCAGTGGAAACAAGCCCAGTCTGTCCAACCTTTCCTCATGAGACAACCAACTCATTCCAGGTATCAATCTAGTAAACCTCCTCTGAACCACCTCCAACACATTTACATCCTTCCCTATATAAGGAGACCAAAACTACACATAGTATTTGAGGTATGGTCTCACCAATGCCCTGTATAACTGAAGTATACCATCCTTACTTTTATGTTCAATCCCTCTCATATTAAAGGATAGCATTCCATTAGTCTTCTTAATTACTTGCTATACCTGCTTACTAACTTTTTGTGATTTATGTACTAGAACACCTAGATCCCTCTGCACCTCAGAATTTTGCTGCTGTTCTCCATTTAAGTAATACTCTGCTTTTTTGTTCTTCCTGCCAAAATGAACAACTTCACATTTTCCCACATTAAACTCTATTTGCCAGATCGTTGCCCACTCACTCAATCTATCTATAACCATCTGCAACCTCCTCATGTCCTCTTCACAACATACTTTCCTACTTATCTTTGTGTCTTCTGCAAATGTAGTTACCATGTCTTCACTCCCTCATCTAAGTCATTGATGTAAATCATCAAAAGTTGAGGCCCCAGCACAGACCATTGTGGGACCCCACTCGTCACATCCTGCCAATCCAAAAAATACCCATTTATGCATACTCTCTGCTTTCTGCCAGCCAGCCAATCCTCTATCCATGCTAATATGTTACCCATCACACCATGTGCTTTTATTTTCCATTATAACCTTTGACGTGGCACCTTAACAAATGTCTTCTGGAAAATCCAAGTACAGAATGTCTACAGGCTCCCCTTTATCCATAGCGCATGTTACTCCTTCAAAAAACTTCAATAAATTGGTTAAACATGATTTTCCTTTCACAAACCCATGCCGACCCTTCCCGATTGCCTTGAGGTCTTCTAAGTGTCCAGCTATAACCTCCTTAATGATCGATTCTAACAACTTCCCCACGACAGACGTCAAGCTAACTGACCTATAGTTTCCTGTTTTCCACCTCCCTCCCTTCTTGAATAGAGCGGTTATATTTGCTACTTTCCAATCTGATTGAACCTTTCCAGAATCGAGTGAATTTTGGAAAATTAACACCAGCGCATTGACTACCTCATTAGCCACCTCTTTGAAGACCCTTGGAGGTAGTCCACCGGGACCCGGAGACTTGCCAGCCCACAGCTCTATCAATTTGCTCAGTAATGTTTCCCAAGTGATTTCAATTTCACCAAGTTCCTCTCACCCTTTCACCTCCTGATTTACAGCTACTACTGGAATTTTTTTTGCAGAAGCAAAACACAGAAGCAAAATATTTGTTCATTTCTTCCGCCATTTCCTTATTATCTACTATTAACTCCCCACTGTCACTCTCTAGATACTCACTTTACTTATTCTTTTCCTTTTTAAATACCTGTGGAAACTCTTGCTATCCGTTTTTACATTTCTAGCTAGATTACTCTCATACTCTAAGTTCTTTCTCCTGGTTAACCTTTTACTCATTCTCTGCCATTCTTTATAGTCTGACCAATCATTTGTCCTGCCACTCATCTTAGTGGAGTTGTATGCTTTTTCCTTAAGTTTTGATTATTTCCTTAACTTCTCTAGTTAGCCACAGATGGTGGGTCCTCCCCTTAGAATTTTTCTTTATAATAGGAATATACTTATTCTAAATACTCTGATATATGCCCTTAAATGTTTGCCACTGCTTCTCTATTGATCTATCCTCTAGCCTAGTTTCCCAGTTCAACAGTTAGCTCAGCTTTCATTCCCACATAGTTGCTATTATTTAAGTTTAAGATACTAATCTTAGACACACTCTTCTCCATTTCAAACTGGATGTAAAACTTAATTATATTGTGGTTGCTGCTACTTAGCAGTGCCTTTACTCTGAGGTCATTAATTAACCCTGTCACATTACACAATACCAAGTCTAATATAACTTGTCCTCTGGTTGGTTTCAGAACATGCTGCTCTAAGAAACTATCTCGAAAGCATTCTAAGAACTTCTCATCGAGGTTACTATTGCCAATCTGATTTTTCCAGTTTGTGTGTAGATTAAAATCACCCATGATTATTGCCACCACTTTGTCACAAGCATACAATATTTTCTCTTGAAAGAGAGATGAGGGAGAGGCATATGTTCACTTTAGTAAAATTGACAGTGAGTGGCAATAGCAGCTGAAGCCGGCTGAGAGTACTGGTGCCTATACTGGTCACCACTCGAAAAGTGGGAGCCTCGACTGGGTTCCCAAAGAATACAGTAGAATTGCCACTCTATTAGTCACTTCCATTAAAATCCTGTTGGGACCGGTTGAGCACCAATTGGTGCCAGTTCAGACCAGTTCAAGATTCAACTGGTCTGAAGTATATTTTTCCTTCTGGGTGTGGAGGGGAGGAGCAGTGTCCAGTTTCTGTGGAGGGAGAGCAGTGCCCGGATTCTATGGGGGGAGAGCGGTGTCCGGTTTCTATGGAGGAAGAGGAGGTGCCCGGTTCCTATGGAGGAAGAGGAGGTGCCCGGTTCCTATGGAGGAAGAGGAGGTGCCCGGTTCCTATGGAGGGAGAGCGGTGCCCGGTTTCTATGGAGGGAGAACGGTGCCCGGTTTCTATGGGGGGAGAGCGGTGCCCGGTTGCTATGGAAGGAGAGCGGTGCCCGGTTCCTATGGAGGGAGAGCGGTGCTCAGTTCCTATGGAGGGAGAGCGGTGCCCGGTTTCTATGGAGGGAGAACGGTGCCCGGTTCCTATGGAGGGAGAACGGTGCCCGGTTCCTATGCAGGGAGAACGGTGCCCGGTTCCTATGCAGGGAGAACGGTGCCCGGTTCCTATGGAGGGAGAGCGGTGCCCGGTTCCTATGGAGGGAGAGCGGTGTCCGATTCCTATGGAGGGGAAACGGTGCCTGGTTTCTGTGTAGGGGGAGTGGAGATGTCTGGTTTCTATGGGGGGAGAGCGGTGCCCGGTTTCTATGGGGGGAGAGCGGTGCCCGGTTTCTATGGGGGGAGAGCGGTGCCTGGTTTCTATGGGGGGAAAGGAGATGCCCGGTTTCCTTGGGGAGAGAGGAGGTGCCCGGTTTCTATGGAGAGAAAGGTGTCTGAGTTTTTTTTGTTTATTTAGTGTTTTTAGCTCCCGGGGTATGTTTGTGACTGGCAGGGCCAACATTTGTTTTGAGCTCTCTGGTGAGTGTGTCAGTAATTATTGGGGTCTCCGATGATTTTATCAGGATTTCTTAGGGTTCTCGGAGGAGCTTGTCAGTATTTATACTCTCTCTGCGTCAACCAAACAAACGAAAGCAACAAAATCGGGGTAAAATAAACACAGCCCCTAAGTTAGGTCAGCTGTAAAAAACCAAGGACAAAGTTTAATGGAAACTTACAAACATCAAATCCAAATGTGATTAACGGGGTCGATAAAGCACCCCAGTCCCCACAGTGCCCACCGGGCGCAGAAAGCCTTGATGGTGCCGGCAGACACCGCGTGCTCCCTCTCCAGGGATGCCCGGGCTTGAACATAGCCGCGGAAGAGGGGCAGACAGTCGGGTCGGACCACCCCCTCGATTGCCCGCTGCCTGGACTTATTAATGGCCAACTTAGCCAAGCCCAGGAGCAGGTTCACGAGGAGGTTCTCCTCCTTCCCGGCCCCTCTCCGCACCGGGTGTCCATAACTCGGGAGCGTGGGGCTGAAGTGCAAACAAAACAGTAACGAAAAGGTTCTTTAGATAACTGAAAAGGGAGTGCAGCCTACCACACCCTATATAAACATGGTCCACGGACTCCACAAGACCACAAAAAGGGCAAGTGTCCTGGGAGTCCGTGAACCTACACATTCTGCTGCGTGCAACACCCTCCAGCCCCGGTCCCCGATGGAAAGCGGGAGGACACCTCTGTAGCGGGCCTCCCATTGGGGATCTCCGCCGCTGGACGGCAACAAGGCACGCCAGGGCATGTCCAGGTGAGGGTGAGGGCAAGGAAGTGAATGGTGTGCAGCAGCCTGTACAGGAAACCCCTCCGCGCTGTGCTAAAGGGCACAGAGGGCATTTCCCCGAGGCGGCTCATATTGCGGGGCACCGGCACCCAAGGGAGGACTCGGGGCTTGGGGCCAATGTGGAATTCCGTCCGAACAGGGGAACGTTCAGGCAGAAGACCACCACACAACTGGGCCACCTCAAGACCCAAAATAACATTGGGGCCGAGCACGACTGTCCAGAGATATCGAATGGCATCGGCCATAAGACCATAAGACATAGGAGCAGAAATTAGGCCATTCGGCCTATCGTGTCTGCTCCGCCACTCAATCATGGCTGATAAGTTTCTCAACCCCATTCTCCCGCCTTCTCCCGGTAACCTTTGATCCCCTTACCAATCAAGAAACTATCTATCTCGGTCTTAAATACACTCAATGACCCGGCCCCCACAGCCTTCTGTGGCAATGAATTCCATAGATTCACCACTCCCTGGATAAAGAAGTTTCTCCTCATCTCTGTTCTAAAAGGTCTTCCCTTTACTCAGAGGCTGTGCCCACGGGTCCTTGTCTCTACTACTAATGGAAACATCTTCCCCACGTCCACTCTATCCAGGCCTTTCAGTATTCTGTAAGTTTCAATCAGATCCCCCCTTGTCCTTCTAAACTCCATCGAGTATAGACCCAGAGTCCTCAAACGTTCCTCATTTGTTAAGCCTTTCATTCCTGAGATCATTCTCGTGAACCTCCTCTGGACCCTCTCCAGGGCCAGCACATCCTTCCTGAGATACGGGGCCCAAAATTGCTCACAATATTCTAAATGTGGTCTGACCAGACCCTTATAAAGCCTTAGCAGCACTTCCCTGCTTTTATATTCTAGTCCTCTCGAAATAAATGCCAACATTGTATTTGTCTTCCTAACTACCGACTCAACCTGCAAGTTAACCTTAAGAGAATCCTGGACTAGGACTCCCAAGTCCCTTTGCACTCCAGATTTCTGAATTCTCTCCCCATTTAGAAAATAATCTATGCCATTATTCTTCCTACCAAAGTGCATGACCTCACACTTCCCCACTGCCACCATCTGCCACTTCTTTGCCCATTCTCCTAACCTGTCCAAATCCTTCTGCAGCCTCCCTGCCTCCTCAATACAACCTGTCCCTCCACCTATCTTTGTATCATCTGCAAACTTAGCCAGGATGCCCTCAGTTCCTTCATCTAGATCATTAATGTATAAAGTGAAAAGTTGTGGTCCAACACTGACCCCTGCAAAACTCCACTAGTCACCGGCCCCCATCCTGAGAAGGACTCCCTTATACCCACTCTCTGCCTCCTGCCAGACAGCCAATCTTCTGTCCATGCTAGTACCTTGCCTCTAACACCATGGGCTCTTATCTTACTGAGCAGCCTCCTGTGCGGCACCTTGCCAAAGGCCTTCTGGAAGTCCAAGTAGATAACATCCATTGGCTCTTCTTTGTCTAACCTACTTGTTACCTCCTCAAAGAATTCTAACAGATTTGTCAGGCATGACCTCCCCTTGATGAAACCATGCTGACTTTGCCTGATTTTACCATGCACTTCCAAGTATTCTGAAATCTCATCCTTAATAATGGACTCTAAAATCTTACCAACGACCGAGGTCAGGCTAATCGGCTTGTAATTTCCCGTCTTTTGCCTCACTCCCTTCTTAAACAGGGGGGTTGCATTAGCGATTTTCCAGTCCACTAGGACCCTCCCTGACTCCAGTGATTCCTGAAAGATTACCACTAATGCCTCCACTAACTCTTCAGCTGTCTCCTTCAGAACTCTGGGGTGTAATCCATCTGGTCCAGGTGATTTATCCACCTTCAGACCTTTCAGTTTTCCTAGCACCTTCTCCTTGGTAATGGCCACCATACTCACCTCTGCCCCCCGACTCTCTTGAACTTTGGGGATGTCACTCGTGTCTTCCACCGTGAAGACTGACGCAAAGTACCTATTCAGTTCCTCCGCCATTTCTTTGTTCCCCACTACTACTTCTCCAGCGTCATTTTCCAGTGACCCAATGTTCACTTTTTCCTCCCTCTTACCCTTTATATATCTAAAAAAACTCTTGCAATCTGCTTTTATATTACTGCCTAGTTTACCCTCATATTTAATCTTCTCCCTCCTTATTTCTTTTTTAGTTGTCCTCTGTTGGTCTTTGTAGGCTTCCCATCCCCTGGTTTCCCACTGCTCTTCGCTGCATTGTATACTTTCTCTTTAGCTTTTATGTTGTCCCTGACTTCCCTTGTCAGCCATGGTTGCTTCGTCCTCCCTTTAGTTTGCTTCTCCTTCCTAGGGATGAATTTTTGCTGTATCTCCCAAATTATTCCCAGAAACTCCTGCCATTGCTGTTCCACTGTCTTTCCTGCTAGGCTCATCTCCCAGTCAATTCTGGCCAGCTCCTCCCTCATGCCTCTGTAGTTGCCTTTATTCAACTGTAATACCGTTACATCTGATTCCACCTTTTTCCTCTCAAATTACAGGGTAAATTCTATCATATTATGGTCACTTCCTCCTAAGGGTTCCTTCACCTTAAGCCCCCTGATCAAATCTGCCTCATTACACATCACGAAATCGAGAATTGCCTGTTCCCTAGTGGGCTCCACCACAAGCTGCTCCAAAAAGCCATCTCGTAGACATTCCACAAATTCCTTTTCTTGGGATCCACTACCAACCTGATTTTCCCAGTCTACCTGCATATTGAAATCCCCCATGATCACTGTAACCTTGCCTTTCTTACACACCTTTTCTATCTCCTGGTGTATCTTGTGTCCCACATCCTGACTACTGTTCGGAGACCTGTACATAACTCCCATTATGGTTTTTTTACCTTTGCGGTTCCTCAACTCTACCCACACAGATTCTACATCATCTGACCCTACGTTGTTTCTTGCTATGGATTTAATTTCATTTCTTACTAACAAAGCAACCCCACCCCCTCTGCCAACCTGCCTATCTTTTCGATAGGATGTATATCCTTGGATATTTAGCTCCCAGTCCTGGTCCCCTTGCAGCCATGTCTCCGTGATGCCCACCACATCATACCTGCCAATTTCAATCTGCGCCACAAGCTCATTTACCTTATTTCGTATACTGTGTGCATTCAGAAACAACACCTTCAGTCCTGTATTTCCCATCCCCTTTCTCATTGTCGTCCCTTTATCTGATGTGCTTGAAGTTAGATTCCTAGCCGTTTCCAAACACTCTGTCCTATTCTGTGTTCTGGAGACTTTAATAGCCTCTCCTGGGCTCTCCTTTCTTTTCAGTTTTTTCATAATTTTCCATGAAGTTGAATCCATCACCCCCCACAAGCTAACCTGCTGCTTTGTTTCCCATTAGTCATATTTCTTGGAGTTTTACCCTTCCCTCCCCCCCACTTTCTACTTTAAAGTCTTGTTGACCACCCTATTTACCCTTTTCGCTAGAACATTGGTCCCAGATCGGTTCAGATGGAGACCGTCCCAACAGTACAGATCCCTCATCTTCCAATATTGATGCCAGTGCCTCACGAAATGGAACCCCTCTTTCCCACAACACTCCTTTAGCCACGTGTTTACTTCCCTTATTCTCGCGTCCCTATTCCAATTTGCACGTGGCTCGGGTAGTAATCCGGAGATTATAACCCTTGAGGATCTGTTCTTTAATTTAGTTCCTAGTTCCTGATAATCCCCAAACAGGTCCTCTTTCCTAGTCTTACCTATGTTATTTGTCCCAACATGGACCACAACAACTGGATCCTCCCCCTCCCTCTCCAATATCCTTTCAAGCCGGTCAGAGATGTCCCTCACCCTGGCACCGGGCAGGCAACATACCATGCGGGACTCTCAATCCTGCTTACAAAGGATGTTATCTATTCCCCTAATTATAGAATCCCCTACAAATACCACTTGTCTTTTTGCTCCCCCCTCTTTAATGGCCTCCTGTGCCACGGTAACCTTGGTCAGCTGGCTCATCCTCCCTACAGCCCTGTTCCTCATCCACACAGGGAGCAAGTACTTCGTACCTTGAATACAGGATCCCTCTAACTGCCTCACCTGCAGTCACACCCTGCTGACCCTGACCACTGACCGGATTGAGGTACTTAATCTACCAGGTGTGACCGCCTCCTGATACAAAGCGTCCAGGTAACTCTTCTCCTCCCAGATATGCCGCAGCGTCCGGAGCTCGGACCCCAGCTCATCAATTCTGAGCCGGAGTTTCTCCAACAACCAACACTTGCTGGAGCTGTGGTCCCTGCCGCTTGCAATGGGATCTGCCAGCTCCCACACCATACAGCTACAGCACATCACCTGCCCAGCCATCTCTACTTAGATAATTAATTTATTAATTAGCTTTGCAGCTTTTTTTTTCAAAGTTGTTGCAGATTTCCTACCAACCAATCAGGTCACAGCTTTCCTGTGATGTCACTTTTTCAGTTTTGGCTTCAGTTAGTCTGTGCCCCGAGGTCACCGCTCTGGTGCTCCTCCCTCCGAGTCTGCTCCCAGGATTTACTCACCAATCAGCTGTTTTTTCTTTAAAATCCACTTTCAGAAGAGTGTCCCTCGCCACGAGCCGGACGCCCACCGATGTGCCAACTCCTGCGGGAGCATCGAGCCCATTCCTCCGCCACCCAGCACGTCCCCGATCCTGGTCAGCCCAGCAGCCGCAGCCCTCCTCTCCGCCAACCACTGAAAAGGACGGAGGGGCAGATTCCTGAGCAGCGGCTCTCTGACGATAGCCGCTACTCCTGACGGGGGAGAGCTGCATTGCGAGGCGACCATGGTCCAGACTTTGATCAGGTCCTGGAAAAGATGGGCAACGCTTGCAAGGAGCCACGAACACCCCTCAGCTCTATAAACAGGAGCTGCACATCATAGTTCAGGCGAAAGAAATACTGTTGCTGCTCCCAAATTGGCCAGGGAGTGTTAGGGGGTGGGACTGATGGTGGCTGTGATTGGCTTGGGCATGCGAGGGCCTGGTTCCGATTGGCTCTGTGCCTTGAGAGGGCCAGATGGTGATTGGCTCAAGGTCTTGGGAGGTTCAGGCTTAGATTGGCTTGGTTTTGGGTATCGCGGGCTATGATTGGCTGGAATCTGCAAGGTGCGCCCTATAAATGGCTCCAGTGTTGGGAGGCTAGTCTTTGATTGGCTCGAAGCTGGGTAGGCCATGCTGTGATTGGCTCCTGTTTGGGAGGCTAGGCTGTGATTGGCTTCTGATTGGGAGGCTAGGCTGTGATTGGCTCCTGGCTGGGAGGCTAGGCTGTGATTGGCCCCTGTCTGGGAGGGTAGGCTGTGATTGGCCCCTGGCTGGGAGGCTAGGCTGCGATTGGCTCCTGGCTGGGAGGCTAGGCTGTGATTGGCCCCTGGCTGGGAGGCTGGGCTGTGATTGGCCCCTGGCTGGGAGGCTAGACTGTGATTGGCGCAGGGCTGGGAGGCTGGGCTGTGATTGGCCCCAGGCTGGGAATCTAGGCTGTGATTGGCCCCTGGCTGGGAGGCTGGTCTGTGATTGGCCCCTGGCTGGGAGGCTGGGCTGTGATTGGCCCCTGGCTGGGAGGCTGGGCTGTGATTGGCGCAGGGCCGGGAGGCCGGGCTGTGATTGGCCCCTGGCTGGGAGGCTGGGCTTTGATTGGCGCAGGGCCGGGAGGCTGGGCTGTGATTGGCCCCTGGCTGGGAGGCTGGGCTGTGATTGGCGCAGGGCCGGGAGGCCGGGCTGTGATTGGCCCCTGGCTGGGAGGCTGGGCTGTGATTGGCGCAGGCCTGTGGGGGTGTTGTTGACTCTGAAGTCGGAAGCGCCCTTCGTCTTGGAGCCGGTGAAGAGCAGGTAAACCCGGGGGATCGGGGGATCGGGGATCGGGGGGGATCCGGAGTTCGGGGCCGGGGGATCGGGTCCCGGGTCCGGCTGTGGCTGTTACCAAAGCGCGGGTCTCGGGGCGGGGTCTCGGGGGGGAGCGGCCTGGTGGAGGGGTGGGGGAGGGGTGGGGGGCCCAGGGGCCAATCATCTTCACTAACCACTGGTAGTAGTTACTAGTTACTGGATTGGTTACACTAACTACCACATTTTATGATAATTACAAGCATTGGTTACACAGGTTAGAGTCGGTTACCATAACTGTACAGGTTATGGTAGTTATTGGTTACCATAACTGTACAGGTTATGGTAGTTATTGGTTACCATAACTGTACAGGTTATGGTAGTTATTGGTTACCATAACTAGTAACTAACCAGTAGTTATAATGTTTATTGTCTGACAAATGTCAGGGCGGTGATTGCTCAGGATCTGGGTGAATAGTGTAGTTACTGTGGTGGTGTTAGTTTATTAATAACGTGTTATAACTTGTCAAACAATCTGTAAAATATTTCAATCCTTTCCTCATTATCCTGAGCTTTGGCCTTAGGGACTGGGACAGGGATCCTGGGTGTTTACTGAGGCCAGCTCAAGCTCCTGGTTGAAGGGCGTTGGAACAGACTCGATTCCTGTGGTGTGACTGCAGCATTTGGCAGATTGGTAAAGGCTGGATTATATAAAGTGGGGGCTTTGCTTCTCATTTTGTAAATGTTGCGCTCATGGAGATGCCCTTTGCCAATGTGGGAGAGTCTTCAATTCCCCTCTGTTAGAACAGCAAGGTCTCTCGCCTCGCCCTGAGAAGATTGCAGCACCATTATTCCAGAACATCGCAATGCCTTGGATACAACAAATCACTTCTGAAGCCTGCAGACTTTTGTTGTGTAGACAAACACAGTAGCCGCTTTGTACACTACCAGATCACACAAGTACTGGTTAAAGGCCAGTTAATCTGCTTTTGTAAGTGTATAAGGGAGCACTGCCGGTCAGGATTCCAGGATAACTCTGTTCTTTGAATAACACTAGAGCATAATGCACACAAGAATTAATAATCAGAGGACGTGGATTTAAGATAATTGGCAAAAGCATCAGAGGTGGAGATGAGATTTCATTTATCACAGTGAGTTGTTGTGATCTGAATGCTATGCTTGTAAGGGCATTGGAAGCCAGTTCATAACTTAAGAAATGTGAGCAGGAATGCCCATTCAGCCCTTTGAGCCCACTTCGCCATTCTATGAGGTCATGGCTGATCTACTTCAACACCATTTTCCTGCACTATCCCCGTATCCCTTCATGTTTTTAATATGTGGAAATCTATCGATCTCAGTCTTGAACATACTCAGCGACTGAGCCTCCACAGCCCTATGGGGCAGAGACTTCCAAAGATTCACCACCCTTCAGTGAAGAAATTCCTCCTCACCTCAGTCCTAAATGACCTGTCCCTTATTATGAGACTGTGTCCCCTGGTTCTAGACACACACACACACACACACACACACACACACCCCAGTCAGGGAAAACATCCTTTCTGCATCTATCCTGTGGAACCCTGTAAGAATTTTGTATGTTTGAATGAGATCACCTCTCATTCTTCTAAACTCCAGAGAATAAAGGCCCAGTCTGTTTAACCTTTCCTCATAGGACAATCCCTCCATCCCAGGAATTAATTTAGTGAACCTCCATTGCACTCCCTCTATGGCAAGTATATCTTTCCTTGGGTAAATAGACCAAAATTGTACACAATACTCCAGGTGCAGTCTCACCAAGGCTTTATATAATTACAGTAAGACATCTTTACTCCCACACTCAAATGTTCTTTTAATAAAGGCCAACATATCATTTGCCGTCCAAATTGTTTGCTGTACCTGCATGTTAGCTTTCAGTGACTCATGACCAAGGAAAGTCCCTTTGGAGTTCAACACTTCCCAGCCTCTCTCCATTTAAGAAATACTCTATTTATGTTTTTCCTACCAAGATGGATAACCTCACAATGGTAACTTTCAAATGGGAATTGGATAAGTAATTGAAAGGAGATATTTGCAGGGCTGTGGGGTAAGAACAGGGTAGTGGGGCTGTTTGGATAGCTCCAAGAGCTGGCACAATAGGCTGAATGGCCTCCTTCTGTGTTGACTGATTTCATGGATCTTTAAGATCTACGTCAATCACCAAGTAACATCTTATCTGTCAAACAGCAGCCCAGCACAACTCTTGCTGTCAGCATTGAGGGGGAAGTACATCATGCTAGTGTGTGAAGACCAGTTCCACCACAGACATACAGTTATGGGCTATATACCAATTAGAGCATGCTGTGTATGGACCAAACAGCTTGGACACCTTTCCTGGAGACCCGCTAGGCCCTTTCTTGCTGAACACTCAGCAGAGGCTAATGCCAGACAGAAACTGGAGCTCTTAGAGGTGCACAAAGGTCAGTTCCCCAGACCATTCCCAACCCAGAGAGGGCTGCATAACTCGCACATCTGACTACACACCTCACACTCATCCTAATCCTCAAGCATTTGAAATAGCTGAAGCCTCGCTGTCAGTGAAGCTCCTGTAAATGCTATGTTCAGGCGGTGGACTAAGAACCATCGCCAATCTCCAAACAATGCCAAGTCTTCTCTTTATATTTGGGGAAAAGAATTCTAAAGAACATACTTGTAGTATTGATACAAACAGTTGGTGTTTGAAAATGTGGCTGTTTTTGGATTTATATCTGTATTTTATATAAGAGTAAAGTATGGGCCAGATGTATCCTGCATTAGCTCGAAAGCTGTCACTACAGAGAAATTTGGGAGAGCTATCCAGTGACCATCCCCTTAGCTGTCCTTTCACCTGCCTATGTTTACATATCGGTTGGGGGCATGATTGAAGGGGTTATGATGCCCTCCATGTTTGGTACTCTGCCAGTACTCATTGTTGAGAATTGCCTGACTAATTGGGGCATGTGACTGGAGAGTGCCCAGCACCCATTGAACTGCATCCCAGCTGGAAGCATCTCCAAGGGCAATGGTAAAATTGGCAATAAATATCCTGGAAATCTGCAGTGCAGCTAGCCGAGCACAGAGAGCTTTCTTCATCCAGTCTCAGCTCCAACCACAGCAGACTGCACCCGTGAGAGAGACCCATATTCCAGCTCCTCCTTTTGTGTAATCTCATTAGTTTGCCAGTCTCGTGCTGATTTCAGATTTGGTTCTGAGCTGTGTGCTGGGCCTACTGAGAACTGGGTTAAGATGCATTTTATGTAGGGCTTGCAGACTACAGTGTTTCAGACACATTCAGCTCATCAGTCTGGGTTAAATTGAGACTCTGGTTCCACGTGTGACTGCTGACTCACTGCCCCACCCAGTGCCCTAGCTTAATCTTAACTTCTGCTGACAATCAATGTAAAATTTTCATCGGACAGTTTTTGATGTGAGCTAGGAGGGTGTTGTATGGCAGTGGAACATTCTTCTTGGAAATGAAGTATAAGAGAATGGGCAGTCATTTCCAACCGACAGAAGCACTGATTAAGGATATTAAATGCAATTGTAGTGAATTTTGCCTTTGATTCAGAAGATTGTGGATTGGTATCCTACTTTAGACTTGAGCACATATCCAGGCTGACACTCCCAGTGCAATACCGAGGGAGTGCAGCACGCTCAACGGTGCTCTCTTTTGGCTGAGGCCCTATCTATCTTCGCAGTCAGACAGAAGACACCCCATGGCACTATTTAAGGGAAGAGCAGGGGTGTCCTGGCCAATATTTATCCCTCAATCAACACTTAAAACAGCCTATCTGGTCATTATCACATTGCTGTTTGTGGGAGCTTGCTGTGCACAAAAGGCCTGCTGCATTTCCCACATTGCAACAGTGAATACACTGAGTCTTTGGAGAGCGTATTGATTCCAATCGTGTGTGGAGAGAGTGGGCCAACGTCTGAAATATAAGAACTACATTTTTTAAATGTCACACCCAGTTCTCTTGTCTTCTGTGTTCAGTGTTCATAACTAGATTCATTCGTCATACCTGGGGCGTTGATTGAAGTGTGTGTAATAGGGCTAAATGTCAGTTCCACAACTTTTGAGTCTGACTTAAAATCTTGCTCTTAATTGTGACGTTTGCTGTTGTTTTCTCCCCTGGGGCCAGCTCTTATTTGCTTCTTGATGTCCACCACCATCCCCAAGTTGCTGTTCTGCTGTGACTATTGGCAGGCCCATTAGCTAAAGCCCGTCTTGCCAAACAAACCACTCGGTGATGACTGAATAGCGAGCAGGGTGAACCTTGGCAGGCGAGGGGAGCTTCCCCCCCACCTAGAGCACCAGCACTGAGGCCGACTGTAGCATCTCAGCTGGTGGCCCGGCCAACTCGGCAGAGAGCAGGAGTCGGACCAGGAACCTACTGGACTTTGTGAAGTGTTTGCCCTTTTTATTAAGTCCAGCATTCACACTGGGATTAATTTAGTTTGGAGACTTTTCTGGCTGGTGACTTTCCCTTAAAGTTGCCAACAGCTGACTTTTAACATGGAAAACTTTCCATTCACATGATACCAAGTGGCATTAATCCTTTTACCAAAATCACTCAGTATGCTGGTTCCAGTGTGTGATTGGAAACGGAAGCCACATTGAAGCTCATGAGCTTCAGTGTTTTTCTTATGGACACAGTTAATCCCTTCCCCCTCAAATTGCTTCCAATTAAATAACACCAGTGACCAATCTTTAATCTCCACTTTTCTAGACCATTACACAGCTCAAAATACTAGGCTAATTTTTTTGACTGGGTTTCTAATCAGCAATAGGCAATATGGTGTTACATATCACCCAACTGCTGGTGTCTCTGCCCAACTTGTCTCCACAGGCTCAACTGGATTTACAAGAAGTTAAAGGTAAAATTAAAAGAATTTTGGTCACTTAGAGAATAAGGATGTTAAGTCCTTGGAGAGAGTGCAGCGGGGATTTACCAGAATGGTAAATTAGCAGAATAGTTGAATATTTTTAAGGGAGAGGTAGATAGATTCTTGATAAGCAAGGGGATGAAAGGTTATCGGAGGGTAGGCAGGAATGTGGAGTTGAGGTTACAATCCAATCAGCCATGATTTTATTGAATGGTGGGGTAGGCTCGAGGGGCCGAGTGACCTACTCCTGATTCATATGTTTGCATGGTGTAGGGAATGAGGGACTTCAGTTTTGTGAAGAGGCTGAATAACCTGACCGTGTTGTTCTTAGAGCAAAGAATGTTAACGGGAGATTTAATAGATGTTTTTAATAGTAAATTGGAGAAAGATTTTGCTCTGGGAGGTGAGTCAAAAACCAGAGACCACTGCTTACAGGGGAGAGTGATAGAAGCAGATTCAGTTGTAAGTTCCAAAGGGAGATGGATAAAGACTTGAAAAGGAAACACCGACAGGACTGTCTTGGTGGGGGGGACAACTGACTAATTGACAAGCTCTCTAAAATCCAGCATGACATGCTATCTCTGGTTAACAACAATCTATCAAGCTCAGATTTAAATTTAGCATCCTTGCCTCATCCTGACATCCCCAGATGCCTTTTTTCAGCCAGTTCAATTCACTCCACGTGATAGCAAGAAATGGCTGGAGGCACTGGCTGCAGCAAAGGTTTGGGGCCCTGACAACAACCCAGCGGTAGCGCTCAAGACTTGAGCTCCAGAACTAGCCGTATCTGCAGCCAGATTGTTCCAGTACAGCTAATGACACTGACACCAAACTGGCAATGGGGGAAGTTGCCTGGGTATGTCCTGCCTACCAAAAGCAGAATAAATCCAGTCCAGCCAATTACCACCCCATCAGCCTATTCTCGATCATCAGCAAAGTGATCGAAAGTGTCATTCACTGTGTTAACAGGCAGCACTTCTCAACAATAACCTGCTCGCTGATGATCGTATTGGGTTTTAGCAGAATCACTCGGCTCTTGACCTCATTACAGCCTTGGTCCAAATGTGGAATAAAGAGCTGATGAGGCGGAAGTGACTGTCCTTCATGTCAAGGCAGCATTTGATTGAGTGTGACATCAAGGAGCCCTCGTAAAATTGAAATGTGGTGTGGGGGGGGAACTCTCCACTGGTTGGAGTCATACCGTGCACAAAGGAAGATGGTTGTGGTTGTTGGAGGTCAGTCATCTCAGCTGCAGGACATCACTGCAGGAGTTCCTCAGGGTAGTGTCCTAGGCCCAACCATCTTCAACTGCTTCATCACTGATCTTCCCTCCATAATATGGTCAGAAGTGGGGATGTTAATGTTGTTTGTATATTGTTGTAGTCCGTGCCCAGGAGCAGCAACATCCCAGGCTTGGGCTGGTAAGTGACAAGTAACACGCAATTACCAGGCAATGACCATCACTGAATTCACCATCATCACCCTAAGGATTACTATTGACCAGAAGCTTGACTGGACGAGCCATATAAATACTGTAGCTACAAGAGCAGGTCAGAGGCTGAAATTCTTTGGCGAGTAATTCACCATCTGATTCCCCAAAGTCTGTCCACCACCTAAAAGGCACAAGTCAGGAATGTGATGGAATACTCTCCACTTGCCTGGATGAGTGCAGCTCCAACAACAGTCGAGAAGCTCGGCACCATCCAAGACAAAGCAGCCTGCTTGATTAGCACCCCATCCGCCACCTTAATCGTTCACTCCCTCCATCTTTGATGCACAGCAGTGCATCATCTACAAGATGCACTGCAGCAACTCACCAAGACTCCTTCGCCAGCACCTTCCAAACCCACGACCACTATCATCTAGAAGGACAAGGGAACACCACCACCTGGAAATTCCCCTCCAAATCACTCACCATTCTGATTTGGAAATATATCGCTGTTTCTTCACTGTCACTGTGTCAAAATCCTGGAACTCCCTCCCTAAGAGCACTGTGGGTGTACCTACACCACATGGACTGCAGCTGTTCAAGGAATAGGCTCACCACCACCTTCTCAAGGGTAATAAGGGATGGGTAACAAATGCTGGCCTAGCTAGTGACACACACATAAAGTGAAGGAATAATAAAAAAACTGATCCAGCATCAATACCATTTGTGGAAGAGAGTTCCAAACTTCTACCACCCTTTGCTGAGTTGCTGGAGATCGAGCAGATGGTACACACTGCTGCCACTGTGTGTCGGTGGTGTAGTAGAAGTGTTTCCTAACTTCACTCCTGTAAAGTTTAATTCTGCTTTTTAGGTTGTGTTCCCTTGTCACAGGTCCCCTAACCAGGGGGGAATATGTTTTCTCTATCCAAATGAACCGCTGGTAAAACCACCTCCCTGGATTCAAGTCACCCCTCAGAGGCTCGCACGTGTCATATCAGCTAAGGGAATAAGAGGTGCCAAGAGAAAGATTGCTTGATGATATAGTTGAGTTTATTCAGTTGGTGCAAGTTGATGCTGCTCGCACCGAGTCCCCTTCACCCACCGCCCCTGTCCACACTGGCCCACAGTGGCTCCAGCAACACTCTGTATTTAACATTTGTGTTCAAATTCCTCCATGGCTCAGCCTTCCCTATATCTAACATTCCCCGGTCCTACAACTGTCAGAACTCTTGTGTTCCTCCAAATCTGTTCTTTGGTCCATCCCCAGTTTCCTTCAGTCCACCACTGTCAGCCGTACCTTCAGCTGCCCAGGCCCTAAAAGCTCCAGAGTTCCCTCCCTAAATCTCTGCTCCCCGCTTTCATCCTTTAAGATGCTCCTCAAAACCTACTACTTCTGGTCACCTGCCCTATTATTTCATCTGGTTCACTGTGAAATTTTGTTTGATAATTCTGTGAACCAATGTGAAATATTTAACTAGAATCATTGAATGGTGAGAGCGCAGAAAGAAGCTATTTGACCCATCGTGTCCATGCTGGCTGTCTGCAAGAGCAGCCCCTACTTCCTTGCTTTTTCCCCTTTTCGGTCCTTAATCGCCCTCACCCCTCTTTTTTACTATTTATGTATTTATTGAAGGCTTGTGGGTTCCCTGCTATGTTAGCTGCTAGCATCATTTCACACTCGGAGACATGCCTAAGCTTATCATCTTGCACTCATGAGGACACTTCACAAGAATACCAATATAAGGGGAAAACAACAGTTTATACTGTATGAAGAGAGTGCTGATCGGTTGATAAGTGGCATTGCCATGGAGAATGCATTAGTGATGATGACTGACAGTTACCTGCCAAGCATTGTTTGAAATTTAAACCAGGCAGCTTGACCCTGTTTGGTCAAGGCATTGCCCTGAGGAATGAACCAGCGAATGGCTGTCACTTATTTTGTTTAGCTGAAACAGGCGCAATGTGTGTACATGTTCTTTCTGCCTGCAGAGACCAGGGCCCTGAGTATTAATATATGTAGCTTCCAGTACACACAAATGCACTATACTATGAGCCCAATTGACAATCTTAAATTGGTTGTCAGCGTAATTTTTAGCATTCTAAGGATTATTTAGCAAATGTTGTCCAATCATGGAATCTCATTGTTTTGAGTTTTGCAAGCAGGGGCTGGTTGGGTCCGGTCTGTACCCTGCCCATTGTGAACAGTGGCTGGGACATGCTGTTTGATACAATCCACCAGTCTCTGTGATGTACGGCCTGCATAACTAGCATCACACTGGCACTGAAATTCATATACCCCATTACTCATTTGTGTGATAGGCAGAATGTCTTTTTGGCTTGATGGCAGCATCCTGTTAGTGGTGAATACCACTCGTGTTGCTACTGCATAGTAGCAGCATGAAACAGCTAGCTTCACCTGTTGCCCAAATTTTTGCGATGCCTTGCCCTTCCAGGGTAAACTGAGGCAGACTGGGCTGAAAGTGATGGCTGTAGGTCCGTTCATGAGTTTGCGTAATATATAGCCTGAAATGATCTGATCAGGGTAGCCATTTTCCTACAGGATGCCTTTCAGCATCAAGCTTGCAAAGTAAGCAAATGGCTCAGGCTCTGTTTACAAGGTTGGTGATGAGACCAATCTTATAGAGCGTGGAACTGTAAGAGCCCCAACACATATACTGACCAGTGAAGGTAGGCTTGCGGTAGACTGTGGTAGTCCCTGGCAGATTTCTCAATTAGTATGTCAAGGAAGGGGAGTTCATTTGAGTGCTCCATTTCAAAGGTGAATTTGAGCGCAGGATGGAGCCCATTAAGACATGTAAGGAAATTCTTACCTGCCGCTGTAGATTTAAATATAGCAAACTTATCATCCGCATCTTGGAAATATGCGAGGGGTAGGTGCTTGGGTGTCATTCCACCAAAGACACGATTCTCATGGAACCCAGCAAAGATGTTTGTGAGAGTTCTCTCTTTGCTTCTCTTCTTTCTTTTTCACCTCCCCTCTATTCAGCCTTGTTCTCAATTGTATTATCCACCTGACATCTGTCCTTAGCACACTTTTTCTGTTTCATTTTTTTTGTATCTCTTGTCATTCAGGAAAATCTGTTTTTTTTTGCCCTACCTTTCTGTCTTGTGAAATTCCCTCACAACCACCACCTTCCCCACCCCCCACCCCCACCTACTTCTCTCGACTCCTTTACAATGTGCCATAAAACCTACATCTTCAACCAAGATTTTGACACCTTTCCTGATATTTCATGATGTGGCTTAATGTCAATTTTTTGTTTGATTACCTTTCTTTGCAGCACCTGAAATCTTTTACTTTGTTAATAGCACTATATAAATATAAGTTGTTGTCATGCCTAAGTGGTGTAAGTAGGCCAGGGTGATGAGATTTTAGTTAAACTTGACCATTTTTACATTGTATCCACTGTAATTACCAATAAGATTAAGGAAGCCATTTTGATACTAGCATGTGGCTAAAGAAGTCCATTTTGTCCCCTGTATTAAATCCATGTATTATCAAATTACTGCAATAAGGTAGTAACCATTTCTTGTTTGGGCTTTAGAAGCTGTGGGGTACTCACTAAACACCTTGGCCTTTCTGTCTTGCCTTCCAGAATGTCGTACCCTGGTTACCCCATGTCTGGTTACCCTGCCTACCCGGTAAGTCACATTGTGACGGCTCACTGCAGTCGCTTCGCAAGTACACTTTTGTTGTTTTGTGTAGGTCTTTAGAAAATAAGACATCATCGATAGCCAATCACCATTGAAATGTTTTTAGACCGTTTGCATGTAATGTACTTTAAACATCTGACCTTCAAATCAATCGGAAGGAGTTTGACACCTTCATAGTTTTATATTTGCTGTCACAAAAAGTAAATTTTCTAGCTTTCCAATTTTTCTTCCTTTGCTGTGCCTTTCCTGACGATGAAAGGCAGAATTATTTTGAAGGAGGTGGGGGAGTGGTAAATGTAGAACTTCATGAAAAAGATCACGATACTTTTAGTTATGGAGTATCCTGAACCTAAGAAATGAGCTCTGGTGCTTCAATTCTCTGGCTTAGTGGGAACAGTTTCTCTCTCGTAGACTGAAGCATACAGACCAGGTCCCACACTTGGATTCCTAACCCTGCTAAATTTGTTTGTTGCACCTGGGGCTGCAGTTGCCCTTAGTCTGCTGAGCTAATGAGCAGAAAGATTAGTTCCTGCACCTACTTGTTGCCCAGTGGCCTCTTCTGGGAATATGTGCGTCAGCAGCTGGAGGGTAAAGACAGGATTGGGCTCTACTATGATGCCTCCTCGCTGTTAGGTAATTACTGAGAGTAATTTGAACCTAAACCACCTGTGTGCAATGCTGACTGTCAGATTTTACTCGCCATTTTGGCCTCCTTATTTAAGAAAGGATATAAGTGCATTAGAAGCAGTTCAGAGAAGGTGCACTCGACTGGTACCTGGGATTTTGGGGAGAGTCGGGTGTGGGTAGTTGTCTTACAAGGAAGGATTGGGCAGGCTGGACCTGTATCAGTTGGAGTTTAGAAGATTGAGTTAATCTTATTGAAACATACAAGATCCCGAGGGGACTTGACAGGCTGGATGCTGAATGAATATTTTCCTGTGTGGGAGAGACTATAACTAGGGAGACACAGTTTGAAAATAAGGCATCTTCGATTTAAGGTGTAGATGATTAGAAATTTTTTGAGGGTTGTGAATCTTTGGCACACTCTTCCCCAGAGAGGTAAGGTCAGTGAATGCTTTTAAGGCAGAGGTAGACTGACTCCCTTGTTAGTCAAGAATCTCATGTTATTGGGAGTAGGCTCAATGTAGAGTTGAGGCCACAATCAGATCAGCCATGATCTGACTGAATGGCGGTGCAGGCTCAAGGGGCTACTCCTAATTTGTATATTTGTAAAGTCAGCATTGATCTGAGTATAAAAGCAGGGTTCCACCTGATTCTGTGCGTTTCCTGCCTAGCGCATTAGGTTAAAATTACTCCAACAGTCTCAGCTCTCAAATGAGTAATGGATCCTTGGGTGCTATTGGGGCGCTTTTTACATCCATGGAGCTGAGAAACCAGAGAAGGGAATAAAACTGTTCCTGGTTTACTTTTCTCTGATGACCTGAGCTTTCCTGGGTGATGAGGTGAGCCCCAGGCTCGATCTCATTTGTAGTTTGTTTATATTCACTATTGTTTGCTTTGGCAACTCGACGAACAATCTATCGCTGATCCTGTTGTCGTCCAGAATATACAAATTAAACTCAAAGAGAAGGACCAGGCAACCCAGGTTCAAACAAAGGAAAGGCAAACGTAGAACTGATATCAGGTAGATTTTTCTTGACACAAAGGGGGATCAACATCTGGTGGACTCTCAAATAGAGTAGCGGAGGTATCTAGGAACTAACTAGATGCTGCAGTGGGAGGAACTGTGTGGCCATTCTACCACATGGCCAAAATGGGGAAATTGGGTATGCTTTTGGGTCAGCTCAAATTTCAGTCCTTGGTCTCAGTTGAATTGTCTGAGGTTAGTCATGGGGATGATGTAGTTGGCTTCACGTGCATGCTGTGTATGAGGACCCATTGGTTAGATACGATGATGTGAGCTTTATGATTGGTACTCAAATGTTCTTCATTTGTTGATTGAAATGCATGATCCTTCGTTCTTACGGTTCTCCTTTTTATTTCAGCAATCAGGTGGACAATCTGGATATCCACAAGCTGGTGGACAGTACCCCTACCCTGGTGGTGCAGGCGGGGCCTATCCCCCGGGTGCAGGCGGGGCTTATCCCCAGGCTCCGGGTGCAGGAGGGGCCTACCCCCAGGCTCCGGGTGCAGGAGGGGCCTACCCCCAGGCTCCAGGTGCAGGAGGGGCCTACCCCCAGGCTCCGGGTGCAGGAGGGGCCTACCCCCAGGCTCCGGGTGCAGGAGGGGCCTACCCCCAGGCTCCGGGTGCAGGAGGGGCCTACCCCCAGGCTCCGGGTGCAGGAGGGGCCTACCCCCAGGCTCCAGGTGCAGGAGGGGCCTACCCCCAGGCTCCAGGTGCAGGAGGGGCCTACCCCCAAGCTCCGGGTGCAGGTGGGGCCTACCCCCAGGCTCCGGGTGCAGGCGGGGCCTACCCCCAGGCTCCGGGTGCGGGAGGGGCCTACCCCCAGCCACCAGCTGGAGGCTATGCCCAGGGACCTGGCTGCCCTTATCAGGCTGGTGGGGGTACTTACCCAGCATCTGCAGGGGGTTACCCTGCACCCCAAGGTAACCAGTCCGGATGGGGAGCTGGTGGCTCAGGATATCCATCGTATCCCACAGGTAAACTCTTAGCTGATTTGTTAACTGGCTTTTTGATTAAATTATAATTTGTAATGTTGCAGAAATGAATTTGTTTCACTTTGAAACTATAAATTGTGCATCTCATTGTACAAGTAAGTTGTCTGTTGAGGGTGTATGTTTGTCTGTGTGTTCAGTATGTGCATGCATGTCTGAAGGTAGATGTATGCACGTTGCTCTGGAGAAGAGTCATACAGACTCGAAACGTTAACTCTGTTTTTCTCTCTGCACGGATGCCAGCAGACCTGAGTTTTTCCAGTGTTTTCCGTTTTTGTTTACGTATACATGTTGTGTCTGTGTTGAGGGGGAGTGTGGTTCGTTGAGTGTGTGTTTGACTAGACACATGCATCTGTGTTTGTGTTGATCGTGTGCCTTTCTGTTGATTGTGGGTGGGCGCATGTGAGAGATCATATCTGTGTGCACGAGCGTGAGACTGTGTCCTCATTGAGAGTGGGAGCTTGTGTTGGTGCCTCTGCTCAAGAGTAGAAGGATCAACCGTGGCTCCAGCGTTTGCACATTGGACGATCCCTCCTGCTGAAAATACACATGTATGGGCATCACCAGGGAATGTTAATCGAGCTGCAGTGTGGTGATGCTCCAGGCTGTACCTCTGGAGTCAGATCCAATGAGAGGCAGCACGTTCAGGAAGGGAGGCAAGAAAAGCTGGAGGGAACAAAAATGGCAGCACACTCTAATAGAGAATTATTAAATGTATAGTATTTGTCTTACATCGGAACGTTATTTAATTGGACTCTTGGCGAAAACTCTTTCTGTTGTAGGTCCGGGTGCCCCTGGTTCTGCCCCTGGTTATGGAGCCCCTGGTTATGGAGCCCCTGGTTATGGAGCCCCTCAGCCCACTGGACAAAACTACTCAGGTGGTGGTGCTCCTCCTCCAGGTATTGTAATAGAAATATATTTCGTTAACAGTTTAGAGGCATTGAAACAACTTCTTGTTTTCAATTTTTTTATACAGGTAATGTTATTAAAGAGGATGTATTTTCCACATTGGTTGCATATTCTGAAATGTTTTCCTGGTGTTACTGGTGTCTTGCAGTTGGTCCTCAGTTTTCAGAGCAACTTGGGAACAGCCGTTTTTTTGTCAGGCTCTGAGTTACGTTATGTGGCCAAGTAATAACTTCATTCATTCTTGGGATGTGAGCATCACTGGCAAGGCCAGCATTTATTGTCCATCCCTAATTGCCCTTGAGAATACGGTTGTAAGTCGCCGCCTTGAACCGCTGCGGCCTGTGCTGTAGACATGGCCCACAATGCTGTTAAGAAGGGAGTTCCAAGATTTTGACACTGCAACAATGAGGGAACAGTGACCTAATTCAAAGTCAGAATGTTGTTTGGCTGTGGGTGGGGGTGGATGTGGGGAGGTGGGGTTACATGGAGATGATGGAGTTCTCATCTGGCTGCTGTATTTGTCCTTTTACCTGATGGCGTTCACAGGTTTGGAGGCTGCTGTAAGTGAAGTCTTGGCAAATTGCTGCAGTGCACCTTGTAGATAGTACACGTTGCCACCACTGTGTTCTGTTGGTGGAAGGAATCGATGTCTAAAGTGGTGAATGAGGTGTTCAATTTACTTTGTCCTGGATGGTGTCAAGCGTCTTGCATGGTGTTAGGCAAGTGGGGAGTATTCCACCATGCTCCTGACTTGTGTTCTGTTGGTGGTGGACAGGCTTTGGGGATCAGGAGAATTCCCGGCTTCTGACTATCCCTTATAGCCCAATATTTATATGGCTGGCCCAGTTGATAGTGAATCAAGGATGTGGATAAGGGGAGATAAGGTGATGTTAATGGCATTGAATGTTATGGGGAGGTTGTTACAGATTCTTTTGTTAGAGATGGTTATTGACTGGCACTTAAGTGGCAAACAGCATTCATGCCACTCATCAACCCAATGTTATCCAGATCTTGCTGCATATGGACACGGACTGCTTCAGTAACTGAGTTGCAAATGGTACTGACCGATGGCACAATCGTCAGCAAACATCCCCACTTCTCACCTTATGTTGGAGGGAAGATCATTGATGAAGCAGCCGAAGATGGTGCCTCCATGACACTCTACTGAGGAACTCCTGCAGCGATGTCCTGCGGCTGAGATTCTTGGCCTTCAACAAATACAACCATCCTCCTTGGTGCTCAATCCAGATACTTTTTATTTCAAACAATGATCTGGTTGCCTTTTTAGAAGACTTTATGGACTTTACTTTTCTGGAATGTTCCACATTATGACCATTCTCTGTGCAAAGAGCTCCCAAAAATTCTTGAAATTATTTTAAATCTGTGCCCAATGTTATTGTATCACTGACCAATGGAATTGTTAGGGGGAAATAAAGGGATACAGTAATTATTAGGGGGATTATAGGGGTACAGTAAGAGCTTATGGAAAGGGAATGAATTACTTAAAATCTCCAAGCACATTGGCAGTTAAAGGTTACCAGGTGAACCTTGCACAGCCTTAAGGGCCTGCAAACAACAGAAAGGCCTTGGGAGCCGGACTGTAGTCAGAGGATGGCAATTAACAACTAAGATTAAGTGTGACCTTCAACAGATAGGGGAAGAACAGATGGTCCTAATTTAGGTAGGAGGGAAGGTCTCTGCCTGGGTGAAAACAAATAGAGACATACAGGGCATATACTTGTTACCAGAGATGCCTGTTTAATGTAAACCTATATGTTGACGAGATCAGAATCTGGAAACTGTTTTTGTACGTGACCAATAATGTATAAATATGTTGAATAATACTTGTAGTTTAGCAGAGTGCCATCTCAAGCTGCATTGAGATGGTTCTCCCCTTGCAATTGCTCGAATAAACGATTGTGACCTGTACCCGAGACTCCGGTGGTCCGTTTGTCAAAGTGACCACAACAGAATCAATTTATCACTACTGACCCTATTCCTGCCCTCTAAAATATTGAACACCTCTTTCAGATCACTTTTTAATCTTTGTAGCATTTGTAAAAAGCCTGCATTTCTCAAATCTCTCTTCATAATTGTACCCCCTATTTCTTGATAACATCCCTGTTAGTCTGCACTGCACCTTCTGCATTGCTTTTATGTCCTAACGGAATGCACAGAAACTCTACGCAATATTTCCAAGTGCAGTCTACAATCTTGTACGAGTTTAGCATTACCTCCTTGGCTTTGTATTCTATACGTCTTTGTACAAAACCAGGGTTTCCTTCTGCCTTTTATGGCCTTACCTATTTGCACTGCCCCCTTTAATGAGACAAAACACTTCTGCTCCTCTCACACATTTACCAGTTAAAATGCCTTTCCTTTCCCAAATTTCGGTTTCAATATATTTTACTGCACACTTTTCCATTGAACTGTAACTGGCTGAATCAGAATTCACCAAACCTCCCAATTTGTCATCAGTAAATGTTGATGCTGTCCTCCTAATTCCTCAGCCCCAATCATTTATGATCGCAATAGATGAATAAAAATGGCACCAGCATGAAGCCTCGTGTGCAACACCAGCGGCCGTGAAGCTTCCCTTTACCCATAGCCTTTATTTCCCACCCCTCAACCGCCTTTTTATCCATGTGGCCACCTTCTCCATAATTAAAGCCATTCATTTTGCCAGTAACCACTTATGTGAGACATAAAATGGTTTTTGAATATCTGTATAAATCATTCCCATTATTCTTCAAAGAATTCTATAAGATTGATAAAGCATAACCTGCGCAATTTAAAAAAAAAACTAACTGGCTTGATTAAACTCATGAATTGGCTACTTTTAAGTTTTACTCGCTCCTTTAAAACCATTAGGTGTCGACTGTAGTTCAGTGGGGGACACCCTCGCCTCTTGAGTCAGAAGGTTGTAGATTCAAGTCCCAGTCTTGAGCCTTGAGCAAATAATTTAGGCTGACACTTCAGCGCAGCGTCTAGACAGTGCTACACTATCGGAGGTAGCGTCTTTCGAATTAGAAGTTAAAAGGTGGATGTAAAAGATCTCATAGCATCATTAGAAGAATGTGGCAGTTCCCCCTGGTGTCCTGGCCAATATTTACCTCTCGACCAAAATCCCTAAGACATCATCTGGTCGTTTATTTAATTACTGTTTATGGGATCTGGCTGTGTATAAATTGGTTGCCGTCGCGCCCTTCGTTACAGCAGTGAGTACTCTTCAGGAATGCCTCATTGTCTGGCTTGTGAAATACGCTTTGCAAGGCCAGAACATTGCGCTCATCGGGCAGACTCGCCCCTGACCCGAACCAGCGTAAAATGACCCGTGGTGACACTGGGCGAGCACCCTGACGTCATTGCACACTCGCATGATATTTCGGTCCGTGGGCTGACAACGGGAGCTGGCAGTGTGCCCGCCGACAATGAACAGGCCTATTGAGGCCGTTAGAGATCTAACTGAACCTTACGGTTGGCGGGCAGGCGAAAAGGCCAAGCAGCCTTTGAATTTTTTGCAGGACCTCATCCAGGGGGCGGGATGAGGTTTTTATCCGTCATTTTAAAAAAAAATTAACATGTTTTAAAACTAATTTCTAACATGTCCCTGCTCATGTGACAGAGTCACGCGAGGGGACATGTTGTTAACATTTTTAAATGCTTTATTCTCATTGTTCAAAATCTACTTCTCCCTGAGGCAGTTCTGTGCCTCGGGGAGCTTTTCCTGTGTGCACCTGCGCGCATGTGAGGATAGTCCGTGCTGTTCTCCCCCCACCCCCCCACAGGTAGGATTGGCCTTAGTGGTCCCGCCAGTGTGAAATCGCGGCCAGGCCCCGATCCCAGGCGGCGGTAGTCTTCCCGACCACTCCCACCCACCCCCACCAAGCTCGCCCAACGAGGAAAATTCTGCCCCAAGTCTTTGTTTCTTGTAAAATTAACTCTCATGCACAAGTTTACTCTGACATTCTATTTTTTTTTAACATTTAAAATCTCCTGCAATTCTAACTCTATTGTTAAACGCTTCCCCCTGATTCACCTTCAAATTCCGTCTCCAAATTCCTTTCCACTGTTTAGTGGTCAGTAACATTCTGCTCATAGTATGTGACTTGACTGATTCTCACTTGATGCCATAGGGATTCTGTGAAGACCACTTTTTAAATCCTCACATTCCAGTAGTATACTTTCTCTAAACTCGCTGCTGATGTTCCTTGTCTATCTTTCAAAGTGTTGTAACTACACTAGTTAGTTGCCAATCCTGACCTAGTTACAGATTTTTGTTATTCCTGTTTATATCACTATTTTCAATTTCCCAGTTTTGTTCCCATTTTTGCTGTTGTCCTCTTTAATCTGCTTCAACCTTTTTAATTATCCCCTGTGCACAATATTCGTCCCTTCCAGACTGCTACTCAACTTTGCTTTTTATTTCTCCTCTGCTGTGGAGCCCTTACTCAGTAAAGTACCTTCCAATTATCCAGCTAGATGAAGCTTAATATTTCCCAGACTTTTCCCAGCTTCAAGCACAGCCTTGGCAGTACTTGTTCCTGCTGGAAAAGGCCACATGTGATTTTTAACATGTTATGTTTTGGCGAGGGTTGTGGTGGGGCCATAGCCAAGGAATAGAGCTTTTAGACTTGAGGAATTGCAAGAGGGTGTCTTGCCCAACAGTGAGAAGCTCCCCAGGAACTGGGTGGGTTGATGAACCACTCCTAGGTTTTGTGGCTTCGCAGATCTCCTACTTGAGGGGCTGGAAAATGGCATTGGACAGGATGTGTTAAACCCTGTACCCCTGTGGTACACTCCCCTTCCACTGGCTCCTTGTCCAGTGATGCCTCAAATTTAAAATTCTCAGATATCTCTCTAACCTCTTCCTGGCTAATAGCTTCCTGAGAACTCTTTGCTTTAGTCACCTCTGTGCTCTTGGGCGGGTCTCGCTTCCATCACGCCACCTTCGGTGACTGTGACTACAACTGCCTATGCTATAAGCTCTGGAGTTCCCTCACTGAACCTCCCCCGCCTCTCTCTTCCTCTCTCCTCCTTTAAGACTCTCCTTAAAATCTGCCTCTTTAACCATGGTTTGGTCAAGACCTAATATCGCCTGCTTTGACTTGTTGTAAAACTTCATCTGGTGACGTTTCTGTAAAGCTCCCTGTAATGTTTTGCTACACTTAGGACACTAAATTGACACAAGTCATTGATGATGCTGTTTGGTTGCTCCTGACTTCAGGTACTAGATGCAACTTGTTGCTGTTGCCATGTCAGCAGGAGTGAGTACCTGTGATATAAAGCTTCCCACTGGGATGCTCACAGCTGGGATCCTCCTGGTGGTGGCTGGCATCATAACTGAGGGAAGCAGAAGAATGTGTGGGGCTACCCACTCATCATCATCACACAGGGGAAGTTAAATCTAAAATGGCTTTCCTGGGCCACCTCTGACTCAAGTTTCAATGCAGCAAAAAGGGCTAATTGAGAGACACCAGGTATCACTCTTGATAACACTACAGGAAGTAAGAGGCAATTGATATATAGTATATTTCCTCTTTTAAAGCATTTAGTTTGTAAAACTTATCTCCTTTATGTTTCAGAATCAAAGAATGATTTTGAAGATAAACTCAACTTAAACCAACTAGAGAACGGGCTATTTTAGATCTAACGTTGTGCAATGAGAAAAGGCTAATTAATAATCTCGATGTAAAGGAACCTTTAGAGAAGAGTGACCATAGAATGATATAGTTTTACATCATGTTTGAAACTGATGTAGTTCAATTCAAAAACCGGGTCTCAAAATCGAAAAGCAAATTACAAAGGTGTGAGAGGCAATAGAGCTGTTATAGATTGGGAAACTACATTAAAAGTTATGACAGCACACAGGCAATGGCTAGCATTTAAAGAATTACTATATGGTTTGCAACAAATTTACATTTCTTTGAGGCACAAAACCCTGCAGGAAAGGTGATCCAACCCTGGCTAACAAGAAAAAATTAAAGATTGTATTAAATCAAAGGAAGAGGCTTATAAAGTTTCCTAATTAAAGTAGTAAGCCTGAGGATTGGGAACATTTTAGACTTCAGTAAAAGAGGACCAAGAAACTGATAAGGAAAGATAAAATAGAATATGAGAGTAACAAAGTGAGAAGTATGAAAGTGGACTGTAAAAGCTTCTATAGGTATGTAAAAAGGAAAAAATTAACAAAGATGAATGTGAGCCCACTACAGGCAGAGACAGAAGATTTATAATGAAGAAATGGCAGAGAAACTAAGCAAATATTTTGCCTCCATCTTCATGGAGGAAGATATAAAAACCCTCTTAGGAATGCTAGAGAATTAAGGGACTAGGCAAGATTGAGAACTGAATTAATTATTAATAAAAAAGAAAGTAGTACTGGAGAAATTAATGGGACTTAAAGTCAACACATTCCCTGGACCTGATGATGTACGTCCCCAGTGTTGAAGGAAGTGGCTGTCGAGATAATAGATGCATCGGTGGTCATCTTTCAAAATTCTATAGACTCTGGAACGGTTCCTGCAGATTGGAGGATGACTATTTAAGAAAGGAGAGAGAGAGAAAACTGAGAACTACAGGCCTGTTAGCCTGTCATCAGCAGTGGGGGAAATGCTAAGCATCTGTTATAAAGCTTGTGGTAACTGGACACTTAAAAATAATGGCAGAGTCGACATGGATTTATGAAAGGGCTAATCATGTTTGACAAATCTGTTGGAGTTTTTTTAAGGATGTAACTATCAGAATAAATAAGGGGGAACCAGTGGATGTGGTGTATTGGGATTTTCAGGAGGCTTTCAAATAGGTCCCACACAGGAGGTTACGTGGGATTGTGGGAATGGAATGAGAATTGGTTAACAGACAGAAAATAGAGTAGGGAATAAATGAGTCCTTCTCAGGTTGGCAGGCTATGATTAGTGGGTTACTGTAAGGATCAGTGCTTGGGTCCCAGCTATTCATAATCTATATCAATGATTTGGATGCGGGGACCAAATGTAATATTTCCAAGTTTGCTGATGACACAAAACCAGGTGGGAATGGAAATATGAGTTGAGAAGGATGCAAAGGGGCTTCAAAGGGATTTGGATAGGCTAAGTGAGTGGGCAAGAGCATGGCAGGTGGAATATAATGTGGAAAAATGTGAAATTATCTAATTTGGTAGGAAAAACAGAAATGCAGAGTACTTCTTAAATGGTAAGAAATTGGGAAGTGTTGATGTCCAAAGGGACCTGGGTGTCCTTGTTCATCAGTCACTGAAAGCCAACTTGCAGGTGCAGCAAACAATTAGGAAGACAAACACATTGCAAGAGGATTTGGATGTGGGAGTAGGGAAGTCTTGCTGCCATTGTATAGCACATCGGTGAGATCGCACTTGGAGTATTGTGCACAGTTTTGCTCTCCCTACCTAAGGAAGGATATACTTGCCATAAAGGGAGTACAACAAACATTCACCAGACTGGTCCCTGGGCTGGTGGGATTGTCCTATGAGGAGAATTTGAGGAGACTAGGCCTGTATTCTCTGGAGTTTGGAAGGATGAGAGATGATCTAATTGAAGCCTATAAAATTCTTACAGGGCTTAACAGAGCAGATGTTTCTGCTGGTTGGTAAGTCAAGAACCAGAGGACACGGTCTCAGAATGAGACCTCAGCCATTTAGTACTGAGGTGAGCAGGAATTTCTTCACTTGGAGGGTGGTGAATCTTTGGAATTCTTTACCTAGAGGGCTTTGTGGAATATTTCCCAGGATTGCACCCCATTTGTAATTAGGCACACTGGTGTATAGTGACAGACTAAAGCCATGTTAAGTTTATATTTTGTGTGATTACAGAATTTTTCATGATTTTAATGGTGTTGGAGGAATTGTTTCAGATAATTCCAGCCATTTTCCCATAAAACCTACAACTTGGGGGGCCTTGCTGATATTTATAGCTCTCTTGATGATTTAATGAATAGTAAGTTCTCATCCAGAGCTCCAGTTCAATTCTAGGTGTATAGTGAGTTATTTGGGGTTTCTGTTGGGCCACCACAATTGGGCTAGAGAGTGGGGAGGAGAGTAAAATTGGCCTGGGCGCTCTCTCCTAATCATTATGCAGTGACCCCTCTGCTCAATGGTGGAGTTTGAGCAAGGATATTTTTTTTATTATTTTTTCATTGGATGCAGGTGCCTCTGGCAAGGCCAGCCTTTGTTGCCCATTCCTAATTGCCTTTGAGAAAGTGGTGGTGAGCTGCCGCCTTGAGTCGATGCAGTCCGTGTGGTTCGACTTTTGAACATTGGTTTGATACAACTTGGTGGCTCACTAGGCCATTTCAGAGGGCAGTTAAACGTCAGCCACATGGCTGAGAATCTGGAGTCAAGTACAGGCCAGACTGGGTAAGGACGGCAGATTTCCCTCCCTAAAGGACATTAATGAACCAGATGGGTTTTTATAATAATCAGTGATACTTTCATGGTCACCGTGACTGTGGCTCATTTTCAATTCCAGATTTATTAATTAATTTAATTTAAATTCCTCAAGCTGCCATGTTGAGATTTAAATTGTATCCCTGGAGCATTAGCCTCGAGCTCTGCATTACCAGTCCAATGGCATTCCCACTATGCCACCATCTCCCTCGGAATCGGTTTCCGCTGTGACCCTACCTTGTCATCAAACAGTCGGCCAATTCAGTGAAGGACAGCTTGTTCAGGGAGGGGCTGATGGGCTTCTGGATTCTATTTATCTGCCCCACATGTAAGAGTCAAACAACTGGGGAAGACAATCTACACAAAACAAAATGGCTCTGTTGAAATGCTGAAACCTCTTGACACCTGTGCCAAGACTGTGTTGAATTTCTCGTTTGCCTTTTCTTCCAGGAGGATATCCATCTGGACCCGCACCAGGTTCTACTGGCCCACAGCCAACCCCTGCACAGGTATGTGACCCAAACTGCCCACTGTTTACTGATTATCACCAGGCGTCCTTGGCATTCTGTGTCAATACAGAAAGAGCACATTACAGTGGAACCAACACGCTTCAGTACAGTTGCATGTACATAATTCAGCCTATCAAATTACTTCCATTGCTGACGCTAGCAGTTCTGCGCTCCCATTATTATACCGTGACAGACCTGTACCCTAGTATTATGCAATGACAGATTTGTGCCCCTTGAACTGCGGCCCAGTGTTACAAAGTGACTGGCCCGTACCCCGGTGTTACACAGCGACTGGCCTGTACACAGGCGTTGTGCAGGGACTGGTCTGTGCACCGGTGTTGTGCAGGGACTGGTCTGTACCCCGGCGTTGTGCAGGGACTGGTCTGTACCCCAGCATTGTGCAGGGACTGGCCTGTACCCCGGCGTTGCGCAGGGACTGGTCTGTACACCGGTGTTAGACAGCGACTGGCCTGTACACCGGTGTTACACAGCGACTGGCCTGTACACCGGTGTTACACAGCGACTGGCCTGTACACCGGTGTTACACAGCGACTGGCCTGTACACCGGTGTTACACAGCGACTGGCCTGTACCCCGGTGTTACACAGGGACTGGTCTGTACCCCAGCATTGTGCAGGGACTGGTCTGTACCCCAGCATTGTGCAGGGACTGGTCTGTACCCCGGTGTTACACAGGGACTGGTCTGTACCCCAGTGTTACACAGGGACTGGTCTGTACCCCGGTGTTACACAGGGACTGGTCTGTACCCCAGCATTGTGCAGGGACTGGTCTGTACCCCAGCATTGTGCAGGGACTGGTCTGTACCCCGGTGTTGTGCAGGGACTGGTCTGTACCCCGGTGTTACACAGGGACTGGTCTGTACCCCAGCATTGTGCAGGGACTGGTCTGTACCCCAGCATTGTGCAGGGACTGGTCTGTACCCCGGTGTTGTGCAGGGACTGGTCTGTACCCCGGTGTTGTGCAGGGACTGGTCTGTACCCCGGTGTTGTGCAGGGACTGGTCTGTACCCCAGCATTGTGCAGGGACTGGTCTGTACCCCGGTGTTACACAGGGACTGGTCTGTACCCCAGCATTGTGCAGGGACTGGTCTGTACCCCAGCATTGTGCAGGGACTGGTCTGTACCCCAGCATTGTGCAGGGACTGGTCTGTACCCCAGCCCCCAGTGTTATGCTGTGGCCGGCCCGCGGCCCCAGTTTTAATACGTCTCTGAATGACAACCATTATTTTGCAGGATGTCTACAGTTGTCCAACTGGATAATCACAGCGTAAGTGGGCGTGATGTAAAATATCCACGCATCTGCCATCACCCTTTATTGAAATCTAGAGACAATATCTGGGGGAAATGACTGCTGTCCTGCCTTTTTAGGTACTCATTAAGATTCTGTGCTTCATTAAAATATTTTCCAGTGCTGTTCTTACCCCACTAGTAGTCAATGGAATCTGTAGGTTCTGATTCTCACTGACGTATTGCTGTGCTGAATACTGGGCTGGGTAATTATACACACATGCAGTTTGCAGAGCTGATAGTTTGAGCACTCTGTTATTACAAAAATTAAAAGCCTGGCTGACCACCAGGAGGGAGGGTAACTGCTTTTCGAGAAAACCATCTACTGCTGAAACACTCATCCGTTCCGTTGTTACTTCTGGGCTCGGCTATTCCAGCCCCGCTTTGGCCGGCCTCCCATCTTCCACCCTCAGTGAACTCTGCCCAGGTCCAAGTGCGCTCTGAATCTCAAACTAAAACACAAACAAAAAATGCTGGAAAAACTCAGCAGGTCTGACAGCATCTGTGGAGAGAAAGAGAGAGTTAACGTTTCGAGTCCGTATGACTCTTCTTCATGACTGTTTGCCCAAAGCTCGTTCACTCGTCACCCCTGTATGTTGTGACCCACATCGGCTCCCGGTCCAGCAAAACCTCAGATTTAAAATTTCCATATTTGCGATGATGCTCAGCCAATCCCTGGCTCAGCTCTAAAGAGGAACAGGAAAATGATTGCTGCCCAGCTCTCCCTGATCCTCCTCCTCCTCCTCCAAGAGAGAGAGATGTGTAATAAAAACAAAAAAACTGCGGATGCTGGAAATCCAAAACAAAAACAGAATTACCTGGAAAAACTCAGCAGGTCTGGCAGCATCGGCGGAGAAGAAAAGAGTTGACGTTTCGAGTCCTCATGACCCTTCGACAGAACAGGTCATGAGGACTCGAAACGTCAACTCTTTTCTTCTCCGCCGATGCTGCCAGACCTGCTGAGTTTTTCCAGGTAATTCTGTTTTTGTTTTAGAGAGAGATGTGTGTTGCTGTTGTTAAATTGGGTGTGTGTCTGACAAAGGAACAAAAAAATGAGCTGGATGGTGTTGGGAAAAGCCCTTCGATTTGAGTGGCCTGTGGCTCAATGCAATATGCTGCCTCTCCACTGTGGAGATTAAACCCAGGGTCAGGGGGCAGTGTGAAAGGAGCAGAGACCCAGCATTTGTCGCTGCCCCTATTTCCTATGCTTTGTCTAGGGAATAATTATTTCCCAGAACAGAAATCATACAGCATAGAAGGAGGCCGTACCTGCGTCAGGCCTTTGAAAGAGCTATACGATTAACCCTGCTCTCCTCTTTTCCCATAGCCCTGCATCTATCCCCTTCAAATATCTATCCAATTCCTTTCTGAAAGTTATTATTGTACATCCTTCCACTGCTCTTTCATGTAGTGCACTTCAGATCACAGCAGCTCACTGTATGAAAATGTTTGTCTTCATGTTGTCTCTGGTTCTTTTGCCAGTCGCTATAAATCTGTGCCATACAGCCATAGAAAAGTTACAGCACAGAAGAAGGCCATTCGGCCCATCTTGTCCATGCCAGCCGAGGACACCCAGGTGCCCTTTCTAATCCCACCTTCCTGCACCCGGCCCATAACCCTGCAGCTTACAGCACTTAAGGTGCAGATCCAGGTACTTTTTAAAAGAGTTTAGCGTTTCTGCCTCTACCACCAACTTGGGCAGCGAATTCCAGACACCCACTACCCTCTGTGTAAAAAAAGTTCTTCCTCATGTCCCCCCTACACCTTCTGCCACTTATCTTGAATCTATGTCCCCTGGTTCTAAAATTCTCCACCAAGGGAAACAATTTTATCTAGTCCACTCTATCTATTCCCCTCATAATTTTGTACACCTCAATCAAGTCACCTCTCAGCCTTCTTTGTTCTAAGGAAAATAACCCCAACCTATCCAATCTCTCCTCGTCGCTACACTTTTCTAACCCTGGCAACATTCTTGTAAACCTCCTCTGCACTCTCTCCAGAGCTATTACATCCTTCCTGTAATGTGGTGACCAGAACTGCACGCAATACTCCAATTGTGACCTCACCAGTGTTTTATACAATTCCAACATTATATCCCTCTGGTTACTGACCCTCCTGCCAGGGGAAACTTTCTCCTTATTTACTGGATCAAAACCCTTTGTCATTTTGAACACCTTGACCAAATCTCTGCTTAGCATTTTCTCCCTAATTTTCAGTGGTCTGCCTATACCCTTGTGAAGTATGTTTCTATATTCCTCACTTTTCATTAATTTTCTAGTTTTGTGTGACCTGCAGACTTTGAAATTGTGCTTCGTACACTGAAGTCCAGGTCATTAATGTATATCAAAGAGATCAGTGGTCACAGCAATGACCCATGGGGGACACCAATGTATACTTTCCTCCAGTCTGAATAACAGCATTCATCACTATTCTCTGCTTTCTATCCCTTATCCAATTTCATAGTCACAGAAAAATTATTCCATCTGTTGCCTATCTTGTTTAATTGAGTAGACTACCTGAAGCTATTGGATAGAGGGGTAGATAGGGGCTAGATAGGTAGATAGCTCTGGCTGGCTAGCATCAAACTGCCACATCAGGTCTCAGGAGAGACCTTGAGGGAGCTCCCACTCACAGTGGGGGTTCTGCACAGTGGATAAGTTTGTTACTTTTTATCTTCCAGAAAAGGCTAGTTAAGTCTGTAGCTTCTGTGAATCCAAAGCTGTCAAAGGTTAATAGTTAATATGGTGATTTATAATCCTGTTTTGATACAAAAATTGCTCTCTATTTTGAGGTTAATGGGGAAGTATGTGATCTAAGCGGTACCAAGAATACAGTGAGTGATGGTTTTTGTTTGATCCCAAGGCCAACTACAAATTGCTCAGATATTGGCCAGGCAAGGGTGCACTCCAGTCATAAGGTACAAGAGCTCGCTTATGGGATTGATTGGAGATGCTGGACCCAGAAAAGTATCCGGAAAAGCATAATATCAAGATAATCTGTTGTGTAGCTTGTAGCTGTTGGTTTGATTATAATTATGGCTGACAATTTAACAGATAACTGATAAGGTAGCGTTTTATGTTTATGAGTAACGGATTACTTCTTTCTCTCCCCTCCTTGGCTGCAGCCTTCAATGCCGAACATTGGAGGCCTCTCAATCGGAGGCGCAACACAGGGCACCATCAAACCTGTCGCCAACTTCAACGCACAGAATGATGCTGAGATTCTACGGCAAGCCATGAAGGGAGCTGGTAAGTTCCACAGCATTGGAGGAAGAAAAATGGCATCAACTGTGGGGCACAAGGAGAAAAATTCCTCCCACATTCAGACTCCTCCCTCTGTGAAAGATACTGTGAGAATCTTGTCTACAGCGACTTTTACTCATTAGTCCCTAAAATCACTGGCTGAGCCTGAACCTAAAGGCCATTCGGCTCACCTGGTCTGGGGTGCCAATGTTTATACATGACATAAGGCTCCCACCACCTTATTACCTCTTTCCATCCTATTCCTGTATCCTTCTGTTCCATCCTTCCTCAATGTGTGCCACAATGCCCCTCCTTCACTCGCCAGTAATCTCTTTTCCAGTCACTCCATGTGGTGACAAACTCCACATTCTTTCCACTCTGTGTGAAGAACTTACTCCCAAATGCTGTATTGGATCTGTTGCTGGCTGTCTTTTATTTATATTTCCTTGCTCTACAGCTCATCCACAAATGGAAACAATTTCTTCACATTAACCCGAATGAACCCCTTCACAGTTTTAAAGAACGCTATCGGTCTCTCTCTTAGTCTTCTCAAGAAAGGAAGACGTCCTGCCATTGCTAACGAGAAGTTAAAGATATTGTTAGATTAAAGGACGAGCTTTACGTTGTTGTGAAAAAGACTGTAAGCCTGGGGATTGGGAGGATTTTAGAATTCAGATAATAGAAACTAGGAGCAGGAGTAGGCCATTCGGCCCTTCGAGCCTGCTCCACCATTCATTATGATCATGGCTGATCATCCAACTCAATAGCCTGCTCCCGCTTTCTCCCCATATCCTTTGATCGCTTTTGCCCCAAGAGCTATATCTAACTCCTTTTTGAAAACATAGAATGTTTTGGTCTCAACTACTTTCTGTGGTAACGAATTCCACAGGCTCACCACTCTCTGGGTGAAGAAATTTCTCCTCATCTCAGTCCTAAATGGTCTACCCCATATCCTCAGACTGTGACCCCTGGTTCTGGACTCTCCCACCATCGGGAACATCCTTCCTGCATCTACCCTGTCTAGTCCTGTTAGAATTTTATAGGTTTCTATGAGATCCCCCCTCATTCTTCTGAACTCTAGCGAATATAATCCTGATCGACTCAATCTCTCCTCATATGTCAGTCCCACCATCCCAGGAATCAGTCGGGTAAACCTTCGCTGCACTCCCTCTATAGCGAGAACATCCTTCCTCGGATAAGGAGTCCAAAACTGCACACACTATTCCAGGTGTGGTCTCACCAAGGCCCTGTACAATTGCAGCAAGACATCCCTGCTCCTGCACTCGAATCCTCTGGCTATGAAGGTCAACATACCATTTGCCTTCTTTACCGCCTACTGCACCTGCATGCTTACCTTCAGCGACTGGTGTACAAGGACACCCAGGTCTCGTTGCACATTCCCCTCTCTCAATTTATAGCCATTCAGATAATAATCTGCCTTCTTGTTTTTGCTACCAAAATGGATAACCTCACATTTATCCACATTATACTGCATCTTCCATCTGCCCACTCACTCAGCTTGTCCAAATCACACTGAAGCATCTCTGCATCCTCCTCACAGCTCACCCTCCCACCCAGCTTTGTGTCATCTGCTAATTTGGAGATATTACATTTAATTCCCTCATCTAAATCATTAATATATTGTGAATAGCTGGGGTCCCAGCACCGTTCCCTGCAGTACCCCACTAGTCACTGCCTGCCATTCGGAAAAAGACCCGTTTATTCCTACTCTTTGTTTCCTGTCTGCCAACCAGTTTTCTATCCATCTCAATACACTACCCCCAATCCCATGCGCTTTAATTTTACACGGCAATCTCTTATGTGGGACTTTGTTGAAAGTCCAAATAAACCACATCCACTGGCTCCCCCTCATCAACTCTACTAGTTACATCCTCAAAAACTTCCAGTAGATTTGTCAAGCATGATTTCCCTTTCATAAATCCATGCTGACTCTGTCCGATTCTGCCACTGTTTTCCACGTGCTCAGCTATTAAATCTTTAAAAATGGACTCTAGAATTTTCCCCACTACTGACCATATTGATGAACAAGGAGCTGATAAAGAGAGAAAATAGAAGGTTGATGCCGGGGTGGCCCATCCAGTTCTATTCCTTTTGGACCTTTTAGTGGATTGATACGACTGAATGGCTTGCTAGGCCATTTCAGAGAGCTGTGGTGGGATTCGAACCCAGAGCATTACCCTGGCTCTCTGGATTACGAAATCAGTAACAATACCACTCCGCCACTGCCTCCTCTTGTTTCTGTGATGGAACATACAGTGATTTTAAGTTGCTTGATGTTATGGGCAAAATGATGCCAGCTGGTAGCTAGAACAGTTATTTTGCTCTCCATGAATACATGACAAAATGCACTAACTTTTCTGCACAGGGACCAATGAACAAGCAATAATTGACGTGGTCTCCAACCGCTCAAATGAGCAAAGACAGAAGATCAAATTGGCTTTCAAGACCCTCTATGGCAAGGTGAGTTCATAGGGTATGGAACAGCAGTGGCTTGCACATTTTCCTTTTTTCTACCAAAGACTTCTCAGGCTCTCCCTGGGGTCCAGTTCCACACACACTGACTCTCACTGGAGTCCAGTTCCACACGCAATGACTCTCACTGGAGTCCAGTTCCACATGCACTGACTCTCACTGGGATACAGTTCCACACACACCGACTCTCACTGGAGTCCAGTTCCACATGCACTGACTCTCACTGGGATACAGTTCCACACACACTGACTCTCACTGGGATACAGTTCCACACACACTGACTCTCACTGGAGTCCAGTTCCACACACACTGACTCTTACTGGGGTCCAGTTCCACACACACAGACTCTCACTGGAGTCCAGTTCCACATGCACAGACTCTCACTGGGATACAGTTCCACACACACTGACTGTCACTGGAGTATAGTTCCACATGCACAGACTCTCACTGGAGTCCAGTTAAACACGCACTGACTCTCACTGGGGTCCAGTTCCACACGCACAGACTCTCACTGGAATCCAGTTCCACATGCACAGACTCTCACTGCGGTATAATTCCACACGCACTGACTCTCACTGGGATCCAGTTCCACACGCACAGACTCTCACTGGGGTCCAGTTCCACATGCAAAACTCTCACTAGGGTACAGTTCCACATGCACAGACTCTCACTGGGGTCCAGTTCCACATGCACAGACTCTCACTGGAGTCCAGTTCCACATGCACAGACTCTCACTGGGGTCCAGTTCCACACGCACAGACTCTCACTGGGGTCCAGTTCCACATGCACAGACTCTCACTAGGCTCCAGTTCCACATGCACAGACTCTCACCGGCGTCCAGTTCCACATGCACCAACTCTCACTGGGGTACAGTTCCATGTGCACAGACTCTCACTGGGATACAGTTCCACGTGCAGTGACTCTCACTGGGGTCCAGTTCCACACACACAGACTCTCACTGGGGTACAGTTCCACACACACTGACTCTCACTGGGGTACAGTTCCACATGCACAGACTCTCACTGGGGTCCAGTTCCACATGCACGAACTCTCGCTGGAGTCCAGTTCCACACGCACAGACTCTCACTGGAGTCCAGTTCCACACGCACAGACTCTCACTGGAGTCCAGTTCCACATGCACAGACTCTCACTGGGATACAGTTCCACACGCACTGACTCTCACTGGAGTCCAGTTCCACACGCACTGACTCTCACTGGAGTCCAATTCCACACGCACTGACTCTCACTGGGGTCCAGTTCCACACGCACTGACTTTCACTGGGGTCCAGTTCCACACGCACAGACTCTTACTGGAGTCCAGTTCCACATGCACTGACTCTCACTGGGGTACAGTTCCACACATACTGGCTCTCACTGGGGTACAGTTCCACATGCACTGACTCTCACTGGGGTCCAGTTCCACATGCAAAACTCTCACTAGGGTACAGTTCCACATGCACAGACTCTCACTGGGGTCCAGTTCCACATGCAAAACTCTCACTGGGGTCCAGTTCCACACGCACAGACTCTCACTGGAGTCCAGTTCCACACGCACAGACTGTCACTGGGGTACGGTTCCACACATACTGGCTCTCACTGGGGTACAGTTCCACATGCACGGACTCTCACTGGGGTCCAGTTCCACATGCACAGACTCTCACTGGGGTCCAGTTCCACATGCAAAACTCTCACTGGGGTCCAGTTCCACATGCACAGACTCTCACTGGGGTCCAGTTCCACATGCAAAACTCTCACTGGGATCCAGTTCCACATGCACAGACTCTCACTGGAGTCCAGTTTCACACATACTGGCTCTCACTGGGGTCCATTTCCACACACACTGACTCTCACTGGGGTACTGTTCCACATGCACTGACTCTCACTGGGGTCCAGTTCCACACGCACTGACTCTCACTGGAGTCCAATTCCACACACACTGACTCTCACTGGAGTCCAGTTCCACACGCACTGACTCTCACTGGGGTCCAGTTCCACATGCACAGACTCTCACTGGAGTCCAGTTCCACATGCACTGACTCTCACTGCGGTACAGTTCCACATGCACTGACTCTCGCTGGGGTACGGTTCCACACATACTGGCTCTCACTGGGGTACAGTTCCACATGCACAGACTCTCACTGGGGTCCAGTTCCACATGCACAGACTCTCACTGGGGTCCAGTTCCACATGCAAAACTCTCACTAGGGTACAGTTCCACATGCACAGACTCTCACTGGGATCCAGTTCCACATGCAAAACTCTCATTGGGGTCCAGTTCCACATGCACAGACTCTCACTGGGGTCCAGTTCCACATGCACAGACTCTCACTGGGGTCCAGTTCCACATGCACAGACTCTCACTGGAGTCCAGTTCCACATGCACAGACTCTCACTGGAGTCCAGTTCCACATGCACAGACTCTCACTGGAGTCCAGTTCCACACGCACAGACTCTCACTGGAGTCCAGTTCCACATGCACAGACTCTCACTGGGATACAGTTCCACGTGCACAGACTCTCACTGGGGTCCAGTTCCACGTGCACAAACTCTCGCTGGAGTCCAGTTCCACACATACTGGCTCTCACTGGGGTACAGTTTCACACACACTGACCCTGCAGGCCACAGAGTTTTGACAGGCCATTTCCCAGCGGCCACAGGAACTACACTGAATTTACTTGATTGTCTGTGAAGTGCTTTGAGGGACCCAGAGAGTTTGAAAGGCTTGACATGAATGTTCTTGCTTCCTTAGTGTAGGAGGAGTATAATTACTGACCTCATGGATACTGACTCACTGGGGTACAGTGTGCCCCATTGGCACAGCCACTGGGTGGCAATCAGTGGCAGGAATCTTGGTTATTTGCTGTCCTGATGAAAGGACTCAACTGGCTGATCTGTTACCTCTGCACAGACTGTGTATTAAATTTGAACTTTATAAAAGTCTGTCTAATCCTCGTGCAATATTGGAAAGTGCCTTTATCAGTAGATCCTTTTGGGAGAGTTGGCTGGCATTCTACAATGGGAAATTGGAAGATTTCAAAGTGCTTCATAAACCAGCATTTGCTTTTAATTTAAATGAATTTTATTACAAAGATACAGCTAGATCCCATAAACAACCTTGTGAGGAAGATCAGCTAACCTGTTTTTAATGGGATGTATGGAAGAAGGAATGTTGGTGTGGACATTGGGAGAATTCCCCTGTTTTTTTTCATGTCTTTTATGCAGACAAAGAGGGCCTAAGTTTAACCACACTCCCCACCCCTCAGAAAGACAGCACCTAGAACAATGCAGCACTCCCTCAGTGAGCTATCAGCCTAGAAGTTGTGCCGCAAATGGGGATTGATCCCACACCCTTCTAACTGTGAAGTGACAGTGCTACAATGCAGTCAAGGCTGATACTGACTGGGTGTTTAAGCAAACTTAAAATGGTGACCTTTGGAACACCATCTGAAACTGTTGGCCGTGGGGAGCTACTTGTGTTTTATATAAAGCTGAGACAATGTCTGCGATCCGTGCTCAGAGCTAAAATTAATTCCACCATTGTCCTGTTACTGATCGAAAGCTCTCCTGTGAATTTATTTGTTTAAGGATTTGATCAAAGACCTGAAATCAGAACTCAGTGGAAACATGGAGGAAATCATTCTTGCCCTCTTCAAGCCCACCACCTACTATGATGCTTGGAGTCTGAGGAAAGCAATGGAGGTACTGTTGACTATATCACTGTTGGTGAAGTGTATCAGTATATTCTTTCAGTGCAATGGAGGTACTGTTGACTATATCACTGTTGGTGAAGTGTATCAGTATATTCTTTCAGTGCAATGGAGGTACTGTTGACTATATCACTGTTGGTGAAGTGTATCAGTATATTCTTTCAGTGCAATGGAGGTACTGTTGACTATATCACTGTTGGTGAAGTGTATCAGTATATTCTTTCAGTGCAATGGAGGTACTGTTGACTATATCACTGTTGGTGAAGTGTATCAGTATATTCTTTCAGTGCAATGGAGGTACTGTTGACTATATCACTGTTGGTGAAGTGTATCAGTACATTCTTTCAGTGCAATGGAGGTACTGTTGACTATATCACTGTTGGTGAAGTGTATCAGTACATTCTTTCAGTGCAATGGAGGTACTGTTGACTATATCACTGTTGGTGAAGTGTATCAGTATATTCTTTCAGTGCAATGGAGGTACTGTTGACTACATCACTGTTGGTGAAGTGTATCAGTATATTCTTTCAGTGCAATGGAGGTACTGTTGACTATATCACTGTTGGTGAAGTGTATCAGTGCATCTGAAAGAATGCACTGAATAACAAAGATGTCTGCCCCAAAACACAATTCAAATTATTCAGTTTACTGACACCTCATTCATAATGCCTGAATTAATTAATGAATTGGTTTTCCTTTCATAAATTAGCCCCAGGAATCCCTCAGCTCACCACATCCCACAATTTGTCCTCTTTTTAACTTGCCTTTTGAAAATCTTGCCTTTGGGTTTAAAAAAAAGCCATGCCAAATTCTCCTTTTGTGAAGAGGAGGAACAATGACAGCAAAGGAATTAATTTATGATATTGGTGGGCATCGGGGTAAAGGGAGAGGCGTTTGTGAGTTCCTGATTTGGACGAGGAGGGCCTCAAGTGCAAGGGGTTTGGACTTGGAGGCGATGAATATAGTGAGGACTGTGGGCTGTTGGGAGGAGACATTGTTGACCGATGTAATGGGATTGAGGTGTGGCACCCGCTAGAAAATGCAGTTTGGGGCCATCTACCTAGGATGGAGAGACAGCAGCTGAGACAAAGGAGTCCATGAGCTTCTCACACTTAGCATTGAAGGAGGAGGAGGAGATTGATCATTTGAAGAGAGCTTGGGATTGTCTCACTTTAACATAATAGGAGGATTCAGCAGTGAAGAAGGAGCACTTCCTCCAGATGTCCAGGCCAGATGTGGTGGTGAATGACCTAGGCCAGGTGTTTAGAATCTATAGACTTCAGACTGGATGCAGAAATGAGGAATTATAATGGAGGAAGAGTAGGAGTGAGAGACCAAGAGCAGACAAAGGAGTCGAAGAGAGAGCAAGGGGAGCAGTAGGGCAGCTCAGTGATGGTAATAATATTGTGTGGGGAGGAGACCAATGGGGAGAGAGGTGGGAATTGGAAATTGTAAGTTGAGAAAACTCCAGCTGATTTTCCAGTGGCGAGAATAATGGGAGGAAAAGGAATGACGGAGTGGCTGGAGGTGGTGGATCAAGGCCTCACACAGCAAGGTCCAAGCATGGGTGGCAAAGAATTGGGGGGATGGTGCTTTATGAGCTTGGGTGTCAATTGAGAGGGGTTTGGGTAATGTTGAAATCGGTATTCGTTCAGTGCAGAGATGACTTGGAGGAATAACAGAATTTTAATAGCACAGAAGGAGGCCATTCGGCCCATTGTATCTGCACCAGCTCTCCAGATGAGCATTATGACCTAGTGTCATTGCCCTGCCATTTCCCCAAGAAACTGCTTGGGAGACTGACAGGTAACTGCAAGGTTAAAGGAGAAGAGGAAGGTGTGCTCCAATGTGGAAAAGTTGTCAGAATGGTCTACTTTATTATACTTAATCTAAAACTATTAGGGTTAATGCCATGCTCCTGGTGGATTCCTTGTCTTCACTTATCACCCCACCAACCTCCGCATTCAAAGGATCATCCTCCGCCATTTCCGCCAACTCCAGCATGATGCCACCATCAAACGCATCTTCCCTTCATCCCCCCTGGCGGCATTCCATAGGGATCGTTCCCTCCGGGACACCCTGGTCCACTCCTCCATCACCCCCTACTCCTCAACCCTCACCTATAGCACCTCCCCATGCCCATGCAAAAGATGTAACACCTGCCCCTTCACTTCCTCTCTCCTCACCGTCCAAGGGCCCAAACACTCCTTTCAAGTGAAGCAGCATTTCACTTGCATTTCCCCCAACTTAGTCTACTGCATTCGTTGCTCCCAATGCGGTCTCCTCTACATTGGAGGGACCAAACGTAAACTGGGCGACCGCTTTGCAGAACACCTGAAGTCTGTCCGCAATAATGACCCAAACCTCCCTGTCACTTGCCATTTTAACACCCCCACCCTGCTCTCATGCCCACATGTCCGTCCTTGGCCTGCTGCATTGTTCCAGTGAAGCCCAACGCAAACTGGAGGAACAGCACCTCATCTTCCGACTAGGCACTTTACAGCCTTCCGGACTGAATATTGAGTTCAACAACTTTAGATCTTGAACTCCCTCCTCCATCCCCACCTCCTTCCTGTTTCTTTCCCCTTCCTTTTTGTTTTTTCCAATAATTTATATAGATTTTTCTTTTCCCACCTATTTCCATTATTTTTAAATCTTTTATGCTCCCCCCACCCCCACTAGAGCTATACCTTGAGTGCCCTACCATCCATTCTTAATTAGCACATTCGTTTAGATAATATCACCAACTTCAACACCTCTGTGTTTTTCTTTGTCTGTGACATCTTTTGATGATCTGCTCCTATCACTGCTTGTTTGTCCCTATAACCACACCCCCACTCCACTTCTCTCCCCCCGCCCAACCATGCCCCCCCCCCCCCCCCCCCCCCCCCCCCACCTTAAACCAGCTTATATTTCACCCCTCTCCTTGGATTCACCCAGTTCTGTTGAAGGGTCATGAGGACTCGAAACGTCAACTCTTTTCTTCTCCGCCGATGCTGCCAGACCTGCTGAGTTTTTCCAGGTAATTCAGTTTTTGTTTTGGAGAGAATTTACCATTTACCTGTTGCTTCCATCTAATCCAATCTCAGCACCGTCTGTGATCCCAGCACAGTAACGTGGGCTCAGCAGAGGTGCTGGTGCCCTAGGTCTGTTTGATAGACAGAGGCCTGTGAGTGATCAGCCAGAGATCTGGGCATTCTACTGGATGGTAGATCATGGGTTGTCCCTGAGCAGGAGTCTGGGGCTTTGAATTGACATTGTTCTTGTTGACATTGACAGGGTTGGGCTACCTTACCCATAGCAATTCCTTCGCCCTTCAATGACTCTTGATTTCTTTTATATTTGTTCATGCGTTAGGAGTGTGACTGGCATAAGCTGGCATTTACTGCCCACCCTGAGGTGCCCTTGAGAAGGTGGTGGTGAGCCCCTACAACCAAGGCAATTTTGATACAACTGAGTGTCTTACTGCACCATTTCAGAGGCCATTTAAGAGTCGGTCACATGTAGGCCAGACAAGCAAAGGCAGCAGATTTCCTCCCCTAAAGGACATTAGTGAACCAGGTGGGATTTGATGAAATTTGGTAGTTTCCTGGTCACTATAACTGAGACTAGCTTTTTGCCCCAGATTTATTTAATTAATTGAATTTAGATTCCTCAGCTGTCATGGGATTTGAACTCATGTCTGTGGATCTTCAGTCCAGAATGCTGGGTTATTAATCTAATAGCAAAACCAATGCTACCATTCCCTTAAATGAGGGTATAGAGCATGGGGCAAGGGAAGGATTTTCACCACCAGCCAGTCCCCTTGCTGCTCACCTGCAGTTTGTCCTAGTGTAGATTCTACTCAACTCCACAGCTGCCCAACAAGTAACAAAGACTTTGACTTCTGTGGCGAACCAAGTCGACTACACAAAGCCCTATCTTTATTTCCAAAAGACATTTAATAAACCTCCCAAGCTTTGGGTTCAAGGTAAATGTTGGGAATGGACGAGAAATTGGCAGAAGGATGGAAAATGAGCACTTGTTTGAGGAGCGATATGATGGTGAGGGGCAGTACTGAGTGAGGTGCCCCCCCGAATCAGTGTTGAGACCAAATTTATGTCGGAGTCAAACTCAATACGAGTTGGTCAGATTGCAAATGCATACGAGGAGGAAGAGCTGTGGACTTGGAGGAATAAGCTCAGAAATTACAGGAGGAGTTGAGTGAGCAGAATGACAGGCGATGCAGCTTAGTCCAGACAAAAAGTAGGGTGTATATGAAGAAAACAAAGCTGAAATTTCTGAATGATGCTGCAACATTGGGAAAAGTCAACACTCGTCATGTCCAATCAACTTCAAGCAGTAATGAACAAAGCCAATTGAATGTAGGCTGCACTATGACCTTGTGACAGAAGTAGCACTGATGGCCCTGGGCTCCTAACGCAGTTTGCTGAACCAAGGCACATTAAGAGTGCTGCAGTTGGCCTCAGGACCTTGGAGCTGGGGGTGTAGGCAGCTGGGGTTGTGCTCCAAAGCACTACCCAATGACCTCAGCTGGAAAATACAAACATGTGGAAGTTGTTAGGACAGCATTGAGCTTCTTTGTGATGCATTCTGCAGTCAAATAGTCTGACAGCTCTTGCTGTCCAAGCTCATAAAAGAGAGGGGGGTGTGGGGGGGGGCAGCTCTGAAGTAGTTCCCATTTCTAAAAATGGTTAAAGGAATCTTAAACATACAAGTAATTTGTGCACAATCTTATTTTAAGGCTTGGAGCTGCGTTGAGCCACTCCCTTGCTGCCTGATACTTCTCTTCTCCAACATATTCCCCTGCGGTTAGCTTTGCTCTTACAGGAAACGGAAAGGGAATTTCAGCTTCCTTTTCAGAACTCCCTGGCTCAATGTTGAAACTGATACTTGGATTTTTTTATCTGCAGTTCAGACTTTGAACTGAAGCCTGCTAAAGAAACCAGCTGCATTGTTTGAAGGTTCAGATCCTGCCACACGTACACAACGATGCACATTTTAAAATGGAGAGAGTGGGAAAGCTCGGTGTTGAAACCCTGTTGTGTGTCCACGCCCAGGCTGAGCTCACTTGGGTTGCTACAGCTGCACTGGGTGGCAGCTTAAAAATGTTCATGTGTGGAAAGTGAGAGACACCAAGTGCTGGTTTTAATTTAAACTTTTTATTTAAGTTTTTTTTCCCTTTTAAAAGAACACACCCTGGGAGTGTTTGATAGGGACAGTGTACAGGGAGCTTTACTCTGTATCTAACACCGTGCTGTACCTGTCCTGGGAGTGTTTGATAGGGACAGTGTAGAGGGAGCTTTACTCTGTATCTAATCCCGTGCTGTACCTGTCCTGGGAGTGTTTGATGGGGACAGTGTAGAGGGAGATTTACTCTGTATCTAACCCCGTGCTGTACCTGTTCTGGGAGTGTTTGATGGGGACAGTGTAGAGGGAGCTTTACTCTGTATCTAACCCCGTGCTGTACCTGTCCTGGGAGTGTTTGATGGGGACGGTGTAGAGGGAGCTTTACTCTGTATCTAACCCCGTGCTGTACCTGTCCTGGGAGTGTTTGATGGGGACAGTGTAGAGGGAGCTTTACTCTGTATCTAACCCCATGCTGTACCTGCCCTGGGAGTGTTTGATGGGGACGGTGTAGAGGGAGATTTACTCTGTATCTAACCCCGTGCTGTACCTCCCCTGGGAATGTTTGATGGGGACAGTGTAGATGGAGCTTTACTCTGTATCTAACCCCGTGCTGTACCTGTCCTGGGAGTTTTGATGGGGACAGTGTAGAGGGAGCTTTACTCTGTACCTAACCCCGTGCTGTACCTGCCCTGGGAGTGTTTGATGGGGACAGTGTAGAGGGAGCTTTATTCTGTATCTAACCCCGTGCTGTACCTGTCCTGGGAGTGTTTGATGGGGACAGTGTAGAGGGAGCTTTACTCTGTATCTAACCCCATGCTGTACCTGTCCTGGGAGTGTTTGATGGGGACAGTGTAGAGGGAGCTTTACTCTGTATCTAACCCCGTGCTGTACCTGTCCTGGGAGTGTTTGATGGGGACGGTGTAGAGGGAGCTTTACTCTGTATCTAACCCCGTGCTGTACCATCCCTGGGAGTGTTTGATGGGGCCAGTGTAGAAGGAGCTTTACTCTGTATCTAACCCCGTGCTGTGCTTTCCCTGCGAGTGTTTGTTGGGGCAGTGTTATGCAGATTTATATACAAACCTGCCATGGGGCGGAATGGATCAAACAGTTAAGTTAAAATCAGTTGTTATAAAATTAGAAGGAGCAGCAGCAGGCATTGATGATCCACCCTCGCACTGAGTTCTAAATCATAAAACTTCAGGATCATGTGAATATGAAGGAATGTATTAATAGGAGCACCAAGGCCCTGGAGAGAGTGCAGGGGAGAGAGCTAGCAGAATGGCATCAGGAATTAATGACTTCAGTTAAATGGTCGCTTGGTAATACAGAACTTGAATATTTCTGAAAAAAAAGACCTGTTGTCAAAACTTCTCATCTTGCACTCATCAAGATTACCAATGGTAAAGGGAACAACAATTTATATTGCATGAGAAGGGAGTACTGATTGGTTGGCAAGTGGATTCTGATTGGTAAAGATGTTGCAATGGAGCCGGGAACAATTAACTGCCAAGCTATTGTTCAAATTCAAACCTGGCAGGTCAACTCTGATTGGCCAAGGTATTACCATGGGGAATGAACTGGGGAATGGCTGTCCTTCCAGCTTTGTTTTTTAATTTAAAAAGGTGCAATGTATGGACATGCTCCATGTCTTTAAAGGGGAAGAGCCTTGTGGGTGATGCATGTGATGTCTAGCAAGCTTAAGTGAGCCACACGGTGAGCCTGACTGATAATCTTACATTGGTTTTCAGTGTAATTCATAGCATAGTCAGGATTGTTTAGTACGTGAAGTCCAATCATGGAATCACAGCTTAGAAGGCATGTCTCTTTTCTTCAGCAAGAAGTGGATAGATCCTTAGAGTTTAGGAGGTTGAGAAGAGATTTGATAAAAGTGTTCAAAATTATACGAATGATTTTGCTAAGTGTAAATACAAGGGGTTTCCACTGACAGGTGAGTCATTAACGAGTGACACATTTAAAGAGATTGACAAAAGAACTAATGTGGCGATGAAGAGACATGTTTATTGCACAGTGAGTTGTTGTGAACTGGAATTCACTGCCTGAACAGGCAGTGGAAGCAGATTCAATGGTAACTTTCAAGAGGGAATATACTTGTGGGGCTGTGGGGAATAAGTAGGGGGAGTGGGGACTAATTGGATAACTCTTTCTGCATAAGCACACTGAGCCAACTAACCACTACCTGTGCTGCAATTAAAAAGAAAAGAAAGGATGCATTTAGATTAAATTGGGTGGAGCCTGTGTAATAGTGAATCGGACAATCCGCTATATATCTGTAAATGTTAAGCAAGAATTCACTGTCCGACACCGAAGAGATGAGTTTGATGGGGAACGGACAAGACATTAAACCAAGTCTGCCTCCTCAGAGTGGGTGTAAAACATCCTCTGTCACAGATCAAAGAGGTTTCCTGGAGAGGGTGGTGGCCATTTTCCTCCAGCCAGGGAGCAGATCTTATCAGATTGTTCTTTGAGAGAACTTCCAACATCTTCTGTGTTCTTAATAGTATATTCAGCAAGAATAGTTTATTAGCGGAGATATCCTGGGGAAAGACATTTTATAAATGCAAGTTCCTTATTGCCTGCTTAAAATATGAGGACACTGCCTCCATCACTCCCAAGAGAAAAAATAAGCCAGAACATTTCCTTTGGCAGACAGTGTTGTTCAAGTGCCTGTTGTTTCACTGAATGTTTTATTCCTGCTGGTACGCAATGATGAATCTTCATTATCAACACTTTTCTTGATCTCTGGACCACATCCTGGCTTCCCTGAGTGAATATTTCCCCAACTTATGGAAGAAATAATGTTCTACATTAAGATGTCTTTATAAATTATTCCCAAATGTAAAGGGGCCATTTCTGTCCACTAGTTTTGCCTAGACAATGCCCTGGATGTGCACAGTGTGTTGAGATTCCTGGCAGGGAGCCTGTTGTAATTTCAGAATAAAGCTGATTGCTTTGCTCAATATTGGTCCAAGCATTGCATTTTTACCCCTGTACCTTGGCAAAATATCTCTGCTTCACAGAGGTGTTTAGTGTTGTATTTAGCAGGAGAAGTATTCGAGCTAGCACTGGTCCTGTTCTTGCCCAGGATTTATTCACACATGCTCCTTAACTGGAGTCATTGCATAGCAACCAGGCACGGTAATCCTGGCTGATTATTTTCTTGTTCTGACTCCCTCAGTTCTGCACTGAAGCATCAGCCTTGGGACTTAATGACCTCCTAACTGTGTGGCAAGAATATTTCGCTAAGCCAAGCTGATTCTGTATAATATTAATTAGTGTTGTATCATGTTGAATAATGGGTTCTGCACTATTCTCGGTGTACTGAATGACTATCTGGGAGGAAGTTGCAGTGTTTGCTTGGAACTTGAAAAGACCCATCCCAGTCACACCACTTCGTGTCAAAGAAACAATTAGTCCTGACTTCCTTTGTTTTCCCTTGTATCCCACAGGGAGCTGGAACACAAGATCGGGTTCTGATTGAGATCCTCTGCACCAGGAATAACCAGGAGATCCGAGACATTGTACGCTGTTATAAGGAGGAGCTGGGGCGAGATTTGGAGAAGGATTTGACGAAGGACACAAGTGGCCACTTCAAGAGATTGCTCATCTCCATGTCTCAGGTCAGTGACTGGCATGTGATGCAACAGTCACCAAAGGGGCATTCCTGATTATATTGAGAGTGCAGGTAAAGAAGGATTCTGACCGCTGGAGAATAAGTGGAGCAACTCCTGGCAATTGCCTTGTAATTTATGGGTGTTACCCTCAGTGATCACCACAGGCTGCTCGCTGACCTCAAGCTTGTTCCCAGCTCATTAAGAACATTAGCAGTGTCCGTGAAAGGGGTCTGTACAGATGGAATGTGGCGTCCGCGTGATGTACCACTGAAGCTTTGGGCTTCTCTCCCTACCTGCTTCAGCACGAAATAAGTTCAGGTAATGAACATAGGAACAGCAGTAGGCCATTCAGCCCATTGAGCCTGCTTTGCCATTCAACTAGATTATGGCTGATCTTCTACCTCAACACTACCTTCCCACACTATCCCCATATCTCATATGCCTTAGTGTCATTGTATCTAGAAATCTATCAACCTGAATGACTGACTCTCCACAGCCCTCTGGGGTAGAGAATTCCAAAGATTCACCACCATCTGAGTGAAGAAATTCCTTCTCATCTCAGCCCTAAATGGCCTGACCCTCTGAGACTGTGTTCTCTGGTTCCAGACCCCCCACCCCAACCAGGGGCAATGAAGGTCCAAAACTGAACTGCCATAAATATTTCCTTCCCTGCTCTGAGTGATGATGTTGTGTGAAGAGAACCTCTCCCCTGGACCACACACCATCCATGTGGTGGTACTCCCTATGTGAGACTGGCTGCTCATCCATGAGAGGATTGCCACTGAACCCAATATACATGCACATTTTTTTTCTTTCACTGTCCCTCTCTCAATCCCTACCCTCTCTCCATCTTGACCTCTGTGCCTCCCTCCACTCCCTTCTTCCTTGCCTCTCTCACTCTCTCTCTCTCTCTCTCTCTCTGTCTCGTAGACGCTCTCGCTCCAGCAAGCGATGTGGACATCTGGCCTAATTCCTCTCACCCTCCATGAAGGATATTTAAGCCAGTGAAAACTCCACAACTCTCCCCCCTTGCTAACAGTAGAAAGTATGACCAAGTCTGAAGTGGGAGAGGGGTTGGTTGTGGAACTTCTGAAGAAATCTGAACATTTGTCTCTGTGCTTTTACATTTTTGTACTAGTTCCATTTAATATTCAGTGTTCACCCTGAACTGTCAGAATCCACACAAGACAACCCTTCCCATCCACTTCTACCTATTTCCCAGTGTTACTGTTGCTACTTTACAACACATTTTCCATAAATTTAAGTATCCTGAAGCAGTTAAGTTTTCACTCGTATATGATATAGTGAGTGCCTGATGTAACCAGATGGCCCCAGTCTGCGTTGAACAAGCTGGTTCCAACTGGGAGAATCGTGGGAACATTGCACATGTTCAGAGTGCTCCATCAGGTTAAACAGTCGGGGTTTCCAATCCTGACCGTAGCTGTGCATTAGTCTAGTGCTTCTGCAATCCACCTCAGGGACAGGAACCCTATCACCATTGCCTGTTCTGGCCCACATAGCAGGCCCACACTGTGTGGTTGGCTGTTAATGCCCTCCGGGTAACTGGGCAGAAACTGTTGTGTCCTTTCCCACTTCCCAATATCATTTTTTTTTATTAAAGAGAAGCAGTGACTCTTGCTGGAGTGTGTGTATGTATACATGCATCTGGAAATTGGCTGGGACTCCCTTTGAGGAGGATTAGCCCACATTGTCCAGGCTCAGAAATGGAAAAATAGGCACTGGGATGACATACTCGGAGCTGCTGTTGTCTGGGGAAACTGTATCCACCGTATAGTGAGGGCTTATGGCAACCATCTCTCCTTTTAACTATGGGTCAGCCCAGGATTGAAAACCGACGTGTGAAACCGACTTGAGCCCAGCTAAAACTTCTCTCATTTCCATTCACAGGGCAATCGCGATGAGAATCAGACAGTGGACATGCAGAAAGCGACCATGGATGCAGAGAGATTGTTCCGTGCGGGGGAAGGGAAGCTTGGCACAGACGAGTCGGCCTTCAACATGATCCTAGCCACCCGCAGTTTCCCCCAGCTCAAGGCCACTATTCACGAATACGGCAGGGTAAGAGCAGGTGATAATAGCGTACAGTTCTGGAGGTAAACTCCCCTCCATCAGCAACTGAAAAGAGAAAGGACGAATCGAACTGACCAGAGCATTTAATAGAGGGTTTACAGATGATGAAGGGTTTTGGTAGTTTTTCTATTTCCTGTGGTTGTGGATAAGACCTCATCGATTTAAACAAAAAGAGTGAGACTAGAGGCTACATTTAATGTGTGCACAGCAGCAGGACCATACAGCTCACCTGGTCAATGCTGGTGTTTATCTCCCTATGGGGCTTCTCCCAGGCCCCTCTATCTCACTGCCTCAGCATTATCTTCTGTTCCGTCTCCCTAATGAGCCTATGTGCTTGCCCCTTTTTTCCAAGTCCCATTTGCAGAGACTTTTTGGAGCATTGAAAGCTATGCCAAGGAGAACGGCTGAAGCATTGACCATCGCATCTTTTAGAGCAAAATGGGGTAAATATATCAAGCAGTGTGTGTCACTGGGGTATGGGGAGAGTGCCAAGGCATTGGGATTAGTTTGGATTGCTCTGGCAGAGTGCTAGAACAGATATAATGAGCCCTTTTTCCTGTGCTTATGAACTTTGGTTCTGGGAGAGGGGATAGAAACCGACCAAAGTAACATTCTGATGAAGACTTATGCCTGAAAAACAAACCTGTCTTTTCTCACCCCCTTACACCCATTGTCTATGTCTAACATTTACAGTATTTAATTCTGGATTCCAATAACTAATATAGGAACAGGAGGAGGCCATTCAGCCCCTCCAGTTATATCATAGTTGGCACCTCAACTCCATTTACCTGTGTTTGCACCATATCCCTTGCCGTCCATACCCAACAAAATCTGTCAATCTCACTCTTAAAAGCTCCACTGACCCCTGGCATCGACAGCCTGATGGAGGGGCGGGGCGGGGAAAGAGTTCCTAATTTCACCCCTGAGCAGCCTAGCTCAGATTTTAGCGTTGTGGACCTCTTTGCTCTGGGACTTCCCCACCAGAGGGAACCGTTTCCCTGTTTCTACCCTGTCCAATCCTTCAGTCACTTCAAACGCCTGGATTAAATCCTGCTTCAACCTGTTCTCGAGGGAAGATGAAGCAAGTCAATGCAACCTGTCCTCATTTAACCCTTTCAGCTCTGATATTATTCTGTTCAGCACTGCATCCCAAGGCCAGTACATCCTTGCTGAGATGCAGTGTCCAGAACTGAATACTCCAAGTGGGGTCTGACCACTGAATACAGAACTCCAGACGGGTCTGACCAAAGCTCTGTATAACTGATGCATTACTTCCAGTCCCCTTGAGATCAAGGCCAACCCTAAAGTATATCTGTATATCCCTACCTGCCCCCCCCCACCCCCCATCCCCATATGATACAATACCCTAAGCTTTTGTCTTTGGGTGAAATCAAACAATCCAAAAGTCTCTTTTACCTCCCTCAGTGGCTCATTGAGATCTTCAAATGAGTAGCAACAGACAGCATACACTGTTACATTCAACCACTTTACAATACCTGTTGAAGTTAGCTGGGGCAGTCAGCCTACGAGCATTGCAATTGGTCTTGGCGTCCTTGGGTAACAGAGGAGGATCCTGACTATGATTCTCACTCCTGATGGAGGCACGCCCTTCTGAAAGTGTCCACGTGGACAACAAATGAGGAGTACAGGGTGCAGAGGCTCAGCTGACCATTCGCAACCCCCTCGCCAATAGTTTAGCAACAGCCTTGTCGAAGCTTAAACCACTGAGTACTGTTTCAAAGTGAAATGGTGACAGTGGAATATTACTCTAGCCATAGAATCAAAGCCTTCAGCTGAGGAGATTCAATTAAGAAAGAAAAATCGCTTCTTTAACTGTAGGTAATGATTTACTTTCCAGCTTGAAATACTAATGGATAAATACTTGAGAAGGAAACTGTTTTGCGTGAGGAGCGGGGTGATGGGAATAATTAGGTTATCTCTATCAATGAGCCACATTATGTTGTATAATTCCCTGACTTTAATCAAACAGCCCCCTCGCTTCGTGATTTTACAATACCTGAACATCCGAATCATTTTGCCCTTCCCCAGTTCCTATTATCACATCCTTAAGGAAATATTCTGGTTTTATCTTTATTGGATTCTTGCACAAGTGTTACAGGTGTCACTAGTACTTTAAAGGTGGATGCAGAGTCCTCCGTTAGTAATTCTACCACTTCCTCCTTGTTGATGACAGCATCATGTGTGTTTGGCCTTAATGAACCCACGTTTCCCTGAGCCACTTGCTTTAAATAGATTAATAAAAGCCGTTACTGTTAGCTCTGATATCCCTTGCAAGTTATTTTTCATATTCCTCTTTGGAACCTCGGATAACTTTCTTTCTGTCCTTTTGTTGTTTTTTCACAATACTGTCAATCTGCTGAATTTAACTTCCCTTCTACTCCATTTCTTTTATGTTCGATCCTTTCTCTTACATTCTTTTGTTGACCATGTTCGCTTACCTACGTTTTACTCCTTTCAGAAATCAGTACCGGTCTTCGGACAAATACTTTGAGTATCTCCCACACGAGCAGATTTTTCCTTTTTCTCCCCAGTTTAAGCCAAATTCATCTGATCTCCACTGGTTGGATTGAACTTTGTTTCCTAAGCATATTTCAATTTCTCCACAGTTAGCGAACCGAGAGCTGCTGAAATCCATTGACAGGGAGTTTTCAGGAGACGTGCGTGATGGAATGTTGGCCATTGGTAGGTAACACGTTACTGATGCAATCGTCAAGAACACTCCAGAACCTCAGTTTGACTTTCCAGAGAACCACCTCCCACCCTCTCTTACTGAGTCTCGCTTTCTCTTCTGATCTTATCCTCCTCCTCCCCTCAAACCCCCTCCCCCTCCTCCTCCTCCCCTCAAACCCCCTCCTCCTCCTCCCCTCAAACCCCCTCCTCCACCTCCCCTCAAACCCCCTCCTCCTCCGCTTGACCCTCCTCCTCCTCTCAACCCCCCTCCTCCCCCTCCTCTTGACCACCCTCCTCCTCTTGACCCCCTCCTCCTCCTCTCGACCCACCTCCTCCTCTTGACCCCCTCCTCCTCCTCCTCTCGACCCTCCTCCTCCTCTTGATCCCCTCCTCCTCCTCCTCTCGACCCTCCTCCTCCTCTTGACCCCCTCCTCCTCCTCCTCTTGACCCCCCTCCTCCTCCTCTCGACCCTCCTCCTCCTCCTCCCCTCGAGCCTCTTTCTCCTTCTCCTCCTCCCCTCGACCCTCCTCCTCTCGACCCTCCTCCTCCTCTTCTCGACCCCCCTCCTCCTCCTCCTCTTCCTCTTCCTTCTCCTCCCGACCCTCCTCCTCCCCTTCCCATTATTCACAATTATTCCCTCTGTAGGCCCAGGCTCCTTGCTACTTCCCTTCTTAAGGTGCCCTTCATTTGAAAGGAACACTTTAACCCAGCTTGGCATCACCAATCCACTCAATCAGCCTCACGCTCTCGGTTTACCCTCTTCCAGCTTCAATCTCATAACCTTTTGGCTTCATGCCCATTTTTGCAATGTCTCTGCGAATCACCTCAGGATTTTATCCTGGGCCTGTTACTGCAGAAAGAGACAGATGGGCCCGTAAAATTTACTAAAACCCTTTAACAAGAAGGAGACTGCTAATTCAGCTGGAAGGAGGATAAAAGTTGCTGTATTTTCATGGGTGGCCATTACCCGGAGGTGATGTTGAATTTTCCTCGTGTTGATGTCTTGTGGGGCAGCTGCAGTTTATGAAGGTTTATCCTCTCGCGTTTTCTCTTGCAGTGCAATGTGTGGTCAATCGCCCGGCATTCTTTGCTGAAAAGCTTTATCATTCCATGAAAGGACTTGGCACCAGTGACTCTACCCTCATCCGAGTTATTGTCACTCGCAGTGAGGTATGAATGCGTGTGAGGCAGAGAGTTTCTGTAGGATGCATTTTTTGGTGTCGGTTTATTCTGTGATCTGTAATGTGTGGCTAACTCGGTCAGTGCCAGTCATTTAACAGGCTGCACAAATCCGGAAAGTCCGAGGTTCAATCCTGATCTGTGCCCGGTTTATTGATTAGTTTGTGATCTAGAATGGACTTGTTATGATCTAAATGCACTCGCAGATTCAGTAGTAACATAGAGAATTGGGTAAGCATTTGAAAAGGAAACGTTTACAGGAATGTGGTGTAAGAGCAGTGCTGTGGGACTAACTGGGATAGCTCTTTGAAAGAGCTGGCACAGACACAATGGATCAAATGGCCTCTTTCTTTTGGGTCTGTGTTCCCAGCTGGAACAGTGTTGGGGATATGATCGCCAGAGAGCGGACAATTTATTAGGCTGGATTTCCAGCTCCAGGTCACTGTCCAGTGACTGGGGGGTGGGGGATTTAACCAGAGGTCAACCAGCACAGACTAGGAATTGAACTTGAGACTATCGGATCTATTACTTATTCCCCGCACTGTGGTGCATTCAGGGTTATGCTGTTATCCTCACTCCTCACATAACCCAAAGAAGCCCTCATCAATATAAAGTGCCCTCACCCCACTGAGGGATGAAGTGTTGTGAGTGAGTAACCCTGATACATGTTTCTCACATACATTGGATCAGCGACAACCTCCAGTTTATGCAATTATTGCCATTATGATTTTTTATTGGTGCATTTTATTTCACCCATTCTCCAGTCACCAGTCCTATTCTGCATCAATGCTGACATTTAATGTTTTTGTGGTTTGTATCTGCCCATTACCTCCATGGTATCTATGATTCATGTTCCCCTTGCCCTGCCAGAATATTCTTTGTTACTCTGCTCACTGTACAGCGCTGCTCATTCTGCCTTAGTGTCTGCTCAGTTAGTTTCCCTTCAGCAGAATGTAGCTTTCCACTATACAGACCAGCTATCAGACAGTCTGGAGTCTGTTCTTTTACACTATTAGAGCACAGGAATCACTTGTGACTCTTCCTGAACTGTTATTTATTTTCTCTCCTCCACTGTCCACAGATTGACCTTGTTCAGATCAAGCAGGCGTTTTGGGAGAAGTACCAAAAGGGTTTGCGTACAATGGTGGAGAGTGACACAAGTGGAGACTACAAGCGCATGTTGCTGTCGATTATTGGAAACTAATTCTAAAACAAATGCTTCTGGGTAACTTAATTAGTGCCTCTTAGTAATTTCACCAATCTTGAATTCATTAATGGAGGGAGAAAGAGACAATATTGCTTTTCTGATCATCATACTCTTTATAAATTTATGCTGTAGTTAAGCATCATATCTGCAGAAAGTAGCAGTTGTGATGTTGGTTGGATTGTCTTCTCCAGCCTGGCACTGAAGAGGACAATCTGCTCATAGTCACTTTCCTTAAAGGAAAAGAAAATCCAAGCTTTTGGAATAAGTTTCCAAAGCGCTTCTTAAAACTTATTTTGAAGCTATTATGCTTTTTACTTTGGGTCAGTAGTGATGTGGTCAATGTTCAGATGAAAGATGTTGTGTAATGGTTTGTGCTGTGTAGTGAAATCATTCTCTGAATTAGACGTTTCAGTCGATTCTGCTTTATACTTCACATTGTCTGGAGGCCCATGTTTTGTTTGTCCTACAAACTGTACGTGGCCCGTCAGTGAGGTGCAGACAATCTGGATTTCCAGTTTTTAACATTTCCCAATTCCTTACCTTAACTTGCCCTGAGCATGTCTGGACATCAGCACCATCGAGTAGCCTAGAGTTTTCATTACTACCTCATCAGTGCTCTCCTCTCATGAGATAGATTTCTGATCAATCTGATCAATCATCATGTTGAAAAGCTTTGTGTGGTCTAATGTGAAGAAATATTGTCTCTGAATCCTCTAAAATAAGAGTCTGTTTAAAAATTGGGAATATTTCTGAACAGTGTTTGTAGGACATTTGTCCCCAGTAGCTGCTGTGTTATTCTCTCTGTATAATCCTGTGTGGTCCAATAATTAGAATGTTTAAAAGATTGTACTCCCTGCATTAGTTAATGCATGAAACCTGTTCCCCCTCAAAACATGAAGCTGATCACAGCTCATTACTGCGGGTTTGGGTACTAATGGTGGAGATGAACTCCTTGTGCTGAGGAGGTCCCTTCAGCAGCCTTTGCCCGCACCTCCACTCTCCTCCATCTTATCAGGATTATGTTTTTCTTTGGCTAAATTCTGGTAAGTGATCCTCGGGAGTTGCTCAGATCTCCACAAGCAACGTGAGTGACAGCATCCTGGTTCACGTTGCCTGTGTACCCATGTACCCGTCCTCTGTACCCATGTACCCGTCCTATCTACCCATGCACTGCATTCTACTCAGCTTGGCAGCAAGGAGCATGTTATCATGTGGACTATGATGAATTGAAGAATTCTATATTAAAGCCATATATTCTTCTGCAACAATATAGCTCTAGTTTATGTAATACGTGCCTTGTATATCAAATGCAAATTTAGATTGTATTTTATATTTCTAGAATAGACAACAAAGAATATATACTTTGAATGTGATTGTAAATGTGTCCCTTTTACAATGAAGGTTCATGGGGGGGAGCTAAATGAATGGTGTCCCCACTGGGCCTGAATATAACAGTTGCCATAAATTGATATTTTTCTGTAAGTCTGGATATTCATGGACTGCCAAAACTCACCTGTGATTTTTCTAAACCTGATTTCCCTCGGTTTTAATTTCTTCCGTTCACTTGGTCAGATTTTGACCTGTCCTGGAGTAATCCTCTCCCCCACACAGCCTGAGCTTTGGTCAGATTAATTTCTGTCCCGCTTCTCACCTCTACCTGGGCCCCCAGATCAGCTGTCAGTCCTGGGCGGTGTTAAACTGGGAACAAAAACAGAAACAGAAATACCTGGAAAAACTCAGCAAGTCTGGCAGCATCGGCGGAGAAGAGCACAGCTGACGTTTTGAGTCCCCACGACCCTTCAGCAGAACCCAGACCTGCTGAGTTTTTCCAGGTATTTCTGTTTCTGTTTTTGTTTTGGATTTCCAGCATCTGCAGTTCTTTGCTTTTATCTCAGTGTTAAACTGGGAATGTGCAGTGATGGAGTCGCACTCCGGGACTGTGTGCTGTGATCCCGGTGATGAGCATCACAGATAAAACTGATCGGCAGACACGTTAGGCTTTTAATAAAGTGACAGTGCTCAGGGAAAACGAGAGTGCTCATGGCCCAGGAATTGTTCCTGGGAGCTTGTGGATGCTCTCTAGGGACCCCTGCTGGAAAGTATGGCAAGGACAGGATTTTGCTTGAATGTGATGTACCCTGTGGTGGATCAGCCTGACAGTGGACACTCCCAGGCTGTGAAACTTAAGGCTGAGTCCCTGCAGCAGGGGTGTGGCGAATTGGCTTCATCCCATAAGAGTTGTGGAATGATGCAGCCTCTAACTTGCCCTGAACTGTGAGCCACATTGACCAAGTTGAAATGTGAGTAACCTGTAAACTCCAACTTATCATTGTTCAGATTTTCTGCTTTACAGTTTATGTTGCCAAGACTCTCAATGACGTTTAAAAATGCCAATGTTAGTAAAATGGAATCACTGTAAAGTGCTCCAGTGATAGGAAACACTGAGCACCCCTGTGTTTTCTGTTCTAATGGTGGTTCAAATTCCCAGTCTAAAGTTTTGCCAATAGTTATATTAATGAAATAAAAATAAAACATCGATGAGCTGGAGCTTTTGTTTGGTTTATTTCCATCCTTTCTGTCTTTATCTGTGCACACAAGGGAGAACATCTGATAACCCAGGGTCAGGGTTATAGACATTGAGTCTATAACACAGGAACAGGTCATTCACTCCTAAACAGTTCAGCGTATACTCCAGGAGTCTCCTCTCACCCACTCTCATCTCCCCTATCAACATTGCTTTCTATTTCTTTCTCCCTGGTGTGTTTATCTAGCTTCCCCTTAAATGCATCTATGCTAATCACCTCAACCACTCCCATTCACATGCTAATCACTCTCCTGAATCCCTTACTGGATTTATTAGTGGCTATTTTGTATTGTGACCCTCAGTGCTCGTCTCCACCTATACAAGTGGAAACATCTCTATGTCAACCCTATCAAACCCTTTCATAATAAAGACCTCTATCATTCCTCTCCTTTTTATAGGGAAAAGTGCCTGTTTAACCTTCGCTGATGCTTATAACCCCCTCAGTTCTGGTGTCACCCTGGTGAATGTATTTTGTAGCTTCTTTTTATAATATGGAGGCCAGAACTGTGAACAGTGTTCCAAGTGTGGCCTAACCAAGGTTCTGTACAACTTTAACTGCTTTGATTTTCAATCATAATCCCTCTGGAAATGAACCCTGGTGCTTTGTTTACATGTGTCATGGCTTCATTAACCCGTGTTGTGGCCTGTAGTGATTTGTGTCTCTTTATTCTGAGATCACTTGGTTCCTCTACCCCATTTTGACCCATGTTTTCCACACAGGCTTGTTCTTCCTACCAAAATGAAGCACATTATCCATATTGAAATTAATTTGGCAGTTACATGTCCATTCTGCACTCTCTCTCACTCTATTTCTTCCCTCTACAGAAACCTGACTCCAAGGGCACAGTACAGGCCCCTCATGCTGTTCATGTTACTCTTATATGTGAGTACATGAGCTATTCACAAGGAGAGTCACTTCTCTGCCTACCCCTCTCTTAGCGCTGACTGTATTTGTAGACAAACAGAATGCAACGCAGCAGTTTGCCAATATTCCTTTGTACAGCTGAATTTACTCAGTGAGTATCTGGCACGTGTGGTGGGTGTAAGATTTGACGCTTGAGTCCGTGCTGAGTGAGCTGACCCTGATTGTGGTGTGGGGTGTGTTACAAATGGGGTCAACTCTTCTCGGAAGAAAGTTAGTGATCAGCATTCCTGCTTGCGGGCAGCACGTCTAGTTAGAACGAGACCAAATTGTGCTACGATGCACCATGTAGTTGAGTGGCTTACCAGCAGACACTGTCCACATTTAAGCTTGGGAGGTACTGCAGAGCGACCTGTGATTGAGGAAGGAAAGAAATAGACACGTAAAAATGGTGATTGAAAGAACAAAAATAGACAGCATGTGACAGTCTCAGCAAGCCAGGAGAGTCACAGCTTCTGGATTTTACAGATAATTGTATAAGATGTCAAGTACTGAATAACATCATCCCTGTCCATCTCCTTATGTTACACAGCAGAGCGAACAGTTACTAAGCGGTTAGTAACACGGTTAAAATGTACAGAATTCATTTGCTTTTCTTCCACACGTTTTCTTCATCTCCGCTGCAGTGAGGGACATCCCATCTTAATACCTTAGGCATTCTGCCGTTGTTGACCTTCAGATAGTGAACAGACTGGCACCGAGCCCAGGGCACAGGCTGTGCCCATGATCCTGTTACACTTCAAAGAATCAACTCCCCCCGACTTTCATTCTCCCTCAGGGAATCCTGGGATGCGAGTCTGCTATTTCACAAACTCATCCAACCTGCCCTCCAGCTTTGTTGGCTACGCAATTGTTGCTTCTCTTGGCCTGAAGTCGGCAGGAAATGAGAATGAACTCTGATCACCCCAGGTCCATCTGCCATGGGATGGAGAACACATTTTAACAGAGTGCCTGAGAGATTGTGAGTTAAATGATGGAACACTCTCTCTACTCCACTGAGACCAGAAATGGGAAGCAGATCTTGAAGCTGCTAAGAGAATCTCTCCCAGGAGACAAAAACTATCAAAAATGTATTTTCCCATCATCCCTGAAAGCAATGACCCACCCCAGGCAGAGATGCACTGCGAATTCTCGGGACTGAAACTTCCCCGAACGTGTGGGATTGCCCATAGCCTGAATCCCCATCCCCCCAACCCTACACAAACTCCTTTACCCCCCAGCCAAACCCCCCCTCACCAGGCAAGCACCCCTCCCCACTTCAAGCAGCTCCACCCCAAACAAACAAGGCACTGCACCCCTGAACCCCTCATATTAGGGTTACCAACTGCAAATAAATGGATTCCTGGAGATTTCATCACATGGCCTGTCCCCAACACTCCAGCCATTAGTCGGCCAACACATCCATCCTTGTGCTGTACAGCCTTCCTACGCCAACTGGAAAGCAAAAAGGACTCATTACCCAAATTGGATGATGTTTGACTATCAGCCAAACAGCCTTTTTATCCCATTTTCAACATTTTCATATCTGGTAAAGCGAAATGTTCAGAAAAAAAGGACTTTTTTTAATGTCCCTATGGTCAGGATATTGCCGTTGGCGTGCAGGGTTAAGGCCCACTCGCTGACTTGTAAAATGATGTCCCCACATCATCAAGCATCACTTCAACCTTTTGTTTGGCGGTTAAAAAAGTAATTAACCACATTAACAGCACTGGCCGTCCAATCTTAAGGTTGACAAGGCAGGAGAAGAGCCCAGGCGGCCTTCGCAATATTCAGGAAACCTCATCCACGGGCAGGATGAGGTTTCCTGAAGGGTTCATAAAATAAATGAATAAATTTTGCTGAAATCACAAACATGTCCAAGCTCATGTGACACTATCACATGAGGGGACATGTTTAAATAATGTTTTGCTTTGGTTATAAAAAAAGTTTTATCAACTTAATCTCCCTGAGGCGGCTCCGTGCCTCAGGGAGATTGCTGCACTCTTTTGTGTGTGAAAGAGGACAGGCCCCGACTCTATGGATGTTCAACCGACTTTAACATTGACAAATTGAGTTAGACACGTTCCTGGAGATTTTACTACCCAACCTCCCATCTCAATCATTCAGAACAAGAACAACGAACAAAGAAAAGTACAGCACAGGAACAGGCCCTTCGGCCCTCCAAGCCTGCGCCGATCATGTTGCCCGTCAACTAAAACATTTTGCACTTCCGGGGTCCGTATCCCTCTATTCCCATCCTCTTCATTTATTTATCAAGCTGCCTCTTAAACACCACTATCGTACCTGCTTCCACCACCTCCTCTGGCAGAGAATCCCAGACACTCACTGCCCTCTGTGTAAAAAACTTGCCCCGCACATCTCTACAGTTTTCTCCTCTCACCTTAAATCTATGCCCCCTAGTAATTGACTCTTCGACTCTGGGAAAAAGCTTCTGACTATCTACTCTTGTCCATGCCACTCATAATTTTGTAAAGTTCTATCAAGTCGCCCCTCAATCTCCGTCGCTCTAGTGAGAACAATCCGAGTTTCTCCAACCTCTCCTCATAGCTAATAACCTCCAGACCAGGCAGCATCCTGGTAAACATCCTCTGCACCCTCTCCAACACCTCCATATCCTTCTGGTAATGTGGTGACCAGAATTGCACGCAATATTCCAAGTGTGGCCTAACCAAGGTTCTATACAGCTGCAGCATGACTTCCCAGCTTTTATACTCAATACCCCTGCCAATGAAGGCAAGCATGTCATATGCCTTCCTGACTACCTTATCCACCTGCGTTGCCACTTTCAGTGACCTGTGGACCTGTACACCCAGATCCGTCTGCCCGTCAATACACTTAAGGGTTCTGCCATTTACTGTATAACTCCTGCCTGTATTAGACCTTCCAAAATGCATTTCCGGATTAAACTCCATCTGCCATTTCTCCGCCCAAGTCTCCAACCGATCCATATCCCGTTGTATCCTTTGACAATCCTCTTCACTATCTGCAACTGCTCCAACCTTAGTGTCGTCTGCAAACTTACTAATTAGCCCAGTTACATTTTCCTCCAAATCATTTAAGTATACTACAAACAGCAAAGATCCCAGCACTGATTCCTGCGGAACTCCACTAGTCACAGCTCTCCATTCACAAAAGCACCCTTCCACTGCTACCCTCTGTCTTCTATGACCAAGCCAATTCTGTATCCATCTTGTCAGCTCACCTCTGATCCCGTGCAACTTTACCTTCTGTACCAGTCTACCATGAGGGTCCTTGTCAAAGGCCTTACTGAAATCCATGTATATAATATCCACTGCCCTTCCATCATCGATCATCTTTGTCACTTCCTCGAAAAATTCGATCAAGTTACTGAGACACAACTTCCCCTTCACAAAACCATGCTGCCTCTCACTAATACGCCCATTTGCTTCCAAATGGTAGTAAATCCTGTCACAAAGAATCTTCTCCAATAATTTCCCTACCACTGACGTAAGGCTCACCGGCCTGTAATTTCCTGGATTATCCCTGCTACCCTTCTTAAACAATGGAACAACATTGGCCATTCTCCAGTCCTCTGGGACCTCACCCGTAGCCGGTGAGGATACAAAGATTTCTGTCAAGGCCCCAGCAATCTCCTCCCTTGCCTCCCTCAGTACTCTGGGGTAGATCCCATCGGGCCCTGGGGACTTATCTACCTTAATATTCTTCAAGGCGCCTAACACCTCTTTTTTGATCTCAACATGATCCAGGCTATCTACACACTCTTCCCTAGACAAATCGACCGCTAAGTCCTTCTCTTTGGTGAATACTAATGAGAAGTATTCATTTAGTATCTCTCCCATTTCTTCTGGCTCCACACACAGATTCCCACCTCTGTCCCTGAGTGGGCCTACCCTTTCCCTGCTCTTGCTTTTTACATATGTATAAAAGGCCTTGGGATTTTCCTTAATCCTGGTTGCCAATGACTTTTCATGACCCCTTTTAGCCCTCCTGATTCCTTGCTTAAGTTTCTTTATATTCTCCACAGGCTTCATGTGTTTCCAGCCTTCTAGCCCTTACGAATTTTTCCCTTTTCTTTTTGACTAATCTCACAATATCCTTCGTTATCCAAGGTTCCTGAAACTCGCCATGCTAATCCTTCATCCTAGCAGGAACATGCCAGTCCTGAATTCTTATCAACTGACGTTTGAAAGCCCCCCACATGTCAGTTGATTTGCCCTCAAACATCCAACTCCAGTCTAGATTCCTCACTTCCTGCCTAATATTGTTATAATTAGCCTTCCCCCAATTAAGCACCTTAACCCGAGGACTCCTGTTATCCTTATCCACCAGTACCTTGAAACTTACTGAAATATGGTCACTTTTCCCGAAATGCTCCCTTACTGAAACTTCGACCACCTGGCCGGGTTCATTCCCTAATACCAGGTCCAGTATTGCCCCTTCCCTAGTTGGACTATCTACATATTGTCTCGGGAAGCCCTCCTGGATGCACCTTACAAATTCTGCACCATCCAAACCCCTAGCACTAAGTGATTCCCAGTCAATATAGGGAAAGTTAAAATCATCCACCACAACAACCCTATTGCTTTTACATCTTTCCAAAATCTGCCTCCATAACTGTTCCTCAATCTCCCTCCGGCAATTGGGAGGCCTATAGTAAATCCCCAACATTGTGACTGCACCCTTCCTATTCCGGAGCTCTACCCATATTGCCTCGCTGCATGAGCCCACCGAGGTGTCCTCCTGTCGTACAGCTGTGATATTCCCCTTAACCAGCTGTGCAACTCCCCCACCTCTTCTACATCCCTCTCTATCCTGCCTGAAACATCTAATCCTGGAATGTTTATCTGCCAATCCTGTCCATCCTTCAACCAAGTCTCTGTAATAGCAATAACATCATAGTCCCAAGTACTAATCCAAGCTCTAAGCTCATCTGCCTTGCCTGTTATACTTCTCGCATTGAAACAAATGTATTTCAGACCCCCAGTCCCACTGTGTTCAGTCATTTCTCCCTGCCTGCCCTTCCTCTTAGTCCTACTGAGGACTGAGATGTGGAGAAATTTTTTCAAGTGTGAACCTTCGTAATTTTCTACCCCAGAGGGTTGTGGATGCTCCATCATTGAATATATTCAATACTGAGATTGATCATTTTTTGATCTCTTAGGGAATCGAGGGATATAAGGAGTGGGTGGGAAAGTGGCGTTGAGGGTCGTGACTGTATTGAATGGCAGTGCAGACTTGAAGGGTTGAATGATCACCCCATATTATTTATGTTCTCCAACTCCCGCTGTCTAGTCAAACAGCCTTTTTATCCCCACCTTTAACTAATAAATTATAACATTCAAAGAAGCGCAAATTATTCTTAAAGCTTCTGAGGATTTTTCTCCCAGGTTTGGGAGGTTAATCCTCAATTCCTGGAGACTCCAGAGGGAAATCCTCAAGGGTTTTCTTATTAGCAGCTGATGAACCACCCTGTTTTGTGATGTAGACGGGTGTTGTTGTGTTACTTCATCATGCACACACCTAGAATTTGGATGTTTACTGCACTTACTTATTTCCAATCAGTGAATGTGCCAATCAGTAATGCCCCTGAGCCCAGGCATCTGCTGCTGTTGGTTACTGATGTTAACTGGGGGTTGGCTGTCACCGAGGATTACCCTTAACTTGCAGACACCAGAATACCCAACACCTCTGACATGAGTTGCCATCGTCATCCCTGTGTGTGATTGTAATCTTTTCCCTCCTATGACTATCACAAAGGCCCAGATTTTGTCATTGGGTGACAGAGAATCAAGGAGAAGTACAGGGACAAGATCAGGGTTCGTATTGTCTGCGATTGATGCAGTAGCCATAGAGAGAATTCAAGGTAAAAGGAATGCCCATGAGTATTAGTAGGGGCGTTTATACAAGGGGAGAGATAAGGGACAACAGGAAAGTAGGGAACTCAGAGCGGGGTGGGGGCAGAACATGATGAGTTGAAATGGAGGTTGAAATCACTAAGCATTGAGAAGTCGCTCAGTGCAGAGGCTGAGAGAGGAAAGCAGCAAAGATTACAGCCACACAGGGATGCTGAGGGCAACTTATATCAAAGGTGTTCACAGGCCTGGGAATTCCATTGACTGTAAATTAATTGTTGGATGTGCAAAGCCCTTCCCATACCTACTGAACAAATGGTGTTCCAATATAAAGTGTGTTTTAATATAGTCCATCATTACAGAGTAAGATCCCACTGGCACCCCACAGAGTCAATCTCAATGATTGCAAACCCCTGGTGAGGAATGAGCTGATGGGTAATTACTTCCCTGTAAATAGAGTTGGATTAGTCCCAGTGGGAGAGGGTTGAGATTAGAAAATCAACTTCTTTGGGAATCTTCCACAATTGCAGGGTCGACAGATAGAGCTCTGAAACAGAGTAGCACATTCGACTCGAAACGTTAACTCGGCTTCTCTCTCCACAGGCGCTGCCTGACCTGTTGAGTAGTTTAGACTTTGTTGTGAATTACTGTGAGGGGCTAGGTTCCAAACGCTGCTTCTGCACAAGGAGGCATTTATCTGAGGATATCCAGTGTCACTAACTTTAGTAAGGACAAAAGCTGGAATTAAAGTTTAATGATGACCATGAAACCATTGTTGTAAAACCCATCTGGTTCACTAATACCCTTTAGGGAAGGGAATCTGCAGTCTTTACCTGGTCTGGTCTACATGTGACTCCAGACCCACAGCAATGTGGTTGACTCTTAAGTCCCCTCTGAACAAGGGCAGTTAGGAATGGGCAATAAATGCTGGCCTAGTCCATCCCATGAATGAATTTTTTAAAAGTATAACCTACACTTAATTTATATTTAGTTGAGTCCTGATCACATCTTAGTGCAGCTAATTCTCCTGCACCCGCTGCCCTCAGTGGGTGGCAATGAACAAAGGCATCATTGGCATAGAGTCACATAGTAGGATCAGGAGAAAACCATGTGCCCATTAAACCCGCTCGGCTACTCAACACCGGGTTCCAGCACTTTTAGTAAAGTAAAATTCTACAGCTTTTCCATAACTTATCCAATCTGATGAATAACATTCCAGTTGCTCTGGTGCACAAGGTCAGAGCAAGTGGGTCTCAGCTATAGACATGCAGCGTGATTTTAGATAGTGTTTCCTTCACAGGGTCCTTGTTCCTGCCCTGCCTCATCTTATTTACCACGCTCCGGCCCGCTGCATCCTCCGCACCCCCCCTCCCCCCCTCCACAACAAGGAAAACCCCAACTGACACCAACAAACACAGCTCTCCTCACACGAGGAGAGTGAGGAACGAGGGACTGGGGAATCTGGCTTCTACTCCTTAGCCAGTGACTGTGCCCAAAGCAGCCAAACAGCTGCTAACAAAACCTGGACCGCATTCCGGACAAGCAAAGCAAAGCAAACGATTATGGATAGGGGCAAGTGAACATCTGGAAGGCGTTGGAAAAGGCTGGAATACCGTCTAAAGTCAAAAAGGTCTCATCCTTGTCTTTGTAAGTTTCCATGAATTTTCAACGACTTGAGCCTTTTCTTTGATATTCCCATGACTTTTCTAGGTTTCCCATGACCCGCGGGAACATTGTCAATATGATTATGGCTGATCTTCGGCTTCAACACTCTTCCCCAGCCACTCCCCATTTCTCCTGGCTCCCCGAGAGACCCAAAACCTGTCTATCCCAGCCTTAAATGTATTCAATAAAGGAGCATCCATGACCGTCTGAGGTAGAGAATTCCAAAGATTCACCACCCTTTCAGTGAAGACATTTCTCCTCATCTCAGCCTTAACAATCAGCCCCTTATCCTGAAACTGTGCCCCCTTGTTCTAGATTCCCCAGCCAGCGGAACAACCTCTCGGTATCTCTCCTGTCACGCCCCTTCAGGCTCATGAACCTTTCAATGAGATCACCTCTCATTCTTTTAAACTCCAGAGAAGATAGATCCATTTACTCAACCTCTCATCATAGGGACAACCCCTCATCCCAGGGCCTGATTTAGTGAAATTTCACTAAACCGCCTCTAATGCAAGTTCGTTAAATATGGAAACCAGAACTGCACACAGTATTGCAGGTGTAGGCTCACCAAGGCCCCATATAAGTGTAACAAGACTGTTATTCCTGTACTCCATTCTCCTTGCAATAAAAGCCAACATGCTATTTGTTTTCGTAGTTGCTTGCTGGACCTGCGTGCTAACTTTTTGTGCATATCTCCCGGAACTTCAACCTTAACAAGTTTCACGCCTTTTAAAAAAATGTTCCTCTTTTCTATTCTTACAACCAAAATGAATAACCTCACATTTCTCCATATTTCACTCAGTCTGCCACGTTGTTATCCACTCACTTAACCTGTCTATATCTCTTTGCAACCTCTCTATGTCCTTCACACTGCTTGCATTCCCACCCAGTTTAGCAGATTTAGATACGTTACTGTCTGTTTGTGGAGCTGAGGGACCTGGGTGTATATGTGCAAAAGTCATTGAAGGTGGCAGGACAGGTTAAGAGTGCAGTTAATAAAGCATACAGTATCCTGGGCTTTACTAATAGGGGCATAGAGAACAAGAGCAAGGAGGTTATGCTGAACAAAAACAGAATTACCTGGGAAAACTCAGCAGGTCTGGCAGCATCGGCGGAGAAGAAAAGAGTTAATGTTTCGAGTCCTCATGACCCTTCCACAGAACTGATCGAATATAAGGAGAGGGGTGAAATATAAGCTGGTTTAAGGGGGGTGGGGGAAGAGAGAGAAAAGTTGGGGGGTGGTGGTGGTTGGTGTGGTTGTAGGGACAAGCAAGCAGTGATAGGAGCAGATCATCAAAAGATGTCACAGACAAAAGAACAAAAGAACACAGGTGTTGAAGGTGGTGATATTATCTAAACGAATGTGCTAATTAAGAATGGATGGTAGGACACTCAACGTACAGCTCAAGGGGTGGGGGGGGGCATAAAAGATTTAAAAATAATGGAAATAGGTGGGAAAAGAAAAATCTATATAAATTATTGGAAAAAACAAAAGGAAGGGGGAAGAAACAGAAAGGGGGTGGGGATGGAGGATGGAGTTCAAGATCTAAAGTTGTTGAATTCAATATTCAGTCTGGAAGGCTGTAAAGTGCCAAGTCGGAAGATGAGGTGCTGTTCCTCCAGTTTGCGTTGGACTTCACTGGAACAATGCAGCAGGCCAAGGACAGACATGTGGGCAAGGGAGCAGGGTAGAGTGTTAAAATGGCAAGCGACAGGGAGGTCTGGGTCATTCTTGCAGACAGACCACAGGTGTTCAGCAAAGCGGTCACCCAGTCTGTGTTTGGTCTCTCCAATGTAGAGGAGACCACATTGGGAGCAGCGAATGCAGTAGACTAAATGAGGGAAATGCAAGTGAAATGCTGCTTCACTTGAAAGGAGTGTTTGGGCCCTTGGACGGTGAGGAGAGAGGAAGTGAAGGGGCAGGTGTTGCATCTTTTGCGTGGGCATGGGAAGGTGCCATGGGAGGGGTTGAGGAGTAAGGGGTGATGGAGGAGTGGACCAGGGTGTCCCGGAGGGAATGATTCCTACGGAATGCCGCAGTTTTTTGTTTTTAACTCTGAGGTTATGCTGAATTTGTATGAGACTAGTTTGGCCTAAGCTGGAGTATTGCATCCAGTTCTGGGCACCACATTTTAGGAAAGATATGAACCCACTAGAGAGGGTGCAGAAAAGAGTCATGAGAATGGTTCCAGGGATGAGGAACTTCAGTTGTGAAGATAGGTTGGAGAAGTTGGGACTGTTTTCCTTGGAGAAAAGAAGGCTAAGAGGAGATTTGATAGAGGGATTCAAAATCACAAGGGATCTGGGAAGAGTAGATAAGGAGAAACTGTTTCTACTCGTGAAAGAATCGACAATGAGGGAGCACAGATTTAAAGTAATTGGCAAAAGAAGCAAAAGCGACATGAGGGGGAAAAATGAAGGCAGAGTGGTTTGGGCCTGAGAGTGTGGTGGAGGCAGGTTCAATTGAGGCATTCACAAGGGAACAAGATTGTTATTTGAAGAGGAAGAATGTGCAGGGTTTCAGGGAGAAGGCGGGAGAATGGCACTAGGTGAATTACTCATTTAGCGAGCTGGTGTAGACATGATGGGCCAAATGGCCTCCTTCTGTGCTGTAACAATTCTGGTGATTTGTCCAAGTCATTAATATAGATTGAAACCCCAGCACTGATCCTTTGCTGCTCCAGTAGTCACCGACTGCCAACTTGAAAATGCCCCATTTCTCCCTACTCTCTGCTTCTTGTCCATTAACTAATCTCCTATCCATACGCTACTACATCACCCCCAACTCTTGAGCCCTTATGTATGGCCCCCCTAACAAAAGCCTTTTGGAAATCCAAGTATACTATATCTACCAGTTCCCTTTTATCCACCCTAGCAGTTACTTCCTCAAAAAACTCTAATAAATTTGTCAAACAGGATTTCCCTTTTGTAAAACCATGTTGCTTTGCTCTGATCATACTCTGCTTTTCTAAATACACTGTTAAGACTTCCTTAATAATAGATTCTAACACTTTCCGGATGACTGATGTCAGGCTAACTGGCCTTTAGTTCATGTTTTCTCCCTCCCTCCTTTCTTGAAGTGTTACATTGGCTCACTGAGAAACATAGAAAATAGGAGCAGGAGTAGATCATTCAGCCCTATGATCCTACTCTGCCATTCAATATAGCCATGGCTGATCCTCTATCTCAATGCTGTACTCTCACGCTGTCTCCATACCCCTTGAAGCCTTTAGAGTCTAGAAATCCATCTATTTCCTTCTTAAATATATTCAGTGACTTGGCCTCCACAGCCTCTGTGGTAGAGAATTCCACAGGTTCACCACCCTCTGAGTGAAGAGGTTTCTCCTCATCTTAGTCCTAAATGGCCTGCCCTGTGTCCTGAGACTGTGACCCTTGTTCTGGACTCCCCCAGCCAGAGGAAACATCATCCCTGCATCCAGTCTGTCCATCTCTGTCAGAATTTTATGTTTCAATGAGATCCCCTCTCATTCTTCTAAACTCCAGTGAATACAGGCCTAGTCGACCCAATCTCTCCTCATACAACAATCCTGCCATCCCATGAATCAGTCTGGAGAACTTTTGCTGTACTCCCTCTATGGCAAGTATATCCTTCCTTAGGAAAGGAGACCAAAACTGCACACAATACTCCAGGTGTGGTCTCACCAAGGCCCTGTACAGCTGCAGTAAGACATCCTTGCTCCTGTACTCAAGTCCTCTCACAACGAAGGCCAACATGCCATTTGCCTTCTTAACTGCTTGCTGCACCTGCATGCTTGCTTTCAGTGACTGGTGAACAAGGACACCCAGGTCCCTTTGAACATCAACATTTCCCAATCTATCACCATTTAAATTATACTCTGCCATTCTGTTTTTCCTACCAAAGTGGATAATTTCACACTTATCCACATTATACTGCATCTGTCATGTATTTGCCCACTCACTCAACTTGTCTAAATCACCTTGAAGTCTCTTAACATCCTCCTCACCACTCATATTCCTGCCTAGTTTTGTGTCATCAGCAAATTTGGAAATATTATATTTGGTTCCCTCAGCCAAATCATTGATATATATTGTGAACAGCTGGGGCCCAAGCACTGATCCTTGTGGTACCCCATTAGTCACCGCCTGCCACTCTGAAAAAGACCCATTTATTCCTACTCTCTGTTTCCTGTCTGATAACCAATTCTCAATCCATGCCAATATATTACCCCCAATCTCATGTGCTTTAATCTTACACACTAGCCTCTTATGTGTCCTGTTATCACATCCTTTATAATAGACTCTAGCATTTTCCCTACCACTGATGTTAAGCTAACTGATCTTAATTCCCTGTTTTCTCCCTCCCTCCTTTTTTAAATAGTGGGGTTACATTTACCACCCTCCAATCTGCCGGGGCTGTTCCAGAATCTGCAGAATTTTGGAAGATGACAACCAACCATTATCTCCATGGCTATCACATTTAGTACCCTGGGGTGTAGATTATCAGGCCCTGGGGATTTATTTCCTTTTAGTCCCGTTAATTTCTCCAGTGCTATTTTTTGGTAATCCTAATTTCCTTCAATTCCTCCTCCTCACTAGGCCTTTGGTTCACTAGCATTTCTGGGAAGGTGTTTGCATTTTCCTTCGTGAAGACAGGACTACAGCGGTTGTTCAATTGCTCTGCCATTTCTTCTAGTTTGGACTGTAAGGGACCTACATTTGTCTTCACTAAACCTTTTCCTTTTACATACTTACAGTCCACTTTTATGTTTCTTCCAAGTTTACTCTCGTACTCTATTTTTACCCTCTTAATCGATCTCTTGGTCCTCCTTTGCCGAATTCTAAACTGCTGCCAATCCTCAGACTTGCTACTTTTTCTAGCAACTTTATATGACTCCTCTTTGGATCTAATACTATTCTTAATTTCTTTTGTTAGCCATGCTTGCGCCACTTTATCTGTTGTGCTTTTGCGCCAGAAAGGAATGTATAACTGTGCAATGCATACATTCGTTCCTTAAATATTAACCATTGCCTATCCACCTTTCAATGAAGTCCCCCAATCTATCATAGCCAACTCATCCCTCATACCTTCAGTTTCCTTTGTTTTTATTTAGGACCCTAGTTTCAGATCGGACTACTTCACTTTCCACCCTAAAGAAGAACTCCAACATGTTATGGTCACTGTTCCCTAAAGGGCTCTGCACAACAAGATTATTAATTCTCATTGCACAATACCAAATCTAGAACAGTCTGTTCCTGAGTTGTTCCTCAACATAATGGTCTAATAAACCATCTCGTGCGCACTCCAGGAATTCGACTACAGTATTATTGCTAACTTGGTTTGCCCAGTCTATATGTAGACTAGAGTCATCCATGATACTGTTACATACATCTCTAATTTCCTGGTTAATGCTGTCCCCTACCATACCACTACTGTTTGGATACCTATAGACAACTCCCACTAATATTTTCTGCCCCTTGTTTCTACTTAGAAAATCTAGATGTACAATCAGTCTGGGGGGAGATAAGTCAATATCCTTTCTCACGATTGCACTGATTTAATCCTTAACTAACAACCCCACCCCACTTCCTTTTCCTTTTTACCTGTCCATCCTTAATATCAAGTATCCTTGGATATTCAGTTCCCAGCCTTGGTCACCCTGCAGCCATGTCTCCATAATCACAATCATATCGTACCCGTTGCATCTATTTGTACTGTTAATTTGCATACCTTATTGCAAATGTTCCATGCATTCAGAGTGTCTTTAGACTTGTTTTTTTTTAAAACATATTTACACACACTTCTTGTACTATGGCCCTATTTGCTGCTAGCCCTTGTTTCCTTCTCTTGTGTCTCCCCGCTCAGGTTCCCATTCCTCTGCCACTCTAGTTTAAACTCCTCCACAGTACTAGTCTTGACAGATGATTTTGGTGACTTTGCATTAGGTGTTTCTACTTGTTTTGAAGTTGGATCTGTAAACTTTGCCCCAAAATCTTGATATCAGTGTCCAGGTGATGGCGTTGGTCTCTTTAGAGGAGTTGGGACTTGTCTCATTGGGACAGAAGGATTTGGTGGCTGATCTACTTCCTCGACCTCAAATGATCTCTTCAAAGTAAAAACAACACTTTGGACTTTAGTGAGGGTTGACTGCATTGAACTATGCAAAGCCAACAAAAGGCAAAAGCGTGCAGGATGAATACCCCGGCGAGGATATTGGTCCCAGTCCTGCTGGGGTGCAACCCGCCCAGCTTGTACCGATCCCATCTTCCCCAGAATCAGTCCCAATGCCTCAGGAATCTAAATCCCTCCCTTCTGCACCATATATCCAGATATATATTCATCTGGTCTATTCCCCTATTCCTGATCTCGCTAGGATGTGGCACTGGGAGTAATCCTGAGGTTACTGCCTTTGAGGTCCTGCTTTTTAATTTATTTCCTAGCTTACTATATCCTGCTTTCTCAGGACTTTATTCCTCTTTTTACCAATGCCATTAGAACTGATATGGACCATGACCTCTGGCTGTTCACCCATCCCCTTCAGAATGTCTTGCAGCCACTCAGTGACATCTTTGACCAGGGAGGCAACATACCACCCTGGTATCACGTCTGCAGCCACAGAAACATCTAACTGTTCCCCTTACATTAGAATCCCCTATCACTATTGCTCTCCCACTCCTTTTCTCCCGTGTAACTGAGCTACTCATGGTGCCATGGATTTGGCTCCTGCTCCATTCCTCTGAGAAACCATCTCCCCCAGCAGTATCCAAAATGGACAATCTGTTAGAAAGGGAGATGGACCAGGGGACTCCTGCACTACCTTTAGTGGTCACCCATTCCCTTTCTGCCTGGGGCCATTGCAGAATCTAGGGAAGTCTGAAAATCATAACCATGGCATCTATCTTTTTTAGAACCCTAGGGTGTAAGTCATTGGGCCCTGGGGATTTATCAGATTTTAGTCCCTTGAGTTTCTCCAGTACTTTATCTCTGTTGATATTAATTTCCTCACTTTTATTAGCCCCTAGGTTACTCTATTTCTGGAATGAAATGTGTGTCTTCTACTGTGAAGACAGACACAAAATATCTGTTCAATGTCTCTGCCATTTCCTCATTCCACATAATTTCTCTCATCTCTGCTTCTAAAGGACAAGTGTTTACTTTAGCTACTCTTCCCTTTTAGATGCTTAAAACAGCTCTTATAATCTGTTTTCACATTTTTGGCTGGTTTTCTCATATTCTATTTTTCTCCCTTTGTATCAACATTTTGGTAGCCTTTTGACAGTTTCTAAAACACTCAATTCTCAAACTTACCACTATTCTTTGCAACAGTATAAGTTTCTTATAATCTAATACTATCCTTAACCTCCTTTGTAAGCCATGGTTGAAGATTTCTGGTTCGGTTTTTGCTTTTTGATGGAGTGTACTTTCGTTGAACATTTTGAATTGTTTCTTTAAGTGTTTCCCATTGTTTATTTACTGCCATAACGTTTGGTCTATTTACTCAATTAACCGTAATCATTTCTCCTCTCATACACCCAGGTAATTGGCTTAAGTTCAAGATTCTTGTTTGTGATTGGAGTATGTCGTTTTCAAAGTTAATGTGGAATTCAATTGTATTTTGATCACTATTTCCCAATGGGTCTTTTGCTATGACATTACTAATTAACCCTACCTCTTTGCACAATATTGGATCTAAAACAGATTTATCCCTTATTGATTCCACAACATATTGTTCCAGGAAACTATCATTAAAGCATTCTGCAAACTCATCTTCCATTGTCAATTTGAGCGGTCCAGTTTATACATCCTTTGTTACAAGCTCCAATAAGTTCTTGTCCGATGCCCTGTTCAATGGCATAACTACTGTTAGGTGGTTATAAACTACACCCACCAGCGTTTTTTGACCCTTGTTATTCTTCCAGGCAAATGAAGTTGTCTGATCCCAGTGCACGTTGGCAACACCGACTAGGCATAGATTTATTCTTTTCCAGTCAGTTGTGGAAACATGCTGAAATATTTAGTGAAACTGAGATAAATCAGGCAAATCACTTAAAACCCGTGCTCAGACTGCGACAAGTCATCAAAAATCGATCATTGCATTTTGCTCAGTGTTCAAATCTTTGGAACCAGTTCACTATGACATATGGGGCTGTAACCTGCTGCACTATCTTCCCAACACTCAAACTGTGCTGCATTTTGATCCACAATAGTGCAGTGCCCTCGTACACCCTTATTGTAGCAGAAATCCTTTTGTCTCCAAGGCCTGTATTTGCAACCAGGTCAGAAACATATGTGCCACCAAACAGTTTGGTGAGAGCCCTAGGCATTCATGTGAGAATGGTTCCAATGCATTGTATGCTATGGATATAATACAAATAATCTAGGCTGAGATTTCAGTGTAGCATAGAGTACTGCACTGTCAGGGGTACCTTCTCCCAGGTGAGTCGTTAAGCTGAACCCCTACATACTTACAAAGGCAAAAATACCACAGATGCTGGAAATCTGAAATAAAAACAATATGTTGGAAATATTCAGCAGGTGAGTATGACACGAGAGAAACAGTTATGTTTTAGGGCTGGTGAGCAGAATCCTGCCTACTCAGGCGGACATTAAGGATCTTATGACACAATTCAAGTAGCAGGGAATTCTCTCAATGTCCTGCACAATATTCAAGCACCATTTACTGGGAATTTGCTGCACACAAACTGATCACTGCATTTAGCTACATAATAGTGACTGTGCTTCACAAAAATGTCAATGGCTGTGAAGCCTTTTGAGTTTAACAGGCAGCATATAAGTGCAAGTTCAATTACCACTTTTTGACAGAATGGTTTTTATGGATTGACATCAATGTCAAAGTCTCAAAGGAATGGTTCATGTTTCAGAATACCAGATTTTAATAAAGGGTTTGGAGGACAGAGCATCACACCAGAGCTAAAAGGAGATATTGGTCCACAACTTTCGGGAGACTTGTCGCATTGTAATAGCATAACGTCAGATCGAATTTTGAACAGCACGAAACAGGAACTTATAGATAGTGGCACAGTGGTAATGTCACTGGGCTAGTAACCCAGAGGCCCAGGTTAATGCTTTGGGGATGAGCTCAAATCCCACAATGGCAGCTGGTGGAATTTAAATTCAATTAGTTAAAAGAAACCTGAAATTGAAAAGCTAGTCTTCACAATGAAACTACCATCGATTGTCATTAAAAACCCATCTGGTTCATTAATGCCCTTTAGGGAAGGAAATCTGCCATCCTTACCCAGTCTGGCCTGTACGTGACTCCAGATCCACAGCAACTCTTAACTGCCCCCTGAAATGACCTAGCAAGCCACTCAGTCCAAAGGCAGTTAGGGATGGGGCAACAAATGGTGTCCTTGCCCACATCCCAAAGGATGAAAAACAATTATCCCAGTCCATATTTTCCTGGGGCTTTGGCACCACTGCACTGTTTGCTTATGATAAGAACAGTCAGATGGTAATCAAAGTTCTGCCCTCATTACTATCAATGGCAATCGTAAGTTCCCTGCATTCAGGCCACTGTTACTAAATAGAACAGCCGAAGTAGCACAGCAGCGGCATGACTGATTGTTTCAACATCACTCTGTAAAACAGAGAACTGAAATCAGATGGGTCCGAGTGAAGAGTCTCACCTGAACTTAGCCGTAATGACCATCATCGACAGCACAATCCTATCCCAACTTAGCAAACAAATTACACCTTGATCAGAATTCAGCTGGAGTATAATGAATAGCACAGCTCAGTAATCAATGCATACGCAGCAACTAACGCCCATCTATAATCATACTCAGGCTCCAGACGTGTATTCGGAATATGTGAATGATGCTGAGACCAGCTTCGAACACCAATTTTGTCAATCATCTTTAAAACACAGGGTGGACCAATTTGTTGACAACTATATTTTAAACCCATAGTTTGTGCAGTCTAAATCAACTGATCAATTATTTCTCATGCAGTATTTATGAATTTCCATCTGTCACAGAAGCATCTGATTACTGGTGTCAACTATGAAAATATTTTGATTAATAGCTAAAAAGACCTCTGCTCAACGATGGAATCAAACCTTCCTGATACTGACCCAACCAGTAAATGGTCCTGCTTATTCACCTTTTCAAATTAGTTTAATAAAGATGTCCAAGATTTATGGAACTTATAAAGAATCCAGCCCTCCCCTCAGATATGATCAATTATAGGAATTGGGTTTCACTGTTACTAACGCATTTTATGGGCACATTTATATTTCATTTGTTTTACAGAAATCAAACGTCTAATAAACCTGGAAAAGCCAATTCCTTGTGATCTCAAATTGGCTGAACTCATAGGGACAGCAGAAGGTCATTCAATGCCTCCGGCGTGATCTGCCATTCCATTAGATTGTGACTGAGCTGTAACTCAGCTTCATTGATCACACGTGCCACCCCACCCACCACCCCATTGATCCATATTTTTACAAAGTTGATGAGATTATAGTCTCTTTATTTTCAAATAAACTGGGGTGATGAAGGGGTCATGTGACCTGTTCCAAATTCTGCCTGATAGCAAGTCCATGTGGCAAGGTTGCTCTCTGGACCAGGCAACCCAAGTCAAGAGACTTGCTGAGCAAGGTGCAAAGTTCTCACACTTGTAGACATATTAGTCTCCAAGTCTCTTAGGGAGGTGTTAGGAATGTCAGGTTTTATAAATGGTTATACTTTGAACTGTGTAATTCAAAGACAGAATTGAATAGGGGGGTCTAGAGGATATCTAATTAGCATTTCTACCTGGATACAAGCTCACGTGATTCACATTGACAGAGATGTTCTTTGGGAAGGGGAGAATCCATGCAAAGCCATTGTATTATCGGGTTACAAAGATATCCCTGAAACTCTCAGTTCGTCAATGTCCAGCCTTGTAAGAGGTAGAGAATAGGTGATAGTGGCAGCTGGTCCTACACCGGAAGCAGACAAAATGCTGACCCTATGAAGAGACTGAGTTTGCGAGAATTTAAAGGAGATTGGAAGATTTGCCTTGCTTGGGCTAGATGGAAGGAATCTCCCCTTAGTGAAAATCAGTTCTGGGTTTAGATGTTACCTGGCTGAGAAAAAAAAAGGAAAGTAGGCCATTGGTAGCAGATAATTATTTGGGACTGATTTCGGGAGAATGAAATGTCTACTTAAGGCACAGCATAACGTATAACTGTGCTGGAGGATTTTTAGTCGTTTTAAAAGTTAAATTCCGTAGTTTAGAGTGTAAGCTGCCTACAAAATTAGTCTTTAGTCAATGTTGCATTTAGTTTATTACAGTAAAGGTCTTAAAACCTAAATATTACAGTGTGATCCTTTCAATCGATCACTGGAAATTCAAGTATCTTTTTACAAGTTATCAGTCTCTACAGGGATTGTAATATCTCTTGATACTCTTACCCAAGAAAAATCTTTGTCTTAAAAGCTCTAACTGTTCCAGCATCAAATACATTTTGGGTGAGTGTTCCAGATTGCACAAACAAAATCTTTCCTGGCATTACCCTTGAATGACCAGGTTCTAATTTTAAGATTGCGCCCCTTGTTCTGAGCTCCCTCGCACAGGAAAGAGCATTTCTACCCTATTGAATCCTTTTATTATTTTAATAGCCCTCCAATCTCCTAAACTCAAGGCAATACAAGTTAAGTTTATGCAACCTGTCCTCAATTTAACATTCTAAGTCCTGGTAACATTCTGGCAAATTCTTCTTGAGGACTGATATCCAACTAGTTTGCAGTCGTCAGATATAAATTACTAATATAACTCAAGCCAAAGAAATCACATCATTAGCAGAGGGGTCAGTGTGTTGACCATTGGCTTTGGTGATTATGATTCATGGCAGTATATTGTTGATCAGAAATTTGACAAGTTATGGAGGAAGCAAATCAACAAGATTGGTGTAGTTTATGAAGTAAACCTGGAAAATCTGGGCAATTTTCCAAAAGATAGTCTAACTGTCACAGGAAAAATGGCTCAATTTGTTTAGTTTGTGAACAATATCACTTTGATCATAGATCTGATGAAAGCAGATGCTGTGGGCAGAGACGCCAATCTTTCATCACTATCAAACTAAAGGATATGTGGCTGAAGAAAGGGAGGACAGGATTATGTTCCATTGTTAACTGAAAGCAGCAAAACTTGCTCACCTACATTGGGAGGAGGAGACAGACATCCAATGTGAAAGTGGAGCCAAACCATTCCTCACATCTCGTCACCCCAGCCATCATTTTTGACAGTGAGACATGGATAATAAAAGTAGCTCAACAAAAGATTCACAATTTCAACATATTCTGCTTGTGGAAAATAGTGGGTATTAATAGACAAGCACGATAATAAAATGAGAACAAATTATAAATAGAGGCTGATAATTGAGAAAAGACAGCTACAATACTTTCAGCGTGTTCATCAACGTAATTAGAACTTTAAAGAGCTATTTAATTACTCAAACTCTCCTGCTCATCACGGATGGCTGTGAGGTACCCTCATCTATGTCTATATTTAGTTAGGTTAATTGTTGGTTGAGGGATAAATATTTGCAAAGATGCCAGAGAGTTTTCCTGCTCTAAGAATAACTCATCCACCTGAGTAGCCTGACACCGACTTTGGTTTAATGCTCCATCAATTAGGCAGCACCTTCAGTACTGCACAGGAATGTTAGCCGAGATTATGCACTGAAGACTCTAGAATTGGACTTGAATCAGAAATTGACTCAGTGGCGAGAGTGGTACCAACTGGACAAGGTTGACACCTTAAATGCTGTGGGAAAGGAGGATCATGACATCCTCGTGCCAATGTTTTGAAGGCATACAGTGCTATTCTTAACGTGGGCCAAAGTTTCACATACAGCATGCAGGATGCAGAATGAAGATTGTGTTCTGAAAGGAACTATTTCAATTTTTGTGTACAAGTTGGTCACAAAACGCAAGTCAAGATGCAAAATATTTTAAGTTGCTAAACTTAAACTCCATTATAATTAGACATAAAACCATCAAATGTAAAGCTACTGATCTGGAGCAGAGGCAGAACTTTCAGGAGAGGAAGAACAGTGGAGAAAATCTATCCTCAAATCACAGTATTTATAATCTTTGTCACCTCAGAGCAGGAAGCATCATGTATAAAACAATGAATATATCCATAAAAATTTAACACTCAATGAAAAGTTAGCACTCATATTGCAAGTTAATGAACTCTGATCAAATCAACTCAAGGAGCTGACTGAATGCCCCATTTACCTTGGAGAGACTGAACATTACTCACACTTTCAGCAGCGACAGTGAAGGAACTTTACCATTTTCAACAGAGGAGAAAGAATAAATCCACACCGTCCAATAAAAGCAGTGACCCATACACAACATTTATTGTGTACTGTCTTAGAAAATATTTAAATATTTCAGAGCAGGCATACAGCTTCCAGCTGAGACAGACTTATGTACATGTGCTCATGGCAAACAAAAAGGGGAGATGACTTTTTTTCCCCCCGATGATGGATGTTTTAAGTTTGGCAGGGGAGAGATTGAAAAATGAATCAGGTCGTAAATAATGCAGCCAAGTACTGTGACAATCAGTGTCATTATTAATCGAATAAAACATTACCTTTTTGACACGATGTATTTGAACAAAGCAATCTTATAAAAAAATTAACATGCAACCTTGATTTGACACTGCCATCACAATCCTGTTTTTAAATTGGGCCATAGCTTGCATCGCGTAAACAGAAACATGTCAAAATGCCTGAAGCTTTTCCACCCTGGGGTTGGTGCAACATAAGCCAGTCGAATACTCACAATGCACTAAAAGGTACCCATTACATTTATGTAACCCTAGGATGCTGTCCTGTACATTATAAGTCTATATATTAAATATCTGCAAAATGAAATAACATGCATACACAAATTACACAGCTAAGCTTTACAAACTTGATATGAATCAAATGTCTTTCCATAATGTACAAAATTCAATTAAAAGTACCTTTCAATTAATATTGTGTGTGGGCTATTAATTCAAAATACATGTTAAAACTTAAAAGGGACCAGAAATGTCAATTTAACAGCAGCTGGGGTTCTATGGGTCAGTGTCTTCTTTCTGGGTTAAATAGCTTTGGTTTCTTTTGAAGCAAGAACGTTCCTACAAACTACGATGCAGCAATTGTAACACAAGATTAATAACGTCCAATAGAAGGAATAAAGCTGAGGTCAGCATGTTACCAGGCCCTGCCATCCAATAGATTTATTTTGGCATTTTCTAAATTTAAAATACATCTTTTTGCAGCCTCAATTACTTTTTAAGACCATTCTACCATTTAAAAACTTGTCTTTAGTAGACATTACGAAACAATGTTCAGCAATAAATAGTCAGCTCTTCGGCATTAACTAGGGTCTCTGTTCAAATTCTGATTGGAATTGGCTAAAGCTATTCAAGGAGGATTCTGCTTGTAAACTTAACAGGTGTTGAAGTTGATGGGCGTGAGATGCTATTCTAGATGTGATTTAGTGAAAACAGTAATGTCTTTCCAAGGGCCCAGAAGTCTTGAATATATGCTGCATGCACATGAATCTTCATCTACCACAGGCTGTTCTCTCAAAAGCAGGATGGCTTTACCATATCTGATCATTTAAAGGTCATCAAATTTGTTCAGCCATTCAAAAACATATGGATAGATCGTTTTGGCCAAGAAACTGAAGCCATTTCAGAAGCTGTGATTCAGGGAAATTTCAGACAATGTGAGTATGTGAAGGGGAGACGGTCACTGTATGTTGCTGTTGCCAGTTCCATTGTTCTCGTTAGTATTTGTCGTGTTCACTGAATTGATACCATCTTGCTGGGGAGCATCTTTCCGTGGAGGCATTCGCTCATTAATCCTGTCCAGGCCCTTAGCTTCTTCAAAACTGCAGATTTTGTGCTGTGGCGAGAATCCTCGGATTGCTTAATGAAATGCAGAATAAACGAGTAAGTGATGGAAATGGCACAATAAAGTAAATTTCTTAGAAACAACAAACGGGCTGCTCAAAACCAGAGGTATTGGGCAGTTTTAAGAATGTTTTGATTATCAGTAAGTGAAGCATTTCTGTCATTTGCTCACCAACATAATAGTCTGTCAGCAGACACTGTTCCACTGTTACTGTAGAGAAAAACTGCACTGAACACCAGACGGAGAAAACTACAGAGCACCCAAGTCCTATTGAAGCAAGCTGCCTGAGAACAATCAAGAGAAAACTACAGTGCATACAAGGGCTGGATTTCCCCATAGCGTATTGGGGTAAGTAAGGTTTCCCTGCCCTGCAAAGTTCACCAAAACAGTGGAATAATCTAATGAGAAGTTTGCCAGAGAAGCAAAGTTACATCTAGTATCGGAAAGTTGTCATTTTTCTCCATCTGTCATGGCTACAAGTGTGTTTTATAACCAAGGATTCTTCTATCCTGCATCACCACCACTCTCCCTCACCCAGTGAGTGAAATCAGGCATCAGCAATCATTGGAAAGGCTTTAGTTTCTTCCCTTTAAAAAAAGTGTGTGAATTAGTGCACTTTTAATTAGTTTGGTATGGGTTTTTGCATTTGCAATCAGAAGTTAGAATCGATCTTTAGGATCAAATTCCCAAATATGCACTGGGAGCCTCGCAGCCATCTTCTGTTATGCACAGCCAGCTGGGACCTATTGTATATCATCTGGCCCAGAACGGTGCTGGTAGGGCAGCAAAGAAATGGAAGCAACTGACTTTAAACACAGAGGACTATGTTGGTGAGTTTGATTTCAAATAATGCTACTCAAAAAGAGACAGTTTTTTTTAAAAAAAGGTAGAGTGGCTGGCTCCGTGGTTGCATGATTGCTATCTTAAGGATGTGTTAACAGAGCTTAGACTGGTACATAAGAATTTGGTATCAGCAAATTTAAGAATTTTTGAAAGATACTTAACTATTTGATAAATATACCAACGTCCATGTAAAGTGTAAAACAACACTGCACTTAAACGACTTTATAATAGACATTTTAATTGTTATCAAAGGGAAAATAAGCATCTATCGAGTGTAACACTGTTATCTTACTTGAAGACAGTTGAAAAGATCAACACCAATATGTAGGGCTTCCATCAGATTTACAGTTTAAAGTCTATCACCATTAATCTTGCACAACCAGGCAGATGATGTGGTGTGAACCAAATACTAATCTACATAAAGAAAAGGAGCAACCTTGTTTCACAGATTGTAAGTAAGCTGAAGGCCTATTTCACTACAACTCACATTGGTGAGATATGCAGGCAGCTTATTTGGGCCAAATATCTACTGGCGTTTTACAGTTCTCAGTTGGTTTGCCTGATTTCTTCAGGCAAATTCTGATGCATCAGTTTGTTCCAGAAGAAATCATAATTTAGTCAACTGCATATTCAAAAAGAGTTAAGAAAATGCAAAAATTTAACCATCTTTTGTGATTGAAATTGCCCCAATCCTTCCCCCTCATGTTTATTTGAGCATTCCAAAGTTGACTCCACAAATGCTGCAACACCCAACACTGCCCCCTAGTGTGACCGAGCTCAGCCACTCCCTGGACCAGCTCACGGGCCCATTGGGAGGAGCAGGATCCTCACTTTTTAACCATCCACTTTCGAAACAAGCAGCGCAAAGAATTCCTGAGGCACAGCTCAGAGAAAGCCCAACTGCAATATCCAGGTTAGTTTCAGAAGGAAAAAACAAAGATGCTGGAATGGGAAATCCCTCTTCAGCTCACTTACTATCAAGATGGTGGCATACTCGACTTCAAGAATCAAACAGAAGCATGCAAAATGTTTCAGCATTCACATGCAGTAACTTCAAACATTGGAAAGACTTCACTCTAACATGCAGAAATCAAACCAATGAAACATGCTATATATAAATTGACAAAACTGCTAATGAAATTATTCAGATACCAACTCACTTCCACAATATTACCTTGTACAAGTGAGACTAAGCCTAACTGACCTTTGCAAAGCAAAAAACACAATATTCCTCAAAAATATTCTATATTCACAATAAAAATGAGTGATAAACCAATTCAATTCCTGCTTGTGCAAGTTAAGATACACCCAAAATCCAATCATTTTCACCCTCCTCTCCCCTTCCCCACTGCCCGCGACCCCCCGACCCCCCCCCCCGCCCCCCCCCCCGCCCCCCAAACTCCGCACCACATCTGATTGCTGACACACTGGGCGTACCTTCATCAGCCTCAATTGCCTCAACTGTGGCTGTACAGAAGTGAGCAGTTGCATGCAAAATGAATGAGAGAGATGAGTAGCGTAGTTTTTCATAGAAATAGCAAGGAACAAACAGCAGCATAACATATTATCCCCAGTCAGAACTGTAATGAACTCCAGATTCAGAGCCGCAGCTTTAATACACAAAAGCATTAATACACAATATAGGAAAGAGAAGTTTCAACAAACAATGCACAGTTTACCATTCATTCAAACCACAATTAATACTGATAATTTAATGCAAAACAATAAGGAAATGAATCATTTCAGCTCTTAAGTTTACTTTCGCTTTTTTATCTTGGCCTCAAGAGAAAAAAAAATTGATAATGGCTCAGGCATAATTTTATACTGAGAAGATCATGAGTCTGTGGAACTCCTTCCCCAGAGAGCAGTAGAGGTGGGGTCATTGAATATTTTTAAGGCAGTGTTCAAGAAATTCTTGACTAACAAGGGAGTCAAAGGGTATAGGGGGTTGGCACAAAGTGGCAGTGAGGCCACAATCAAATCAGCCATGTTGTCACTGAATGGTGGAGCAGCTCAAGGGGCTGAATGGCCTACTCCTGCTCTTAGCTCAGATATGTACATATTGTGCCAAGGGGCAAGTAGTAACAGAACTGAGAGTTGTGGTTTAAAAAGAAAATTGGGACAGATCTGTGGGACGATTTATGTTGGGTTGATTTGGGCAATGTTGTCAATTGTTGTGACTCCAGGATATAAAAGTCTGCAAGGAGATAGGTCCAATAAAGAATAAGGGGGAGGAATGCAAGATTTTAACAGACAGGCCAAATAGCTTATCGCAAACATTTGTCAATTCTCCCTTCATCGTTGTTGATACATTTTTTAGCCTGTATGAAAACATTTTGAATCATTATGTTCATTAATGTGAGGGACATTAGTACTGGGGAATGGAACGTAACCCATTTCAGGGATCCAGTGCCAAGCATCCCTGAAGACAGAGTAAAGCTCCCTCTACTCTACCATATCCACAACTGCTTCAGACTGAAACACGGAGGGGCAGCAAGAATTCAAAGGTATCCAAGATTACGGATTTTGTGGCTCATTTTCAGCCCTGTCCACTTGTCCCACTTCAAAGCTGGAGTAGTCAAACAAAGAAGTCATATTTAGAATTGGGATTCAATAACAAGATATATAGGCAGCGCTGAAACAAATCAATTTAATCAAAGGTTTCATTGGGTGTGAACATCAAACTGCATTCTCTGTGGTTAAGAAAGTCGAGAGCAGCATGATACAGGACATTGACTTCTGCTGTAAACACCCTACTAACCAATAAATATAATTTAGTCAGCTCACACCAAGCTTGTAGGCTCGAAAAGTCCCTTTTAATGTCCGAGTAAAAGCGCTCCAAACTTACTTTGTGTATTCCTTCTACCTTGATCCTAATTAAGAAGTTCAATTATTTTACCTTCGAGTTTTCTACCCTCTTCAAGTTTCTGCTCTCTCACTAGGCTCTGGTAGCTTTCCAGTACCTCATTAAATTCTATGTGCAAGCTTAGGAATTCAATGCTGGCAGATTATTCATCTGCAGAGGCATCACACTGGATCATGTCCTCAATCGATGCCTAAACGCATGCACTTTTCAGTTAGAAAGCAATCAGATGAAGGAACCCTGGATATTCTCCCCCCCACCCCCCCCCACCCAACCTCTAGAGGACATATACACCAATTGCCACTCTGGCACGATCAATTAACTCCCCATGGAACAGAAATTTGATCTGGGATCTTCATATGCGTACAGCTTAGTACTATTCTGGGCAATGTCCAAACATCCAGAAAAGGATTCTAATTTGCATTAGCAAATGCAAGCAGCATCAGCAACTTTCGAAGAGGACTTGGTTTTAAATTATTCAGCCATTTGCAGTTTTCTTATAAAAACACATAGTACAAACATCTGTCGTGCATCAGTAAGTAGAAGTTATATGATTAAGTACATCATAATGCAGCCGTCTGATAGTATAAATTTAAAATGTATATGTACATGCCAACAGAAATAGCACAGGAAATCAAATTTGGTTTCACCACCAGTTTCTGAACCAGTTAACTCCCTCTAACATTATTCAGCTTCCGGGAACCAGATCTTTTGCCTGTTGAATGCAAAGACACACCATCCACCTAGGGGATAGCCTCATATCCCCATTAATATTATCACTAGTTTCTAACCTGCCTCTCGGGAAAGGATTTGCATTTATATAGTGCTTTTCATGAACCAGGACGTCCCAGAGTGCTTTACAGCCAATTAGGTAATTTGAGTGTAGCCAATGTTATAATGTAGGGAAATGCGGTCACCAATTAGTGCACAGCAAAGTCCCACAAAAAGCAATGACATACATGATCAGATAATGTTTTCAGTGATGAGGGATAAATATTGGGCAAGACTACAGGGTTAACTTCCCTTCTCTTTGAAATAGTACCATAGGATCTATGACATTCACCTGTGGGGGCAGACCTCAGTTTAAGGTCTCATCTGAAAGACAGCACCTCCAACAGTGCAACATTCCTTCAGTATGCACTCGGAACGTTGGTTTAGATTCTGTCTGCAAGTTTCTGGAGTGGGACTTGAACCCATAATCTTCAGATTGAGAGGCAAGAGTGGCATTATAGAGGCACAGCTAGCATAGTATTTCCTGAATTAAATGTAACCATTTTGTTGGAAGGACCTTATTTACAGTTTTGGTCCCCAGCCCAAGAAGAACATAATGACTCTGGAGAAGGGTAAAAGATCTTCGGAGCTTAATGTCCTAGCCTGAGGACAGTAAGCTACATCGACTCAGCACCCTGGGCACACACAGAGGGATCTAATCCAGGTGTATATTTTTAATGCTACAGCTGCCATAAGAAAAGATATGATAGGACTAAGTAGAACTAGGGTCCAGCCACATAAATTAGAAGGCTTGAGGTTGTTAGGAAACAGAGGTAATTATATTTGTCAGTGCTAGGAATGAGTTTTAGCTTTTTGTTTTGGGCAATGGTGTCAATTATTGAGACTCCAGGGTATAAACGTCTGCAAGGTGAAAGGTCGAATAAAGAATCAGGGGAGGGAATACAGGATTTTAACACAAGCCAAATAGTTTCACTCAAACATTTGTCAATTCTCTACATCATTGCTGCTACATTTTTAATCTGTATAAAAACATTTTGAATCATTTTTATGTGCAAGCTTAGGAATTCAATGCTGGCAGATTATTCATCTGTAGAGGCATCACATTGAATCATGTCCTCAATCGATGCCTAAATGTATGCACTTTTCAGTTGGAAAGCAATCAGATGAGGGAACTCTGGAAATATTTAGGTTTGATTTGTATTTCTGAATCTATGTCTTAAAAAGGATCAAATTGAGTTCTAGTTTCACTTTAAAAGGTGCTTGCGTTTCTAATGAGAGTTTTATGACTTAAGTTAGGCAAACACATAAGTAGAAAAAAAAAGTGCTGTTGCCTAGCAACAGGGGTTCAGAGAAACTTGTCCCTCCCACAGGCGCACACACAAAAACTAAAGAAACAGCAGTTTTGATGACAGCTGCCAAACAGAAGCCACCTAGAAGGGACAGATAGCCATCCCAAACTAAAATTGGTTGAAAGTAGCTGCCAGAGAGACTGGAGCAAAAAGGACAGATAGCAAGTCCCAAGCTAAAGAAAACCCCAAGAATTCGGGGGGGGTGGAACAGGAGAAAGTCCCAAGCAAGCCTTCTAGTCAAAGGAAAGACAGAAAGCTGCGGAAAAGGCCCTGTTAAGTGAAGTTAAGAGTGACGGGCAGCGAGAGGCTCCAAACTTCAAGTTTAAAGCTTCAAGCTTAAAGAGGTAAAGGCTTGAGAAGCCAGAGAGAGAGACAGCGAGAGAGGAAGCATGGAAGACAGCTTGAATGTATGTGGTGACCCAGGGGAGAGGAACATCAGGAGAGTTCAAAACCCTGGAGTGAATCCTTGGGGGAGGCGTTTGGGAGAAGATTCCAAAGTGAAGCCTTGGAAACCCTCGTGTGAAAGACAGAGTGCAGAGAGGCTGGTTGGCTCACAGTGTAGGGGGCTGTTGAGAAGAGATCCATAGCATCTGATTGAGGTGGCATTTGTCACTTGGTTTCAGAGTGTGGTGTGTCTGACCACAGGGTGCCATAGGTTTATCTACACATGGGCTGCAGCGGTTCAAGAAGGCAGCTCACCACCACCATCTCAAGGGCAACTGGGCAATAAATGCTGGCCCAGCCAGCAAAGCCCACATCCCACGAATGAATTACAAGAAACATGGACTGTGCACTTACATTAAAATATGAGAGAGCTTTTGTAACTTGTGCTATCCTTACAAATCTGTATATATCTGTAAAGGTATAGTCATGGGTTATTACTATATTGTAATATAGTTCATCTTTTCTTGTTTAATAAATGTTTGATTCTTTTGTTACAAGTTCACTAGCTGACTCCGGTGACTGTTCAGTAGCCACTCCACGTATCTAAACAGACAAATTAAATGTTAGGATCTAACAAGCTGGGTTTCACCCTGGGATCAGGCTTGTCTAAGGGTAATCTCAGCTGCAATAACAAGGTGACGCTAGAGGTCTACAAGTTTTAATTCCCCTCCACCACCCTCCAACCCCAAGGCTAAAGGTCCTGTAAAGTGGGGTTCTAGAGATGGTGAACATGATTTTTTACAGCAACATCCAGGAAGCTATTAGGATTTATGGGAACACAGGAGTTAGCACAGCACATGGAAGGGGGAGTGAATCATTCTGATAATTAATGGGTTTGAGGCCACCCAGGACTTGTCTGATTACTCGAGTTCAGAGGGGATTCTTTAACTCCTGAATTGCTGATGCACTGACCATAATTTTCCAGTCTTGCTTAGACTCGGGGTAGTACCAAAGGACTGGAGAATTGCAAATGTTACACCTTGTTCAAAAAAGGGTGTAAAGATAAGCCCAGCAACTGCAATTTAACTTAAGCGGTGGAGAAGTTTCTTGAAATGATAACTAGAGGCAATATCAACAGTCACTTGGGCAAATGCGATTTAATTAAGAGAAGCTCGAGCAAGTTAGTTAAACTCAATTTGTTAAGGGCAAATCACGTTTAACTAACTTGCTTGAGTTTTTTGATGAAATAACAGAAGGTAATGATATAGTATACATGGACTTCCAAAAGGTATTAATAAAGTGCTGCACACAACAGGCTTGTAAGCAAAGTTATAGCTCATGGAATCAAAAGGACAGTGGCAATATGGATATGAAAACGGCTGTGACAGTAGTTGTGGTTGTTCTTCAGGCTGGTGTTACCCACAGATCAGTGTTAGGATCCCTGCTCTTGCTGATGTATATTAGCCACCTAGACCCAGGGCACAATTTCAAAATTTAAGGACGATACAAAACTTGGGAAGTATTATGAACGGAGAGGCATTAGTGTAAAACTTTAAAGAACATAGGTTGATGGAAATAGACAGAACCGGCAGATAAAATTTAATGTAGAGAAGTTTTGGGAGAGAGAGTATAAAATGAAGATAAAATGAAGGGTGCAACTCTGAAGAATGTGCAGGGTGTATGTGTGCATAAATCACTGAAGATGGCAGGACATGTTGAGAGAGCGGTGAATAAAACATACAACATCCTAAGCTTTATTAATAAGGTCACTAAGTACAAAAGCAAGGAAGTTATCCTAAGACAAAAGCAAAAAACTACTAAACTTGGACAAAACATTGGTTCGGCCTCAGCTGGAGTATTGTATACAGTTCAGGACACCAGACGTTAGGAAAGATGTGAAGGCGTTAAAGAGGATGCAGAAAAGATTCACGAGAATGGTTCCAGGGATTAGGAACTTCAGTTAGGTAGATAGATTGGAGGAGTTGAGATGGTTTTCCTTGAAGAGAAGGTTGACAGGAGATTTGATAGAGTTGTCCAAAATCATGAGGGACTTGGACAGAGTAGATAGAGACTGTTCCCATTGGTGGAAGGATAGAGAACCAGATTTTAGGTATTTGGCAAAAGAACCAATGGCAACATGAGGAAATACATTTTCATGCAGCAAATGGTTAAGATCTGGAATGCACTGCCTGATTGTGCGGTGGAGGCAGGGCCAATCAAGGTATTCAAGAGGGAATTAGATTATCGAAAAGGTAGAATGTGCAGGGCTATGGGCAGGTGGGGGAGTGGCACTGGGTGAATTGCTCCTTCGGACAGCCAATACAGACACAATGAGCTGAATGGCCTCCTCCTGTGCTATAACCGTTCTATGATTCTATGAATTGGCTACAGCTCTGTGGCCTTCTACCTCTTCCGGCAGGTGGAATTGAGTTGCTATGAGGGTGAAATCTGCCAAAATGAGGAGAAATGTATGTGGGCCTGACAGTCTTTCATTGGCATCATGCTTCCACTGACCCTTTGAAGCAGCAGTTGTTCGTAGACCCATATCCCTGCTTTTTGTCTGTAACCTGTATGACCCCATCCTCAAATACCAGCTTAAAATTATTTATGGAACTTATTTCCATCACCTTTCAGGAGCAGCATTCTAGATCCCAACAACTTCAGTGAAAATAATTCTCCCCATTCTCCCCTCTCGACACTTTGCCAATAATTTTGTATTTGACTCACAACATACAGAACAATCTTCCTCTACCTACTTATATCAAAATGTTTACCTTTGCCCAACCTCTCCTCATAACTGAAGTCCCTCATTCCTAGCAACATCCAGGTAAACATCCTCTGTACACTTTTTCTAAGCCTTTTACATCTTTCCTGAAGCGTATTCAGAATTGTCCACAATACTCCAGCTGAGGCCTAACCAGTGATTTATAAAATGCTAGCATTGCCCCTCTGCTTTTATATTCTCTTCCTCTGTTTATGAATCCAAGAAACCCATATGTGTTTTTATGCATCTTTTCTACTTGCCCTGGCACCTTTAAGGATCTGTGTATATGGACACCAAGGTCTCTCTACTTAGCTTCATTTTTCACAGTCACTCCATTCATAGTATATTGGTTTCCATGTTACTCTTCCGAAGGAGCACCTGGTCCTCAACACAAATATAGAGATACAGGAGTACAGTTCTCTTAAAATACAAACTCCACTGACTACATGCAAAAAGAGTTAATTATAAGTCAGGACCTGCCATTGCAGCAACTGTTTGAAAGATGAACGTACTGGCACAAACACACATGGGACCAAACAGCGATCTTACACAACAAATGCTTTTGACACAAAGGAGGTAGTTTTAAGTTTTCACATAATTGAACAGCAAGCTCATTCAGTGGTGCCAGCAAGAAATTACCCCACACTAAGGAGCTTTTGTTATCGTTTAATGTAACATTGTAAAATAAGCTTTAATTAAAATAGATTTATTAGCTGGTAAAATTGACAATTTATCAAATAGAGGTGAACTGCAAAAGTGGGACATTGGAAATAAAGTTGGAAAATGCTGGAAATATACTTTATATATGCTGACTGATATCCTGTAAGAAGCAACTGAATGTTCCAGGTGTAAGAGACAGGGCCTTACTGACTTGACTGGCTTGCTGTCTGTTTTCAATATTTTCTGCATTGTTTTCACAACTACTTACCATGTTGGTGTTTATAATTCAGGGAAAGTGAAGTTATCATATTAGATGTTTATATCCATCACTTTAAAACCCAATCTCCATTTTTGTGATACAAATACTAGACAGAATTTCAGGAACTATTCCAATAAGCAAGATCCCATATAAGGAAACACTGACCATGGCTTGGACCAGACACCAAAGCACATACCGACAGACTGGGTAACGTGGTCAAACATTTTATCAGATTTATTTTAAACTAACTTCCAGTCTTTAGGTTTTTGCCCTGTATTTTCTTCAAGAATGTATTTGCTTTCTAAAACTTAGTGCCACAAGAGCAAATTTTATTCCCAATGAACAGAATCTAACATTGGCAGCAAAGCAGAGAAGGATTGTTGGGAAAAAGTGAAATACAGAGAATGTTGGAAATCTGGAACGAAAACAGAAAATGTTGGAAACTCTCAGAAGGTCAGCAGCATCTGTGAAAGAGAAACAGAGTTACTCTTTCAAGTTGACTATCTTTTGTAAGAACCGGTCATTGATCTAAAACGTTAACTCTATGTTTCTCTGTCCACAGGGATTATCGGGGGTGAGGGGGTGGTGAAACCACAGATTTAGATGCTCCGCAACAATATTCTGAAAACAACTGCACATCAATGAAGCCAACAACCATTTTGAGGCCTGGTTTCCATTCCACTATTTTTGTTCCTTCTCCAGCCAAGTTCATCCCCAACCCCCGCCAAATTCTTCCCACTTTTCTCAGGCATAGTTCTGTGGGTGATGGCCCCTTAAGATATCTCACCCAAGCTGCCAAAGCTTGTGGGTGAACCCAGAAGTCTTGAGAGGCCGTGAGGTTATGGATCAGGGGTGGGGAGGCATCACAACCAGGCCCATTCTTTCATACCTCTGGATGGTGAGTAGGAGCGGAAAATCTAGGCTAATCTTGTCTGAGCAGAATGAGGGGCACCAGATTGATTACATCAACTTTACAGTCGCTACAGCTGAGTTCAGCACAAACCTGGGACATTCCAGGTGTACAGCTAAGCTGGGTAAAACCTCGGAGGCATTTCAGAGAACTTCTGAAGAAAATCTTTATTTAGAAGTCAAGCTAAGGGGCTTACTTACAGGGACAGTACCTTCATTTAAACAACTGGCAACCTTATTATTAATTATTAATTAGCCAACACAATAAAATGAAGCAACTCTCACTGAAGCAGTCACACTTTTTGCTCTTGGTTTTGCGAGGTATGGCTCTTCTCTCTTCTAAAGTTGGTGGAACATTGGGCGGGGATCAGAAGTGTAGGTGACATGTCAAAAACTTAAGTGTATGTAGCATCACTTTAAAGGCACTTGTAAACCCCAGTCACACGCATTCCATTACATTCAAAGAAGCATGCTCAACAGCAGCCTTTTACATAGTTTCTTTAATGGTCAAAGCAACTCTGCAATAGGAGAGGGAGTGCCCCATTGGATTCTACCTCCTTTATATTACAGGGCAGAAGCCAGAGAACAGAGAGGGTGGCCTGGCAACTGTTGACCTTTTCCTGACGAATAGGGAAGGTAGATATAAGCCAAAGGGTTGCCCTGTGGAAGGAGCCCCCATGCTCAGCCTGCTCGTGGTCGCCATATAGGGTGATGAGAGTCTCCAAAAGACCTCATCAGATGATTCTAGTGCCCCTGGAGACAACCACATCACCTTATCTACATGGCGTTTGGGTTGCCATTGGTAGCAGCACTTGGAGAGGTACTATGGGTGACTTTATAATTCTGAGCACAATAAGCTATTTTAAAGCATCTAGTTAATTTTTTTGCCTTCAGTTGTGTGCTCTGTGGTTTAAACCAGCTTTCCATGCTATTATTTGCAATCCAAAAGTTAATAAACTAGTATTAAAAGTAAAGCATAGTCGGTCACGAGGTTTATTTCAAACCCCACACGTTGATTTGGAAAAGCAAGCTTTCATTAAATCTCCAAATGATAAATTTTATTTGTGGTACTGTTTGGATTAGACAAACGAATGGTTTAGCAACCATGTCTGAAAGTAGGAGCGATATTAAGATAAATGTTGCAGACAGACAATTTGGGTGAGACTGTGGGGATGATTAGATGCTGTAAATGCAATCATTGAGACTCCAGTGTCAGTGCAGTCATCTTAAATCACTGGTGTCAGAGTTCAAAACTTTTCACATCATGCTCCTCACACACACATTGAGTACTAGATAGGGGCGGAGTGGAAAAAAATATCGGGAGGGGGAAAACAATAAAACATTTTCCCCCCACTATACTTTTTAAGAATTCTGTAAACAATATAGAGGTGGGAAGACAGGATTCAACTTAAATCACAAAATAGCTTCTTTTCCCTCCCCATCAAGAACATGTTGCATTATTCAATTTCTGCTTAAATAGGCAACAAAAGCAGAGCTTAACAGATTTAAAAGAACATTTAGGTTTATTCCCTCACTGTAAAAATCTGGAGAGGAAAGAAACTGCACAACTAGTCCTTAGCATGCTTACACGTAATATCTATAATGGCTCGCATCGCTTTGGAGACCTCCAGTTTTAACTGAAATGAATGGGAAGTTGTTAAAAAAAAATTTGCTATCTGGGCTGCATTATGTTGAGTAGAATAAAAACAAAACACTGTGGATGCTGGAGATCTGAAACAAAAACAAAGTGCTGGAAAATCTCAGCAGGTCTGGCAACATCTGTGGAGAGAGAAAGAGTTAACGTCAAGTCCAATATGACTCTTCCTTGGAATATCGAAGAGGAGTCATATCGGACTCGAAACGTTAACTCTGTTTCTCTCTCCACAGATGCTGAGATTTTCCAGCATTTTCTGTTTTTATATCATGTTGAATGGAATTGGGTTAACTCTTGGTTACAGTCTAGTTGATCACTGTGTACAGCTCTAAGCAATGGTCTTCATTAATTACTGGGAAACAGCTGCAATCACAGTACAGTAAACAATAGACACAAAAGTCTCTGCCTGAAATGTTTAAAGTAGCTTAGAAGTTCAGCTTCAACATTTGAGCCTTTACGATATGTTTCCAATATGGGTTCTGATTTCTTTTAAACAAATTCCATCTCAGGATTTGGATATTGCTGGCAATACTGGAATTTAATGCTTATCCCTAGATATCCTGCAGTACCTTGCTAGGCTATTTCAGACAGCAGACATGTACAATGGTGTTGGACTGAGTCACATAAATGTCAGCACAAGTCAACGTGAAGAGGCTCCTGCCCCTAAAGAATATTAGTGAATAAGCTGTGCTTTAACCACAATCCAACTGCTTCATGACCACTTTTACAGACACCTGATTATTTCCAATTTTACAAAAAAAATGAATTCAAATGCTCAAATTGCTATGATGAGATTTGAAATGATGCCAAAGATAAGGTCATCCTTCGGCCCATCCTGCTTGTGCCAGCTTTGAAAGAGCTTTGTAATTAGTCCCACTCCCAGCTCTTTTTCCATATCCCTGAAAGTTTCTCCTTTTTAAGTATCCAATTCTCTTTTGCAAATTACTATAACACCTGCTTCCAACACTGTTTCAGGCAGTGTACTTCAAGTATTCACAAACTCACTGTGCAAAAAACATTGTCATCTCCCTTCTGGTTTATTTGAAATCTGTACCCTCTGTTTATTGACCCACTTACCAGTGGAAACAGTTTATCCACATTTACTCCATCCAAACCTTTCATAATTTTGAATTACATTAAATCTCCCTGTGACCTTCTTTGCTTTAAGGAAAATAGTCTCAGTTTCTCCACATACTGATGTTCCCCTCTCCTGGTAAAGATCTAGTAAATCTCTTCTGTACACTCTGAGGCCTTCAACATCCTCCCTGAAGCGTGGTGCCAAGAATTGGACATAATACTCCAGCCGAGACCTAACCAATGATTTGTCAAGGATTACACAACTTCCTTGCTTTTTGAACTCTTATGTTTCTGTTTATAAAACAAGGAACCCAAATGTTTTCCAACCTCTTGAGCACCCAATTTTAATCGCTCCACCAGTGATGGCCACACTTTCAAAAGCTGCCTAGGACCTAAGCTCTGCAATACTGTCCTGACCAATCTCACTTTCCTCCTTTAAGACACTCTTTCGACCAAGCTCCTTATGTGGCTCACTGTCGTATTTTGTTTTACAATGCTCCTGTGAAGCATCTTGGGAGGTTTCATTATGTTAACAATATGTGCTACATAAAACAGTTGTTAAAAATAGGTTTACCTCATTATCTTATCTTTAAAGATTTGTGTATCTCTCTGCTCCTGGACGCCCTGTGTTTTTTTAAATTGAACCATTAATAGGTTAAGCTTTGATGTCGTTTCCCTCTCCCCACTCCCAAAACTACAAATGTGCAACTCATTAACTGGTCTTGGCAATTGATAAACATGTCATTTTATTGTATTGAGGGGTGCTTAGTTCCATGTGTTCAGCAGGGGTTGCAAGCATAAAAAGAGATTAAAAGACGGATACAGGGGCAGTCAGTCAGCTTGCTCTTTTTAAAGAAAACAGAAAGTTGAGGGCAAGGAGCAAAGGCTGACAGATTAGAATGCAAGCAGTAGTTAGTCAGCATTTTGTGTCACGGTAAATTAACCCATTGATGTGAGGAATGTAATATTTTCATTATTTTGCATTACTGCATGAAGCAAATTGTATTGATTAAATTAAATAGACCCATGTTGACTTGTTGCGTGTAAAACAAAGGACCTCCAGCAACAGTGCATGGCCTCATCTTACTAAGCGATGACTTCTTCCGTCTGCAAAATAATTGAAGAAACTCATGCAGAAGGCACGGAAAATGAAATTGGTCTTTGGCAGTGGTGCAGAATGTGCTCATAGCGAATTGGTACTTGTTTTACACCATGCTCAATTTTCTTTATCATTGATTTCTATCGGAAAGAAAACCAGACTGTCCATTTACTGTGAGCGCATTTCACACTACTGGTGAAGACCAATTCTGCACCTATAATATCCAATTTAAAATGGCAAGGAGGGACACATAGTTATACAGTAGTGTAACCAAGAGGTGTAAATAGACATTGTGCAGTGTGGGGTCAACTCCATGTGCATAGTCTACTTACTGGAGGCATCTGATGCTCTGTACCACAAAGTGCCCATGACTGACTTGAATATGTATTGATTGGTCTTATCACTCAGGGAGGTCATATCAGTTCTAAATGGAACTCCGACGAGTGCTTAGATACTTGCTCTGACAAGGAATAGCAATTAACTAAGATGCAAAATTTTCCTTCTCCTTACAAACATTACAGAAACAAATTTAATTCCTACAAATAAAAGTTTGCCAGTTATTATATAAGAGGACAGATACACTGGTATAAATAGGAAATAGATTTGAAAGAAAGATCTGATTTGTATAGCTGAACAATCACTATACTTTTGAAACCAATTTATGTTTACAGAACCTGGGAATGTACACTTGTGAAGTCTGGTCATGAGTTCAGTAGTGCAGGGTAAATGTAATTTTTCATTGCAAGTCCAAATTTATAGATCATCTGATTTCAGTAAAGTGTAATTCGGACATTAAAAATGTTTAATAACTCATTTTTGTGAAAAAAGTCAGTGTGAGCAATCACTAAGTTATTAGCACTGGGAAGAAATATTTGTGCTTACATATCACACGGAGTGACAGATGTCACCAAATCATGAGGTATTACAGTAATCTAACACTACCAATAATCCGCCAGGAAAGCAATCAGACAAGGAAGTATATACAATCAATCTTACCTCAGTTGTTGGTAAACTTTGAAAGCCCATAATAAGGGATGAGGGTAGTAAACAATTAGAAAGGCAAGGGTTAGGTAGGTTTAGATGACAAATGTTTCTGAAAGGTAGACTGCTTGATGAAATTAATTCTTAGATGAAATTAATGTGCAAAGATAAAATAAATGCAGTGATTATGTATATGAATTTCCAGAAGGCGCTTAACTCATCATTTAACAGACTTGCTATGAAATTAACGCCTTGTATTAGAGTGGGTAAAGGCTACAAAGCTGGCAAGAGGACACAAGTCATAATTTGGGATAACTAGTTTTTTTTTAGATTGCTGGGATGTGGGTATCAGGGATCTGGGGTCTCTGCTATTTATAGTATTGAATTGGACCCAGGTACAAGAGAAATAATATCAAAGTTTGTTGATAACACCAACTTCGACAACAAGGAAAGCTGCTGTGAAGAGCACAGATGCAGTAGCAGGGTCAGCAGAACAATGGCAGATGTAGTTCAATGCAGAGAAACATAAACGGATACATTTTCGGAAATAGTGAAAGAAAACATACACTACACAGTAAGATCCTGAACAGGCTGCAGGAACTGAAATGTAACAGAGAAGATATACAAATCTTTAAATGGTGAAGATTGTAGGTAGAAAAGACCATAAAATAACAAATGTGTTTTATTAAAACAAACTCAATGTTCCCATGCATAAAAGCAAGACCTTGGGTAGACCAGGGTACCATGTGATTGTGGACAACTTAATAGTAGGATGTTAGAGTCATTCAAAGAGTCCAGCAAGAATGATACCAATGGGAGGTTATTATCAAGTAAGTTCTAGAAATGGTTTTCTTTTCCAAATGAACCAAAGTTAAGGGGAAGAATCCAGTGAAAGTTTGACAAACAATGAAAGGTTATTGAGACAAATGAAGGTCTGTTATTACTGGTTAGTGAATCAATTAACGAGGGGTGACAAAGGGGGAAGTTAGAATAATGTTTCATATAGAGGGTTAATTGCAGCAGAACACTTCACAAGTGGCTAATGAGGCAAAGGCTATAAAATCATTTAAAGTAAAACTGGATCAGCATTTTATTAGGAACAAAATAAAAAGGATATGGGTAAGCACAAGGAAATGGTATTAGGTTAGATAGCTTTGTTTGAGCAACTAGCATCAGCATAGGTGTCCTATGATGTTATACACACAAACACATGCTCTCGCAAACACTGAATTATGTTCCAGCTGAACATGAGAAATATTTTGGGAAACAGTTTTCTCCCTCCCAGTGTTGCAAAGTATTAGAATCAAACCAGGTTATAGTTGGAATTGCACAGACTATTTTTATTTTGAAATAAAACAAGTATATGCACACTCAAACGAAGTTTAATCACGAACCAGTGCTGGGATACGAGTTTTTCCCATTCAATTGAAATAGTCTCAAAAGATTTGATCACAATTTCAAACACTCACTCTTGCACAAGCAACCATCTAAAGTGCCAATATAAATTAACATACAGACTGCACAATATTTCCTGCAAAGATGCTTCTGACAAAGTTGTACAGACATATAACTAACTACACCTAACACTGACAGACAGAGTCGCAGAAGACTGCTTTATCTGCAGAGGAAGGAAAGGCATGTTACAAGGTCTGAAGACAAGCTGGAAGCAGAGAGACACCAGTACACAGTGCACATAAATATGAACAAAAGACAAATACTTTGCTGCCATTTCATGGGGTATATGTGATGTACTCCATGGTTACTGTGCCTCATTTATTCCTCTTCCCAAGTAAAAGGCTGAAACAGCGTACAATAATCATAAATAAACAGGCTTATAGTATGGGATGTAGCTTCTAAATGTTTGTGATCTAACACAAAACTTAGTACGTATGATCACGGTCAACTGAAGTCAACATGATATACAGCCTGGCTGTTTAGCTAAAGGCACCAGGAGTTGTAGTTTACAATTTAAATATTTTAAATGTCTGAATTCACAACATACAGGAAGGCCCTGCTAAAATAATCACCTTCTTTGAAAATATCAAATACTCCAGACTGGAAAGAAGCTTCTAAGCAAAAGCAAAAGCCAGGAAAAATAAAAAATAATTTAAGAAAACATGACCAATATTAGCTTTCATATCTAAACCCTGGTTAGCGTGCATTCATATTGCCCAGGTTACATGTAACATTATGCTTGGATCAGCCACTGAGACAGGAGCTAAAAAGCATCACAAATTCCCAACATGCATTATGTGCAGTGCTAGTGAAACAGCGAGATGTGCCCCAATCCACCTGAGGCACAGGAAGATGCAATGCATCATTACCACTTTGTAGGGTCTGTCGTCCTCCTGCCAACACTCCACTTGGTAGCATTCCAGTGGGAGTTAATCCCTTCAGCGTCAGCACACTCTCACTCTCCTCTCTGCAAATGTCAAACATTGAGAATGTATTCAGAACTGCGTAATAAGGGAAATAAAATTCCTACACAGTCTAAAGCGAGCATGTTCTGTCACTTGAAGAGAAACTGCTATTTAAATTCCCAACCTCACCACTCTAAGATTCTGGCCCATGCTGGGGATAAATTTTCATCTATGTAGCCAGTTTTCATCTGAGAGTCATCAGGCTATCAAGTTCACAACTATACTCACCAGTTACGTGTACTTTCTAGTGAGGGCTGGGGTGGGGGCAAAGGAGTGGGGAGAAATGTGAAGTAGGGGTTGTAGAGTTGTGCTCAGGAGACTCAGGCCTGATTGGATACTCCCTTCCTTATCAAGATTGCACTAAGATCAATTGTAGGGTCACCACCAAGATCAGCTACCTCAAGATGGCATTGATTTAGGAACATCCTGATGAATATCACACCTAATTACTAATTACTCACTAAGCCATGATGGGAGTGGAGAGCCATATTTGCCTTGTATTCATTTTGATTTATAAAATGGGTTAGCAAATTGGAACCAATGTAGCATCTAGAGACACCGAGCCTGTCAGAATTATATCTCTCAAGACTAAAGTTTTATTTTACAAAATGGAAGGATTTGGCATGATCTTGACATGTGGGTGATAACCTGGGTTTTTATTGTTGAAAAAGGCCATAATTTCATCTTGGAACTGTAAACAAGTAGGCCTCTTCCAAGAAATCACCTGACCTATATGGTACTTCAGAAGGAGTTGTTCTGTTTGTGTTGAGTTGCAAGGCATTTTAATTAATGAAGCTGGGAGACACAAAAAAAGACCATCACATGGAAGAGAGAAATAATAACTTAAAGTTGTGAACCTGCTTTGTTGAAGGCAGTCTTGTTGGAGAACAAGCTGAGGAAAATCTTGCCTAAAATTGTGTGGGGCTATCAACCTGTAGCTAGAGAACCCTCACCTGAGTGTAACCAGTCTGCATTTGCACCTGCAAAGCTGGACAGCGAGTGGGAACTTCCAGGCATCTACCGGGACCAGTGGCCCGTCAGCACACGACAGAACTCCAGGTTCATAGTGTCGAGGCCCTGCAGGCTTTATCCTTTATTTTATAACACTCACCCTCCAAAGCCTATCACTACAGAGAGACCATATCTGTCCTCTGTTTGTCTGTGTGCGTGCTGGGGGAATCTTTTAAGAAAGAGATAGATAGTTATACTTCCCATTTATAACTATGTAAACCACCCGATTACAATTGTGTTAACCAGTACTTGCAACTTGTTAAAATAAGTTTTGTTTTAAAATAAACTAATTATTGAGTTTTTGAAAGAAGCCTGGTCAGAGCCTCTTTTCTTCTGGGTAGTAGAGATATAGGTGCACAATTGGCCATTTTGGTGGTAAAATTAAACATTTAAATTAATGGTATGGCCTGTGGAGTAGTGGGGTTTGATAATTCGCGCAGTCCTCCCATCCTGGTCATAGCAAGCCACATAAGCAGATATTAAGACAGCGATATAATGATCAGCTTGCTCAAAGAGAGGTTTTAAGGAGCATCTCAAGGAGAAAAGCCCAGTAAGATTATTAAAAAAGAAACCCATATTGAAACCCTCACCTGAGGACCGAGAATACTCTGGCCATTTTGCCAATCGCTCGAATCTTGTTCCTAATGATCTCCTTCCGAGCTGCAGCTGTGCCTGTTTAAAAAATGGACAATGCTTGAAGCTTAGAATCACTTTGTAACAACTTTTTTTTACAGTGCATTCTCTCAAGTACACTTGGCTCTCTGTGATCTGTTCCTCTTCTGCAGAGCTAATGGTTCAAATCCCATCCAGAGAAAGCTAATTTGCCAATGGGATACCTGGCTTGGGACAAACTACAGGTGTTGAGGTTGGAATTGAAAGATGGGTGGAAGGAAGTTTTGTAAAAAGTTTCAGATTTCTTTGGGTGGGACCAATACAATGCAAATTGATCAACGGTCTTCAAGCTACCACTTAAATTCCCAGCAATGAAGGCATTATGCTTGACATAGGCACCTCTGCAAATAACAAAAATGGTGCTTGTGATACATAGGCATAACTAAACATTCTCAGAACTCTTACACTCTAAATACCCATTGATAAATGGATTAAGCCGCACACCAGTTAAACACAAAACTCCCTTACCGTCAAATGCATCGTCTCCCTCAGACATGAGCTCATCATCAGAGCAGATATTGAGGACGTTAACCAGCATCTCTGTTACTGTACAACAGAAATAATTTTGTTTAATTTAAGTTCACCTTTCATCTGTGCCACATGTTTCAATTTTTACTTTGCCAATATTTTAAATTTACCTTTAGCAAAATGAGTGTTCAATAGCTATACCTTTTTCTCCGACAAACGGCAGCGACCATGTAAAGACATCCATGAAGTTAGGCAGCCAGTAGGGATGGGGAGAACAGTTGAATTGTCGAATATTCATCACATTGTTTTCATACTTCAATACAGCAGCTGAAATGAAAAACAGTTTCTCAGTGATGTACCAAGCATTGCGCAATAAAAAAAAGGAGAGTTGCTTCAAAGAGAAAAAAACTTTTTCTTCGGGCTGCTTTTAATAAAATGCTGAAACTACTTTGAGGGCTGAGTTGGTAAATGTACTGTGAAAAGTAAAACAGAAGCACACTAACAAAATATTCCCTGGGTGACCTGCTGAATTAGCTTCTGTTCATGACGGTCAAAATGCAACGATAATTGGCCTCAATGGCTCAGGGGTACAGAAAAGGACATGAAAATTAGGCAAGATTCCCAATGCTGATCACTATCCAACAGTAACAATGGATGAGCTTGTATGAGAACAAGAGCGGTGTTCCCCTACAGTCAAGCATTCTAGTGGCAGGTTTTGTATGTGAAGATTACAATGGTCTGGGAGCACACAATTTACATCAATATGTAAGCCTCTGTCAATGCTGGATAAAAGGAAAATTCTTTTTTGGAAAAAGGTATAAACCAATTAAATAGGATTCAAATAATTTACCTTTATTATTGTAGACATCTAAATAGTTTGGTGCAGAAAAGATTGTAATTAATGACGGGAACCCAGTGGTTTGGCTTTTTCTGTACATTCTGTAGCTGTAGAAACAAAAATATTGAAAGCAGTCATATTTAATTACATGATGAATTTATAACCCATAATGAAACTATCCTTGTAGTTATTATAAAATCAGAATTGGTAACCAAAGAAAAATAATTTGCATTTATATAACACATTTCAGAACCTCAAAACATCCCTAAGCACTTTAAAGCAATGAAGCGCTTTTGAAGTGCAGTCACTTACTACATAGGGAATCTTGACAGGCTATTTGCAAACACCAATAAGACAATTAACTTCAACATGTTGGGCAGAACACCAGAGAGCTTCACTGTCAGGGGATCTTTTTTGTAATGGGAAAAGGAAAATGAGACCTTAGTTTAGCATTACAGCCAAACTGAGATATCTCTAACAATACAGCATGCCAGCATTAGCCTGGATCAAGTGCTTAAATCTCTGGACTGAGATAACCACAATAATGGCAAGAGTCCTACTGCAGTGGGTCAGAAACCAGTAATCTGGTGCAGTCTGATGGAACAGTTCCATATGAAATTAGTTTGTGCATCCTAATAACCATCATAATGGGCAAGGTCCTCTATGAAGGTGGATGTGAGAAATGGGAATAAAACAAGCACACAGAGCTAAATTTTCCAGCGACATTAAGATATAGCGCTCTGGTGCCTGCATGTGTGCCATCAGGATGCCTGCCAGCACTATACTCTGAGAGTTGGCCTCCTGCCAGTCAAATTAGAGACGGTAGGCGAGAGGCCCAATCAGAGATCCACAGCACAGATCAAAATGCAGCACCACAGATGCAGGGTGGGGAGTGTGATGCCACCTCAAGATGGAGGCATTCTGGCAAAGATAAAAATAAAGAATGGCCACAGCTGTCAGGCCATCAAGACGTGGTGTGCCCTTCCACAGGATTGCTTGGTTATGGTTTTGGCTCTCTGATCCCCGTGACATAGGGAATCATACGAGGTGTCCTGTTACCCGGAGGCTGCCTCCAGGCAACTGCCAGGCTTCAGCCTTAGCAGAGAGCCTATCCAACAGGAATATCTTGATGGCGTCAGCAATTTTCCATCAATTGGCAGCTGGGTATCTCGTGCAAATTTGTCCCCACATCTGGCAAAACTGCTTGCAAGTGGAAGCGCACCCGGGAAGTGACCCAATGCGCCATTTTCTCATTTCGTGCGCAGCCTGCATCGGAAGGACCGTGAAAATTCAGCCTGTTAGAGCAGAGCTATCCAACCCTGACACGCTTGCGTTCTGGAAATCTGGGGCCTTAAAGCCAGGCAGTTCAGTCCTATTTATTCTTGTATTAGACGGAGTGCCCTGTTTGAATTTTGTGGGCCCTGAGTTTTGAAAAGAGCTGTTTCAACACAATCTTGCACTTGCGGTAACTCTGCTGCCTCGTTGGTGGCTAAGGCCTCAACTCAAATTAAAGGGAATATATTTATAGTTGATACATGAGATTACATGTGCACTGAAGTCCACCTAAAATATCCAACTCAGCTAAATCAGGACAGAGTATGGGCCAAACTATTGGTCAGTGGGGGCTCAGCTACTCTCAGAATAAATCCACTGAGCCATCAAGGAAGGTTGGTTTATGCTTTTAATCTTCATTTTTGCATGCTTACTTTGTGAAGCACTAAATATTTCTAAGTCTGACCATTTGAATGAAATTCTCATTCCACTCTTAATACTAATCAGTTGCCTTATGCTACATTGTGCATTTGCTTTGTGTAACATGATTACGTATGCTATGGAATTACAGATATGATGGGCCCCAGGACTGTATATACTGAGAGACTGCACATACTATGGGTTTATGGGTTTCAAGATAGCGTATACTATTGAAGGGTGGCTGAGTAACACACATGCACATATCAAAAATAATTACTGAAAATAAAGTGAAAGGGAAGGAAGGATACTTTGCTTAATCAAGTGAGTTATAAGCAAAACACAGCATTTACAACATACTTGGTTACTGAGTTACATTATCAAATTCAGATGTGTTATACACCCAACTCCAGGAGATTGAAATTACCCATTGTCTGCAAATGCACCAGAACCCCTCGAATTTGTTGAGTGATTCATTTTTCCTACTTCAAGTGTTATCAAACCAGATTACTAATTGGATCCAAGAGTTCATTACCAGTTTTGCAGCATAGTTGTAGAGATAGATTACTTCAGTGATGAATTTCTTTGCAATGTTTTACCATATTTATTCTCCATTGTCTATTAACACTACTGCAATAAAATTAAATTCATTAGCTAGGATAAGATTAAAATTCCACCTTGTTCAATGCTGGAAGGTTCTTAAAAATGCTGATTTATTGATTTAATTAAAAGGACACGAGCAAATGGCTAAACTTCACAAACCCTAAGCTGATAAAATGTGCTTTATAGGTTGAATTTCCAAGGAGGCTCTCCTGTTCCATACTTTTGGGTGAGTGGCTTCAGAAACTCAAAATGAAAACTCCGTTTACATTACTTTCCTAGGGGCGTCTGGGGCTCCTTGAAATTAACTTTGACAAGTCGGAGGATCCCTTATGCAGGCAGCACTGTGCAAACTGTTAAAGCCTGAGGATCAGTTCCTAATGACGGCCCATACCAGATAAACTCCTGCTCTGCAGCACTATAACAGCCAATGGAGCACAGTCAAGAATAAGCAGAAAAGCAGCTATCACAATTACTCTGTTCCCTCTCAACGACACCAAAGGACCAGTGACCACTTAGGCTCGAGTGACATCTGTAATAATAACTCTCTGCAGCAATTTCTGATCGACAGCAGTAAAATCTTAGGAATGTGTTGGGATAACAAAACGGTCTCCCGCTACCCTGAGGTAGTGGTGACTTTAATGGACCCTGCAGCCAAAGCAGCTCGCAACCACCTTGTTAATGGATTCGCTAGAAGGAAAAGGATTAGGGGCTTGACAAAAGAATCACCATCAGCTCAGATAGCCTGAAGTTTAGGTATGAAAAAAAAGCCAAAAAGGACTAACAGAGAAAAAGAAAAGGGAATTGGGAAGCATTAAAAAGTTCGCAAAAATTCATTTCAGAGAGGTGTAGCAGTCACGACAACTAAGTAACGTAAGCTCCTGAATGACAAGTATAGGATCATAGTTAAACAGAGCAGAGAAGGTTCCTGATGATCCAGGAATGAAAGACTGTAAAGGAGTAGTTGAAGGCATGATCCAAATGCAGCAACCAGCCACCACATAAATGAACAGGCCAGATAAGTCAAGGTTGCACACCTTTTACTAATATCCAACATTGAACATATGACTGCTACCAACTATACTGCTATCCAAACTACATTAGACTGTGTGCAACATAATCCTCCAAACTAATTGCTGAATTAAGAGATGCTTTATTAAACTAAACCCAGTCAGAGCTGACAGACTGAGCTATGTTATGTTAACCTGAACCCAGCTAACCCTGTGCTATTGTAGGTCTGAAACCCAGTCACCACATTATTTTCGATTACTCCTATTACCAGGTTACCTCAACATTTTGGTCAGGTATATAGAAAAATTGTTAGGAGCTACAACTTTGAGCTGCTCATCACTACTTATCTATGATAAACACAACATACAGTAAACTCTAGACATCAAGATTATTCTGAAATCTTCCCTGCATCCGTGATACACTGTTTGGTCAGGATTTTCAAGCTAATCATCACCAGGGTATGGATGCATGATCCTGTGGTATGAATTTTCCAATCGTGATGTGGAATTGGGCCTGAGAATTAAACGTTTCAACCAATAGCTCCATTGATCCCAAGTGGCCATTTCCTTGTGTGGGGCTTTACACTAAGTTTTAGCAGGATATTCCACTACAAAGAGTTTCACAGTCTAGCACAGTCCAGTCCACATGACATCCAAGCTCACATCTCACATGCCACCAGACAGCAAGTGCGAATCCTGACCGATTTTAAACCCTTCCAAACACAATAGCAGAGGTAAAACACAGTTCTGTTTCGTCACTCTGGGCTGACAAGCACAGACTGCTAACTTTGTACCACAACATGCTTTGCATTACTTTCAGCTGTATCTAATACCTGAACTGGGCAGGTTATAGAAGAATTCACTAGAACTGGCATCAACTCAAACCCATCCAGCAATATGTCGACACTCCAACACATCACTTTCTCATAACATAAATTACAAAACCACAGCTCAACGATCCTCCTTTATTTTCACAAGCGCTTCTGGAATCTTGTTTTACAGCTAAACTTTAATCAAAATGGTTTTGTGTCAATGAAAATGGTTTAATTCAGTATTGCTTACCCTGCATCCTGGGCCTCATGAGCTCGAATTATTGATAGCAAATTATTGTGTTGTAAAAATTCACAAACAGCTGGGTAACTGAAACACAAAGGTGACCAATTAATATCCATTTAAAATGTCAAAAAACTGCAATTGAATGCACATTGACAAAGCCGTGCACCTGCCCACAAACTGCACCTGTAGAAATAGGAGCATCCCCGCACTGTATTATGGCTGAAATGTTCTTGTGTTTTCTCATTTCCAAAATCCTCTGAAGGATCCGACCACAACAAGTCACACATTGGCCCAAATGCAGGTGGCTCCTTAAACCTATCTAACTGCAAAGAGATAAGTCAGGAAAACAAGAGGGTCAATAGTACTTATCAAACACAACAATTTCAATTGATATAAATCAGAAACGCTTCCAGACTAGACAGCTCCACAAAACTGACCATGACCTGCATTTTAACCTGGGGGCATGTTCCTGCATCTCATAGGAAGGCCCAATATTAATTCAGAGAGCTTGGTTGGGTTGGGTTGGGTTGGGGGGGGTGGGGGTGTGTGTGTGTGTGTGTGTGTGTGTGTGTGTGTGTGTGTGTGTGGGGATGGGGCAGGTGAGCAGGTGGGGTCAGGACAGGGGGTTGGGGGAGCAGGGCACAGTACACCTAATGCTGGTTAGGAGCAACAGGGAGGGAAGGAAATTATACAGATCACGGGGTGCCTCCCTTAACCTCCGGAGTTTCCCAAGGCCTGCGAAAGCCAGCCGCCGATGTACAACGATTGTTAAAATGAAGGCATGCAACCCAATTATAATATTTAAATGACCAACCAGCTTCCTGCAAGGTGGCTTGCCCCTCATCCCAACTCTGTAAAAGTAGGAAAAAGGGTGGTTTGGTTCCCATTTCATGCTTCTTGCATTTTAATCTCTAATATGACCCCAACCCCATTTTTGGGAGTTAAAATTCAACCCCAATTCGTGGTATAGGATTGAAATGGCTCAGGCCATAGCACTAAAGGAGTTCTTAAAGGGGTCCCTCAAATTACTCCTTCAGTTCCATGTTGCTATGATGTTGTTGGTGGGTCAGTTCAGTCATCTGATACACCTGTTGGGTTTCATTTGTCAAGAGCTAAAACTGAGTGGCCAGGTTCTACTCTTGTCATTACTCATTGGGTTTAGAGGTGAACATAAATGTTAGCTTTGGCCAAGACTACATCAGACTGTTATTGGATACAAGATAGACCGACAATGATGGAAACACTCAGCAGGTCTGTCAACATCAATGCAGAGAGTTAATGTTTTAGGTTGATGATCTTTCGTCAGAACTGGGAAAAGTCTAATGAAAGATCTTTTGAGCTGAAGTGTTCAGTGTTTCTGCACAGATGCTGCCTGGCCTGCTGTGTATTTCAAGCATTTTTTGTTTTTACTTTAGATTTCCAGCATCCACAGTACTTTGCTAATATACTTATGGACAGTAAATTATTAGCCTGGAAAGCGATGCAGGTTGGCAATTTGAGACCAGTGGTGACATTGACTGCCATTTATGCTGTATGGTGAAGGTTGGTTACAGGTCTCCTTGCAGCATAAAGCACGGTTCTGCCGAATCTGTGCCTGGGAAGGTAAGTCTCCGCAGAAATTGCTTGGTACTTGAATCCATGTCTGAGCCAGCAGGTAGTGGGAGGTACGGGCAGCTCTGGCTCCAGAGCCAATTCATCTCACTGCCACTCCTTCAATCTTTCCCCGCTTCCACATAACCTTGAAATCCCCATACCCTGCAAATTCAACTGCAGGGAGAAAAAGAGCATGCCTTTAAGAGATCCCTCTTGACAGTGGATATCTGTGTCAGCTTTTTAATAGTGTACATACATTTTTATTGTAGGAAATGCCCCATGGTGCCTTTCAGAGAGGAAATGGCTATCAAGCATATTTTTAAAAAAAGTTATAACAAAGAGCATGATCAGAAAGACCAGCCTTGAAGAGGCTTTAGAGCTGGGACAGATATGGCAAAGAAGGGGTTTCAGGAAGATGATCATTGCCGGGATTCAAAAGGTGTGGCAGCTTCCACCAACGGCATAGCAAACTGAAGCAAAGAGTTGCTGGAACTGAAGAGAACAGAATGGGACATAGGCTTTGTCAATTTACAGGTGTAGAGTGGGGTTAGACAGGGGATATTTGTAGACAACTTTTAATGTAATTGTAAGTGGGTCACGGCATGCATGACACTGGACATGGGCAGTGCAGGTTTGGCAGAAAGTTTGACTTATGCTCAAAATGGTGTCAGACAGCAAGCTGTCAACATAACATTAGTTATGCAGTCAAGGGGGGCGTGTTTAAAGAGAGAGCTGGATGCCAACTGTCCACATATGAAAACTAAGCAGTGGTATTCGCTATAAAAATAACGAGGACCAATTGGGGTATTGGGAAAATTTTGATCATGCCACAACTACAACTTAAAAATACTTAGGTTGAGATTTAGTTCTTTAAAAAGTATCTTAGCATGCAAAACACAAAGAATGATTACAAAATATAAACATTAGTAACTGTACACAGTACACCAAGCGTACAGTTACTGCATTTAATAAGTCACCAGCTTTAATAACTTACCTTCTGCTTGCCACCTCTCCTTCTTGCCTACCCTGCCGGCCCTCCTGCTTGCCACTTCCCTCCCCAACCTCCTCTCTGACCTTTCTACCTGCCGCTTCCCTCCCAACCCTCCCCTATTCCCAGCCCCTCCTGCTCGCTGACCCTCCCACTTGCCATATCTAATTCACTTGCCAATCCTCTCACCTATTCCTTCTCCCTCCCCCTTGTAGCCCCCCTCCTCTGTGTCACCACCCTCCCGCTCGCTATGTTCCTCATTCTCTCCAATCTCCTGCTTGCTGCCTCTATCCTGCTCGCAGGGCCTCCCAGTTTGCACTGCCCCACCACCCCCCGCCCACTCATCCCTCCCACATATCAGTTCCCTCCAGCTCACTGATCATCCTGCTTGCCATGTCTCTCTCACTTGTCACCTCCCTCCTGCTCACTGTTTCCCTCCCCGACTGACCATCTCCTTCACTGTAAGTGAGGGCTCAGGAAAGGGGGAGCGAAAGAACCTAAGAGGTCAGAGCAAGAGTATGCCAGTCAGCCCCTCAAGCCTGCTCTGCCATTCAATAAGATCATGGCTTATCTGATCATGACCATAACTCCACTTTGCTGCCTGCACCCCATAACCTTCAACTCCCTTGCAAATCAAAAATCTATCTAACTCAGCCTTGAATATATTCACTGACCCAGCCTCTACTACTCTCTGGGGAAGGGATTTCCAAAGATTAAGAATTTTTAGAGAAGAAATTCCTCATCTTCATCTTAAATGGGAAACCCCTTATTTTTAAACTATGACCCCTAGTTCTAGAGAAGACATCCTCTTAGCATCTACCCAGTCAAGCCGCCTCAGAATGTTTAAACGTTTCAATAAGATCACCGTCATTCTACGAGTATAGGTCCAACCTGCTCAACCTTTCGTCATAAGTCAAACTCCCTCATCCCAAGAATTAGCTGAGTGAATCTTATCTGAACTGCTTCCAATGAAAGTCCCTCCTTAAATAAAGAGACCAAATCTGCACACATTACTCTAGGTGCAGTCTCACCAATGCCCTGAAAAATTGTAGTAAGATTTCCCTACTTTCACATTCCAGCCCCCTTGCAATAAAGGCAAATATTCCATTGCCTTCCTAATTTCTTGCTGCAGCTGAATGCTGACTTTTAGTGATTCATGTACAGAGATCCCCAGTTCCCTCTGTACCATAGCCTTCTCTGGTAGCTCTCTGTTTAACTAATATTCTACTTTTCTACTCTTCCTGCCAAAGTGAACCTCATTTTCCTATTTTATACTCTACCTGCCAAATTTTTCCCACTCACTTAACATATCCAAATCCCTTATCCCTTTGCAGGCTTTATGTCCTCCTCACATCTTGCTTTCCAACTTTGTAACTTCATATTGTCAGCAAATATGGCTAAAACGCACACTGTTCTTTCATCCAAGTCATCAATATAGTTTGTAAATAGTTGAGGCCCTAGCAATGATCCCTGTGGTACCCCACAAGTTACAGTTTGCCAACCTGAAAATGGCCCATTTATCCCAACTCTGCTCCCAGTCAGTTGACCCTCTCTATCCATTCTAAAATATCATCCACAACACTGTGAGCTCTTATCTTGTGCAGTAACCTTTTACATGGCACCTTATAGAATGTCTTTTTGGAAATCCAGATACATAACATCTACCGGTTCCCCTTTAACCAAGCTTGATTGTGCCACATCCTCAAAGAACTCTAATAAATTTGTCATTCGTAAAGCCATGTTGACTATGCCCGATAGTATCATGATTTTCTAAAAGTCCTGTTACTACTACTTTAATAATGGATTCTAGCATGTTCCCAATGATGTTAGGCTAACTGGTCAATAGCTTTTGCTTTCTGTTTTGAATAGCATATTGCAATGGCGGTTTTCCAATTTTCCAAAATCTAGGGAATCTTGGAAGCCAATGCATTCACTATCTCTGATGGCACTTCTTTTAAGATGCTAGAACGTAGGCAATCGGGTCCAGGCAATTTGTCAGCCTTCAGTCTCATTAGTTCTCCCATTACTAGATTTTCTACAATTTTTGGAATGTTTTGTGTCTTCTACTATGAAGACGGACACAAAATACTTGTTCAAAGCCTCTGCCATTTTGTTCCCATTATTAATTCCCCAGTCTCACCCTCTAGGGGGCCAATACTCACTTTAGCTATTCTTGTCTTTTTTATATACTTGTAGAAGCTTTTACCGTTTTTATATTTCTAGCTGGTTTTCTCTCATACTCTCAATTTTTCCCTTTTTTTTGGCCTTCCTTTGCTGGTCTCTTTAACTTTCTCAATCTTCTGGCATAACCACTAGTCTTTGCAGCACTGTGCATATTTTCTTTCAATTTGATGCCACTCTTAACTTCATTAGTTAGTCACGTTATGAAATATCTCCCTAAATGTCTATCACTGCTTCTATACCACCATTCCCTTTTAACCCAATTAGCCAGTCTACTTTCACCAACCGTGTCTTCATACTTTTGTAATTGCCTTTATTCAGCATTTGAGAGGAATGAAATGAGTGATGGGGCGGGAGGGACACAACAGGCAGGAGGGGCGCAGCAAGAAAGACGTGTGGGCTGAGAGCCGCCTGAGGGCTACATAGTGAATAGCATTGCTGTGAATCATGCCATTCAGAAACAACAAACAAGGAAAAGTCAGAAGTCAAGGATGGAGCCTCAGGCTATGAGAGCAGCAGCAGGCATCATTGCCAGAGATGCTTTGGTAACATAGATAAACAGTGAAAGCACACTAGGCATGTCCATGGAAAACTTGGAGCATTTAGGTAGGTGGCAAGAACACACTGAAGGAACTTGAGTAAAAGGTGTTCAGAGAAAGGACACAAGTTTAAGAGGATGGAGTTATTCAGCATGGGCTTGTTGAAGAGGTTCAAAGCAGCTCTGAATGAAGGGAAATGATGCCTTTAAAGGGAGGTGGTTACGATGTCAGTAAGCACCAGGGAAAGAGGAATTTCTATTTCATTGTCTGAAAACTTGAGGATAACAAAAGAAGTTACAAAAATTTGACACGGGAAACAAATCAGGTCCACTAGAAAGTGGGGGGAAGGAAGGATTAGTGAATAAGCACTGATCAGTTAAATAGGCTTCTTGCACTTATTAAAGGGCAATGTCCTCGGGTGCTTTTTTCCTCCTGAGGGATGGAGAAAATAATCCATTCACATGTGAAAGTTAAGCAAATGAGAAAGAGCGCATTTCTGTATTTTAGTTATCACCCAGGTCCATGGGAAAGATCAAAACATTGATCAAAATTCCAAACACAAGGTCTGAAATTTCTGCAGATTTTGTAAGGTCATTTCTCCTCATCCCTGTCTGAAGCGCTACCACTGCAACAGCCATTTATAGTATGGATGTAAACACTGCATAATATACTTACTTTTCTAATATCTTCTAAACTATGAATTTCTGGTGAAAGCCCTCCATGAACACAAAGAAACTGTTGGTTTAGAAGTGCAGCAAGAGGAAGGCAGTCAAAAGCGTCCATACACGCATCGTATACTCTTTCGGAATACTTGATTTTACCTATTTAAAAAGAAATAAGGATTAATATTCTGATCTTGCATTTATTGCCTACTAAATAAGTATGCAATTAAATATTCATATTTACCTCTGGTAACACTTACTTGCATGCTTCTTCCCCTCCCAATATGATCCCTTTTGTAATATTAACCCAAAGGGTTTGCTTGTTTCCAAGCAGAGTCCTTCAGCTTCACAGAGACTACTATTAATCTCACTAATCATATATTGAGGAAAGGATGAATCTGAAGCCAGTCTTTTCTTTAAGCCAGGTTTATTGCCAAGACTGCAGAGTAATGGCACAGATTCCTCTTGTTCCCCCCAACACCCACATGAACTTGTTTTTAGACTCTTGCAATGATTCCCTAATCTTTCCCTAATTGGGGGCAGTTGCTCTTAATTACCAACTTGATTCTGTCCTCACCTAATGTCCATACACGTGAAAATTCCAGGAGTGTGAGCCTGGCAGATTTCACTACCCACCAGCTCAGGCACAAAGGCCAAGTGTAGTCTCACCACTGCCACCATTACAGATCAGCAAACTCAGACTGGGATTGAAACTGGGGCCTTCCTGCTGAGTGACACAGGTACTCTCAGCCGCAAACCAGCTCAGCCACACATTTTGTAGCGTGTCAGAAGAAGTATTTTCCCCATAAGGAAAAGATTCCACTACTGTAAAGCATTCTACATTCAGGGCCAATCACCGGTAACAGCTGCTCCACATAGTGCAACAAAGACCAGGATAAAAGGAAGCCCTGAAAAATTTGACTAGGATGCACAAGTATTGAACAGCTGTCCAACCTGGTTGTTACCAACTTGAGGGATGTGGGAGAAACCTTCCCTATTAACTTAAAGGCAGCTCATAATTAAAATCACAATTATTCAAATCAATGTCTCTGTGACCGGGCTACCGAGACTGTATATCAACCGTTACAGCCTCCATGCAAATATCACAGTGTTATTGTTTGCCCATCCTTAATAACTGCAGAACTGCATGGTCATCCCAGTTCACAGTAACCACAGGGCAAACCCCAGAATACGGTCTAGTCATTACAATCACCCAGAACACTATACAGCCACAGAATACAAGTGACAAAGCTTAACCTTAAACTATGCAATATAAGCTAACAGTTACTTACATTCTTGTTTAAATGTGAAATATTCTGTGAGGTGTCGGCATTCATGATTCCCGCGCAAAAGGAACAATGTATTTGGGTATAGAATTTTAAGAGCCCACAAGTAGAGTACACACTGGAAAAAAAAAAATCGAATTAGGATTCAGGTTAGCATACACAAAAAGGCACCCCTCCAAAAGAAGCTGTGAAATACTGGAAAAGTTACTAATGAGTTAGACAGGTTATAGTTTATTTTCAATAATTCACTGATGTAACATCTACTTCTTTTGCACCAAACACCTTGAGTGATGATTTTTATCCACCCTTTGTTTTATTGTTGTGGATGGGCAATGGGAAAGACTTACTATTTTAGGTCATTCCTGCTAGCACTAAACATTCCCACACTAAATTGGTGCAACCCCAGGAGTGAGGACAGCAATGGAGGGTGGATTCAGTGGGTGGTGCAGGTGTTGAGCTGAGGGGGAGGAGTTAAGTTCAGCAAATGGTTTTGTCTACAATAGTTTTGAAGACTCTGACAGGTCTGCAGAGCTAAGAAAATTGTGCACATGTGTGTAATGCAGCCTCAGCCATTGCTGCCTTGGAGTTCATGACTGGATCACAGTCTGGGAACTCCTGCATTAAACACTCCCAGAGCAGGTACAGCAGATATAGAGTTAAGCACCCTCCACACTGTCCCATCAAATTCTCCCAGCTCAGGCACAGCATGGTTTTGACGCAGAGTAAAGCTCCCTCTAGTAAGCAGAGACCACAAAATGAAGTGTGCTAATATCACAGTGAGATGGAAAGAGCGCGTAGTGACTTTTATAATGGATATCTGGTAAGAGGCAAGTAAGTTTTCCATTTATATAGCAGCTTTTATAAGCTCAGCACAAACCAAAGAACCCTTACAGGAGTTAAGTACTTTTTGTGAAATGTACTCACTACTGTAGTGTAGCAAACATGGCAGCCAATTTGCACACAGCAAGGTCCCACAGACAGAAATGAGGCAGTGACCCAGGTAGCGTGTTTTATTGATGTCTATATTGAGGGATAATATATATTGGCCAGGACACCAAGGAAAACTCTCTTGCTTTTTTTGAAATACTGCCATGGGATCTTTTTCATCCACCCAAAAGGCAGATGGGGCCTCCATTTAACATCTTACCCAAAAGACGGTGCCCTCTGACAGTGCAGCACTCCCTCAGTAGTGCGCTGAAATTTCATTCTGGATTATGAGCCCAAGTCTCTGGAATGGGCCTTGAACCCATAATCTTCTGACTCAGAGGTGAATGTGCTATGAACTAAGCCACGACTGACACCCAAGAGTGGGAAATTATTGGCAAGAAGGAGATAATCTGTGGATATGTTGCACAGCAACTGTTTATTGAACTGAGATTTTAAGTTTAGATTATAAAATTCTGCTTCTTTTTTCTGGGTAAATAGTGTGTTACTTGGCAGGAGCACAATGCCACTTCGACAAAAAAGGATCAACAGGAGAGGGGGTGGCATAGTGGTATTGTCACTGGACTAGTATTCCAGAGACCCAGGGGAATGCTTTGGGGCAGAGCAGATGGTGAAATCTGAATCCAATAAAAATTTAGAAAAGTCTGATGATGACCATGAAACCATTGCTGATTGTTGTAAAAACCCATCTGGTTCACTAATGTCCTTTAGGGAAGGAAATCTGCCGTCCTCACCTGGTCTGGTTTATATGTGACTCCAGACCCACAGCAATGTGGTTGACTCTTAAGAAAGCCCTCTGAACAAGTGCAATTCGGGATGGGCAATAAATACTAGCCTAGCCAGCAAAGCCCACATCCCATGAACAAATGAAAAAAAGGAATGACTAACTTCAGTTATGTGGAGGGAGTGCAGAAGTTTGTTTTTATTATTGCAGACAAGGCTGGTGGGAGATCTAACACAGATGTTTAAAATTTTGAGGGGTTTTAGTAAACATGGAGAAGCTTTTACTAGTGGGCGAGTTGGTAACCTGACAGTGAATTAAGATAATTGGCAGAAGAACCAGAGGGGAGATGAGGAGAATTTATTTTAAAATGCAACAAATTATAATAACCTGGAATGCACTGCCAGAAAAGGATGATGGAATCAAATTCAATAGCAATTTTCAAAAGGCAAACGGGCATACAAATGTAAAGGAAAATTGGCAGGGCCAATGGAAAAGGGGAGAGTGGGTTTAATTGGATAGCTCTGCTAAAGAGCTAGTCCAAGCATGATGGGCTGACTGGCCTCCTTCAGCACTATTTGATTTTATAAATGTTTCTGTCAAGAGGAACACACCAATACTAGTGGGCTCAGTTAAACTAAAAACATATGCATACATTTTTAAAGTTGGAAGTGGTTAGCTATGTTGACAAAACACAGTTTGCCCAGCAGTGTCTGTTAGTGGAAAGCTTCTAGTGAACACAGTGCCATCCTATTCAAGGGTCATCCAGGCTCACACAAGATCTCAAGGAGTGGCAAGCAGTCAGTCTAACCATTCTTGTGAACTTTACTTATCAAAATTTCTGTAATCATAGCCCAGTTGGCACTTAACTGCCTGTCAACTACAAGTTAGGCGGATATGTTTTGTTGGCTCCTGGGTGCTTGGATATATTAACATTTTTTTTGTACCAACTGGAAAAGATTGAAGATGACAGACAGCAATCAGTTACTGTGGCCTCTGCGGGACTCAATACTATAGGCAGAGAGAGGTCCAAAATTCTGAAGGATGAGTGTAGATTAAGAAACAGGCAGAAGATCAGAGCTTCACAGGTAGTAAACTCTGATTTACTTTCCCATCCATGTAGTAAAATGGCAAGATTAGGGAAATTAATGCTTGGTTAATAAGCTGCGAGAGCAGAGAGGCTCTATTCTGTTAGGCATTGGCACTAATACTAGGACAGATGGGAGCTCTTCTGAAGGAGCATGCAAATGTATTTTGGCAACATTCTTAAAAAAGGAAGTTATGAGATATTTAGATCAGGATAGACAAGGCCTGGGAAAATAAAACCAAGCAGGAACAGCTAATAATGAAGGATGAAATAGTTACTGCTAATATTCATGCAGAAACAATATAGCCAAGGGAGGAATAAAATAAAATGGACGAGGGAAATACAGAAGAGAACGCACTGAGGAGAAGTACAATAGTCATTAAAAACAAAGTGTTTAAAAAATCATAAACAGGTTAAAATCCGTGTATTGCATGAAATAAACTGGGGCAAGTGGAAGCAATTATTTTACTCTCTTCTGCAAACAATAATTGATAATTAATTTTATATCTGAGATTGTTAAATTTTTGTTAATCAAGGTATTAAGAGTTATGGCGCAAAGGTCGGTATGCTGCGTTAGGTCACAGGTCAGCTATGATCCCACTAAATCAGGTTTGTCCAACCTTCTCGAGTGGGGGGACCACTTTTCAAAATTTTTCTCACTCTAGGGGCCAATGAGCAAGCGTTGGAAGGAAGAGCTTTGGTACAACAACAAATAAGAATTTCAATATAAAACTAAGATACAAAAAGAAACAACTTACTGACCAAAAAGACAATGAGAAATAATAGGGGGTGTGTGTGTGTGGGGCACACTCCCAGTCTCAGGGTGTCCTCTCATCCACCCTCATGTTGGTGTATGGGGGTAAGGGTGAATGAGATACTGGGAGTGAGATGACTGATGGACATATTCTCTCTCTCTATCCACCCACGTGCCCCCTCCACACACTTTCATATATCCTCTCAGTCTCCAATCTCTCACTATGTCTGCCCCCTGGGCCATCCACCCACCCCTTCACACCCCCGCCCCCTGGGGCACCCGGCCCTTCACACCTCTGCTCCCTGGAGCACCTGCCCTGGCACCTCTGCCCCCCTGGGCCACTCACCCCAGGCCCCAAACTCACTGCTGCTGGTGTTTGCTGCTCCTTCAATCACAGATTGTTTCTCTCCCACATTTGCTGCTGATAGGCTCACATTGAGCCTATCAGCAGCAAATGTTGGAGAGAAACTGACTGTGATAGGAGCAGCTTCTCCATGCAGAATCTTCCATTCAAATCTACCTGTTTGACCGGCATTTTGAAAACTAGCTCCGGGGGTGCATAGAGGGGCTTTGTGGGCCAGGCCGTATGTTGGGCAAGCCTGCATTAAATGGAGGAACATGTTTGATGGGCTAAATGGCCTACTCCAGTTTCTATGTTACAGGAAGATCTAGACTCAAGTAGGAACCTGGCTCCAAACTGGATGAGAATGGAAAATAAACATGCAGAAGGAATGGAGAAGGTGTGGAAAAGATAAGATAGGACTTGGAGTGGCAACAGTGGTAAAACAGGGAACACATGCTGATGTAGACAAGGAAACAGTAGAGTTGATATAGTTGGAGCTCAATGATAATGATGTTACGTTTTTAGGATATTTTACAAACCTCCAAATTGTGTAAGGAATCAGACTAGAGAGACAAATTGAAATAAACTTGTTTGGGAGATTTTAATTACTTCTTAATTGGAACGCAGCAGCTAAACAGGAAAAAGGGAATAACATTACTAAAACGTGTATGGGATCTCTTCCTCAAGCAGTACCTTAAATCAGCCTATAGGGCAAAGGTGTTGTTAAATCTGGGAAACTGTCCCAAAAAGGCAAGGTTCAATTCAGGTAAGTTAGCTGATCCCATTAAGGGAGTGGTTAAGGTATTACAATTAGCTCCGGAGCCAGAAAAGCTAGCCAGAGCACTCCCACTCTTAAACACTATGCATTGATCTCTATTGGAGGGTGTGCCTGTGAGAATAGCGGGTGGGAATAAGGAGAGACTCACCAGCCTGCAGCCACACAGCACAGCCTGAAGACCTGTGCCCCATTAAGTTTTGGCCAGAAACTTCTCAATCTGAGCAATACCAGATTTGATACGTACTGACAGCCTTCACCTGAAAAATCTCCCCCTCCATCACAACAGCTGAAGGTGTGTCAGAATGAGAGCGAGCAAACGAGCGCGTGCTAATGGCTTGGATTTTATGTGAAGAATAATACTGATGCTATCAGCACTCACTATCAACATGCGCGCTTAAACACAGAGATCTGAAAATCTATTCATATTGATGAAGATTATTGGTGGTTCCCTGAGGAGTCTATCTTTGAAAAGAAGAAACCCCCCATAACACTTACAAGAGAATAGTGGCAAATCACTACGTTCCAAAACTGAAAAAAATTGTACATTCAGGATATTTCTGCTGACACCACTTTTTTGGGGCATTTCTTCCCTCCTGTGTCAGAAGGGCTGACTCTTGCTGGGGTACAGAATTCAGCATTGGTGGTGGCAATACTGTGCTTCCTTGACCAACTGGTTAGTCATGAGGGACCTGGACAGCAGACTAATGGGCAAACTTCATTCCTGTTTTGATCCACATGCAGATCTGTAAGAGGCACTAAACAGCAATCAGCAGCAAGAATCTTAGCCCAGGTTCAACAACACAACCAGAAACTAAACATGGTATTCTGCAATGCAGCTCAACTGCAGAACAAAGGTAGTATGGTTTGACAGTCAATATTTGATAACGTCTAATGTAATGTGATTACATAGAAAGCAACTTGTTTTAGAAAGAGAACTAAACAGACTGATACATGCTCAAATTCAATAATGAACATGCAAGCACTTTGTAAATGCCTCTCATACTATTTTCCTTCTTCTCCATTTATTGTGCGAAGCAAAGTTTGCTAACGAAGAGATTTCACCAGTCCTGCTTACCTCTATGCTGAAATATCCTCGGTCCACATAATCGCCAAGGAAGAGGTATCTGGTGCTGGCTGGTGACCCTCCCACTTCAAATAGCTTCATCATGTCAAAGAACTGACCATGAATGTCACCACATACTAGAAGACAACAGCTGAATTTTAGACTCAAATCAACATTTATCATCAAAACACTGATAGATGCTCACCCTGAACATCTATCACATAGAAATGTACCCCATTCATTTTGTGGCTTAAATAGATAATTAATGTAATTAGCTACAGTCCATAAGGACCATTGGCATTTCTCTTCATTAGAGACATCCCACTGGGCATATACATACATAGCTTTAGGGGCACTATTCCACAAGCCTGGACAAGGTGAGGAGATAGGCCTCCATGAACTATTACAGTTGGTATGGGGATTGAACCTGTTCCTTTGGCATCATTCTGCATCACATTCTAGCCATCTATCCAACTGAGGTAACCGACCCCGTGCTTAAATAACCATGAAGTTAAAATGTCATAAAACATGACACAAATAGCCACAAAGTTTAAATCCCAACAGTAGAACTGCTAATTCTACACTTTAAATAGAATCATTCGAGATTTTTGTTTTTGTTTATGACAACGCATTTAAAATGGCAAACTTCAAAATATGAACAATGATAAGTTAGCCTGAAATGAAATAGATAAAGTAATGTTAACCTTCAGACGGCTGCTACTCATCTTACACTCAGTGGTGTCTGTTGGGAATAATTTTTAATGCAAAATTATAATTTGCTTAATCAGGCATCAGTCAAATGATTGCTTACCATAAGAGGCTTAATCTAGATTGTGTGTGTGGGGCAGTGAGAAGAGCAATTACATAAATCACTTATACTAACAGTGTAGCTACCGTAAAATAAAAGATCAATTGTCTGAACTTTTTCTAGTGCATGGCAGCTGATGCAGCATCTGTAGTTCCTTGCAGTGATCAGTCTTGCTGACTAACTTCTCAACTAAGCTGGGAGCAAGAAGAAAAAAAATTAGAAGAGTGTCAAAACACAGGATAATTTTCAATTTATGCTTGTGCAGTACTGTGCCCTTCTCCAGCTTCATTAAATCTTACTTCACTAGGAATCTAATTTGTTGCAAAGAAATCTCCTAACCTTATTGAACACCCAGTGTCTTCCTCTACACAGGGTGCAAGATATAGAACGATCCATCCTTTGTAAACTCATTTAAAACTATGAAGTCTTGGGTTCCATCCTAAATTTTAACCATTCTTTCAAAAAGCTGACTGACCTGCTCCATGCTTACAGTAGTTTCTAGTTTTATTTTGAAGCTTCCAACGTACATTAGTTATCTATTTATCTTTTTAACTTTACCTTTGGTGGTATCTATGGAGAGCTAAAAAAATAAATGGCACTGAAAGGTGAATTGTGACAAGTTAGCTGCATGCATGAAGAGCTTTCATCAACCTGGGTGTCCGGCACTTGATGACTCAGCTCAATAAATTTACTTCAGAGATCACTCAGCATCCAGTGAGAGAGTGTACAAGCCCCTAGCTCACACAATGCTTAGGGTGCAAGGTATTTGGGGAATGCAGGTCGCAGAAACCAAATGGGAAGGGAATTTATTATTGCTTCAAGAATCTGATTACTTTTTGAAAAATTCACAAATCGAAAGTATATTTTCATTTCAGTGAGGCAGACTACTCAATCAGTTCCTTCAGCTCTGAGTGTCAAGAGAAGGAACAGCAAGGCATTTTCTGTCACCATCAATATCTTTTCAGGCCAGGTCCTGACTAGAACCACATTCAATCTTGCTATGAACAGTACACAAATCCAAACGTGGAGAAATTTTATAACTCTTCTTTATAATATGAATCAGAACCAGTAGCCAGATTATCAGTGATGAGTGCATGTTTACCTCTGACAGGAGAATCTTACAGCAGAGGAGGTCATCATTGGGTCCATCCTGTGCCAGCGTTGGCTCTTTGAAAGAACTATCCACTATTCCCACCCCCCCTCATTCTTTCCACACAGCCTGAAATGTGTTCCTGTACAATTAATTGTAGGCTTTGCTGGTCAGTACTAACCAGTTATTTAACCATCAAGGCCAAAACTGATCCAGATCTCAGTGGATCTTCAGTTAAGTCAATTTTCTTGTGGGGGTATCAGAGCAAAGGAAGAAAATCTGACTGTCCTTTTCACTGCATCACACAGGGTACAGAGGCCAATTGTTGCCCTGGATGACTTGTAGTCCAGGAGGGGAAGTGATGGCTTAGTGGTATTGTCGCTGGACCAGTAATCCAAAGACCCAGGGTAATGCTCTGGGGGCCCGTGTTCGAATGGTAGAATTTGAATTCAACAAAAATCTGGAATTAAAAGTCTAACGATGACCATGGAACCACTTTTGAATGTTGTAAAAGCCCATCCGGTTCATTAAGCCAGTTGTAACAAACCACTGAAAAGGACCACCCAGCATTAACCAAGGCACCGGAAACGACAACGGCAATCAACCCTGTAAAGTCCTCCTTACTAACATCTGGGGGAAGAGCTCTCACACAGACTAGTCAAAAAACAGCCGGACATAGTAATCCTCACAGAATCATACTTTACAGATGATGTCCCAGACACCACCCTCACCATCCCTGGGTATGTCCCGTCCCATGGGCAGCACAGGTCCAGCAGAGGTGGTGACACAGTGGTATACAGCCGGGAGGGAGTTCCCCGGGGAATCCTCAACAATCGACTCGAGACCCCATGAAGTCTTATGGCATCGGGTCAAACATGTGCAAGGAAACCTCCTGCTGATTACCATGTACTCGCCCCCCTCAGCTGATGAATCAGTGCTCCTCCATGTTGAACACCAATTGGAGGAAGCACTGAGGGTGCAGAATGTGCTCTGGGTGGGGGATGTCCATCACCAAGTGTGGCTCAGCCAAGCTGGCCAAGTCCTAAAGGACATAGCTGCTAGACTGGGTCTGCAGCAGGTGGTAAGGGAACCACCCAGAGAGAAAAACATACTTTACCTCATCCTCACCAACCTGCCTGTTGCAAATGCGTCTGTCCATGACAATATCAGAAGGAGTGACCACGATTATGGAGACAAAGTCCCACCTTCACATTGAGGATACCTCCCATCGTGTTGTATGGCACTACCACTGTGATAAATGGGACAGATTTTGAACAGATCTAGCAACTCAAGACTGGGCATCCACGAGGCACTGTGGGCCATCAGCAGCAGCAGAATTGTACTAAACACAAACTGTAACCTCATGGCCTGGTATATTCCCCACTCTGGGCAGGAGGGCATGCCAGGAGCGGCGCCAGGCATACCTAAAAATGAGGTATCAGCCTGCTGAAGCCAAAACACAGGACTACTTGCATGCTAAACAGCATAAGCAGCAAGTGATAGAGCTAAGTGATCCCACAACGAACGGATCAGATCTAAGCTCCGCAGTCCTGCCACATCCAGTCGTGAATGGTGGTGGACAATTAAACAACTCACAAATCTCCCCATCCTCAGTGTTGGAGGAGCCCAGCACATCAGTGCAAAAGATAAGGCTGAAGCCAGAAGTGCCGAGTGGGTGATCCATCTTGGCCTCCTCTGGAGGTGCCCAGCATCACAGATGCCAGTTAGATTCACTCCATGTGATGTCAAGAAACGGCTGAAGGCACTGGATACTGCAAAGGCTACGGATCCTGACAATATTCCAGCAATAGTACTGAAGACTTGTGCTTCAGGACTTGCTGCGCCCCTAGCCAAGCTGTACCAGTACAGCTACCTGGCTATGTGGAAAATTGCCCAGGTATGTCCTGTACACAAAAAGCAGGACAAATCCAACCCGGCCAATTACTGCCCCATTAGTCTACTCTCCATCATCACTAAAGTAATAGAAGGGGTCATCAACAGTGCTACCAAGCAGCATTTGCTTAGCAATAACCTGCTCACTGATACCCAGTTTGGGTTCTGCCTTGGTCACTCAACTCCAGGCCTCATTATAGGCTCGGTTCAAAAATCAACAAAAGAGCTGAGCTCCCAAGGTGAGGTGAGAGTTGACTGCCCTTAACATCAAGGCAGTTTTTGATAGTATGTGGCATCAAGGAGCCCTAGAAAAACTGGAGTCAATGGGAATCAGGGGAAAACTCTCCAGTGATTGGAGTTATACCTAGTACAAAGGAAGATGGTTGTAGTTGTTGGAATTCAATCATCTCAGCTCCAGGACATCACTGCAGGAGTTCCTCAGGGTAGTTTCCTCGGCCCAACCATCTTTAGCTGCTTCATCAATGACCTTCCTTCCACCATAAGGTTAGGAGTGGGGCTGTTCCCTGATGATTGCACAATGTTCAGCACCATTTGCGATGACTCAGATACAGAAGCAGTCCATGTCCAAATGCAGCAAGACCTGGACAATATCCAGGCTTGGGCTGACAAGTGGCAAGTAACATTCCACACAAGTGTCAGGCAATGAACATCTCCAACAAGAGAGAATCCAACCATCGCCCCTTGATGTACCATTACTGAATCCTCCACTATCAACATCTGAGGGTTACCATTGACCGGAAACTGAACTGTACTAGCCATATAAATACCGTGGCTACAAGAGCAGGTCAGAGGGTAGGAATTATGTGATGGGTAACTCACCTCCTGACTCTCCAAAGCCTGTCCACCATCTGCAAAGCACAAAGTCAGGAGTGTGATGGAATACTCCCCACTTGCCTGGGTGAGTGCAGCTCCCACAACACTCAAGAAACTTGACACCATCCAGGACAAAGCGGCCCGCTTGATTTGGCATCACATCCACAAACATTCACTCCCTCCACCACTGACGCACAGTAGCAGCAGTGTGTACCAAATACAAGATGCACTGCAGGAATTCATCAAGGCTCCTTAGACAGCATCTTCCAAACTCACGACCACTACCATCTAGAAGCACAAGGACAGCAGACAGATGGGTGCACCATCACCTGGAAGTTCCCCTCCAAGCCACTCACCATCTTGACTTGGAAATATATCACCGTTCCTTCACTTCGCTGGGTCAAAATCCTGGAACTCCCTTCCTAACAGCGCTGTGGGTGTGCCTACACCACATGTACTGCAGCAGTTCAAGAAGGCATCTCACCACCACCTTCTCAAGAGCATGGGCAATAAATGCTGGCCAGCCAGTGAAGCCCACACCCCATGAATGAATTTTTAAAAAACTAGCCACACCCCTAGCCAAGTTGTTTCAGTACAGCTACAACACTGGCGACTGCCTGACAATGTAGACAGCAGGACAAATCAAATCCAGCCACTTACTGCTCCATCAGCCTTCTCTTGATCATCGGCAAAGTGACGGGAGTGTTAAGTGTTAACAGTGCTATCAAGTGACACTTTACACGGCAATAACCTATTCACTGATGTTCAGTTTGGGTTCTACCAGGGACACTTGGCTCCTCATCTAATTACAGCTGTGGTCTAAACATGGGCAAAATAATTAAATTCCAGGGGTGAGGTGAGAGTGACTGCCCTTGACATCAAGGCACCATTTGACTGAGTGTGGATCTGGAAGCCCTAGCAAAATTCATGGGAAAATGCTCCACTCGTTGAAGTCATAAATAGCACAAAGGAAGATGGTTGTGCCTCTTGGAAGCCAATCATCTCAACCTCAGGGCATCGCTGCAAAAGTTCCTCAGGGTAGTGTTTTAGGCCCAACCATCTTCAGCTTCTTCATCAATGACTTCCATCACAGGGCAGATGTGGGATGTTCACTGATGACTGCACAACGTATAGCACCATTCACAGCTCCTCAGATACCAAAGCAGTCCGTGTCCATATGCAGCATGGCCTGGACAACATTCAGGCTTGGGCTGATAAGTGGCAAGTAATACTTGCGCCACACAACTAATAGACATGGCCATCTCCAACAAGAGAACACCATCTCCCCAGGACATGAAATGGCATTACTATCGCTGAATATTAACATCCTGGAGGTTGCCACTGACCAGAAATTTACCTGGACCAACAATTTAAATACTGTGACTACAAGAACAGGTCAGAGACTGGGAATTCTACTGTGAGTAACTCACCTCCTGACTCCCCAAAGCCTGTCCACCATCTGCAAGGCACAAGTCAGGAGTGTGATGGAATACTCTCCACTTGTCTGGGTAAGTTCAGCTCCAACTACACCCAAGAAGCTCGAAAGCATTGAGGACTTTTTAAAATTAATTCATGGAATGTGGGCGTCACTGGCTAGGCCAGTATTTACGGCTCATCCCTAATTTCTCTCGAGTAGGTGGTAGTGAGCTGCCTTCTTGAACCGTTGCAGTCTCTGAGGTACACTCACAGTGCTGTTAGGAAGGGAGTTCCAGGTTTTTGACCCAGCGATAGTGAAAGAACGGCGATATATTTCCAAGTCAAGATGGTGAATGGCTTGGTGGTGAACTTCCAGATGGTGGTGTTCCCATCTATCTGCTGCCCTTGTCCTTCTAGTGGTCATGGGTTTGGAAGTTGCTGTTGAAGGAGACTTGGTGAGCTCCTGCAGTGTATCTTGTAAATGGTACACACTGCTGCCATTGTGCGTCGGTGGTGCAAAGACTAAATGTTTGTGGATGGGGTGCCAATCGTGCGGGCTACTTTGTGCTGGATAGTGTCAAGCTTCTCGCCTGTTGTTAGAGCTGTACTCAACCTGCATGATTGGCACCCCATCCACCACCTTAAACATTCAGTCCCTCCATCACTGTGCACAGTGACAGCAGTCTGCACCATGCAGAAGATGCACAGCAGCAACTCGCTAGGCTTCCTTCGACAGCACTTTCCAAACCTGTTATTCTCTAATGCCTAGAAGACACAGGCAGCATATGCATGGGAACGCCACTATCTGCAAGTTCTCCTCTGAGGTATACACCATCCTGACTTGGAACTATATCACCGTTCCTTCACTGCCATGGGATCAAAATACTCGAACTCCCTTCCTTAACAGCACGTGTACCTACACCAGATGGGCTGCAGCAGTTCACTGATCAGGCTCACTACCACCTTTTCAAGGGCAATTATGATGAGCAACAAATGCTGGCCTTGCCAGTGATACTTTTTAAAAATTCATTTACAGGATATGGGTGTCGCTGGCTGGGCCAGCATTTATTGCCCATCCCTAATTGCCCTTGAGAAGGTTGTGGTGAGCTGCCTTCTTAAACTCACTACCAATGAAAGAACAAAATTAGCTAATTTCACACTGACCTTCAATCAATACTGGGACCTTTTGGCTTGTATGGTGTAGCTCCTACACCCAGTCAGCTATCTGGCAAGCACTAAAAATGCATTTAAACAGTGAATTCTTAAGTTTAATGATTTACTTTAGAAAAGGAGCCAAATTCCAGAGTGGCGGCCTTAGGGCTAAAGAGGACACCGCGCGCACACACAAAAACGCTACACTGCCTCAAGAAATTCCATTGGGCAGCAATATTAAAATAGATCATCTATTTCAGCTGAGCTTTGCCTTAACTAGGTTTCTAATAGGAGTGAGAGGGAGGAGAGAGAAGGAATATAACACATTCAAATCAGCAGGCACAGGAAGTAAACTGGCATCATACCTGTTATTGGTGCTTCCACTTCAATCATGGTCTTTTCTCTCCGCAGGATTTCAGCTCCATCATTAATAATTCTAAGTGCAATTTCTTCCTCTACCCGACCTTCTTTAATTAAATGATTTTTCAAAATGTCCACCCTAGGTTTGCCACTGACGTCGAAGACCTCCTCAGATGTCAAGCGATGAGTTGGTGGAAAGGGGACAGCTGCAGGAGGGAGACGCAGAGCAAAGAAAAATGTGTTAATTGCTTCTGAATAAAAATGGGATGACGCTGAACCAAAAACCAAAGGCAATGCAAAACATTGTATAGTTCCAATGCTGAACGAGTTGGCAATGTGGAATAGGGAAAGGATGAGACAAAACTATATCACAAACATCTCTCAGTGTCAAATATTGACGAATCCTCTAGAGCTCCTGGTAGCTCAAAGTGATCGACATGAAAAAGTTTTGTTCCTCACTCTGCCACCTGTCACCAATTGTGGTTTAACCCCGATGGTTTAGCGGATAAAGAGACTGATCAGTGTAGCCCTATGCTACATTGCCCATGAGGTTCAGGCTTGATCTGTAATGAGGGCTAAACTGATTTCAAGCAATAGGACTCTACAGCTCAGTGCTTCAGGGATGAGGGAGGGAATAATAATCAGTGAACTGCTCACAATATTGGGCATCACCATTCAACTCCTGTTGGAAAATGCACAGAAAATGGTTGAGGAAAGGAATGAGATAAGTTGTGAGGCCCCACCTGGTTGAATAACCTGTCAACTCATCATTTAGGTCAATACATGGGCAAGGTACTGCAAGGTAGCTGCCAACAACTGAGCAAAAAGGGAGGGGGAAAAAAAAACAATGAAAATTAAAAAACAATATTTCATGGAACCGATGATATATGCACAACCTATTAAATCAACTGTAATACTTATCAAATTTCCAGCTAAATTAAAAGGTGTCTCAAGTCCTATTGGTAATTCATTCAAGATACAAACCCTTAAGTGCAATACAAAGAATTATCATGAAATGTAATTTCAAACCTTAGTTACTAAACTGGCTCATTTTGAAGTCTCTGCTTTTCCAAAAGAAACAAGCTCTTAAATAATAACTCATGCCAGCCTGCCTCGGTTGGCTTCACTCTCATCTAAATCAGAAGATTGTGGATTCAGTCCCACTCCAGTATTTCAGCACATATCCTCAGCTGACACTATACTGACTCGAAGTGCCATCTTTCAGGGAAGTCATTAAACTGAAGCCCAGATCGTCTGTTCAATGGATGTAAAACATTTCATGACATTATTTGAAGGGTAGCAGGGAGTTCTCTTGGTGTCCTGATCAACATTTGTCCCTCAACCATCACTACCAAAAACAGACTAACTGGTGATTCATCTCATTTGCTGCTTGTGGGCTTACATAACAAGAGAGACTGCGCTTCAAAGAGTTAGTCATTGGTGAGATACATCTCGTAACGTCCTGACGATGAGACATGACCCTAAATAAATTCAAGTTCCTCCTTTATAGATAAGCCAGTATAAATTCTCAATTTGTATTCGTATCATTAGAACATTCTGATCATTACAAGATGAAACTACATGCCTACGAAAGGAATACCAAACACATCGCCTTTAAACATTTATGAACACATGGCATACACACCCAATTTGGTTGTTTGCCAAGTAAGAAGAGAAGGGTGAGTCACAGGTAGTTGGTAGTTATGGGACAACATTAACCTTATTGATAAGTGGTGTGTTCATTTTTAACAAGGGTTAAGATGAGGCAGTAACTGGAAAGCACTTGCATTTGTGTGCACTGCCCCCACAAACCCCTTCTGCCAGCTGTTGTCGTATTAACAGGTTAGTGCTCATATGGACAGTGCACAGCAAAACCCTCTTCTAGTCTAACTGCTTAGTGTATTGAGCACAGGAGAGGGCTGTAACAGCATGAAAACCAATAAAATGCCTGTTATATAACTAGGTCAGACATTTCTACTGCTATGGAGTAAAATCCTCAACGACATCTGCCTGCAAGTGTGGAGAAAGGGAAGGCTGGTCATCTTTTCTCTCAAGTGCCATGAACTGCATTACTAAAATTCAATATCTGTACACGGTAACACTTGCGAATTTGTGGCTTCGTCAGGTTCGGGATGTGTTGGACAATCACCATCAGCTCCAAACACTCCCAGGTAGGTGCAGTATGGTTACAAACAAAGTAAAGAATCCTTTCCTGCAGCTCAGCAATGCCGCTCAGTATCAACTTCACACGAGCAACCCTTACAACAGATGATGTCCAAAGTACCTGCCTTACACTTAATGCAATTTTGCCAGGTTTAAATAATTCTAAATGACTTTAAAAAATTTTTTGGATGTGGCTCACTCTGGTAAGTTCAGCACTTGCTGTCCACCTCTTGTTTCCCTCAAGGAGATCATGGGCCATTTCCCTCAAACTGTTGCAGCCGATATGGTGAAACACGCCACATAGTGCTGCACGATAGCAAGTTCCAGGATTTTCATCCAATGACAATGAAGGAATAGCAATTTCCACTTTGCCATGTTTGTTAAGTTGCACTGCATTCAAACTATTGAATAATCTAATTTCTTTTTTGACTGCAAAAAATGACTTTAAATTGCAGTAGCAGCTTGTATTCCATTGGAAGAAAGACAATCATTTGTATGACACCTTTTACACCCTCAGGGTGACCCAGTGTTTTATAGCCAATGATGTACTTTGAAACGTAGTCATTGATGTAACATAAGGAACGCAGTATCCAATTTGCGAATAGCAAGCGCCCACAAACAGCACTGAGATGAAGATGAGATCATCTGTTTTAATGATGTTAACCGAAACAAATATTGGCCAGGATATGTACGTCTGCTTGTTAGAGCAGATGAGATCCTGCTTTAACATCTCATCTGAAAAACAACACCTCAGACCGCAACACTCCCTCATTTTCCTTTATGGCTATGACAAATGCGATGCTGCTCTATTCATTTTTTTCACTTCAAGCCCATCATTAATGAGCTTTCTTGTTGCCTCCTTTCAGTTCCAATTATGCAAAACTCATGCAGGAAACTGATCCCAAAAGAAGCAGCCTGGGGAAATCAAGGATACCCTTACTGGGGAACCCCTGCTGCTGGATCACATCAATCACAACTTCTGGAGAGGCAATCATTGCAGCCAAAAATACAAACGAGTCAAAAGACAGGTTGTTTACCATATAGTATAACATTTAGGATATAGTGTTTCTAATTGCACTACTGGAAAGAACTTAGTTCGATATCGTGTGTTAAGAGATTTGCGGTGGATGGAGGGGGGTGGGAAACGGGGATGGGGGGGACAGGAAGGAGAGAATTGAATCTGCAACAGTATTGAAGAAAAAACTGTCATTATGAGGAAGTATGCAGTACAAGTGTGAAGACAGGGAACGCTGGAAAACAGCACAAGCAACCAAGGAGTCCGAGCACTGAATGTAGGTTTTCACAGTATTAGATTGCTATTTGAAAAAGGTCTAACTTCTGACAACGTATTACTGTGGAATTTTCCTGCGCAAACATCCTACAATCAAGTGTGCCTTCCACACAAGTTCATTTTTTTTCTATTTTTACCTCTTTTGAAGGCTCTACCTTCTACTGGGGCATAGTTCTTCAATACCTCGCCCAGGCAGTCAATCTTTATGACTGAGTTTAGGATTTGGGTATCCAAACTGTGCCCCTCTAGCCTTGGGTTACTTGGCCCAAGAAACCCTTGCAACTAAATTTTCTGCTTGCATTCACTTCTTGCTCCACAGGCTTCGCTTGCCTTAATTTTAAAGGTCTGGAGTTTGAGATAGCACTGTTTACTCATTGGTGAAGAACTAGGTGTTACAACTATGTACCTTAAAACACGACAAACATGTGGAAATCAGTTACGCAGACGAGTGCAACTTTTCATGCATACAAGAACTTAAAATGAAGAGGACAGCTTCACTGCTGCTTAAAGATGTCCCCAGTGACAACAAAATTCATAAAGGAGTGAACTAATCACACTTCTGCTTCTTTTAAAGTACAAATTTCAAATTTATGTTTATCATCATTGTTTCTGTATCTTGCCGATCCAATCTAGGCAGCTACCTTATAAGGTACAGAAAAGGTGGCCTGTGTTTAACAAGTTGGAAAGATATTGATTATGAAAACAAAATTAGAAAGTTCTCCTCTTCTCGAAAAAGCAAACGACAGCCAAAAATTAAGACTACTCTAACACAAATACTTAGGAAAGGATAGAGAAATAGCAATGTATTAAAGGATGCAGAAACATTAACATTTTAACTGCATCACCAAGTTACGTTTGTATTAGCAGCTCAAGATATATGCAAATTGATGAAAACATTCATTTAAACTTTATGCGGGATAAAACTTTCAAAAACTTCTCAACTAAATAGTGGCGGGTGGCTGTGTGACCATGGAAGGACTGCACATTCGTTCTTGGAATGTGAATGACACTGACAGGGTTACATTTATTTTCCATCCCCAGTCACGAGGCTGAGACACATAAAAGTGAACTTGGAAGTGATGGGCATTCACACAACTTGTGTTTCTTGTTCTTCTTAGTGGTAGAGGACAGGGGAGCAACTGCTGGTGAAGTAACATTGTTGAGAGCAGTGCATCTTGCAGGTCGTAAAGCGCCAGTGTTGAAGGGGGTGGATATTGGGTGAAGTGGCAGGGAGTGTCAATCAAGTGAACTGCTCTCTCCTGGATGATGGTGAGCTTATCAAGTGTTATTGCATTCGAAGTGGTGAATATTCCAGTGGACCTCAGTCCTGTAATGTGGAGGCTTTGAGGGGTCAGTAGGTGGGTTAGCATTGACTTGTAATTATGGAAGTGTTCACAAATTGTTAAAGCTGATCAATATCAACAACTTATGTGAACTGTTTAGCAGAAGTGATGTGTTCAGAATTAAATAACTGGCTATTGCAATGTTGCTTTGTCTGGGGTGGAGTTAAAAGGTTTTGTTACATTCAGTGTACTTTCAACAGCAGATGGTCGCCACTCCTGCCAATGATGACACATTATCATATAATAGAGCCAAACACTGTACATCCAGCAGTTTCCAGGGCCTGACTTTTCCTGGACCTGAGCATAACCAGTGCCAGCAGAAATAGCAGGGCTCCTTCCCAATGCTCCATTAGAGATCAGGTTACTAGTAGAGAAAAACCAGAGGTGGGGGGTGGCGCATAGCTATGAAGGTTGTTTCCCTCAAGGCCATTCTCCCAGCGATCCAACACCAATATAAATACAGTTAAAGAGAACTAGAAAGTGAACACAGGGAGAAGGTGACAATGAGTAAGAAAAAGTATTTTATATAAAACAGATGTCTGGGAATTCTGTTACAGATCAACAATCTTGGGGTTATGTTTATAATATAAAGTACTTGAGCGCTGCTGTAACCAAAATCTTGACACAAGTTTTACTATGGTTGGAATGAACATTCCAACAAGTTTCATCCTGGAAAAAGGGTGAAATCAAGAGATGCAAGCAACTGCTTTGATAAGCACAGCCTCCAATAAGTTACACTATCTTTTTTGGGAGATGCAGCACATAGGTCCAGCAACAAAGGATAAATACAGAAGCAAGGCACTAAAAAGCTGTACACTGTATCTCTCCCACACACCCTAATCATTTCCCTTGGCATACCCCTCATTTCTGCTTCCTTAAGTCCAAAGGATGCAGATTTGAATGTTTTTGGAAACAACTGGTTTAACCATCCATTGCCATATCTGGCTGGACTACTTAAAGCATTACTGGATATGATCCCTGTTACTAAAACCACTTACTATTCAAACGTCATCCAGAAGGAACATTTTCATGCAGCGATCTGGAATGAACTGCCTGAGAGCGTGGTGGAGGCAGGTTCAATTGAGGCACTCAAAAGGGAACTCAATAATTATCGGAGAAGGATGTGTGCAGGGCTTTGGGGAGAAGGTGGAGGAGTGGCACGAGGTGAATTGCTCCCTCAGAGAGACAGCACAGACAGAATGGGTTGAATGGCCTCTTTCTGCGCATGTAGCCATTTTATGATTCTATCATTGTAGAAGAGGGACTTAACATACAACTTGCCCTTCTAGGGCATAGACCTGTGACTGGGCTGTTCGTGCTCCATGTGATCACAGTTCAAGCAGAGCAATTACCAGCACCTAAAATAGAGCTCCGTATTTATATCAGGATAGCGCAAGACAACTGAGCGGATTATGGAAACCTATCCCCACCTTAGACCTCTCAGAGGATTGTGCTACCTCAGCCACCTTATGGAGTTTATACAGGTCAGCGGTTCAATCCCAGGCTTGTCCCTCGTTGCTTTCATTGTTTCAGTCACAGTTGGCAGGAGCCCACTAATACCATCACCATTGATGGAAATCCCACTTAGTCTTTTCCTGCGCCCTCAGTACAAAATTAGCAATGGTACCTGACTGTTCCATAGATCTCTGCTTAAACTTATTCCCCTGAATCAAAGCCGACAGCCTCAATGCACATTAACATGCGAACAGAGTTTTACTTCAATCATTGTTGCATCATTTTCAAACTGAGTTTGTAGATTGCAAGAGGGATACTTTCTGCTCTCGCTATTATCAATGGAATTGAGTGAAACAGGTTCAGATTCTCATCATGTAATTTAATACATGATCGCTGCTTAGCTTTGCTTAGATGTCAGAAATCTGTTATTTGCAGGATATACAATTACACAGCAGCAACAATGATCAATATATAGATTACTGCCCTCCTCGTATTCACTTTAGAATAGGGAATGTTGGGAAAACCATGCTTTTGGTTGCACAACTTTGTAACCAGGCATTTCCTTAGTTCCACAGTCGCAATACTATAGGTAGCTTCCTTCCTGGTTGGACCAAATGGCCTTATTCTGTGCTGTACACGCTATGTAATTCCTAAGTCAACTAAAGAGGGGGATCCTCAAATCAGTAAACTTCAGAATAAGCAGAACTACGAGTTGATTTGGATCTTACTGTGTTGAACTCGAAACATGCTGCACTCAGTCTAACTTGTTCTTCTTCATGATCTTCAAATACATAAAAATTCACAGAAGGTACAAAACAAAACAGGCCATTTGGCCCAATCTGTCCATGTTGGTATTTATTCTGCATGCAAGTAAACAGTTCCAATTACATTCACCCAGCCTGTTCCTAAAACCTGGCAACCCCTTTTTCTTCATCTACCTATCCAATATAATCTTGAATATTGATATCTACCTTAATCACTAATCTTGGAAGGAAATACCACAGCCTCTTCGGTCAAGTCTCTCCTGCCCTCTATACTAAATGTCTTGCATTCAATCCCATATCGCCTCATTCTTGACCCAGTGGAATTCCTTACTCCAGTCAGTGTCACCATCTAGCTCCTGAGTCACCCAGTGTTCTAACATGTACTTTCCAATCTTGGTGCTAGCCTGCTCTATGAACTGTGACCTTCTCCAAACTAAAAACAAATAATCTTGGGGAGAAGGTGAGGTGATTCTACCAATTCTCTGCATAACAGCAGAGATGCTAACAAAATAAGTTACCCTGACATTCTAGCACCCAAAATGAATGGCAGGAATCTGTTGGAAATTCTAAATATCAAATACACAAATGAAAATCTCTCCCTGATGTTGGTCTAAGCTCCATTTGCTGTAAAGTTTAGGATATATGCAATATATCTTTCTCTCCTAAATTTTTACAAGAACATCTTAAGCTAGTGTTAGTGGCACCTCCATATTTTATAGAGGTGTTTTTTTTCAATGAATACAATATTTTGGACGCTGACTATAAAACAAAACACTGAAATTGTCCAAAGTATGCAACATAAAATTATCTGCATTCAAAATTCCTTCATTTTTCTTCATTTATATGACAATCAAGTCATAACGCTCACATTGGCGCAATCACTGGCCACAACCCTAAGACTGCTATTTTCTGAACAATCACTTTAGTGATGGGAAGCAAATTTTCTTTCCTCTCCAATTTTCTCCCTTGGAGTTTCAGGCTCCCTCCCACTGGCGATTGATTTAAATGAAAATTGGAGTCCTCTAGCACCCAGTGAACTGGCTATTTCTCACACGAGGGATGGCACACCACTCAGATACAGGTCAGCTCAGTTCATACCCCCACCTGAACTCTGATCAAAGGTTGAAAGGGTACTGGCTGCTCCTGAGCTTCCCACTTAGAAGGATACTTATTTGTAGACAGAGTTCTGGGTGTCACACAAACAACAGTAACCATTTTCCCAGTTAGGTGAGCCGAAATGGCAGGAATCTTTAGAACAAACATCTCCTGCCTGCTAAAGAATTTCATTTTTGTACTCATCAAAGTGAGAGATATTTGACTGGAGGAGGGGAGGTTGGGAAATTGAATTTATTTTGGTACCACTGTCAAGTATAGAATGACAAGATAAAGGGTGAATTTCCGCACTCACTATAATCCTCCAGCAATGTACCCAAACCCAATCCATCAGTGAGGCATTTGTTTCCACTTCCGACATTAACCACTTGTGATCTCTGGAGGTATGGTGACATTTAGCACTAAATTTGGAGCCGTTTTGTGCTGAGGGTACTTGAGGATTTGGTTTTGCATGGATCTGGTACATACAGGAGGTGGAGAGCTTCATGCCAGTGTCTAATCAACGTCAGCACCTGCAGCATTTTTTACATCAAGAAGTCCCAAAGCAGTTCATAGCAAACTGTTTTGGTGTGCAATCACTGTTGTTTTGTCATCAAACAGGTAATCCGAATCAAAAACAAAATTGCAAATGAAATTAATGACCAGTTACTAGTATTTAGTTAAGGGATGAACGTTGACCAGAAGATAATGCTGAAATATGCCTAAAGTGCATATACTTATACTAAAATCTAATACTAATCATGTTAAAGGTTTATATGTAAGTCTTCAAAAGGTTTGCTATACCGAAAGTTTACTGAGAACTATGGAAGGCAACATAGAAATACTTGAGTTATGGGCTGGCAAACTGCACATCCATCCATCCAACAGGCCATGCTTGTACCTGTACATGATTTCTTAAATTCAAGCAGAACAGCAGAAGACTGCAGAAAAGTGTTTCTCCCAACAATATTCACCACTGGTCCTCCATCACAACATTTGGTGGTAGAATTCAATTTGAACCTGTTTTAATGGGCAAAACGGTTTTATGCATTTTGTGCTCAAGTCACAGGATTTTTGTGCTAATAAATGTAATGCTTCCCATTTCAGATTAGGTACAGCAGGATAAATCTGCCTCTCCTTTACCAAAAATATACTTCAGTTGAAAACCTGCTGCGCCAATTCGACACTTTTCCATTCCTACAGTATTAAATCAGTGAATTACAAAACAGTTTGAACTTTGGGCTTCTGCTGCTCATGTGCAACTGTATTGAGACTGTTCAAACTCTATTCATGAAGGACATTAATAGCTAGCAGACAAACATCAAGACCCAGTGCTACTATCAGCTTCTTCATAAAACGAATACCCAACCTATACGCCAAAAAGTGTCTACAGTCAATAGGTGCAAGGAAAGTATAATATAATTAGAACCGAGTTACCACAGCTATATGTAGGACATCAAGTTTAAGCAGCAATGCACGATCAATTCCAGAAAAGTCACAAATTGAATCCTTGCCAACTAACTCTCAAGCCCACACTTTGTCTAAGGTTCTGCTAAACATTATACCCGTCCAAATCACAAAACAACATAGTAGAAACGCAGTACTGCACACTATCAAACTCTGACTTGTCCAAATTAAATGTGTCTAGTGCCAACTTGTCCCTGGGATTTCAGTTCTGTATGTAAATTGCTACCAGGGCAATGCTGTCATGTTGCTATTCACTATATTGATCCTTTCAAAACAAGAGAGACTGTCAACATCTACTAAATGAATTTTCACACTATTATTGCCACCTCTCTCAGGAAAGTTCAGTCTTAGTGCTTAGTATCCTTCAGTCAATAAGTTCAAGACAGTCAGCAATAAATCCAATAAGGAATTCAGGAGAAACTTCTTTACCCAAAGAGTGGTGAGAATGCTGAACTTGCTACCACAAGGAGCAGTTGAGAAGAAATGCATAGATGCATATAAGGAGAAAGTAAATAAACATGAGGGAGAAAGGGATAAAAGGATATGATGACAGGGTGAGATAAAGAGAAATGCGAGGAGGCTCATGTGCAGCATTAACAAACTGGGCCTAATGGTCTGGTTTCGTGCTGTAAGTTCTACATAAAGTCAGTCCCAGCTTAAGCAGAGTGTGAACATTGGACCCTTTATGAACCGAAACAGAGCTTTCAGCACACTCAAGTCTTCAGTTCCCATTCACATAACAGTGTTGTAATAGGAATGCTAAAACCCAAAACAAAAACAGAATTACCTGGAAAAACTCAGCAGGTCTGGCAGCATCGGCGGAGAAGAAGAGTTGACATTTCGAGTCCTCGTGACCCTTCAACAGAACTGAGTGAATATTAGGAGAGGGGTGAAATATAACAATTAAACTTTTCTTCTCTTTTCTTCTCCGCCGATGCTGCCAGACCTGCTGAGTTTTTCCAGGTAATTCTGTTTTTGTTTTGGGTGAAATATAAGCTGGTTTAAGGTGGGGGGGGGATGTGGTTGTAGGGACAAGCAAGCAGTGATAGGAGCAGATAATCAAAAGATGTCACAGACAAAAGAACAAAGAGGTGTTGAAGGAGGTGATATTATCTAAACGAATGTGCTAATTAAGAATGGATGGTGGGACACGCAAGGTACAGCTCTAGTGGAAAGGCTAACAGGGCATAAAATATATAGATTTAAAAATAATGGAAATAGGTGGGGAAAGAAAAATCTATATAAATTATTGGAAAAAACAAAAGGAAGGGGAAGAATCGGAAAGGGTGTGGGGATGGAGGAGGGAGTTCAAGATCTAAAGTTGTTGAATTCAATATTCAATCTGGAAGGCTGTAAAGTGCCTAGTCGGAATATGAGGTGCTGTTCCCCAGTTTGCGTTGGGCTTCACTGGAACAATGCAGCAGGCCAAGGACAGACATGTGGGCAAGAGAGCAGGGTGGAGTGTTAAAATGGCAAGCGACAGGGAGGTTTGGATCTTTCTTGCGGACAGACCGCAGGTGTTCTGCAAAGCGATCGTCCAGTTTACGTTTGGTCTCTCCAACCCACAAGCTCCCTAGACAGGCAATGCCTCCAGTGGCTGGTTTACTTCTGTCTCAGGATATACGAACATATGAACAAGGAGCATTAGGTCATTCGGCCCCTCAAGCCTGCTCCACCATTCAATAAGATCATGATAGTAACCTCAAAACTGCATCCCGCCTACCCCTGATACCTATCATCCACTTGCTTACCAAGAAACACCTCTGTCTTAAAAATATTCAAAGACTCTGCTTCCACCAACTCTTCAGGCAGCGAGTTCCAAAGACTCATGACCCTCAGAAAAAAATTCGCCTCACCTTCACCTTAAACAGGCGACCCTAGTTCTACATTTTTCCACAAGAGGAAACATCCTCTCCACATCCATCCTGTCAAGACTCCTCAGGAACTTGTATTTCAATCAAATCGCCTTTTACTCCAGCAGAACAAAGACGCTAGCAAAAGTAAATGTCTGAGCTGCCGGTATCTTCAAGGGGTCATTTTATTCTGTCCCTGGCTGAGCTGAATTTCACACTGCAGCTGTCCTAACCTACTTCGGATGCCAAGGAAAGACTAAGGTCAGGATGAAGATAATGCAAGTTTGACTTCGTGCATGTTAACAACTACAAATCGTGCTTTTAAAAGGGAAAAAATCACAAATTAAGAGCCTGGACAAGATATCTGTCATCAGTGACCACATATCCTATCAGTGATCACTTGCACAAGCCTAAAAATCTCCACCACGTATTGCTCAAATCATACCAGTATAAATCATACCCAGTGTTATCACTAAAGTTTCAGTGAAGACTAAGGACGTAATCTTCCTACTATATGTCTACTTGAAATGAAGCATCCAGATTTTATCTTTGCAAGATTGTGTTGAGACTGCAAACTGAATTTGAGATATCAAACTGCTGAGTTTTTCCAGGTAATTCTGTTTTTGTTTTGAGATATCCTCTCTGATTGAGGGCGCTGAATCCTGGGGTCACTGAGGGAACCACGGCGAGGGTGTTGGGGTCACTGAGGGAATCACGGGGGGGGGCGGCCTCCAGGCCATCGAATGTTTCAATTCTGCCTGTACTTTTAATATTTGCTAACTACCACCACACTTTTTCTTGTTAGTGTAAGCCAACTAAAAAGCACATGCAACAATGCTAATACTGTTGCAGTTAGTTAACAATGTCTTTCGGAATTGAAGACAGCAGGGTGACAGATGGCACGCAGCAACAAGGCACATCTATTCAGAAAAGTGTGATGCCATAGTTCTGGTGTATATGCTCAAATACTAGGGTGAAACCTTAGAAGTTAAGGTCTGTCATTAGTGGTGAGAGCAGCTTGGGATAAAGATCAAAATCCTGGAACTCCCTCCCTAACAGCACTGTGGATGGACCTACACCACATGGACTGCAGCGGTTCAAGAAGGCAGCTCACAACCACCTTCTCAAGGGCAATTAGGGATGGGCAATAAATGCTGGCCTGATCAGCGACACTCACATCCCATGAATGAATTAAAAAATAGTCAAGGAAGCTAGAGATTCCTAAAGCACAGGAAACATTAATATGTATTTGCTGAAGTATAAATGTTTTCCTGTAGTTTACTGGCACCAATGTATTAAATGAGCCCAATGATAAAGCACTTAAATCTGATCCTAGCAAACTTTTATTCCTTCATTCTTGTATTTCTGGTTGTCTGAAGCCTGTCACAGCTTTTGCGTCCTTACTACTCCATTCCTCATCTACACCAAAAGAATCTTTCCTCTATTTTAGTTGAAGTTGAAACATAGATCATGCCAAGAGATGCCAGACAAGTTCAAAGGAAGCCCACCCTGCCAAACAGGGATTAGCTTCAAATCTTTACCAACAATTTATGCAGCCCCCAGCCCCACTCGTTTTTTATTTTGTCTATTGCAGACCGTGGGGGAGAGTCCAGAAAGTTGTAGCTGTGGAAGAACTGCCCATGTACAAGCTCAGAAAACAACACGTCAATAGGTCCAGTCAGTCAAGAAAACATCATATCCCACCACACCCCTCATTAAACCCCTGTTAATCTTATCCTACGTATTAACAATCTCTCTCTCTTGAGTTTGCTGATACAACCATCTCCCTTGAAGATCCATTTTGAATATTCACTAGAAATACTGACGAAGAGTTCATGTTTAAATGTGCTGCATTCAGGATTCTTTCCTTAGTTGTTGGTATGCTGGGGATAACTCCTCAAGCACCAGAGCTTGTGCACAATGGTCCATTCAGCACATAATTTCAGTCAACTAGTCTGAGCAGGTTAGTAACTGTTCTCCCTCTTCAAGAAAGATCACTGGATAGTGATAAAGCAACAAAGGAACTCTGGATGACTTTCTCTCTCTAGCTAACCCAATTACAACACACCAATCCTACACCAACCTAGGACTCTTTAAACTACACAAATTGGATAGTTATCAGGAGCAGGAAGCCTGGGTGATTTTCCCTTGCACAATCCAAGGACAGAGTGGCCATTCGATCACTCCTACAGATTACCAAGGCATTGTTTTAAACATTTGTCAAAGGAATTGGCACAATGGAGTAGGCAAACGCTTTACGCTTGTGGGTTCAAAATAAAACCAAAATGAATGAGGGGGTGTTGAAAGTAACTGCTATATGTTGAATCACAGAATGGTTGCAGTACAGAAAAAGGGCACCAGGCTTGTTGTGTCTGTGCCACCTCTCTGAAAGAGCAACTAAACCAGTCCCACTTCCCTGCCCTATCCCCAGGTCCTAATGGGCAAAGGCCCATAGCGCAGAAGTGCCCTACAAGCATTGTTGAAGCAAAGTAGAAGTGGCTGCATCTATTATTACATTTAATTCAGAAACAGACCGGGGAATCCCCATGGTGGAATAAACCAATGATGCAAAATATTAATATTTACAATATTTCTTTCCTCAGTGTTGACATGTTCACCTTAATAAGCACAATAATTAACCCTTAAAAAAGATCAGAAGACTCTTCCCTTAAAAAGTGGGGTGGAAAGTATCTGCAACGTCTGAATATTTAAATGGTTATACTACCAGTTTATTATAAAAATGACATTCTTCCAGTTCAGTCTATACATTGTCAGCAAATAACTGTATTTTCAGTTTGCTTGTATGGTTTGTCAGGAGACATATTTCCCAATGGCTAACCTTCCAGTCCAATCTATGTAGCGACTGCAATAAGCTGCTACTGTAACACTTCATCTGCTAGCTAGGTTACTGCTGTAACCCTTGTATCCGCAGCAGGATCAGGTCTTAAAGGAAGGAGGAAGCTAAAAATAAAACATGCTTGATCCAAAGCCTGGTTTAAAAGTCTTTAAATGACATGAATTGGATAATAATCAGAAACATGAGCCATGGTTGATTTGCCCCTTCCCACACTCCAGGGTCACTGAGGTAATTTGTTAACTCCAACTCAATGATCCCAACTGGGCAGTATTTTTGCTTTTGAAAGAGAGAAGTAAGTGCATGTGCACAGATACAAACTTCAGGTGGCAACAGTACCATGCTCAGCTCGAGAGCCCCATGGTACAACAGCCTACCGAATGTCACTGTCTAACCTCTAACATTTCACACAATTGTGACAGCAAAAGGGACTGCGATTTGCTCCATCATATCTGCCCCAGTTCTCCTTTGGAACAGTTCACCTAGTTCCACTCCCCTGCCTTCTCCTTGTAATTATGCACATTCTTCCTTTTCAAATAACAGTCTAATACCTCAATTGAACCTGCCTCCACCACACTCTCGGGCAGTGCATTCCAAAACCAACCACTCACTGTGAGAAAGTTTTTCCTCATGTTACCATTAAATCTATGTCCTCTGGTTCTCGAACCTTCCACCAATAGGAACATTTCTGACTCCTACCTAATCCATCCAGACCCCCTCACGATCGTGAATACCTCCAACAAATCTCCTCTCAGCCTTCTACCCCAAAGGAGGGCACTCCCAACTTCTCCAATCTATGTAAATGAAATTCCACACCCCTTCTTCACATTCTTGTGAATCTTTTCTAGGCTCTAACTTCTTCACATCTTTCATAAAGTTTAGCACCCAGAACTGCTGCAATATAGTTGAGGTTGAACCAGTGTTCCTTACAAGTTCAACATAACTTCCTTGCTTTTGTACTCTATGCCGCTATTAATAAAGCCTAGGATACTGTATGCTTTATTAACTGCGTTCTAACCCTGTCCTGCCATCTTCAACAACTTGTGCACAGAAATACCCAGGTTCCTCTGCTCCTGCAGCCCCTTTAGAATTGTACTCTTTACTTTATATAGTCTCTTTGCATTTTTTTCTACCAAATGAATGACTTCACACTTTGCTGCATTAGATTTCATCTGCCACTTGCCCGCCCATATCCTTTTGAATTACTATGCTATCGTCCTCACAGCTCACAATGCTTCCAAGTTTCAGAGAAGTTTGTGGGAGTAGGAATGAAAGATACAAAAGGATGAAGTTGAGTAATTAGCCAGATTAATTGTAGATAAGTACAGAAAAATTTGGTAGAATTCAACCTAGATTGTTGAGGGAAGGAGGAGAGAAAATAGTTGGTTTGCTGACTAGTCATTAATTAACCAAGGATGATTGAAAGTTACACCACAGGATTAGAAACCTGCCAAAGCATTCCATTTGCTCAATGGAGAAAGGGATAAGCTGAGAAACTATAAACTAGGTAGCCCAAGAGCAGTAAAAGATAGGTTTCCAGAGACCATAATATAAAGACAAAATTAATACTTAGAAAGACATGATTTAATCAAGGACAGCCAGCACACATTTATAAAAGGCAAGTTAACTTTTAAAGAAATTAATGAGGTATTGTGTGCAGATATTCAACGAGAGTTGATATTGTGCCACAGAGAAGGCCTATTGACAAAATTAAGGCAGATGATATTAAGGGGTATCCGGAGCACAGATAGAAAATTGATTGAAGGGCAAAGAACAGTGTAGACTATAAGACATAGGAGCAGAAATTAGGCCATTCAGCCCATCGAGTCTGTTCTGCCATTCAATCATGGCTGATAAGTTTCTTAACCCCATTCTCCTGCCTTCTCCCCGTAACCTTTGATCCCCTTACCAATCAAGAACCTATCTATCTCGGTCTTAAACACACTTAATAACCTGGCCTCCACAGCCTTCTGTGGCAATGAATTTCATAGATTCACCACTCTCTGGCTAAAGTGTACTAGTGCTCAATGAAAATTGTGGAAGCAGAATCACTAAGAATTTGAAAAAGGAAAGTGAAAAACTATGAAAAAAGGAAAGGGACTAAGTAGATGGCTCTTTCTGAGTGTGCAATAGATGAAATGGCTTCCTTCTGTGCTGTTAAATTCTATAAAGGGGGCTTTCCAGGTGTCCATGGGACCCTATTGTAGCTAAAGTCCATGCTTCCAAAGGGGAAAAAAAGTAACCAAAACCCACACACAAATGGTTGGCACAATTCTTTTTAAAGTAGTTTAAATAAAAATTGAGGGATCCCCACTTTTTCCAAGGCCCAAAATATTTAAACATTTAGTCGCTCACTAGTAAGTTTTACCTTCAACAAATGGGAACCAAAACAACAATTAGTATAAAATGCGCTTCAGCAACATGCTGAGACCTGTGCGTTGTTAAGTGCAATTAATTTTGGTAGCTTCAGAACGAAGGAATCTCCATTGTATGTCATAATGGAGGGAAACACCACTGCAATTTTTTGGATCTTCCTTGTGCAGATTTTTTTTTCAGTTGTAGTGTTTTTTATAATGTTAAAGACACCTTGTTTAAATAAAGCATACTTGAAGCCAAACTGCTGATAAGTATTTGGGAATTTCTAACAACAGGAATTATTCATCATTATTTTATGTATTTCACGTAATTGTTATAATGATTTTCCCACTGCACCTAACAGTCATGCACTGGGCTATTCAATGTGTCCGGCTGGAGCTTTAATTTAAACATCTGGATGTCAGCTGCTCCTATCTCAAAAGGGAAACATTTCAATCAAGGTGATTATTTTGACTGACAGCTTGGTGGACCAAACCACCACCCCTCAGTCCTGTTAAATTCTTATAAGATTCTTACCCCTACCCAATTAAGGCATTACAATAGTAAACAACCATTTACCATTCTGTTAAGGACCAGTAAGCTCAAGGTTAGCCTCCCTGAAAGTCCTGTTTTCCCAGAGGCATCAGTTGAATGTGTTATTACTTTCATGGATGGGTCTCGTACTTTTTGATTCACGTAAAATAAACCAGTTTGCTGGTATACAATCGTCTTGTCGATTGCTTTTCAGTCCATCTTTCCCAAAGGCAAGAGAATGCCTGTGATGAGACAGGCAAAAGTACAACTGCCAACATGTGCAGGAAAATAAGGATTCTACGACTAAAAATGTTATAATCTCTGGGTCACTATTGTTTAACTAGATAGCAGGCAATAAACATCAACTGAGATCATAGGAGATGCAATTTCTGTTGAGTGATTCATGATGCTGCACCCAAGAGAATATCTAGTGCAAAATCTAAAGGGTCAGAATAGGGCAAGGCTCCCACTATTGATTGCTATTTACTAGCCTCTCCTAGAAAGTGGGTGCACGTGTGGACATCAGGTTAGGACAGATCGAGGCACAGGCTGTGATGTTCTCGCTGAGTTATTTGTCTCAACAACAGAAATGCAAAGTTGCACACCAGAAAAGGCTAAACATCTAACTGTTGCCATGGTGCTTAAGTTGTCGGCGCATAGTTTAATTACTGAATATTCCCCTCCTCCCACTGTAAAGGAAAAACCTACCAAACCACACACTATGAATTATATTTAGTAGTATTTTGAGACTAACAACAGCCTAGGGCTATCACTGACCAGAAACTGAACTGGACTAGTCATATAAATACTGTGCCTACAAGAGCAGGTCAGAGATTAGGAATCCTGCAGGGAGTAACTCACCCCCTGACTCCCCAAAGCCTGTCTACCATCCACAAGCCACAAGTCACGAATGTGATGGAATACTTTCCACTTGCCTGGATGAGTGCAGCTCCCACAACACTCAAGAAGCGTCACACCATCCAGGACAAAGCAGCCCACCAGATTGGCACCACATCCACAAACATTCACTCCCTCCACCACCAACACACAATAGCAGCAGTATGTACCACCTACAAGATGCACTTCATGAACTCATCAAGGCTCCTTCGACAACACCTTCCAAACCTGTGACCTCTACCAAGTAAAAGAACAATGGCAGCAAACGCATGGGAACATCACCACCTCCAAGGCACTCACAACCCTGACTTGGAAATATACTGCCGTTTCTTCACTGTCAGTAGGTCAAAACTCTGACACTCTCTCCCTAACAGCACTGTGGGTGTACCTACGCTACATGGGATGCAGCAGTTCAAGAAGCAGCTCACCACCACCTTCTCAAGGGCAATTAGGGACGCACAATAAACATGGCCTAGCCAGCGACGCCCACATCCCGTGAATGAATTAAAAAACTATGAAGCAAGATTAAAACTCTGTGGAATTGTAACATTCAGGTAATGAGCCTGAGAGGCAGCTTTAACCCAAAGTTAGTATTTAAGTTTCAATGCAATCTCAATCCAAAATATTTTCTTTGCCTTATCTGGCAAGTGATTCAAACAAACGGAAGCCAGCAGTTGTTGCGTTCTTCTGTAAGGTGTCCATGTGAGCATGGCTGTACAGGCAGCTTGGAAAGTCTGCTCTCAGTACTGCTTTAATTTTGGTGAAATTAGGATGTAACCACCAATGGGTGAGCAGCATGGTGACAGAATGCCTTTGGCAGGCTGCCAGTCCTGCCAAATTCAAGGTAGCAAGTCCATGTAATAAGAGAAATAGAAATGGAGCTGACTGGGAGCACCAACACGTAAACTTCTCCACACACCATTGGGGCTCAAGTGGGCAGAAAGGCTAAGCTCACTCCTGCTGCAACCAATACATTAAAAAAATGCATATCCCCCAATATTAATGTTCTTTATTCACTGCCTCAAATTGCTCCCCCAGTAACACTGCAAACAAGAAATTACATAATCCAGTGCTTTAAGTATGGTGTCATATAGCTCAAAAGTGCTCCCTCCAGGCACTACCTACAATTTGGCAGCATCTAAAATTGTAAGTGGGTGTTTTTTAAAATTCAAGTAGTCAGAAAACAAAAAATTTTCATGCCCACCACTGTGCTTTATCTAGCAACATCAGTGTCTAACGGCACAACATTTAACCCGCCTCCCACCCACTAAACCTAGGACAGATTGAGTGATTTGCCCCAGGAGCAATTAGGAGAGCGTACCTGCTTAAATGACATGAGTGAATCATACTCTGGGCAACAGCAAAAGAACAGGTCAGAAAAAAGGTTGCAGCATTTATAATAACAGGAGTATGGAAAGCAGAACTTAAAAGATAAAACATCTCAAATCTCACAACACTACGACTAAAGACCTGGAATTTAAAAGAATTGTTATCAGCTCAGCATTTTAACCAATCAAATCAATGCAGCCTGGGCTATTTTATGCTTTTCTGAGACCCAGGCATAATGCAGTCCATCAGCTATAAGGTGTAAAGGGCTGAAATACCATAAGCATCCAAAATACACAATGCTCCCTTACAAGTGGGCTTAATTCAGTACTCTCCACTGATTAGAGAGACTGTGGGTTCAAGCACCTTGAGCACGGGGTTCTGCCAGTATCCTGGTGAACACTCTTCCCTCAGCTAACAGAATCAAAAAAAGGACTAACTGATCATTCATCTCATTGGTTGTTTGTGGGACCCTTTGTAAATGGGCTGCCACACTTTCTTAAAAATCACTGACCTCATTTCAAAAAGCAAACCAGTTAAAACTTTGAGGGCATAGGAAGTTGCCAGGTAAACAAAAATTCTTTCATACCACCTATAAACATCAGGACAAAACTACCATTTTCATAAGTTTTCTGAGTAATGGCCTCTCATTAAAGCTGCCCACTATAGGACGAGGCATAAAATTAAAGGGATTCGGTCACGTGCCCTTTAAAATCATCCCAAATACTGATACATTTCGCTGTTACAGAACCCAAAACATCAGAATTTTAAATTACTGAATGTGGAAAGTTAAACAGGTAGATTTAATCTCTCACTGTCATCATGGGGCAAGTCAGAAGTTATGAAAACACCATAATGTTTGCCACCATTTTCCTGCCACTTGACTGTGGGATGGGGTTTTGTTTGAGCTGAATTTACTCAAGCATTCCAGTAAGTTTAAAGACCAAGGTTGCAACTCTTCCATGTCCGTGACTTGCATGAACCTGCTCCTCTCACACATGACAAAATAAGGCCAATTTATGCCCCAACTAGCTGGGTCACAAGGTTGGGATTACCAGTGAAGTGAGCTCAGAAAATTAAGCTAATCCTTAATCAGAAATGATCAGTATTCATCGGTAGATAGATGCTGATAGAGATGGAACCGATATGAAGAGTTTCCTGAAGGTGAAATTTCACTTTACAGATGGTGAGATATTTAAATAGTTTTGGTTTTAATCATTCATGGAAAGGATTCTTCTCTTTACCTCTCCTCAATATTTCCATTGAACTCAACTGTACAAATCTGATTGTTAACAGTCTCCAAATGGGTGCTTCTCTCACACTCTGCACATCCTTCCACTCCACGCATTCTAAAAGAAACTAAGGAAGAGAAAGCAAAGGCACTATGATGCATATTTAATAATTCATTTGAAAAAAGTGTAGTACCAGAGGGCTGGTGGGTAACTAATATTATAACTACTTTTGAGAAGGGAAAGTAAACACACCCAGCGAACTACCACACAACACTGGTATCAGGAGAAATAATAGAATCCCTATTAAGGGGGAAAACAAGAAAACATCCAGAAACCAAAAATAATAACGAATAGTTAACATGGATTGCAAAAGGGAAACCTCACTAAATTCCTTGAAGGGGCAACAGAAGGAGTAGAAAAGGACAATTCAGGAGATGTATAACATTTCCAAAAGGTCTTCAGGAAGGTACCATATAATAGACTAATGAATAAGATCAGTGCATATGGACTCAGGGGACAATTAGCAAAATGGATTGTGAACTAGCTGCAAGACAGAAAGCCGAGAGCAGGAGTAAAGGCTTGGCAGTGTGATCACACAAGAATCAGTACTTAGACCACTGCTGTCCACGACTTTTATTAATATTTTAGAATCGGAAACAATTTCTAAATTTGTGGATGACACTAAATTGAGCATGGTGGTCTGCATTGAGGAGGAACAGAGCGCATTACAGGAAGAAAAATTACAGAATATTGAAATTCATTTAGGAATTAAATGAGCTTGGGTAAATGTTAGGTAGTACATTTTGTAAATAAGGAGGTTACATTAGTTGGAAAGTAAAAATCTAAATGAGGAGCAAAGGGTCTGGGAGTTAAATACATAAAAAGCACAAAAAGTTGTTACATATTAGGAAGGCCATTAAAAAAGTAAACCAAGCACAAGGGTTTATTTCTAAAGAGACAGAACTGAGAAGTAGAGAAGTAATGCTAAACTTGTTTCGAACCTTGGAGTGCTACGTACAATTCTGGTTTCCACATTATGGAAAGGATATCAAGGCACTGGAGAGGGTGCAAAAAAGAGTTACAAGGACAATACCTGTCCAGAAGGGCTTTCCTCTTGAAAAGAGCAGGTTGAAGGGCAACTAATAAAAGTCTGTAAAGTTATGAAAGTTTTGATAGATAGTGTTTCGCCATATGTGGAGCAGAGCAAAATAGAAGCCATCAACAGAAGACAGTCAGTGAGAAGCCAAACAAGAAAATCAGAAGAAACTTCTTTACCCAGAGAATGGTGGGAATGTGGAACCCGCTTCCACAGGGAGGCAAATCATTTGGGTTAACTAAAGAGGAAGCTGGAGAAGGCATACAAGAAAGACAGGAAGAAAGGATTATAATGATAAAGTTAGATGAGGAAGGATGAGAGGAGGCTCAATGGAGCATTAATGCCAGCATGAACTGAATGAAGGCTGAATGGAACATCAGACTTGGGAGCAGCAGTAGGCCATTCGGCCCTTCAAGCACGCTTCGCCATTCGATAAAGTCATGGCTGATCTGGCTGTGGTCTCAACTCCACTTTCTTGTGCCCACCATAACCCTGACTCCCTTGTCTATCAAAAATCTACCTAACTCTGCCTTGAATAATTCAATGACCCAGCCTCCACTGCTTTCTGGGAAAGAGAATCCCAGACAAACAACCCTCAGAAAAAACTTCTCCTCACATCACTTCTTATTGGTAGTGTCCGCTAGTTCTTGTCTCCCCAAAAGAGGAAAGATCTTCCTGGTATGGCCTGATTCGGTGTTGTAATTCTATGAATTTTCTGGAGTTAGTGCCCCAGCCAGTGGGCATTATTTAACAATGTGAAGCTGACAAGTGCAGTCCTACACACAACATGCTTACAGCTGAGGCACATGTAGGATATATGCCCATCAGAACAATGGGCATATGACCTCCACCTGAAACAGTCTGCACTCCATTTACTCAGCACAAACCATCTCAGTCTTCCAACAAATCCATGGAACATGCAAGACAACGACCAGTCAACATGACCACCAGTATGAAGGGCCTTCTCCAGTCCCTGGGCCTAACTACTCTAGAAGCTAAGATCAGGTAATAGTGTTGAACACCTGACCCACACTAGCACATGCAGTCACACTAGAAACTGAAGGAAATGGAAAGAAATCTTTATTTGGAGTATGAAGCAGAAGGACTCTTGCAATTTGGACCACCCACATTTAATTACTTAATTACTTATTTTTAAAGTTTTTTTTTAAATCATGCAACCATTTTTACATCTACCAACCATTTTGGAAATTTATGATCTGTTGGTATGAGAGATTGTGGGCCTGTTGACAAATTACTTTCCTAACAAAACTATTCTCTGCAAGAGACCTGGAAAGTATAAAGGAGACAATAACGAGTTATCAAGGCAGCACTAAACTGTGAGGGCAAGATGATCTTCCAAACCACAATGCTACTCACTGGAGAAAGTGCCTTATCCAAGCAGGAAGGTTCTTTCCCAAACCCCTGCCTAATCTGAAGTTCCACGATTCTCTATTTTTCCCTGCAAACTGTGAACCCTTCCCCATAGAGCTGTATTAATTATATGCTTCAACAAGGTATAAACAAAGAATGCTTTGTTGTCTGTAATTATCTTCTGTCATGGTGTAATGTTTATCTTTCAGAATTCTATTGCAGCTTAGTCTATGTTTTGAAAAACAACTCAAATCATTTTCCCATCTCTAACTTATTCTGTCACTCTGAACTAAAGCTGTTAACAATAAATTAACAGTTGAATAATTCAATTTTGAGCCAATTTTCAAATAATTGGAAGAAACAAAGAAACCCTCTTATAACTTTAAGAGGTACAGCCTTTTCCAAGTCGTTGTTGCACTCCCTTCAACTGAATGATCTACTGCTCTCAGAAGGGAAGTATCAAAACAAATCCAAGGTTTGAAGAAAATTAAGTCTTCAGATAACCATATTGCAGAAAGTATTCTAAGTCACAATGTTATGGTCAACTTCATACATGTTATTGTTCTTTGTAATGATCCTATCATGCTACAAACCTTTTGCCAGTAAGCCACAGAAAAGCGGGCAACCTTATCTTTCCCCAAAAGGTGTGAGCAATTTAATTTTCTTTTCATTCTTTCAAGAATTTGCATATGACACACAAGATCCCACAAACAATAATGCCTTGAACAACAGGTCAGTTTAGTTTTAGGTTGAAGAAGATGCATGTTTGTTTGACAGACAAAATGGGTCCACTTCTCCCTACATGCAATAATTTTTTTTAAAATAGTAATTAAAATTCCCTGTGAAGCTGATGGTACTCATTTGGATACTCTTCCACAGGCGCTGGGCACCCTCTGATCATGGATGGTGAGTGTTAGCAAAGCGACTTGATCACAGCAAAGCTGAATCCTGTTATAACACACATTTTCCAGTAGGGTCTCTAGACAGTCTCAAGAAGCTGGAACTCTGCCTCATCCCTCCTCCTCCTCCACTCCACCCCACCACCCCCCCTCCCGCCTGGCACAGGGATGTTGAAGCTAATAGTAGCACCTCACCTGCTGCCCTAGCCAAGATCAGCTAACTCAGCAGAGCTAGAATCAGACTTGGGAATGTCTGGCCTTTGTGGCTTATTGAAGTGAACTTCAACGGCTAGCTACATTTCTTGCTGCTGGCCTGTGGCTAATTTGAATGACTTTGGTGACACAAACAAGAGAAATATGTTGAATTATTTAAAAGAAAATCACACGAGTATAAATATGAACTGATTCAGAGAGCACAGCAAAGTAAAAATTTATGATAAAGTACTTGAGTGAAATTCAGGAAAAAATACTGAACTATGTGAACAATATCCAATGGCTCATCTGCCTCCGTTTTCAGTAATTATAAGCTGCCCACTTCATGTTTAAGCACAGTTTGCACGTGATAAACTTGTTTATGTGAAATACTTGTTTCTCCAATATTCAAAAACTGAGGCCTGTGTTTCGTATGCACGAAATGAAAAAAACAATACTGACAGACCATTTATGTAAAATAATGCAAAACATCTGCTCCCAGAATACAATACTATTGGTATCTGAGGCATGCTGGCTTTGCACTTAAATTTTGAGAAATAAAAAGGGTTTCAGTTTGCTTTTCTGAAAAAAACTAAATCAGGCATCCTCAGTATTATCGTTCCCCCTCCATATTCACCCCATATCTCCTGAAGCTACAGATCCTCGCTCAACTATGTCTCTGATAATTCACCGATGTTTTCAGAATCAAAAACGTCTTTACTGCTTTCAACCAGAGTAGCAAAAACTAAGGACAAGCGGGAGGTACTAAAAAGTTTCAGACGACTCCCTGATCATATTGAATAAAAGCAATGGCCACTCCCTTAATTTGAGTTATAAATTTTACTGCTAGGACTGAGACAATCCCATGTGGCTCTTTCAGCCTGAAGCGTCATTTTTGGGAAAGGTCCTGTAGCCGCTCATCAAGCAGCACAGACTGACTCCAAACCAACCAAAGTGTTGCCCAACCCTGGAAAACCACACCACAGATTTGGCATGGAAATCTTCCAGGCAACATGATCTGTTTTGCTCTGGGAGTGCGGGTTCTGAATCCAGTTAGTTTCAGCCTAGCAAGAGGGACACTTGACCAAAGGGGCTCCTCTCCAGAAAGCAGAAGTGACAATTTCAGAAAACAGGGAAAGTTTTAAGTGAAAAGTTTTAAGTCCAGTATTCTCTGGTTTTAAAAAACATCCAATTATCATCCCCTCTAAATATTGGTCTTTGTAAAGTAAGGAATTGGTCAAAACTGAAAAATATGGAAAATACATTAACTTTCTAGTCCCACATCAGACTGTATTACCCACAAGCACTGGGTCATTGTGATTGTTTGGTATTTCGTAAACAAGAGCGCTGCTTCAGCACAAGTAATTCACTACAAATGTTATACAACAGGAGCAAAGTCACCAAACCATAATTATAGAATTAAAAGTAAACAGATTCCCAAAGCAGATGGGCCTGCAACAGAATCTCTCCATGTTAAACACAACTACTGCATATTTCATCATTTTCTTCAGTGTCTCAAGACAAGCGGCAACTATACCATTGACCATTTCTAACCATTAAACCTGACCCAAACCAGGAGCCCGGACAAAACACTTGCTTCCCCCAATTCTACCTCTGTGGCTTATTCTGTGAATTTGAGGTTTGCAAAAGCTATAATTTCTGTTTTTCTTTCAATGGTGGGTAAAACCTCAATCAGAACACCCAGATCTGTTATCATTAGCAACACAAATAATGGGGAGCAGGAATTTAAATAAAGCATTTACATACATTAATACAGTAGCTTTCACATCAGGACATGCCAATGAGGTACATCTGACATGTAGTCACTGCTGTAATGTAGGTGAGCACAGCAGCCAAGTTTGCACACATCAAGGCTCCACAAACAAAGTAAGATTAATGAGCAATCTGTTTTTGGTGATTATAAGAGTAAATGCTGGCCAGGACATCGATAAAACACCACAGGGTCTTCAAATAATGCCATGGGATCTTTTAAATCATACCAAGGGAACAAACTGTGCCTCAGTTTCACTGTTTAGCCAAACAACAGGCACATCTGACAATATAACACTCCCTCAATACTGCACTATAGTGTTAGCCAGCATTGTGTGGAGTAGGCAATCTTCTGGCTGGGACATGAGCATGCTTCTGGCGAAGTCAAGCCATCACAAACATTTTGTGGTCCTATATAGTCCACTGTGCACACCTACCTTAATAGAATAATGTTACTTAGTGATCAGAATAAACTAAACGGCTGCCAGCAATCAAAAAGTAAGAATGAGCATTTATACCTCAATTTTTACAGACTCAGGGCATCCTAATATATTTGACAACTAATGAAAGAGCTTGAAACTGTTGCAATGCAGGGAAAAGTTTGGAGAAAACCATCCTGTAGTGGGGTCAGGAATACTGAGAGTTGAGGCCAAGTGAATTCTTTGATCTCACCCAAGTGCCACAAAAGCATGAACCTGAGAATAAATCCACAGATCAGGTGGCACTGAAGCTGTCGGCTTCTGCAAACTATACATTCGTAAGGCCCAGCGCCCAAACCAAAACTAAAAGAACTGCAAGGGCTATTCAACCATGGGAGGTAACCCACCACCTCACCACCAAGTTCACCCTCCCCTCATCCCCAACACCCCTTCATCAACAAACCTCTCACCCTCCCCATTCATACCCACCTCACCCCTACCCCTTCAGCCTTCATCACACACACCCTCCTCCCCCTCACCCCAAACTACCTCACCCCTACCCCCTCACCCTTCATCACACACCCTCCTCACCCTAACCCCCTCACCCTTCATCACACACACCCTCCTCCCCCCTCACCCCGACCCCCTCACCCTTCATCACACACCCTCCTCCCTCCTCACCCCCAATCCCCTCTCCATCTCCCTTCCCAACCACACCCCCATGCCTCACTATCCGTCCCCCCTCCCTCCGCTTCCTCACCCCTCCCACAAACTCCTCCACCACCACCCCGGTGGGTGGGGGGGGGGGGGGGGGCAGTGACTCGACAGTCCGAGGTAATCTGGCACCCAAAGAGCTGCAGCTCCGGCTCAGTCCCAGCTGCGCCCGAGGCCTGGGTCTGTGGCTGACAGTCCCCCGGAGCCGCGGGACGGGGATGGGGACGGGGGACGGGGACCGGACGGGGACGGGGGACGGGACGGGGTGGGGGTGGGGGTCGGGGACGGGACGGGGGATGGGGACGGGACGGGACGGGGTGGGGGACGGGACGGGGGTGGGGGACGGGGACGGGGAACAGGGGACGGGGACCGGGACCGGGGCCGGGGGACGGGACCGGGGCCGGGGGACGGGACCGGGACCCCGCTCCCCCCCGGGTTACTCACACTTCACCACCCGATCGGCGGTCGGCAGCTTCCCGTCCCGAGCCGCCATGGCGCCGCTCCGAGTGGCGGCCGCAGTCCCGCCGAGCCTCAGGCTCAGGCCGCCCCCACCTCCTCCTCCTCCTCCTCCTCCTCCTCCTCCGCCGCCGCCGCCTGTCCTGACTCCTGCTCCCGGGCTCTCGGGCCTCGCGCTCTCCCCGCAGCCTCGGCCTCTGGTGACGGCGGCGGCTCCGGCATCAGAACATGGCGGCTGTCCCAGAGTGCAGCGCGCGGGGGGCGGGGCCTGGGGGCAGGGAGGGAGGGTGAGGAGGAGGGAGAGGAAGAGGCGGAGGAGGGGGAGGAGTGGAGGGGAGTGGAGGGGGAGGAGTGGAGGGGAGTGGAGGGGGAGGAGTGGAGGGGAGTGGAGGGGGAGGAGTGGAGGGGGAGGAGTGGAGGGGGGGAGGGAGGGGGAGGAGTGGAGGGGGGGAGGGGGGGGGAGGGGGGGGGAGGGGGGGGGGGAGGGGGGGGGGAGGGAGTGGAGGGGGGGGGAGGGGGAGGGAGGGGGAGGAGTGGAGGGAGGGGGGGGAGGGGGAGGAGTGGAGGGGGGGGAGGGAGGGGGAGGAGTGGAGGGGGGGAGGGAGGGGGAGGAGTGGAGGGGGAGGAGTGGAGGGGGGGAGGGAGGGGGAGGAGTGGAGGGGGGGAGGGAGGGGGAGGAGTGGAGGGGGGGGAGGGAGGGGGAGGGGGAGGAGTGGAGGGGGAGGAGTGGAGGGGGAGGAGTGGAGGGGGAGAGGGAGGAGGAGTGGAGGGAGGTGGGGGAGGAGGAGGAGTGGAGGGAGGAAGGTGGGGAGGAGGAGGAGTGGAGGGAGGAGGGAGGGAGGTGGGGGAGGGAGGAGGGAGGGAGGTGGGGGAGGGAGGAGGGAGGGAGGTGGGGGAGGGAGGAGGGAGGGAGGTGGGGGAGGGAGGAGGGAGGGAGGTGGGGGGAGGAGGAGTAGAGGGAGGGAGGTGGGGGGAGGAGGAGTAGAGGGAGGGAGGTGGGGGGAGGAGGAGTGGAGGGAGGGGAGTGGAGGGGGAGGAGTGGAGGGGGAGGAGTGGATGGAGGGAGGGGGAGGAGTGGAGGGGGGGAGGGAGGGGGAGGGAGGGGGGGGAGGGAGGGGGAGGGAGGGGGGGGAGGGAGGGGGAGGGATGGGGGGGAGGGAGGGGGGGAGGGAGGGGGAGGAGTGGAGGGGGGGAGGGAGGGGGAGGGGGGGAGGGAGGGGGAGGAGTGGAGGGGGGAGGAGTGGAGGGGGGGAGGGAGGGGGAGGAGTGGAGGGGGGGATGGAGGGGGAGGAGTGGAGGGGGGGATGGAGGGGGAGGAGTGGAGGGGGGGGAGGGAGGGGGGGAGGGAGGGGGTGGAGGGGGGGAGGGAGGGGGAGGAGGGAGGGGGGGGAGTGGAGGGGGGGAGGGAGGGGGAGGAGGGAGGGGGAGGAGTGGAGGGGGGGAGGGAGGAGGAGTGGAGGGAGGTGGGGGAGGAGGAGGAGTGGAGGGAGGAAGGTGGGGAGGAGGAGGAGTGGAGGGAGGAGGGAGGGAGGTGGGGGAGGGAGGAGGGAGGGAGGTGGGGGAGGGAGGAGGGAGGGAGGTGGGGGAGGGAGGAGGGAGGGAGGTGGGGGAGGGAGGAGGGAGGGAGGTGGGGGGAGGAGGAGTAGAGGGAGGGAGGTGGGGGGAGGAGGAGTAGAGGGAGGGAGGTGGGGGGAGGAGGAGTAGAGGGAGGGAGGTGGGGGGGAGGAGGAGTGGAGGGAGGGAGGTGGAGGGAGGAGAAGTGGGGGGAGGAGAAGTGGAGGGAGGAGGAGTGGACGGAGGGAGAGTGGGGGGAGGAGAATGAGGAGCGGAAGGAGGGTGAGGAGAAGGAGGAGTGGAGGGATGGGGAGGAGGAGGTGGAGGGAGGGAGGGAGGTGGGGGGAGGAGAAGTGGAGGGAGGGATGTGGGCGGGAGGAGGAGTGGAGGGAGGGAGGTGGGGGAGGAGGAGGTGTGGAGGGAGGAGGTGGAGTTGAGGGAGGGGGAGGAGGAGGAGGAGGAGAGGTGGGAGGAGAGGTGGGAGGAGGAGGGGGTAAGAGGAAGAGTGGAGGGAGGGAGTTGAGGGAAGAGGAGGAGTGGAGGTGGAGGAGGAGGAGGAGTGGAGGAGGGGGAGTGGAGGGAGGGAGGTGGGGGAGGAGGAGGAGTGGAGGTGGGGGAGGAGGAGGAGTGGAGGGAGGGAGTTGGGGAGGAGGAGGAGTGGAGGGAGGGAGTTGGGGAGGAGGAGGAGTGGAGGGAGGGAGTTGGGGAGGAGGAGGAGTGGAGGGAGGTGCGGGAGGAGGAAGAGTGGAAGGAGTTGGGGAGGAGGATGAGTGGAGGGAGGTGGGGTAGGAGGAGAAGTGGAGGTAGGTGGGGGAGGAGTAGGAGTGGAGGGAGCTGGAGGAGGAGTGGAGGGAGGGGGAGGAGGAGGAGTGGAGGGAGGGAGTTGGGGAGGAGGAGGAGTGGAGGGAGGGAGGTGGGAAGGAGGAGGAGTGGAGGGAGGGAGGTGGGGAGGAGGAGGAGTGGAAGGAGTTGGGGAGGAGGATGAGTGGAGGGAGGTGGGGAGGAGGATGAGTGGAGGTAGGTGGGGGAGGAGGAGAAGTGGAGGTAGGTGGGGGAGGAGTAGGAGTGGAGGGAGGGGGAGGAGGAGGTGTGGAGGTGGAGGGGAGGAGGGGGAGGAGGAGGAGTGGAGGGAGGGAGAGGGGGAGGAGGAGGAGTGGAGGGAGGGGGAGGAGGAGTGGAGGGAGGGGGAGGAGGATGAGTGGAGGGAGGGGGAGGAGGAGGAGTGGAGGGAGGGGGAGGGTGTAGGAGGAGTGGAGGGGGGAGGAGGAGGAGTGGGGGAGGAGAATGAGGAGCAGAAGGAGGGTGAGGAGAAGGAGGAGTGGAGGGAGGGGAGGAGGAGGAGTGGAGGGAGGAGGTGGAGTTGAGGGAGGGAGTTGAGGGAAAAGGAGGAGTGGAGGTGGGGGAGGAGGAGGAGTGGAGGGGGGGAGTGGAGGGAGGGAGGTGGGGGAGGAGGAGGAGGAGTGGAGGTGGGGGAGCAGGAGGAGTGGAGGGAGGTGGGGGAGGAGGAGTGGAGGGTGGGGGAGGGAGTTGGGGAGGAGGAGGAGTGGAGGGAGGGAGGTGGGGGAGGAGGAGGAGTGGAAGGAGTTGGGGAGGAGGATGAGTGGAGGGAGGTGGGGAAGGAGGAGAAGTGGAGGTAGGTGGAGGAGTAGGAGTGGAGGGAGCTGGAGGAGGAGTGGAGGGAGGGGGAGGAGGAGTTGTGGAGGGGGAGGGGAGGAGGAGGAGTGGAGGGGGAGGGGAGGAGGAGGAGTGGAGGGAGGGAGAGGGGGAGGAGGAGGAGAGGAGGGAGGGGGAGGGGAGGAGGAGTGGAGGGACGGGGAGGAGGAGTGGAGGGATGGGGATGGGGAGGAGGAGGAGGAGTGGAGGGAGGGGGAGGAGTGGAGGGAGGAGGAGGAGGAGTGGAGGGAGGGGGAGGAGTGGAGGGAGGGGGGTAGGAGGAGTGGAGGGAGGGGAGGAGGAGGAATGGAGGGAGGGGGAGGAGGAGGAATGGAGGGAGGGAGGGAGAGTGGGGGGAGTGGGAGGAGGATGAGGAGCGGAAGGAGGGTGAGGACTGGAGGGAGGAGGAGGTGTGGAGGGAGTAGGTGGAGTTGAGAGAGGAGGAGGAGCGGTGGGAGGAGGAGGGGGTAGGAGGAAGAGTGGAGGGAGGGAGTGGAGGTGGGGTAGGTGGAGGAGTGGAGGTGGTGGAGGAGGGGGAGTGGAGCGAGGGAGGTGGGGAAGGAGAAGGAGTGGAGGTGGGGGAGGAGGAGTGGAGTTGGGGAGGAGGAGGAGTGGAGGGAGGTGGGGGGAGGAGGAGTGGAGGGTGGGGGAGGAGGAGTGGAGGGAGGGAGTTGGGGGTGAGGAGGAGTGGAGGGAGGGAGGTGGGGGAGGAGGAGGAGTGGTGGGAGGGAGGTGGGGAGGAGGAGGAATGGAGGGAGGGAGGTGGGGTGGAGGAGGAGTGGAGGGAGGAAGGTGGGGGAGGAGGAGGAGGAGTGGAGGGAGGGAGTTGGGGAGGAGGAGGAGTGCAGGAAGGGAGGTGGGGAGGACTTTGTGGAGGGAGGGAGGTGGGGAGGAGGAGGAGTGGAGGAAGGGAGGTGGGGAGGAGGAGTGGAGGGAGGGAGGTGGGGGAGGAGGAGTGGTGGGAGGGAGGTGGGGAGGAGGAGGAATGGAGGGAGGGAGGTGGGGTGGAGGAGGAGTGGAGGGAGGAAGGTGGGGGAGGAGGAGGAGGAGTGGAGGGAGGGAGGTGGGGAGGAGGAGGAGTGCAGGAAGGGAGGTGGGGAGGACTTTGTGGAGGGAGGGAGGTGGGGAGGAGGAGGAGTGGAGGAAGGGAGGTGGGGAGGAGGAGTGGAGGGAGGGAGGTGGGGGGAGGAGGAGTTGAGGGAGTGAGGTGTGGGGAGGAGAAGTGGTGGAAGGGATGTGGGCGGGAGGAGGAGTGGAGGGAGGGAGGTGGATGGAGGGAGGTGGGGAGGAGGAGGAGTGGAGGGAGGGTGGTGGGGGAGGAATGGAGGTGGGGAGGAGGAGGTGTGGAGGTGAGGAGGAGGTGGAGTGGAGGGAGGGAGTTGTAGGAGGAGGAGTTGAGGTGGGGGAGTTGTGGGAGGATGAATGGAGGAGGAGGAGTGCAGGGAGGGAGGTGGGGAGGAGATGGAGGGTGGGTGGGGGAGGAGGAGTGGAGGGTGGGAGGTGGGGGACAAGGAGGAGTGGAGGGAGGGGAAGGAGGAGGAGTGGAGGGATGGGAGGAGGAGGTGGAGGAAGTGGAGGAGGAGGTGGAGGGAGGGAGGTGGGGAGGAGGAGGAGTGGAGGGAGGTGGGGGGAGGAGGTGTAGAGGGAGGGAGGTGGGGGGAGGAGGAGTGGAGGGAGGGAGGTGGGGGGAGGAGAAGTGGAGGGAGGGATGTGGGTGGGAGGAGGAGTGGAGGGAGGGAGGTGGGGAGGAGTGGAGGGAGGGAGGTGGGGAGGAGGAGGAGTGGAGGGAAGTGGGGAGGAGGAGGAGTGGAGGGAGGTGGGGGAGGAGGAGGAGTGGGGAGCGGTGGTTGAGGAGGAGGAGTCGGGAGCGGTGGGGGAGGAGGAGGAGTGGAGGGAGGAGGAGTGGAGGGAGGAGGAGTGGAGGGAGGAGGAGGAGTGGAGGGAGGAGGAGGAGTGGTGGCAGGAGGGATGGGGAGGAAGAGGAGGGAGGGGGAGGAGGAAGAAGAAGGAGGAGTGGAGGGAGGGGGAGGAGGGGGGTGGAGGAGTGGAGGGAGGGGGAGGAGGAGTGGAGGGAGGGGGAGGAGGAGTGGAGGGAGGGGGTGGAGGGAGGAGGGAGGGAGATGAGGAGGAATGGAGTGAGGGGGATGAGGAGGAGTTGGGGAGGAGGAGGAGTAGAGGGAGGTGGGGGAGGAGGAGGAGTGGAAGGAGGTGGGGAGGAGGAGGAGAGAAGGGAGGTGGGGAGGAGGAGGAGTGGAGGGAGGTGGGGAGGAGGAGGAGTGGAGGGAGGGAGGTGGGGGGAGGAGGAGTGGAGGGAGGGTTGTGGGGGAGGAGGAGGAGTGGAGGGAGGGAGGTGTGGGGAGGAGGAGGAGGGAGGGGAAGTGGAGGAGGGAGGAGGTGGAGGAGGGGAGGAGGAGTGGAGGAGGGAGTGAGGTGGGGGATGAGGATTGGAGGGAGGGAAGAGGTGGGGAGGAGGAGTGGAGGGAGGTGGGGAGGTTGGGGAGGAGGAGGAGGAGTGGAGGGAGGTCGGGGAAGAGTAGGAGTGGTGGGTGAGGAGGAGGAGTGGAGGGATGGTGTGAGGAGGAGGAGTGGAGGGAGGGGGTGGAGGAGGAGTGGAGGGAGGGGGTAGGAGGCGGAGAGGAGGGAGGGGGCAGAGAAGGAGTGGAGGGAGGGGGAGGAGAAGGAGTGGAGGGAGGAGGAGGAGGAGGAGTGGAGGGAGGAGGAGAAGGAGTGGAGGGAGGCGGAGGAGGGGAGTGGAGGGAGTGGGGAGGAGGAGTGGAGGGAGGGGAGGAGGAGTGGAGGGAGGTGGAGGAGGAGGAGTGGAGGGAGAGAGGAAGAGTGGAGGAGGAGTGGAGGGAGAGGAGTGGAGGGAGGGGAGGAGGAGTGGAGGGAGGGGAGGAGAGGAGGGAGGGGGAGGAGGTGGAGTGGAGGGAGGGGGGAGTGGAGGGAGGTGGAGTTGGAGGAGTGGAGGAACGTGGGGAGGAGGAGTGGAGGGAGTTGGGGGAGGAGGAGTGGAGGGGGGAGAAGGAGAAGTGGAGGGAGGTGGGGAGGAGGAGGAGGAGTGGAGGGAGGGATGGTGATGAGGTGTGGAGGGAGGGGGAGTAGTGGAGGGTGGAGTGGAGGGATTGTTGGGCAGAGGAGGAGTGGAGGGAGGGATGAGTGGAGGAGGAGGTGGGAGGGAGGTGGGTGAGGAGGAGAAGTGGAGGGAGGTTGGAGGAGGAAGAGTGGAGGGAGGTGGGGAGGAGTGGAGGGAGGTGAGGGAGGTGGGGAGAAGGAGGAGTGGAGGGAGGTGGTGAGGAGTGGTGGGAGGTGAGGGAGGTGGGGGAGGAGGAGGATGGGAGGGAGGTGGGGAGGAGGAGGAGTGGAGGGAGGTGGTGGAGGAGGTGGACTGGAGGGAGGTGGGGAGGAGGAGGGATGTGCGGGAGGAGGAGGATTGGAGGGAGGTGGGGGAAGGGGAGGAGGAGGAGGTGGAGGGAGAGGAGGAAGGAGGTGGGTGAGGAGGAGGAGTGGAGGGAGGTGGGAGAGGAGGAGGGGTGGAGGTAGCGAGGAGGAGTGGAGGGGGAGGAGGAGGACTGGAGGGAGGGGGAGGAGGAGGAATGCTGGGAAGGGGAGGTGGAGGAGTGGGGGAGGTGGGGGAGGTGGAGGTGTGGGGGAGGTGGAGGAGTGGGGGAGGTGGACAGGAGAAAGAGTGGAGAGAGGTGAGGGAGGAGGAGGAGTGAAGGGGAGGGGAGGAGGAGGAGTGGAGGGAGGGAGAGTGGGGGAGAAGTGGGAGGAGGAGGAGGAATGGAGGGAGGGTGAGGCGGAGGAGGAGTGGAGGGAGGGTGAGGAGGAGGAGGAGTGGAGGGAGAGGAGGGAGTGGAGGAGGCGGATGGAGGGGGAGGTGGAGGAGGCATGAGGAGTGGAGGGAGATGGGAGGAGGAGGGATGGGGAGGAGGAGGAGGAGGGAGTGGAAGAGGAGAAGTGGAGGGAGGTGGGGAGGAGGAGGAGTGGAGGGAGGTGGGGGAGGTGGGGAGGAGGAGGCATGTGGGAAGGAGGAGGAGGAGTGGAGGGATGTGGGGGAGGAGGTGGGGGAGGGGGGAATAGGAGGAGGGAGGTGGTGGGGGGAGGAGGATGAGGGAGAGGAGGGGGAGGGAGGTGGGGAGGAGGAGGGAGGTGGGTGAGGAGGAGGAGTGGAGGGAGCTGGTTGAAGAGGAGTTTAGGAAGAGGGAGGAGTGGAGGGAGTGAGGAGGAGTAGTGGAGGGAGGGGGAGGAGGAATGGAGGGAGGGTGAGGCGGAGGAGGAGTGGAGGGAGGGTGAGGAGGAGGAGGAGTGGAGGGAGAGGAGGGAGTGGAGGAGGCGGATGGAGGGGGAGGTGGAGGAGGCATGAGGAGTGGAGGGAGATGGGAGGAGGAGGGATGGGGAGGAGGAGGAGGAGGGAGTGGAGGAGGAGAAGTGGAGGGAGGTGGGGAGGAGGAGGAGTGGAGGGAGGTGGGGGAGTGGGGGGAGGTGGGGAGGAGGAGGCATGTGGGGAGGAGGAGGAGGAGTGGAGGGATGTGGGGGAGGAGGTGGGGGAGGGGGGAATAGGAGGAGGGAGGTGGTGGGGGGAGGAGGATGAGGGAGAGGAGGGGGAGGGAGGTGGGGAGGAGGAGGGAGGTGGGTGAGGAGGAGGAGTGGAGGGAGCTGGTTGAAGAGGAGTTTAGGAAGAGGGAGGAGTGGAGGGAGTGAGGAGGAGTAGTGGAGGGAGGGGGAGGAGGAGTGGAGGGAGGGGGAGGAGGAGGAGTGGAGGGAGGGGAAGGAGGAGGTGTGGTGGGAGGGGGAGGAGGAGGAGTGGAGGGAGGTGGAGGAGGAGGAATGGGGGAAGGGGAGGAGTAGGAGTGGAGGGAAGGGGAGGAGGAGTGGAGGGAATTGGGAGGAGGAGGAGGGGAGGGGGAGGAGGAGTTGGAGTGGAGGGAGGGGAGGGGGAGGAGGAGGGAGGGGAGGGGGAGGAGGAGGGAGGGGAGGGGGAGGAGGAGCGGAGGGAGGGGAGGGAAGGGAGGAGTGGAGGGAGGGGAGGGGGAGGAGTGGAGGGAGGGGAGGGGGAGGAGGAGGGAGGGAGGAGTAGGAGGGAAGGAGGAGTAGGAGTGGAGGGAGGGAGGAGGAGTGGAGGTAGGGAGGAGGAGTGGAGGAGGAGGAGGAGTGGATGTAGGAGGAGGAGGTGGAGTAGAGGGATGGGGAGGAGGACGAGTGGAGGGAGGGTGAGGATGAGGAGTGGAGGGAGGGGGAGGAGGAGTAGAGGGGAGGAGGAGGAGTGGAGGGAGGGGGAGGAGGAGGAGTGGAGGGAGGGGGAGGAGGAGGAGTGGAGGGAGGGGGAGGAAGAGGAGTGGAGGGAGGGGGAGGAAGAGGAGTGGAGGGAGGAGGAGGAGGAGTGGAGGGAGGGGAGGAGGAGGAGGGAGGGGGAGGAGGAGGAGTAGGGGGAGGAGGGGAGGAGGAGGGAGGGAGGAGTAGGAGTCGAGGGAAGGAGGAGTAGGAGTGGAGGGAGGGAGGAGGAGGAGTGGAGGGAGGGAGGAGGAGTGGAGGTAGGGAGGAGGAGTGGAGGTAGGAGGAGGAGGTGGAGTAGAGGGATGGGGAGGAGGACGAGTGGAGGGAGGGTGAGGATGAGGAGTGGAGGGAGGGGAGGAGAAGGAGTAGAGGGGGAGGAGGAGGAGTGGAGGGAGGGGGAGGAGGAGGAGTGGAGGGGAGGAAGAGGAGTGGAGGGAGGAAGAGGAGTGGAGGGAGGAGGAGGAGTGGAGGGAGGGGAGGAGGAGGAGTAGGGAGCGGGAGGAGGAGGAGTAGGGATGGGGAGGAGGAGGAGTTGGGAGGGGAAGAGGAGGTGTGGAGGGAGGGGAGGAGGAGGAGTAGGGAGGGGAGGAGGAGGTGTGGAGGGAGGGGAGGAGGAGCCGTGGAGGGAGAGGGAGGAGGAGTGGAGGGAGGTAGGGGCAGAAGGAGACGAGGGAGGGAGGGAGGGATGGGAAGTAGGAGTGGAGGTTGGGCGGAGGAGGAGTGGAGGGAGGAAGCGGGAGGGGAGGGGGTGAGGGGGAGGGAGGAGGATGATTGGATGGAGGGAGGAGGAAGGGAAGGTGGGAGGAGGAGGATGATGGAGGAGGAGTGGAGGGAGGGAGGGGTGGAGTGGAGGGAGGGAAGGGGAGGAGGAGTGGAAGGTGGGAGGGATGGGGAGGAGGAGGAGTGGAGGGCGGGAGGGGCTGGAGGAGCAGTGTAGGGAGGAGGGTTGCAGGGAGTTGTAGTGGAGCGAGTAGGAGTGGAGTGAAGTGGAGGGGAGGGAGCGAAGGGGTGTGGAGGCAGGGAGAGGGCTCGGAGGAGTGGAGGGTTGGAGGAGGAGGGAGGGGAGGAGGAGTGGAGGAAGGGAGGGGGAGGAATGGAGGGAGGGGAGGAGTGGAGGGAGCGAAGGGGAGTGGAGTGAGGGGGCTAGGAGGAGTGGAGAGTTGGAGGAGGAGTGGAGGGAGGGAGTGAGGGGAAGAGGAGTGGAGGGAGGGAGGTGGAGGAATAATATTTCGGCACAGACTAGAAGGGCCGAATGGCCTGTTTTCTGTGCTGTAGTGTACTATGGTTCTATGGAGGAGTGGAGGGAGGGAGGGAGGGGGAGGAGTGGAGGGAGGTAGGGAGGGGGAGGAGTGGAGGGAGGGAGGGGGAGTAGTGGAGGGAGGGAGGGGGAGTGGAGGGACGGAGGAGGAGTGGAGGGAGGGTGGGTGCTAGGAGGAGTGGAGGGTTGGAGGAGGAGTGGAGGGAGGGAGAGGAGGAGGAGGGAGGGGGAGGAGGAGTGGAGGGAGGGGAGGGTAGGGGTGAGGGAGGGGGAGGGAGGAGGAGGATTGGATGGAGGGAGGAGGAAGGGAAGGTGGGAGGAGGAGAGGAGGGAGGGGTTGTAGTGGATGGAGGGGTAGGAGGAGGAGTGGAGGGAGGGAGGTGGATGAGCGAGTGAGGAAGAGGAGTGGAGGGAGGGAGGTGGAGGGTGGGAGGGAAGAGGGGCTGGAGTGTAGGAGGGAGGAGGGTGGACGGAGGGAGGAGGTGGAAGGGAGTGTGGGAGGAGGAATGGACTGGAGGAGGTCTGGAGGGAGGGGTAGGATAAGTGGAGGGAGGGAGAGGGAGGAGGAGTGGAGGGTGGGAGAGGGAGGAAGAGTGGGGGAGGGAGGGAGGAGGAGTGGAGAGAGGGAGGGAGGCAGAGGGAGGGGTAGGGTGAGGAGGAAGGGAGGAAGAGGAAGGGGAGAGGGTGGTGAGGGGAGGAAGGAGGAGTGGAGGGAGGGGATGGAGGAGTGGAGGGAGTGGGAGGAGTGGAGGGAAGGAGGAAGAGTTGAGGGATGGAGGAGGAATTGATGACGGAGGAAGAGTGGAGAGAGGGAGGAATGGAGGGAGGGAGGGGAGGAGTGGAGGGAGGGAGGGGGAGGAGTGGAAGGTGGGAGGGAGGGGGAGGAGTGGAGGGAGGGAGCGGAGAGAGATGATGAAGGGGGAGGAGAGGGAGGGAGGAGGAGTGGACGGAGGGAGGAGGTGGAATGGAGAGTGGGAGGAGGAATGGAGGGAAGGAGGAGTGGAGGGAAGGAGGGAGGGGCAGGAGGAGTAGAGGGAGGGATGTGGAGGGAGGGATGGGGAGGAGGAGGAGTGGAGGTTGGGAGGAGGAGGAGTGGACGGAGGAAGCGGTAGGAGGAGTGGAGGGAGGGTAAGGCATGAGGGAGGGGGTAGGGAGGAGGAGGAGTGGAGGGAGGGTAGGGGTGAGGGAGGGGGTAGGGAGGAGGAGGAGTGGATGGAGGGAGGACGAGGAAGGGAAGGTGGGAGGAGGAGTGGAGGGTGGAGGGGTAGGAGGAGTGGAGGGAGGGGTTGTAGTGGATGAAGGGGTAGGAGGAGGAGTGGAGGGAGGGAGGAGGAGGAGAGGAGGGATGGAGGGGGACGAGGTAGTGAGAAGGAGGTGTGGAGGTCGGAGGGAGGAGATGGAAGGGAGGGTGGGAGGAGGAATGGAGGGGAGGAGGTGTGGAGGGAGGGGTAGGATAAGTGGAGGGAGGGAGAGGGAGGAGGAGTGGAGGGTGGGAGAGGAAGGAGGAGTGGGGGAAGGAAGAGGAGGGAGGGAGGAGGAGAGGAGAGAGGGAGGGAGGCAGAGGGAGGGGTAGGGAAGAGGAGGGGTGGAGGAGGATGGGAGGAAGTGGAAGGGGAGAGGGTGGTGAGGGGAGGAAGGAGGAGTGGAGGGAGGGGATGGAGGAGTGGAAGGAGGGAGGGAAGTGTGGAGGGATGGCAGAGGAGTGGCAGGATGGAGGGGAGGAGTCGAGGGATGGAGAAGGAATTGATGACAGAGGAGGGGAGGAGTGTAGAGAGGGAGAGGAGGAGTGTAGGGAGGGAGGAAGTAGAGTGTAGGGGAGTGCAGGGAGGGAGGAGGGTTGGATGGAGTTGTAGTGGAGGGAGGAGAAGTGGAGTGAGGTGGAGGGGAGGGAGTGAAGGGGAGTGGAGGCAGGGAGGGAGCTAGGAGGAGTGGAGGGTTAGAGGAGTTGGAGGAGGAGGGAGGGGAGGAGGAGTGGAGGGAGGGATGGGGAGAGTGGAGGGTTGGAGGAGGAGCGAGTGGAGGGAGGGATGGATGGGGAGGAGGAGTGGAGGGAGGGAGTAGGAAGAGTGGAGGGAGGGAGGGGAGAAGGAGTGGAAGTAAGGAGGAGGAGGAGTGGAGGGAGGGAGGAGGTGTGGAGGGGGAGGGGGTGAGGCATGGAGGGTAAGGGGTATGAGGGAGTGGGATGGAGGGAGGAGGAGGTAGACAGAGGGAGGAGGAAGGGAGGGTGTGAGGAGGAGTAGGAGAAATGGAGGGATGGAAGAGTGGAGGGAGGGAGAGAGGGAGGGGTAGGGGAGGAGGGGAAGTGGAGGAAAGGAGGATGGTACGATGAGGGAGGGGGAGGGATGAGGAGTGGAGGGAGTGAGGAGGGGAGGGAAGGAGGCGCAGAGGTGGATGTAGGAGGAGTGGAGGGAGGGGGAGGGGGAGCTGAGAGGGAGGGTGGAGTGGAGGGAGGGTGGGGGAGGAATGGAGAGGAGGAGGAGTGGAGGGAGGGGTAGGAGGAGTGGAGGGAGGGAGAGGGACGGGAAGGGGAGGTGTAGTGGATGGAGGGGCTAGAAGGAGGAGTGGAGGGATGGAGGTGGATGAGGGAGTGAGGAGGAAGAGTGGAGGGAGGGAGTGAGGAGGAAGAGTGGAGGGAGGCATTGAGGAGGAAGAATGGAGGGAGGGAGCGGAGAGAGGGGATGAAGGGGGAGGGATGGAGGAGGAGTGGACGGAGGGAGGTGGAAGGGAGGGTGGGAGGAGGAATGGAGGGAAGGAGAAGTGGAGGGAGGGGGAGGGAAGGAGGAGTGGAGGGAGGGGGAAGAGGAGTGGAGTGAGGGGAGGGGGAGCAGGAAGGGTGGGAGTAGAAGTAGAGGGAGGGAGGAAAGAGTGGACGGAGGAGAGGAGGATTGGAGGGGAGGATTGGAGGGAGGGGACGGAGGAGTGGAGTGGAGTGGAGGGAGGGGAGGGGGGAGGGATGTGGATTGGAGAGAGGGAGGAAGGAGTGGATGGAGAGGGAGGAGTGGAGGGAGGGGGCTAGGAGGAGTGGAGAGTTGGAGGATGAGTGGAGGGAGGGAGAGGATGAGTGGAGGGAGGGAGAGGATGAGTGGAGGGAGGGGGAGGAGGAGTGGAGGGAGGGAGGGAGGGAAGTGGAGGGAGGGATGGGGAAGAGTGGAGGGAGGGGGAGGAGGAGTGGAGGGAGGGATGGGGAGGAGTGGAGGGAGGGAGGAGCAGTGGAGGGAGGGATGGGGAGGAGTGGAGGGAGGGGGAGGAGGAGTGGATGGAGGCGGGGAGGGGGGCGGGGGGGAGCGGGTGGAGGGTTGGGGGAGAGAAGAAAAGTAGAGGTGTGGGGAGAGAGGGAGGAGGGGAGGGGGAAGAGGTGGGGAAGGGGGGGTGAGGGGGGAGGGGTGCGAGGGGAAGGGGGCAAGGGGGAGCGGTGGGGGAGAGAAGAAAAATAGAGCTGTGGGGAGAGGGGGGAGAAGGGGAGGGGAGAGGGCGGGGGCTGGAGGAGGGGGGAGGGTAAGGAGGGTAGGCGGCGTGACGGGGAGGGGGAGAGGGGAGGAGGGAAGGGGAGGGAGGTGAGGGAAGGGCATTGGGGAGAGGGGGAGAGGGGAGCGGGGTGTGGAGAGGGAAGGGGGAGGGGGCGGGTGGAGTGAGGAGGGGAGGTGGGGAGGGGGGTGGCAAGGGGGGAGGGGGAGTGGGCGGGGGGAGGAGGGGCGAGGGGGAGGGGAGGGGGCGGGGAGGAGGGTGTTGGGAGGGGAGGGAGGGTAGGGGGAGAGAGGGGGGGACAAAGTGGGGGAGAGAGGGGGAAGCAAGTGGGAGGGGTAGAGAGGGGGAGAAGTGAGATGGGGAGAGGGAAGAGAGGAGTAGAGATGGGGGTTGGGGTTACTCAAGATAGAGGTTGATATATTTTTGTGGACTAAGGAAATTAAGGGGAATGGGGATAAGGTGAGAAGGTTGAGTTAATGTGGAAGATCAGCCATGATCTTGTTAAATGTCGATCAGGCTGGAAGGATCAGATAGCCTACTGTTTCTTACATTCTTATGTAAAGTGAGTTATGAGTGTATCTTTGGAGTAGGCTGAAGACCTATCTCACTACACATCCAGAGGCACAATGGCTGAATGCGAGAGCTGGACTAAGGTTCTTCGTTATACTAAGAGGACACCCAACGCATCACTCACAGTGAGCTGGTAATTATGCTGTTGAAAGAGAAGTGCCAATTGGCTGATGAAAGGATTTAGAAGGTAATTTGTAATAGGCAGACTGATGAGTATACAGCCCTGTCTCATTTAGTAACACTCTTAGCTCTTGAGTCAGAAGGTTCAAGCCCCCTCCAGAAACTTCAGCATTTAGCTGACACTAATGTGGGAGCGCGGCGCTGTTGGAGGTGCTAAGATGTTAAATAGAAGCCCTTTATACTCTCTGAGGTGAACCGGAATGGGAGCAACATCTTTGTGGGGAGGTTTGCCAGTGCTGTTGGGGAGGGTTTAAACTAACTTGGCAGAGGGATGGGATCCTGAGAGGAGGTTCAGCACGGGGAGATGCACAGTCAAAATTAGAACAGCAAGTGAGTCTGGAAGGCATAGAAATTATAGGCCAGTTAAGTAAGGCACAGGGAGCTTGGCAAGGTTGGATGGTACTTATTTTAATGCAAGGAGGCTGACGAATAAGGCAGATGAGTTGAGGGCACAAATTAACATATGGAAGTATGATGTCATTGCTGTCACAGAGACATGGTTGAGAGAGGGGCAGGATTGGCAGCTCAATATTCCAGGATATAGGCTCTTCAGGTGAGGCAGGGAAGGAAGTAAAAGAGGAGAGAGTATCGCAATATTGATCAAGGAATCAATTACAGCAGCAAGGAGAGATGACATCTTAGAAAGCTCCTCAAATGAAGCCATATGGGTAGAAATAAGAAACAAAAAAGGAGCAATCACATTGCTGGGAGTGTACTATAGGCCCCCAAACAGTCAGAGAGAAATAGAAGAGCAGATATTAGGCAAACTTCACAGAAGTGTAAAAATAATAGGGTAGTAATAGTGGGGGATTTCAACTTCCCCAACATTAATTGGGTTAGTCATAATGTGATAGGTTGAGAGGGAGCGGAATTCTTAAAATGCATCTAGGAGAGCTTTTTAAGCCAGTCTATAGAAGGTCCTACAAGAGAGGGGTGGGGGGGGTCCTGGAATTAATTTTAGGGAATGAAGCCGGGCAAGTGGTAGAGGTGTCACTGGGGGAGCATTTTGCAGATAGTGATCATAACTCCGTTAGATTCAACGTTGTTATGGAAAAGGACAAGGATGGGCCAGAAATCAGAGTTCTAAATTGGGGGAAGGCCAATTTTAATAAGATCAGGTTTGATTTGGCCAGAGTGGGCTGGGAGCAGCTACTTTTAAGTAAATCTGTGTCAGAGCAATGGGACTCATTCAAGATGGAAATAGGGAGAGTACAGGGCCAACATATTCCAGTAATGATAAAGGGTGGGACCAACAAATCTAGGGAGCCCTGGATGTTGAGGGATATACAGGATTGGATAAAGAGAAAAAAGGAGGCTTATGGCACATATCGAGGACTCAAAACAGCAGAAGCCCTAGAGGAATATAGAATGTGTAGGGTGGAACTTAAAAAGGAAATTAGGAGAGCAAAAAGGGGGCATGAAAAAACATTGGCAGGTAAAATAAAGGAAAATCCAAAGTTATTTCACAAGTATATTAAGAGTAAGAGGATAATGAGGGAAAGAGTAGGGCCCATTAAGGACCATAGCGGTAATTTGTGTGTGGAGCCAGAAGACGTAGGTAGGGTTGTACATGAATACTTTATGTCGGTGTTCACAAGTGAGAGGGTCGACGTGGGTATGGAAATCAGGCAGAAGGACTGATATAGTTAAAGAAATTAGCATAGAAAGGGAGGAGGTTCTAAGTGGTCTGGCAGGCTAAAAAGTAGATAAATCTCCAGACTGGAATGAAATGTATCCCAGGCGGTTGAGTGAGGCAAGGGAGGAGATAGTGGGGCGCTGGCAACAATTATTCAAGAGGGAGGAAGGGATAAACCAGGGAACTACAGGCCAGTCAGTCTAACCTCAGTGGTGGGGAAACCATTGGAAGCAATTCTGAGGGACAGAATTAATCTACACTTGGAGCGGCAGGGATTAATCAAGGACAGTCAGCATGGTTTTGTTAAGGGGAGGTCATGTCTTTTGATTGAATTTTTCGAAGGAGTGACCAGTTGTGTAGATGAGTGCAATGCATTTGACGTAGTTAACTTGGACTTCAGCAAGGCTTTTGATAAGGTCCCACATGGGAAACTAATATCGAAGGTAAGAGCCCATGGGATCCAAGGCAATTTGGCAAATTGGATACAGAATTGGCTGAGTGGCAGGAAGCAGAGGGTGATGGTCGAGGGGTGTTTTTATGACTGGATGCCTGTGTCCAGTGGGATTCCACAGGGATTGGTGTTGGATACCTTGCTGTTTGTGGTGTATATAAACGATTTAGACTTGAATGTAGGAGGGTTGATCAGTAAGTTCACGGATGACACAAAAATTGGTGGGGTGGTAAATAGTGAGGAGGTTAGCCTTAGATTACAGGAGGATATAGACAGGCTGGTCAGATGGGCTGGTCAGTGGCAAATGGAATTTAATCCGGATAAGCGTGAGGTGATGCACTTGGGCAGGACAAACAAGGCACAGGAATACACGATGAATGGTAGGACCCTGGGAAATACCAAGGATCAGAGGGACCTTGGTGTGCATGTCCGCCGGTCCCTTAAGGTAGTGGGACAGGTAGATAATGTGGTTAAGAAGGCATATGGGACATTTGCCTTTATTAGCCAAGGCATAGATTATAAGAGTAGGGAGGTTATGCTGGAACTGTATAAAACACTGGTTAGGCCACAGCTAGAGTATTGTGTGCAGTTCTGAAATCTGCATTATAGGAAGGATGTGATTGCACTAGAGAGAGTGCAGAGGAGATTTACCAGGATGTTGGAGAGTTTTAGTTATAAGGAAAGATTGGATCAACTGATGTTATTTTCCCTAGAGCAGAGGAGATTGAGGGGGAACATGATTGAGGTGTATAAAATTGTGAGGGGCATAGATAGGGTTGACAGGAAGGAACTTTTCCCCTTGGTGGAGGCATCAATAACCAGGGGGCATAAGTTTAAGGTAAGGGGCAGAAAGTTAGAGGGGATGTGAGGAAGAATTTTTTCACCCAGAAGGTGGTGGGAATCTGGAACTCACTGTCTGAAAGGGTGGTAGAGGTAGATACCCTCATAACATTTAAGAAGTATTTGGATGTGCACTTGTGATGCCATGGCATACAATGCTTTGGGCCTAGTGCTGGAAAATGGCATTACAATAGTTAGGTACTTGTTTGACCAGTGCAGACTCGATGGGCTGAAGGGTCTTTTTCTGTGCTGTAGACCTCTATGACTATTTGAAAAAGCGCAAGCAACATTTATCTCTGAACTAAAACAGATTATCTTGTCATTATTACCTGCTGTTTGTGGGATAATACACACACTCTACTGTATTTCCTATATGACAGCAATGATCAAAATAACCTAATTGGTTGTAAAGTGCTTTGGAAAATCCTGAGATTAAGAAAGGTGCTATAGAAATACAAGTCTTTGCTTTTTTTTCTAGTAGAAATGGTTCTCGAATGGGTTTTAAAATAATTACTGATTTCCTAACATAGGTAGATTTTTTCCCCCAAAAGTATACTTTATTAGTAGAACATCTAAAAGAACATTCCAAAACATTTCAAAATGGTCATAACAGAAAGTGCAAGAATATTCAACTTTTTTCCATATAGCATGTTGCACTCTGAGTTGCACATTCACTGACTTGCTTACAGCCCGAGGGGTTCTACATGGTTACCAGCTCCTCAGGGCACTATGGCTGAAAGGCCTTAGATAGTGGCCTTTCCCCATTGTGCCTTGGCAGCAACTGCTCCAAACTTTAGCGCATCCCTCAGCACATAGCTCTGGACGTTGGAATGTGCCAGCCTGCAACGCACAGTCGAGGACAACTCTTTGCACTGGAAGACCAACAAGTTTTGAGCAGACCGAAGAGCATCTTTCACCGAGCAGATGACCCTCCAGCAGTTGTATCTGTCCTGCTGCTTGTTTCCAGCATTTTCAATTTTCATTTTAGATTAATTTAGTTTATTCCCTTCCGTGTACTTGTTACATAAATAAATGTTAATCCACCTGCTTCTCACCATGAAACTGGGTATTTGTTCTTCCACAAAAATAGTTTGTAACGTTTTTCCATAGCTCTTTTCTGTAGGTAAATAGTTTACAATCTTTTACCTTTATCTCATACACTGAAGCATGGGAATTTTCCAGGTGTGTTTAAAACAAATACTCTTATTCAGCTACAAAGCTGATTTTGTCAAGGCCAGTTCATCACTGTAAGCTTTCTGCCAGAAATCAGCAGGGAGCAAGCAATCAGGTTTATTTGATCAACAGTAAAAACTTGGTTAAAATTGGTTAGAGGAAATAAGTACAAATTTTGGGCAAAACATAATTTTAATTCTCTTTTCCAATGCTTTCTTGAGAAACTGACTTAAATAGCTCCATATTTTCAACACTGAGGCAGATTGTTCAATTGTTTTAGAATTTTTTTTATTGTGTGGTACAAGAAAACTAAAAAACTGAGGAAAAAAATCATTTGTATCTTTTTTCTCCTTACCTAATGTCGCTGCAGCATTAATAACCCTGTGTTATTGAAATACTCTGCTGCAGAGAGCCAATTTTAAAACTGTTATTGGCCCTAGCAAGACCACAGCTGGAGCACTGTATACAGTTTGGTCTCCTGATTTCAAAACAGATGTTTAGCCACTGGAGGGGCACAGAGAAGAGCTTCACAATTGACCTAAAAACTGGGGCCATTTTGGAAACAGGAGGGAACTAGACAAGATGGATGGGTTGCCAACTGAATGGGATTGGGACCAATGTCCTTAAGGGAAAGTTAACTAGTATAGTGGGGAAGGTTTAACTAATTTGGCAGGGTAGTGGATACCTAGAAACATTCGAGGAGAAAAACTAGTTGAGTAGAGGACTTGGAATAAAGAGTAGTCCAGAAATAAGGGGAAATGCAGCAGAGGAGCAATGCAAAGCAGACAACATATGACATAAATGCATGCAGAATGGTAAATAATGTTGGTGAGCTGTAGGCACAAGTTGCCACATGTGATTATGATATAATGGCAATAGCAGAGACTTAGTTGAAACAAGGTGAGTACTAGAAATTTAACAGAACTGGCTGCACTTTCTTTGCATGTTTCTGTTTTTTTCTTATTTTTAGCTTGCAGTCAGCAGTACACCTGCTCTTACTTTTCTTGTCTTATCGCCATTCCCTTTGCTCCTGTAACTTCTGTCATTCAATCTCTCCTGTCTTCCACACTATCACGGGCCTTCCTTTTGCCCTTGTCCCATCCATAACCTTGCTCAAAACCTATTCCGTCTTTAACTTTTCCCAATTCGGCTGAAAGATCACCGACCTCGAACATTGGGCGGGATTTTCTGCTCTGGCCTGAAATTCCTGCCCTGGCCCATCAAACTTTCCATTCAGCCCACTACGAATCCGAAAAATCCCGCCCATTAACTCTGTTTTTCTCTCCACAGATGCTACCTAACCTGTTGAGTATTTCCAGCATTTTCCATTTTTATTTCAGATTTCCAGCTTCAGCAGTATTCTGTTTTTCGATTAACGAGAAATATGGAAGTAAAATGAAGGGGCTGGGAAGCTTTGGTAAACCATTGCACAAGGATCGTTACTGCCCTGGAAAGGGATAAAGTGCTTTAAGGTTAAAAGACAAAATGTACACGACTAGAATTAGGGAAGAATAGGCAACTTGGAACACTACTGGGTGTATAGGCCATCAAATAGTGGAGGAGCAAATTATATTAATTACTTAGATAGAGAAATAGGGAGTAATGTATCAAAGTTTGCTGATGATACAAAGCTAGGCGGGAAGATAAGCTGTGGGGAGGACACAGAGAGGCTGCAAAAAGATATCGACAGGTTAAGTGAGTGGCCAACAAGATGGCAAATGGAGTATAATGTAGGGAAGTGTGAAGTTATTCACTTTGGTCGAAAGAATAGAAAAGCAGAATTTCTTTTTAAAGTTTGTAAGTGCTGATGTTTGAAGAGACTTGGGCACGCTCGTACAAGGAATGCAGGATTTAAGCATGTAGGTGCAGCAAGCAATTAGGAAGGCTAATGGCATGTTGGCATTTATTGCAAGGGGATTGGAGTACAAGAACAACAAAGTCTTGCTGCACTTGTACAAGGTTTTGGCGAGACTGCATTTGGAGTACGGTGTGCAGTTTTGGTCTCCACATTTAAGGAAGGATATACTTGCTTTGGAAGTGGTGCATTGAAAGGTCACTAGATTGGTCCCTAGGTGTCCTACAATGAAAGGCTGAGTAAATTGGGCCAATATTCTCTGGGGTTTCACAGAATGAGAGGCAATCTCATTGAAAAGCACAAGATTCTGAAGGGGCTTGATATGGTTGATGCTGTGAGATTGTTTCCCCCAGGCTGGGGAACCTAAAACACAGGGGCACAGTCTCAGGATAAGGGGCCGATCATTTAGGACTGAGATGAGGAGAAATTACTTAACCAGAAGTGTTGTGAACCTTTTGGAATGCTCCAAAATTGAATACATTTAAGTCTGGCATAGACAAATTGTGGTTCTCTCAGGGAATCAATGGATATGGGAAAATGAAGTTCAAGCCCAAGATCAGCCACTATCATATTGAATGGTGGAGCAGCATGAATGGGTCCTTCCTTGGAAAGGAAAGAAGAGGGAGTGTATAAGAAAAGATTAGATGGTAACATAAAAGAGAACACTAATTTTTTTTACAAACATAAAAGGATTAGTTAAAGGAAAAGTGGGGACAATTAAAGATCCAAAAGGGAATCTTCTTGCAGAGGCTGTGGGCAATACTGAGGTAATAAATGGTCCCTTGCAGGACAAGAGAGCACAGAACTCCAGGGAGAGGAAGAGAACTGGGGAGGCCCTGCAGTAATAGCCACACTGACTGCTGAAGGGGTGGAGACCTTGGAGATTGGCAGGTTTGCGGGGGGCATACTGAGATGGGGGGAGGGGGTGGGGTGGGGAGTGCAGGGTCTCACAGATACCTGGTGACAGAATTAAATACGGTAAAGCCAGTTGGCACATAACAATGACTAATATCAATCTGCTGTCACCACAAACTGGAATGTAACCAACAACTCTTGGCAAGCAGGGAAGTTCAGGTGGGTTATGATTTGGATTTGGGCTTGGACTGGCAGTGGGTTCAGCATTGTTGTGCCATAAGGCTTCACATAGTCAGCTTATCTGAACCTTGCCTGGACGCGTCTTCTCTAGCAGCTGCAGACACCCTAGCCACATCAGGCTACTCCTTCTCATACTGCTCCTCTTCCTCCTCCTCCTCTGAGGATGTAGAAAATTGCTCATTTTCTAATGACTGAAGCTTCAGTCCTCTTTGTAGTAACATTCTGGAGACCTATGCTGGTGAGCCCAAATCTGTCCAGGCGCTTGAATTAGAACATCAGCAACCCACTGGCCTGCTCGATATACCCTTGTGATTATGTGGCTCTGGTTGCATCTTTCCTCTGCATCATATTGGATTACTCAGGAACATAAAGATAAACGTCACAGAAACAGGCCATTTGGCCCAATCAGCCCATGCCGATTTTTATTTTATTCTTTCACAGGATTTGGGGGTTGTTGGCAGCATTTATTGCCCATCCCTAAGTTCCCTTGAAAAGGTGGTGGTGAGCTGCCTTCTTGAACCGCTGCAGTCCATGTGGTGTAGGTACACCCCCAGTGCTGTTAAGGAGTGAGTTCCAGGATTTTGACCCAGCGACAGTGAAGGAGTGGCCGATATATTTCTAAGTCAGGATGGTGAGTGGCTTGGAGGAGAACTTCCAAATTCCATGTATCTGCTGCCCTTGCCCTTCTAGATGGTAACGGTCATGGGTTTGGAAGGTGCTGTTGAAGGAGCCTTAGTGAGTTTCTGCAATGCATCTTATAGATGTTAAACATTGCTGCCATTGTGTGTTGGTGGTGGAGGGAGTAAATGTTGTGGATGTGGTGCCAATCAAATGGGCTGCTTTGCCCTGGATGATGTCAAACTTCTTGAGTGTTGTGGGAGCTGCACTCATCCAGGCAAGTGGAGAGTATTCCATCACACTCCTAGCTTGTGCCTTGTATATGGTCTTTGGGGAGTCAGGAGGTGAGTTACTCTGGGCAGATTTCCCAGCCAGTGACCTGCTCTTGTAGCCACAGCATTTATATGGCTAGTCCAGTTCAGTATTTGGTCAATGGTAACCCTCAGGATGTTGATAGTGGGGGATTCAGTGATACTAATGCCATTGAATGTCAAGAGGTGATGGTTAGATTCCCTCTTGTTGGAGATGGCCATTGTCTGGAACTTCTGTGGCATGGATATTACTTACCACTTGTCAGCCCAGGTCCAGGTCTTGCTGCATTCGGACATGGACTGCTTCAGTACCTGAAGAGCCGCAAATAGTGCTGAACGTTGTGCAATCATCTGCGAACATCCCCACTTCTGACTTTATGATGGAAGGAAGGTCATTGATGAAGCAGCTGAAGATGGTTGGGCTGAGGACACTACGCTGAGGAACTCCTGCAGTGATGTCCTGGAACTGAGATGACTGACCTCCAACAACCGCAACCATCTTCCTTTGTGCTAACTAAGTATGACTCCAACCAGTGGAAAGGTTTCTCCCTGATTCCTATTGGCTCAAATTTTCCTAGGGCTTCTTGATGCCACACTCGGTCAAATGTTGCCTTGATGTCAAGGGCAGTCAAGGTTGTTTGAACCAAGGCTGTAATGTGGTCAGGAGCTGAGTGGTCCTGGCAAAACGCAAACTGGCCATCAGTGAGCAGGTCATTGCTGAGTCAGTGCCACTTGATCGCACTGTCAATGATACCTAATATCAATATGCTGGTGATTGAGAGTAGTCTCTTGGAGCAGTAATTGACTGGTTTGGATTTGTCCTGCTTTTTGTGGACAGGACCTACCTGTGCAATTTTCCACTTTTTTGGATAAATGCCAATGTTGTAGCTGTACTGGAACAGCTTGCCTTGGGGGTGTAGCTAGTTCTGGAGGACAAGTACTATTGCTAGAATGTTGTCAAGACCCATAGCCCTTGCAGTATATCTGTAGAGCCTCCTCCACCAGTTAGTTGTTTAATTGTCTACCACCATTTATGACTCAATGTCGCAGGATTGTTGTGCTTAGATCTGATCCATTGGTTCCGTGATCGCTTAGCACTGTCTATCACTTGCTGCTTCTGCTGTCTGGCATGCAAGTAGTCCTGTGCTGTAGCTTCACCAGGCTGACACCTCATTTTTAGGTATGTCTGGTGCTGCTCCTGGCACGCCCTGCTGTACTCTTCATTGAACAAGGGCTAATCCCCCGGATTGATAGTAATGGTAGAGTGAGGGAACAGCCGGGGCATGAGGTTACAGATTGTGGTTGAATACTGCTGTTGCTGATGGCCCACAGTGCCTCATGGATACCCAGCATTGAGTTGCTAGATCTGTTTGAAATCTACCTTTCACGTTTTTAATTATCAGGTTTGCTTTGCCTGGCGAACACAAGCTGCGCTATTGATATTAACACATTAGTTGATGCTTGAACCAATATAGGCAGAGAGACCGATTAACTGAACAAAAACTGGTGGTTTATTGGAAATAAGAACAGAGCATTAACACCATGTGTGCTTCTTCAATCCCCTCCGCCTCTAGACTTAGAGTTACCAAAGCAGCCTATGCTGTGTAGCTTTTGACTAGGGTTTCGTTGTCTGAATCCATCATTAAGTAGCTGCACATGAGCATTTTCATCCTACTAATGCCAGGGTGAGCAATATGTAATTCGGTCAGTAATGGCCTTTACATTCTCGGGGGCACGATAACCCTTAATCTCCAAAGTAATATGCTGTCCTGGCAGGTGAGCTCACATCTGTGTTTGAAATAGGGCTTCAGGTTATCAGGCCGTGGTTCTCCTGACCATCCATTCAAGACCTGCTCCCGGACATGAGATAAAAGTGGATCTCGGCTTGTCCACTCACGGATTTGTTTGGCCTGGACAGGGGAGGAATCCAAAATGTTTAGTAAATCTTCCTGGGGAATTGGAACCTTCACATTGTTATCTGGCAGGGGAGGCAGCTCAGTGCGTCAGCATGTGTGATCTGACTTTCCGATTGGTGAATAAAAGTGTATTCGTGAACAGCCAGTATCAGTGCCCACCTCTGGATGTGAGCAGATGTGATGGGGGTATCGCCTTATCCTCTCCAAATAATCCCAGCAGAGGCTTGTAGTCGGATATAATGTGAAAATGGCAACCGTGGAGGTATTGATGGAATTTCTGAACACCAAACACAACCGGCAAACCCATCTTCTCAATGTGAGAATATCGTCGCTCTGCAGCACTGAGCGTGTGCGATGTGTAACCAATGGGTCATTCGGAGCCACCCACCATCCAATGTGAAAGTCCAGCCCCTACTCCATAAGGGGATGCATCACAAGTTAAAATCAATTATTTCTTTGGGTCAAAGTGGACCAGTAGGACTGATGGTCTTAACAATTGCTTTACCTTCAGAAACACAAACTGGTGCAGAGCTCGCCAAATCCATTTATGGCTTTTCCTAAGTATAACGGAGCCAGTACGGTTGATAGATTTGAGAGAAATCACCCATAGTGGTTTATCATGCCTAAGAAGGTCTTTCGTTCTGTAACGTTCATCAGTGTAGGTGCCTCACAAATAGCCTTGACCTTTTCTTCCACAGGATGCAGGTCCTGCGCGTCGACCTTATGGCCCAAGTAAATGACCTCCTTGGCTTGGAAAGTACATTTCCCTTGTTTCAAACACAGCCCAGCTTGTGAGAAGCATTTCAGCATCTCCTCCTTTAAAGCCGCTACATTGCCAGCAATTGTCCCTCCTGGAAGCCTGTTCCTCGAGTTGAATTTAAAACGCTGCATAGTGTCAGAGGGCTTTGGCTTCAGGTGGTTTTTTACAAAGTTTACTAACTCGTCGAAAGTCTTCATACTAGGGGGTGCTTGGTGATGTGAGGCTGCGGATCAGTCTGTACGTTTTGCTCCCACATGGGGACAAAAGAATCGCCCTCTTCTTCTCCTCCCCCGTGATGTCATTAGCAGTAAAGAAGAACAGTAGGCGTTCGATATAATGAGACCAGTCATTGGAAACGGGGTCGAATGATTCAAGATGCCCAAACTACGGCAAACTCGATGACTAAGGAGGCTGCGCTTTCAGACAGCTTCAAGGTAGTGGTGAGGTAACAAAGCTGGCTTACTGCAGCTTCCTTGGTTGCCGTCAATTGATCTGGTTTATCCTTGTCACCAGTTTTATGCCTTTAGTTATCAGGTTTGTTTAGTCTGGCGAATGCAGAGAGAGACCGATTAACTGAACAAACGCTAGCGGTTTATTGAAACTAAGAACAAAGCATTAACACCATGTGTGCCCCCTCCACCTCTAGACTTGGAGTTACCAAAGTAGTCCACGGTGTGTAGCAATTGGTCAATACAGTCACATGGTCAATTAACTACCTTCTCTTAAAGGTACATAGCATTCCACTTTACCATACTATCCCATTTAGCACAGTGGTAGCACTACACAACAAGATGACAGGACTTTGTCTCCACTTGAGCCTCCTCTCACCTTTCCTCATGTATATCTATCATCGTTACCCCCCACTCCCTTCTTCCTCATATACTTGTCTAGCCTCCTGTTAAATGCTATGCTATTCACTTCAATCACTCCCTGTGGTAACGAGTTCCACATTGTGGCCACTCTCCAGGTGAAGAAGTTTCTTCTGAATTTCCGATTGGATTTCTTGGTGATTATCTTATATTGACGGTCTCTAGTTCTGCTCTTCCCCACAAGAGGAAACATTCTCTCTCTATCCACTCTATCAAAACCTTTCAGAATTTTAAGGACCTCAATTGGATCACCCCTCAGCCTTCTTTTTTCAAGAGAAAAGAGACCCAGCCAGTCAATCCTTTCCTGATCTGTATCTCCACACATTTCTGGTTTCATCCATGCAAATCTTCTCTGCACCCTCTCCTCTGCCTCTATATCCTTTTTATAATATGGCGTCCAGATCTGGATGTAGTACTCTAAGTGTGATGTAACCAAGGTTCCATACAGGCTTAGCAATAACTTCCCTAATTTTCAATTCTATCCTTCCAGAAATAAAGTTATGGCTTCTTTTTTTCTGGCCTTGCTAACCTGTGATGCAACATTTAGTGATTGATGTATTTGTATCCGAGATCCCTTTGTTTCTCTACCCCACCCAGACTCGCCCCTTCCAAATAATAAGTAACCTCCCTTCCAAATTGTACTGTCTCACATTTATGTATTGAACTTCATTTGTCAATTATTTGCCCATTATTTGCAAGTTTATTAAGATCCTCCTGTAATTTGTTGCTGTTTTCCTCAATGTTAACTTTCCTCCCCAACTTGCTGTCATCTACAAATTTGGAAATTAATTTTTTGAGTCCAAACTCTAAATTCTTAATTTAATTCTTAAAAGCTGTGCTCCCAACACCGATCCTTGTGGAGCGCTATTACCCACCCTCCTCCACTGTAAATAGCCACTCTTTACTCCCATTCTCTGCTTTCTATCACTGGAAATTGTTTAAGATTTAATTTCCACAGAATTAGGGCTTGTGGTTTAATGATTCTTATGTAGTGCTCGTTTGTTTTCAACAAAGAGGCACAGTTGAATAAATGCAAATAGGTAACCATGGTACAACATTGTGCTAGACTTTTCTTTTAACTTTGCTTAGTTAAGATGCTTGCTAAAGTATGTAAGCTCATTAGTGTGAGGAAGTAGAATACTAGCTACATTAGTGAACAACTCCATAGTTCAACAGCCCAATAAGGAATAAGAACATCGTAACTGAACAGCTTGTCAACAGGCCTGACAAACAGCCTTAAACAACAACTGATAGTGGAAGAGATACAATTCATGGAACATTTGGGAGTTAGTTTGATGCCAGAGCTGGAATGTTACTGGAAGGATGAAACTGGTCCGGAAGTTCAGCTTGAGATGTGATAAAGTAAGGATGAGATAATAATGATTAATCAAGGTCAGAAGTTACATGTGAAGGCTCAAAAGCTGTTGGCAGATGAATGACATTAAAGGTGAGATTTTCGACCCAGGCCAGGATTTTCTGGTCCCACCCGTGTTGGGAATCGCTGCGGGTGGGACTGGAAAATTTGGAGAGCAGCCAAAAGTCTGTTGAGTTGGAGTTGGAGGGCATTGATTGGATGGTTATTTGAGCACAAATAAAGAGACACTTACAGAAGTAGTGTGGAGTCAGGAGATATATACCTGTAATGTTTCACTCTGTGAATAAATCTATGCCAAGTAAAGTCTAGCTTTTGATTCTTCCTTCACCAACTGGCTATCAGGAATATAACATCGACCCTGAAATAGCACATAAAGTAATAGGCTTTGGGAGTGCTCAGTGCAATAGACAGTGGAAAAGAGTTCTCACAGAAGACTCTGGTTATACAATCCTGAATGGTTCAAGAAGTTGAGAAGACTTGGGAACCCAGAGCAGAAGTGGAAGAAAAAGGAAGAAAAAGCTGTTTGTATATGCCAGCTGTCCCACCCGATCCAGACTTTTGTACAGGGTACTTGTTGTGGTTGTGTGTTTTTTGCTGTTTACCTAGTGTGTAATATTGCAGCTTAAATGCTGATTAAATTCAACCTACCAACAGTTTGGTTGCACTCAATACTAATTGCTTGATTAGATAGTCTTTCAAAGATTAAAAAATAGTATACCGGCTAATAATCCATTCTGTCACTTGTCTCCTGACTCCACATTCTGTAACCTTATCGATTAACCTATTATGGGGCATCTTATCGAAAATCTGGGTCAATTACATCTACACATCACCATTGTTTAATCTCTTTGTAGCTCAAAAAATTCAAAAATGTTGGTCAAACAAGATTTTCCTTTTTGAAATCCATGCTGACTGTTCGTTCATTTATCTTTGTTTGTCTCTTTTTTTCTATTCTCTCTTCTTCTAGTCAGATTCCATTCTTTTTTCTACCACTGATGTTCAGATGATTGGTCTATAAATACCTGAACATGTTCTGCCTCCTCCTTAAACATACGTAGCACATCAGCTATCGCCAGTCCTCTGACGTTACACCTGTACGAGTTATTAAATGCCTAGATTCCTTTAAAATGCTTGGACAAATTCATCCAGACCAAAGGGTTTTATTCTCTTTGAATTTAATTAGTTGATTTGATACATCATTTTTTTAAATGCACTTATCTTGTTACTCATCTGATCATCCAATGTCATGCCTAACTCTTCTATCTCCTTGGTAAATATCAAAGTGAAATAATTATTTAATATTTCTGCCATTGCTCTATCATTACTTATGCTTTATCCCTTAATGGTCCTATTCTCATCACAGCTTTCCTTTTTTATTGATGTGCCTGTAAAGTATTTAACTGTTTTGTTTAATATTTCTTGAATATTTAATTTTTTAGTTCCCCTTTGCCTTCTAAGTAGTTTTTTTAACTTCTCTGCCAATCTGTTTTTATACCCCACACACACACCTTAAACCAGCTTATATTTCAACTCTTTCTTGGACTCGAACTCAAGTTCTGTCGAAGGGTCATGAGGACTCGAAACGTCAACTGTTTTCTTCTCCGCCGATGCTGCCAGACCTGCTGAGTTTTTCCAGGTAATTCTGTTTTTGTTTTGGATTTCCAGCATCCGCAGTTTTTTTGTTTTTAAATCTGTTTTTATTGTCTGATCTTCACTCCTCTGTTATCTATATGCTTAATGGGTGATTCTTTTCTTACCCATTGTTCCCTGCTGTCTTTATTCATCCATAGAGTCTCACTCTTCATTATTTGTTCTTTCTTTTCAATGTTTTCCCTGCACTCTGTCTCCCATTGTTGTTCTAGATTGGTGTTCGCCAATATTGAGGCCGATTTAATTTTCCCAAGTTCTATTCACAGCCCCTTAAGCATCAGCTTTTCTCCAATCTATTGTCTTGGTTTCTGTCATATTTATGTCCTACTCTATTATCAGCTTAAAATGTGTTATGCTTTTGCCACTATTGCCTAGGAATTCAGCAACATTTACTCCTCTGGTTTATTTACCATTGCTAGATCCAATGGCGAATCTTCCCTTGCTGCCGTTTAACATATTTGGTTAGGAAGGAGCTCTGTATACATTGTTAAGAACTCCATTCCCTTATTCTCATCACCTACCTCTTCTGTCCAATTAATGTCAGGGTAGTTGAAATCCCCTGCGTTATTATTCTATGTTTTTAGTTGGTTCCCTAATTTGTCTGCTCATTTCTTCCTCCACATCCCTTCCACTATTAGGTCACCTCTTAAACATAATTTGATTAATTGTTTGTTCTCTTTATCACTGTCCATATGGATTCTATTTGTGTCGTGCTCATAGCTGCATGTCTTTTCTTAATTTTACTATGTTATCCCTAATAAAGACAAAGGCTCCACCTGCCCTTCTCACTTTAAACCTGTGTCCTCTGATTCTAGACCCTTCTGCCAACATATAAAGTTTTTACCTATCTACTCTGTCCAGACAGCTCATGATTTTGAACACCTGTATCATATTTCCTCTCCACCTTCTGTAAGGGAAACCGCTTCTCCAGCCTACATGTGTAATGATATCCCTCATCCCTGGAACCATTCTCACAATCTTTTCTGCACCCTCTCTAAAGCCTTCACATACATCCTAAAGTGCAGTGTCTGGAATTGGATGCAATTCTCCAGTTGAGTTGCAAGCATTTTTTATATGGATCCATAAGACCTTCTTTTCTTCTGTACACTCTTTACATCTGCTAATAAAGCCCAGTGTCCCAGTTTTTCAAACTGCCCTGCTACCTTCAATGCACGTATACCCCTATTCCTCTCTATTCCTGTATCTCCTTTAGAATTGTAAACTTTATTTTATATGGCCTCTACTCGTTTTTCCTACAATAATGTATCATTTCACATTTCTCCACATTAAATTTCATCTGCCATGTGCCCATTCCTTCCAGCAGCCTGTCTATATCCTCTTTAAGTCTATCATTATCCTCCTCTCAGATTGCTGTAAGAACATAAAAAATAGGAGCAGGAGTAGGCTATGTGGCACCATCAAGACTGTTCCACCATTTACTAAGGTCATGGCTGATCATATCACAGCCTTAACTTCACTTTTCTGCCTGACCTGCATAACCCTTAACTCCTTTAGAATCATAGAATTGTCACAGCACAGAGGGAGGCCATCCAGATCATTGTGTATGTACTGGCTCTCTGAAGCAGCAATTCACCTGATGCTAATCTCCAGGCTTCTCCCCATAACCCTGCACATTCTTCATTTTCAGATGAGAATCCAATTTCCTCTTGAATGCCTCGATTGAACCTGCCTGAACCTAAAGCAGCATATTCCAGATCCTGACCACTCACTGTGCGAAGTAATTTCTCCTAATGTCTTCATTGCTTCTTTTGCCAATTACCTTAAAACTGTGTCCTCTCATTCTTAATCCTTCCGCCAATGGAACAGTTTCTCTCTATCTGCTCTGCCTTTGTGATTTTGAGTATCTCTATCAAATCTCCTCTCAACCTCTTCTTCTCCAAGGAAAACAGTGCATAAATTCTCCAGTCTATCCATGTAACTGATATCCCTCGTCCCTGGAACCTTTCTCGTGAATCTTTGCTGCAGCCTAACACCTTCGCTTTCTTCCTAAAGCGTGGTGCCCAGAACTGGATGCAATCAAAAATGTGTCCTACTCAGCCTTGAATATGTTCAGTGACCCAGTCTCTACACCTTTCTGGGGAAGAGAATTCCAAAGATTAATCACCCTCTGAGAGAAGAAATTCCTCTTCATCTCTGTCTTAAATGGAAGACCCCTTATTTTCAATCTGTGCCCCCTGGTTCTAGATTCCCCAGGAGGGGGAACATCCTCTCAACATCCACACTGTCAAGGCCCCTCAGAATCTTATGGGGAGAATTTTACCCCTGTTTGGGGGGGGGGTGATGGAGGGTTGTGCAGGGGGGGGGGCGCGAACCCGATCGGTGCTCCCGATTGGAGCCACGCTGCCATTTTATGTAGGCCGGGCCAATTAAGGCCTGCCCAGCACCATGCGCCCAGAAGTGCTGAGTGCTCCTTGTGCGGGTGGGGTCGGGGGGGGCGGGGGGGGGGGTGGTTCGCTGAGTCGGGGCCTGTGCTCTTTTGCGCACGCGCGTGAAAGAGCTCAGAAATCTCCCTGAGGCACGGAGCTGTTTAAGGTCGGAATGAAAGCTTTTATTAAAGACAGCAAAAAGTTATTTAGACATGTCTCCTCATGTGACAGCGTCACATGAGCTGGGATATGTTTATCAAATGATTTAAATTTAATTAATAAACCCTTCATGAAACCTCATCCTTCCCGTGGTTGAGGTTTCATGAAAAATGTGAAGGCTGTTGGGCTTGGAGCCTGCCCCCCCCACCAACCTTGAGGTTGCTCAGACAGCTCGGTTTATCACTTTAATTGATTTTCAAGTGGCCTTAATAGGCCTTTGACAGTTTGGTGGGTGCACAGCTGAGTCAGCCGCCCTCTCGCCAAACTGAAAATCTAAATGTCGTGCGGTGATGTCATTTTACCCATTGGCGAGTAGGCCCTGACCCTGCTCGTCAACCTGAAAATTCTGCCCTGTATGTTTCAGTAAGATCGCCTCTCATTCTTCTAAATTCCAATGAGTATAGGTCCAATCTGCTCAACATTTCCTCAAAAGACAACACCTTCATCCCAGGAATCCACCTGGGGTGAATCTTCTCTGAACTGCCTCTGATGCAAGTCTGACCCTCCTTAAGTACGGAGACCAAAACTGTATTCAGTACTCCAGGTTCAGTCACACCAGTGCTCTGCACAGTTGTAACAAGACTTCCCAACATTTATACTCCACCCCCCTTGCAATTAAGGCCAACATTTCATTAGCTTTCCTAATTACTTGCTGTACCTGCATACTAACTTTTTGTGATTCATGTTCACAGACAGCCAGATCTCTCTGTACAATATTGCACCAGAATAATATCCTATTTTTCTATTCTTCCCACCAAATGGGAAAATTTTTTCCCACATCTGTCAAATTTTTATCCAATCACCTTTGTATTCTCCTCAAAACTTGTTTTCCTACCTATCTTTGCATTGTCAGCAAATTTGGCCACCTAGTCAATCTCTTCATCTCAGTCATTAATATGGACTGTATAGTAGCTGAGGCCCAGCACTGATCCCTGCGGCACTCCACTAATCACAGTTTGCCAAATTGAAAATGACCCATTTAACCAGACTCTCTGTTTCCTGTCCATTAGCCAATCCTCTATCCATGCTAATGTGTTACCCCCAACACCACGAGCTCTTACCTTGCTGCACCTTATCGAATGCCTTTCGGAAATCCGAATACACTACATCCAATGCTTTCCCTTTATCCATCCTGCTTGTTGCATACTCAAAGAACTCTAATAAATTTGTCAAACATGATTTCCTTTTCATAAAACCATGTCCACTCTGATTGTATAATGATTTTTTAAACATTTTGCTCCTACTCCCTTAATAATGGATTTCAGCATTTTTCCAATGACTGATGTAAGGCCAATTAGCCTATAGTTTATTACTTTCTGTCTTCCTCTTTTCTTGAATAGAGGTGATAAATCTGCAGTTTTCCAATCCACTGGGCCCTTTCCAGAATCTAGGGGATTTTGGAAGATTACAACCAGTGTATCCACTATTTCTGCAGCCTCGTCTTTTAAGGCACTAGGGTGCAGGCCATCAGGTCTAGGGGACTTGTCAGTCTTTAGTCCCGTTAGTTTCCCTGGCACTTTTTCTCTTGTGATAGTGATTGTTTAAGTTCCTCCCGCACTGTTGTCCCCAGATTTTCTACTATTCTTGGGATGCTTTCAGTGTCTCCTACTGTGAAGAAGGATACAAATACTTGTTCAAAGTCTCTGCCATTTCCTTGTTTCCTATTGGTAATTTCCCAGTCTCGTCCTCTAAGGGATCAATGTTTACTTTAGCTACTCTCTTCTTTTTTATATACAGTATTTGTAGAAGCTATTACTGTTTTTGTATTTACTCACATATTCTAAATTATTATTATTTATTTATTTTTAGCTACCCTTTGCTCTTTTCCAAAAATTTCCCAATCTCCTGGCCTTCCAATAATCTTAACAACATTGTCTGCATTTTCTTTCAATTTAATACCATCTGGCACTTCCTTAGCCAGCCATGGATAGTGCATCCTTCTCATAGAGCCTTTCTTTCTCAACAGGGTATATCTTTGTGGAGAGTTATGAAATATCTCCTTAAATGTCTGTCACTGCTTATGCAATGTCTTACCTTTTAATCTACTTTCCCAGCCCACTGTAGCAAACTCAGTCCTCATACTGTCACGCAAAGCTGATTACTGCCACAAATTACTTACAGGCATATTGAACTTTTCAAGGAAGACCTCTGTGTGTTTTAAAGAAATACAAACAAGTACACTCAGCAAAAGATGGCTGATAATGTGAAGTGACCACTTTCTGGAAAGCTCCTATGTGAATTATACTGACAGACCTGCCCTGAGAGAATATGGAAGGTTGCACCTGAAAAGATGTTGTGACCTTCTTCAAGCAGAGATGCTTGAAAGGGCAGTAGGGAAAATGCAAAAGACTGGACTTTAATCTCCTGTGGTTGTGGAGACAAAAGACTGATTGCATGTCTCAGCAGTCACCCAAAAATCCATCTCCTGTTAATTTATATCTCAGAATATTAAATAGTTCTGATATGAATGCAAATGGGCTATTTCCTCTCCTGGAACACACAGGGGAAAATGGGTTAAAAAACTAGCTGCAGAGAAGTGCAGTGTGTGCTGGTGTGCTCTGAGATTGACAGCACAAGAAGACCAACTAGTTACCCCTGCAGTTGCAGGCGAAGTTTCTCTCTTTCTGTTGCTGGAGGCAAGGCTCAGGAGAAGCCACAATCAAAAAGGAAATAGGACAGCCTCTTCGGTTACCCTGCAGAACCAAGTGTCTCTAAAGCAACTGCAAAACTGCCAAAGTCAACCCTATTGGAATCACCCAACTTAACGGTCACAACAAACTGCCATCTACACCTCATGGACAAGCTAAAGACAGATTTGCATATTTTCTTTTAAATTTTATTTAGACTCTTAACTTCTCAGTTCTGATCTGCATGTATGTGTGTTGCATTTTTATCACTTTTCTCAGGTTTTAGAAACTAATAAACTTACACTTTTTTGACTCAGGAAAGCCTAGTTAAACTGGCTCCTCCTAAATATTAAATACATTTGGACTGGGAAAAGGTATCCACAGCGGAAGGGATCCCATTTAACTTAACTTTGTTGTGACCAACCAAGGGGGTTGAAAAGAGAAGGGGAGCCAGCTCATTCCCTCTCAGCTGGGAGCATAACAAAATTGGTGTCCTGTTCAAGGAGCTAACAAATTGGGGGACCTTGCCCAGGGACTGGGCATAACAATATCTTTATAATTGTCTAAAGTGCAACGAAAATTCACCAAACTAATTTCTGGGATGGAGGGATGAGGAAAGATGAGGAAATATTAAGATAGATTGGATCTTTATTCTCTGGAGTTTAGAAGAATGAGAGGGTGATTTCATTCAAACATACAAAATTCTTGCAGGGCTCAACAGGGTAGTGCATGAAGCATGCTTCCCTTGGCTAGGGTGGTCTAGAACCAGGGGACACAGCCTTAGAATAAGGGGCAGGCCATTTAGGAATGAGATGAGGAATTTCTTCACTCAGAGGGTGGTGAATCTTTGGAATTCTCTGTCAGAGCTGTGGAGGGCCAGTTGTTGAGTATGTTCAAGACCGAGATTGATAGATTTCTACATATTAAAAACATCAAGAGATACCGTGATAGTTCAGGAAAATGGTGTTGAAGTAGAATATCAACCACAACATCTTTGAATGGCAGAGTAGACTCAAAGGGCTCAAAGGCCTACTCCTCCTATTTTTTATGCCCTTAGTTAAGTTTAAGACATTAGTTTTAGACCCACATTTCTCACCCTCAAACTGAATGTGAAATTCTATTATATTATAACTCTTGCATAGAGGATCCTTTACTATGAGGTAATTAATTAATCCTGTCTCATTACACATTACCAGATCTAATATAATCTGCTCCCTGGTTGGTTCTAGCATGTATTATCCCAAGAAACTATCCAAATGCACTCACAAGCTCATCCTCCGGGTTACCAGTGCCAATTTGATTTGCCCAGTTCATACAAAGATTAAAATTGTCTACAATTATTGCAGTATGTTTGTTCTAAGCCCTCATTATTTCTTGATGTATAGTCTGTCCTACAGTGTAGCTGCTGCCTTGGGGCCTATAAGTTACTCCCAACAGTGACTGCTTTCCCGTGATATTTCTTATGTCCACCTAAACTGATTCCACATATTGATCTTTTAGCCATGATCATTTCTCACTATTGTAACAATCTCATCCTTTTGTCATTAGTGCCACCCCTCATTGTTCTTTCTTCCTGTCATTCCTTAAAAATAAAAGATAATACCCACTAGCTACTCACTTGTTACTTATTATTAATATTTAATCGTCTTTAATCTGCCAGTTGTTTAGATTCAGTCCCAAAGCAGCAATGCTCACCAGCCAATCAGCTTACGACTTTCCAATGATGCCACCCCTCAGTTTTTGTTTCTGAATATGGCTCTGAGCCCAGAGACTGTAACAGAGAGCGAGAGAGAGAGAGAGCCAAACACCCACTCGCTCTCACCACTTCAATAGCCCTGAACTCCCACTCTCTCACCGCTTTAACGGCCCTGATCTCTTGCTCTTTCTCACCAGAACTCCCACTCTCTCTCTCACCATTTTGATAGCACCGAACGCCCACTCTCTCTGACCACTTTAATGGCTCTGAGTTCCTGCTTTCTCTCACCAGAACTCCCGGTTCTCTCTTGCTGTTTTAATTTTCCTGAACCCCTGCTCTCCCTCACTGATTTTATGGCCTCAAGCTCTCTTTCCTTCACACACTTTCATGGCCCTGAACTCCTGCTCCTTCTTGCCACTTTCATAAATAGCCGAGGATGGTTTTGGTCCATCGACCTCTGAGTTATAGGCCCAGCACTCTGCTGTCAGTCGTTGATAATTATAGTTTGTAGTTGATGATTATATTTTATAGTTGATTAATTTAAATTAAACATACACCGATATATTCACCCCAAGCAGCTCCTTGCTCTGTGATGTCGCTTTGTGATTTATCCCTGCTGTTTTCCTGGATGGCATTGCTCTGGTAATTCATTACACAGTTATATTTAGTGTCGTTATTGAAAAGGACAAAGATGGACAAGGAGTAAGATTTCTGAATTTGGATAAAAGCCAATTTTACTAAGCTGGGATGCGATTTGGTAAAAGTGGACTGGAAACTTAGAGATAAAGCAATACCAGAGCCATTTTCTTTTATTCATTCACTGGATGTGGGCTTCGCTGGCTGGGCCAGCATTTATTGCTCATCACTAATTGCCCTTGAGAAGGTGGTGGTGAGCTGCCTTCTTGAACCGCTGCAGCCCATGTGGTGTAGGTACACCCACAGTGCTGTTAGGGAGGGAGTTCTGGAACTTTGACCCAGCGACAGTGAAGGAACGGAGATATATTTCCAAGTCAGCATGGTGTGTGACTTTTAGGGCAACTTGCAGGTGGTGGTGGCCCCATGCAACTACTGACCTTATCGTTCTAGGTGGTAGAGGTCGTGTGTTTGGAAGGAGGAGCCTGGGCGAGTTGCTGCAGTGTCTCTTGTAGTTGGTACACACTGCTGCCACTATGAATGTTTGACATTGTGAATAGTGTGCTGATCAAAAGGCTGCTTTGTCTTGGATGGTGTTGAACTTCTTCACTGTCATTGGAGCTGTACTCATTCAGACAAGTGGAGAGTATTCCATTACACTCTGATGTGTGCCTTGTAATTTGTGAATAGGCTTTGGGGAGTCAGGAGGTGAGTTACTTGCCACAGAACTCCTAAACTCTGACCTGTTCTTTAGTCAGAGTATTTATGTGGCTGGCCCAGGATTTTGATATTGGGGGATTCAGTGACAGTAATATCATTGAATGTCAAGGGAAGATGGTTAGATTCCGTTTTGTTTGATGTGACCATTGCCTGGTACTTGGGTGGTGTGAATGTTACTTGCCACTTACCAGCCTAAGCCTGAATATTGTCAAGGTCTTGCTGCATTTGGACACGGACTGCTTTAATATCTGAGGAGTCACAAATAGTGCTGAATATTGCACAGTCGTCAACAAACTTCTCCACTTCTGCCCTTACACTGGAGGGAAGGTCATTGATGAAGCAGCTGAAGATGGTTGGGCCGAGGACACTACCCTGAGGAACTCCTGCAGTGATGTCCTGGAACTGAGACGATTGACCTCCAACAACCACAACCATCACCCGTTGTGCTGGGCAGGACTCCAACCAGTGGAGAGTTTTTCCCATAATCCATATTGACTTCCATTTTTTAGCTCTTGGCTTTTTGATGCTACACTCGCTCAAATACTGCCTTTATATTAAGGACAGTCGATCTCACCTCCCCTCTGAAATTCATCTCTTTTGTCCATGTTTGGACCAAGGCTGTAAAGAGCCAAGTGGCCCTGGCACTTGTGGCTGCATTGAAGGAGGAGACTGAGAGGGTTCAGACAAAGAAAAAGTGTGGAACTCCCAGTTCTGGACCGCCTCCCTCCTCCATCTCCCCCACACCTCCTGGCATGACAAACAGCATGTTGAGTTGGATAAGCTTAAAAAGGGAGGCTTATGTCAGATAGTGAGAGCTCGAAATAACAGAGAGCCTGGTGGAGTGTAAAAGATACTGTGTGAAGTTAAAAAGGAAATTAGGAAAGCAAAGAGAGGGCATGAAAAATATTGGCAAGGAAAATTAAGGAAAATCCAAAGATAAGCGCAAAAAGAGCAAAAGGCCAACTAAGGAAAGAATACAGCCTATCAGAGACTGAAAAGGTAACTTGAGAATGGAGGTGGAATAGTTCTTGATGAATGCTTTGCACCTGCCTTGCTGAAAGAGGGGGAATGATTCAGGCATTGTAGTTAAGGGGGAGGAGGAGGCAAAATATTGGATGGGATAAAGATAGTGGGTGGAATAGTCCGATCCTGTTGGCATCAGGCATCATGGTGGGCAGGGCAGGGGGGAGAGCAATATGGGCGAGTAGGCCAAAATTGGTTTCAGGCCGTTGTGAAACCAGTTTGCGTTCGTCCGCTCGACCCCTCAATGACAGACCACGATTCCCACTGCCGCATGTCGGGAACATCATTTTAATACATTTGCATCTCATTATAAGCCCTGCTCGCCGGAGTCAGCACACCCCACCTCAAATTTACTGCCCATGTCGGTGTGACTTCAGAACGGCGTGATTCACGTCTGCTTTTAAAAGACATGCACCTGGTGGCCTGAACTTGGAGGGGAGCTCAGAGATGAGTGCACACAACCTTGCTCAGCATTCGCAGGAATCACCTGTAGGAGACCAAGGAAGAGGCACCACGCAGGCAAGTCACTTCTCCCCGGCTGGCTTTCAGTACAGTGCCAGGCCAAGGACTCTCGTGTGGGTCAGGCCAAGGGTGGGATAAGGCAGCACAGGCTGAGGGAATTACCCAAAGCACATGCTGGTGGGGTGGGGAGAAGGGAGGGTGGGGGAAGTGGCCATGCACCTTGGAAAAGCTTGTCGAAAGTGAACGTTCTCCCACAGCTGAGACCATTCAGCTGCAGCGCTATTGAGATGCTTGGAGTCGGGACTCTGAAGCTTTTCTGTCCACTCAAGCAACGCAAAAACATGAAAGTGCCACCAAATGCTCCAGATCTTTTCACTCCTTGGGTGTAGATTGCAAATCAGTGTGTGTTTTAGGGGTCAGCAAACCAATTGGACAACTGGGCAAGCTGTACAATCCCCTTGAGAAAGGTGGCGACTGTGACCTTTCCTACTGCTTCTCAGGATCACGGGATTATACAGATGAACCAGCCCCAAGCAGGGGTAATCTTAAGGGCAGAGATTTCTAGCCATGGACTTGGTTCAAGCATGTAGCTTCTATAAGGGCTCTGTAAACTGTTATATGTTTCAAGTAAGAAACCTATCTAGTACATCGAGGTTATTACAGTGGCCATGGAGCAGTCACTGGGGGAGACACTCACAGCCCCTTGCAATGTCATCATTCCGGTTTGGACCAGTCTCCCCGTGGTTCAAGCTAACAGTGCAGCCTTGCAGTGGGGGTTAGGAGAATGCCTGTGCCTGAGCTGAGAGCACAGCCTGCAGTCCAATGGGCAAAGTTACTGCCAATCGGTCAGGTGGAGAGGGGCGGAGGTGGGTGGGGTTTCGAACAGCCAATGAGCACACTACACACTGGCCATCCAACTGGTGGTCAACACTCTCCTGCATGCGTGGAGGGGCCTTCAGACTTGACCAAGAGAGGTTCTTAGGACACATATTCTAACCCACGCGTCTCTCTCGTTGATCCTGCAGGAGGAGAACATCAGGATCATGGACCCTGGTGATTTAGCGACTGCCTCATGGCTCACAGGGAGCAGTGAAGAAGAAGAGGAGAGCGACAGAGGCGCCAGGCTCAGCAAAGGGAGGAGCACCTCCCTCAAGATGAAGGGGTGGCAGGGCCTGCTGTGTATCCAGCAGAAGATCCACAGAGAGCCGTCACTCGTAGCCCCTTCACAAGACCCAGGGTCTGTAGCCAGCGCTTGTCCATCTGGAAGATGACTGAAAACCAGCTTCACTGAGGACTGTGCGTGTCCAGGGAACTGGTCAGTCACATCCACCAGCTGCTGCAGGATTTGGTGCCAAGGGGACGTGGAGGGCATCCACTGCCAGTGGCCGTGAAAGTGATGGCGGTGCTCAATTTTTACACCAGCGGCTCCTTCCAGGGCTCCACAGGTGACCTGTGAGGGGTCTCGCAAGCCTCAACACACAAGAGTATCCGGGAGGTCACAGACCCCATCTTCACAAAGACACAGAACTTTGTGCATTTCACTCGGGATTGGGAAAAGCAGGAAGCAAAAGGGATTTGCTCAGATCCCTGGCTTTCCACAGGTGCAGGGTGACATCAACTGCACTCATGTGGTGCTTAGATCTCCATGGCAACAAGGAGTCAACTACATCAACCGCAAGGACTTCCACTCACTGAACATTCAGCTGGTGTGCGACCACCATGAACACATCCTATAGGCCTACATCTGAGGAGGAGATGGCAGAGCTGCCCACATCTTCTCCAATGAGGAGCAAGTCGAAGTTGAATACAGTGATGAGATGTTGAAGGCGGAGATGCTGGCGATAAGGCCATCACTGACCAAATGAGGCAGGTACACTCAGGAGGTCCTCCTCACTCAAAGATTCATGTGTGATGCTGACAAGAAGCAGCAGGGACAGTCCTGACACTCTCACATTGCATCTGTGAATGTTTAACTCCCGTGTGGCCAATGGCAGTGCACAGACCCCCTGTGAGAATGCTCCTGTCATGGAGATATAGCAGAGGCCCTAATAGTTACTCAATTCCAGGAGGATGATGGTGACATGCAGTGAGGACACTCCATAGATCTTCACATAGCCTCTGAGAATGTTTGACTCCTGTCTGGCTGGGGGCAGTTTGCTTGCGATCTGTGATCAGGGTCACATTATGGAGATGCAGCCATGAAACTTTAGATGCACCTATAAGACCATAAGACATAGGAGCAGAAATTAGGCCATTCGGCCCATCGAGTCTGCTCCGCCACTCAATCATGGCTGATAAGTTTCTCAACCCCATTCTCCCGCCTTCTCCCCATAACCTTTGATCCCCTTACCAATCAAGAGCTTATCTATCTCGGTCTTAAATACATTCAATGACCTGGCCTCCACAGCCTTCTGTGGCAATGAATTCCATAGATTCACCACTCTCTGACTAAAGAAGTTTCTCCTCATCTCTGTTCTAAAAGGTCTTCCCTTTACTCTGAGGCTGTGCCCTCAGGTCCTAGTCTCTCCTACTAATGGAAACATCTTCCCCATGATCACTCTATCCAGGCCTTTCAGTATTCTGTAAGTTTCAATCAGATCCCCCTTCATCCTTCTAAACTCCATCAAGTATAGACCCAGAGTCCTCAAATGTTCCTCATATGTTAAGCCTTTCATTCCTGAGATCATTCTCGTGAACCTCCTCTGGACCCTCTCCAGGGCCAGCACATCCTTCCTGAGCTATGGGGCCCAAAATTGCTCACAGTATTCTAAATGTGGTCTGGTCCCTTGACAGCCTTCATCACCTCTCCCCTTCAGGAGCACAGCATCACTGGTCACAGATGCTGAAGAGATGGGGATCAGCCCCACCTTAAAGGTGCTGAGAGCACACAGAGAGAATGAGGGAACTCTGTGACACCTGCCCACAACATTCTGGCAGCAATGACCAGCACCATCGAGGTGCAGGCATCAGTTATGTGTCCAGGGAGTGTGAGGCTGGACCATCACTTTGGCCTGAAGGTTACACAAAGCACAGGGAAGAGGCCCTGGACTGAGACACCTGCCTTTACCTTGTGCAGAAAGATTTCACATCTGAGTGACATGAACACTGCTCATCAGAACAAGGAGCCACAGGCAGGGAGATGTTCTCAGGAGTTTATTGACAATAGTGAACATTGTGTACAAGCGATTAACACCCACGCCCAGTTTGTGCAACCACATCTTCTGAACCTTCCTCACACTGCTGCTATGTCTTGTTGCTCCCCAGACATCGACAGCGGAGGTGGAGCCAGGCTGCTGAGTGCCACATCCTGTCTGTGATGACTTCAGTGTGCGTCCTCTGGAGGGCCGAGACTTGGAGGGCCTGGGCCTGCTTTCTGGGTCCTGCTGTGTGGCAGTGACACCCTCCTTGGCCTGTGGAGCTGGAGCTGCTGGGTTTACAGGAAGAGGGGATTTCGATGGGCCGGACACTCCTGGAATCACCTGGGTGGATGGCCCCGGGATGTGCACCTGCTGATCCTCCTCCCTATGGGTGTCCGAGGGCCTCTGGCTGACTCCTTGAGGAGAAGGGGAAGCTGGAGTGAGATCGAGCTGCACTGCATCCTCCTCGCGTTGATATTGTTGGAGGCCAACTATGGCATCAGCAATGGAATTCACCCTCGCAGCAGTGCAGGAGCGATGTCCTGGACCAAGGTCTCCACGGCGGCCCCCATCCTGCCAGTGTTGACCTCGGTGCGTTGCAATGCCGGCACTATCACCTCAGCCTGAAGACAGACGGACTCCTCCATCATGCCTTGCAATCTGAGGAGTGTAGCAGACATCCCTTCCTGAAGTTCCTGAGCTTGCTTTTGCCCTTCCTGCAACTGAGGTATGACTGAGTCCAGAGGCTCATCATCTGACTCAGACTCAGCAATGATGTGGCCTCCAGCAGCTCCTCCGAGCGCCGGGGACCTGGGAAGTCCCTGCCTCCACCTGCTGTGGATCAGACAGTGCGATGTGCTCACCAGATTGTGATCCTGAGGCTACTCTAAAGCCAGGTCCCACTGAGGTGTGTGTCTCTGCGCTGGTGGGTGACGCTGTGAGGGGACTTCAATTAGGGTGTCATCAGATTCTTCTCCTGAGCTGTCTTCGTGCTTGAGTGGAGGGCCTGGCTCGTGCACCCGCTCAGCTGCTTCCCAGATGTGCCTATGGAAGCAAATGGAGATAATCAGTGCATGGACACATCACTCACAGCCTGGTTGCCTGATGGATGTTGCACTGCTGGATCCTCACTTGGCTGAGCAGCGCTGACCTCACCCTCAGCACAGGAACAGTCCAGATCCTCGCCGGCTAGCCAGATGGAACCAGCACAAAATCCCGCCATTGCGGCCGGCAGGTAAAACAATTTTTTTCACACCCGCTGCTGCACTTAGTGCAAATCTGGGACTATTCAGGCCAGATAAACCATACGACATAGGATCAGAGATTAGGCCATTCGGCCCATCGAGTCTGTTCCGCCATTCAATCATGGCTGACAAGTTTCTCAACCCCATTCTCCAGCCTTCTTCCTGTAACCTTTGATCCCTTTACCAATCAAGAACCTATCTATCTCGGTCTTAAATACACTCAATGACCTGGCCTCCACAGCCTTCTGTGGCAATGAATTCCATAGATTCACCACTCTCTGGCTAAAGAAGTTTCTCCTCATCTCTGTTCTAAAAGGTCTTCCCTTTACTCTGAGGCTGTGCCCTCAGGTCCTAGTCTCTCCTACTAATGGAAACATCTTCCCCACGTCCACACTATCCAGGCCTTTCAGTATTCTGTAAGTTTCAATCAGATCCCCCCTCATCCTTCTAAACTCCACTGAGTATAGACCCAGAGTCCTCAAACATTCCTCATATGTTAAGCCTTTCATTCCTGGGATCGTTCTCGTGAACCTCCTCTGGACCCTCTCCAGGGCCAGCACATCCTTCCTGAGATACGGGGCCCAAAACTGTCACAATATTCTAAATGTGGTCTGACCAGAGCCTTATAAAGCCTTAGCAGCACATCCCTGCTTTTATATTCCAGTCCTCTCGAAATAAATGCCAACATTGCATTTGCCTTCCTAACTACCATCTCAACCTGCAAGTTAACCTTAAGAGAATCCTGGACTAGGACTCCCAAGTCCCTTTGCACTCCAGATTTCTGAATTCTCTCACCATTTAGAAAATAGTCTATGTCTCTGTTCTTCCTACCAAAGTGCATGACCTCACACTTTGCCACATTGTATTGCATCTGCCACTTCTTTGCCCATTCTCCTAACCTGTCCAAATCCTTCTGCAGCCTCCCCGCCTCCTCAATACTACCTGTCCCTCCATCTATCATTGTATCATCTGCAAACTTAGCCAGGATGCCCTCAGTTCCTTCATCTAGATCATTAATGTATAAAGTGAAAAGTTGTGATCCCAACACTAACCCCTGCGGAACTCCACTAGTCACCGGCCGCCATCCTGAGAAGGATCCCCTTATCCCCACTCTCTGCCTCCTACCAGACAGCCAATCTTCTATCCATGCTAGTACCTTGCCTCTAACACCATGGGCTCTTATCTTACTGAGCAGCCTCCTGTGCGGCACCTTGTCAAAGGCCTTCTGGAAGTCCAAGTAGATAACATCCATTGGCTCTCCTTTGTCTAACCTACTCGTTACCTCCTCAAAGAATTGTAACAGATTTGTCAGGCATGACCTCCCCTGGATGAAATCATGCTGACTTTGCCCTATTTTACCATGCACTTCCAAGTATTCTGAAATCTCATCCTTAATAATGGACACTAAAATCTTACCAACGACCAAGGTCAGGCTAATCGGCCTGTAATTTCCCGTCTTTTGCCTCACTCCCTTCTTAAACAGGGGGGTTACATTAGCGATTTTCCAGTCGTCTGGGACCCTTCCTGACTCAAGTGATTCCTGAAAGATCACCACGAACGCCTCCACTATCTCTTCAGCTATCTCCTTCAGAACTCTGGGGTGTAATCTATCTAGAGAGAGGAAATGTTAAAGGGTTAAGCATTTTTGAAAGTGGATCAACCCCAGTCCTGGATGAATTGTATGCCAGGCTGTTAAGAGAAGCAAGGGAGGAATTAGTGGACGCTCTGACCATTGTGTTTTCCAATCCTCTCTGGCCACAGATGTGGAGTTGGATGACTGAAGAACTGCTAACTTTGTACCGATGTTTAAAAAAGGAGAAAGGAATAGACCAAGTCCTTACAGACCAATCAGCCTGAGCTCGGTGGTGGGCAAATTATTGGAAAAAAATTCTAAAGGGACAGTGTAAATCATCATTTGAAAAGTCCGCAATTAAACAGGTTCAATCATTATGGATTTGTTTAGGGAAGGTTATGTCTGTCTAACTTGACTGAATTTTTTAAGGAGGTGACAAGGAGGGTTGATGTGAATAGTGTGTTTACTGCAGTCGACATGGATTTTAGCAAGGATTTGATAATGTTCCATATGAAAAACTGTATAAAAAAGTAAAAGCCCATGGGATCCATGGAAGGGGGCAAGTTAGATTCAAAATTAGCCCATTGGCAGGAAGCAAAAGGTAATGGTTGACAGGTATTTTTAAGACTATTTCCAGCGGGGTTCTGCATGGCTCAGTGCAGTTTCACAGAATCACAGAATCACAGAATGCAGAAGAGGCCCTTCGGCCCATCAAGTCTGCACCGACACGTGAGAAACACCTGACCTACCTACCTAATCCCATTTACCAGCACTTCGCCATATCCTTGAATGTTATGATGTGCCAAGTGCTCATTCAGGTACTTTTTAAAGGATGTGAGGCAACCCGCCTCCACCACCCTCCCAGGCAGCGCATTCCAGACCTTCACCACCCTCTGGGTAAATAAGTTTTTCCTCACATCCTCCCTAAACCTCCTGCCCCTCACCTTGAACTTATGTCCCCTTGTGACTGACCCTTCAACTAAGGGGAACAGCTGCTCCCTATCCACCCTGTCCATGCCCCTCATAATCTTGTACACTTCGATCAGGTCGCCCCTCAGTCTTCTCTGCTCCAACGAAAACAACCCAAGTCTATCCAACCTCTCTTCATAAGTTAAATGTTTCATCCCAGGCAACATCCTGGTGAATCTCCTCTGCACCCCCTCCAGTGCAATCACATCCTTCCTATAATGTGGCGACCAGAACTGCACACAGTACTCCAGCTGTGGCCTCACCAAGGTTCTATACAACTCCAACATGATCTCCCTAATTTTGTAACCTATGCCTCGATTGATAAAGGCAAGTGTCCCATATGCCTTTTTCACCACCCCACTAACATGCCCCTCTTCCTTCAGAGATCTATGGACACACACGCCAAGGTCCCTTTGTTCCTCAGAACTTCCTAATGTCATAGCATTCATTGAATACTTCCTTGTCAAATTACTCCTTCCAAAGTGTATAATTTCAAACTTTTCAGGGTTAAATTCCATCTGCCACTTATCTGCTCATTTGACCATCCCGTCTATATCTTCCTGTAGCCTCCTAGGCAGCGCATTCCAGACCATCACCACCTTCTGGGTAAAAAGGTTTTGCCTCACATCCCCCCTAAACCTCCTGCCCCTCACCTTGAACTTATGTCCCCTCGTGACTGACCCTTCAGCTAAGGGGAACAGCTGCTCCCTATCCACCCTGTCCATGCCCCTCATAATCTTGTACACCTCGATCAGGTGGCCCCTCAAACTCAACCTCACTGTTAACCACTCGGCTAATCTTGTGTCATCCGCAAACTTACTAATCCTTCCCCCCACATAGTCATCCATGTTGTTTATATAAATGATGAATAATAGGGGACCCAGCACAGATCCCTGTGGTATGCCACTGGACATTGGCTTCCAGTCACTAAAGCATCCTTCTATCATCGCCCTTTGTCTCCTACAACTAAGCCAAATTTGAATACACCTTATCAAATTACCCTGTATCCCATGTGCATTTGCCTTCTTTATAAGCCTCCCATGTGGGACCTTGTCAAAGGCTTTGCTGAAATCCATTTAAACTACATCAACTGCACTATCCTCATCTACACACCTGGTTACCTCCTCAAAAAATGTTTCAGTCCCTTGTTGATCATAGTGTATATATATCAATGATTTGGCCTTAACTGTAAGGGGCATGATTAAGAAGTTTGCAGGTGATACAGAAAATTGGCCTTGTAGTTGGTGGTGAGGAGGGAAGCCATAGACTTCAGGAAGATATCAATGGGATGGTCAGGTGATCAGAAAAGTGGCAAATGGAATTCCATCTGGAGGAGTGTGAGGTGATGCATTTGGGGAGGTCAGACAAGGCAAAGGATTACACAATAAATGGGAGGATACTGAGAGGTGTAGAGGAAGTGAGGGACCTTGGAGTGAATGTCCACAGATCCCTGAAAGTAGCAGGACAGGTTGATAGGGTTGTTAAAAAGGCATATAGGATTTTTATTATTGGTCATGGTACAGAGTATAAGAGCAGGAAGGTTATATTGGAACTGTATAAAACATTAACCAGGTCACAGCTAGGGTATTGCGTACAGTTCTGGTTACTGCATTACAGGCAGGGTGTGATTGCACTAGAGACGGTACAGAGGGGATTTATGAGGAAGTTGCCAGGAATGGAGAATTTTAGTCATGCGGAAGCATTGGATAGGCTGGGATTGTTCCCTTTGGAACAGAGGGGGCTGATGGGAGATGTAATTGGGGTGTATGAGGGGACTGGAGAGAGTGGATGGGAAGAATCCATTCCCCTTGGTTGAGGGGTCAATAACAGGAGCGGTGATTTAAAGTAGTTGGTGGAAGGATTTAAGGAGAAATGTTTACATCCAGAGGGTGGTGGGGGGTCTGGAACTCACTGCCTGAAGGTGGGGGAGAGGCAGAAACCCTCATCGCATTTAAAAAATACATGGATATGTACTTGAAGTACCGAAACCTCCAGGGATATATATGGACCAATAACTGGAATGTGGAATTAGGTGAGACAACTCTTTTTCAGTCAGCACAGACATGAAGGGCCAAATGGCCTCTGTGCTGTACGTTTTCTGTGTTGTTATGTTTGTTTCATCAAAATCAAAAGCTGTGCAGTGCTGAGAATGTGCTGCACAGTTGGAGGTGCTGTCTTTTGGGTGAGATATCAAACCGAGTCCCTACCTGCTTGTCTGGATGATGTAAAAGATCCCATGTCACCATCTTGAAGAAGAACAGGGGAGTCCTCCCTGCTGTCCTGGCCAATACTGATCTCTCAATCAACATCGTAAAAAGAGATGATCAGGTCATTATCACATGGCTGTTTGTGGGAGTTTGCTGTGTGCATATTGGCTGCCACATTTCTTACGTTACAACAATGACTGCAATTTAAAAAGTACTTCATTGGCTGTCGAGTGCTTTGAGACATGAAAAATGCTATCTCAATGCAAGTCTTTCTTTTTTCTCTTTCATTCAATTTGATATAGCATTCACTGGAGCAGCAGGAATCACTGGATAGTTATTGGATGTCAGAGGCGCTTGGAACAATCAATGGCACTCCCATGGGATTGAGGTTCAGTCTTACAGATTGATGGATCCATCTCGGCCTCCCCTGGAGATCCCCAGCATCACAGATGTCAGTCTTCAGCCAATGCGATTCACTCCATGTGATATCAGGTAACAACTGAAGACACTGGATACTGCAAAGGCTATGGGCCCTGACAATATTCTGGCAACAGTACTGATGACTTGTGCTCCAGAGCTTGCCGGGCCCCTAGCCAAGCTGTTCCAGTACAGCTACAACACTGGCATCTACCCGCCTATGTGGAAAATTGCCCGGGTATGTCCTGTATACAAAAGCAGGACAACACGGCCAATTACTGCCCCATCAGTCTACTCTCCATCATCAGTAAAGTGATGGAAGGGGTCATCAACAATGCTATCAAGAGGCACTTGCTTCACAATCACCTACTCACTGACGCCCAGTTTGGATTCTGCCAGTGACACTCAGCTCCTGACCTCATTACAGCCAGACCTGGTAAAGACGGCAGATTTCCTTCTTGTTATTTGTTTCTCTCTTCTCGGTTTTTGTGCGATGCAAGTTTCTATTAATAGCCCCACAGCAAACTTGAGAAAATGAACTCAGAGGGTTAGTTTATTTGCACAGATTCAAACCACGGGAATGAGGGTTTGTAACGTCACCTCCACACTCTGAAAGTAAAGAGAGGGATAGAGAAAAGGAAGTTTTACAGTACAGAGACCACAGAGAAAATAAATATTGGTTCCTGAGCCCAGAATCAAAGTCCAATGATATATTCCTTTCCAGAGGTCAGCAGGCTGAAAACCTGCTGGTGTTGACTTCACAAGAAGAGAAAGGCATCCAGAGGTCAATCAGTCTTGTAGGTGATGGCACAGAATTTCCAACAGAAGCAGCATAGGTGGATCCAGGTGCCCAACCTGAGCAGAGCTCCTTTTCTGTGTGTGGCTGCTAGTCAGATGTTAAAGAGCAGACTGAGCTATTCAGCTCAGCAGGTCTTCAACAAAGGATGTGTATCCAGCATCAGGAATTCGGCTGGGTCTCAAAGACTGCTAAATGCCCCAGCCATTATGAGTTGAAAGGAATACTTGAGAGGCCCTTCTGTCTTAGCAGACCCTCTGTCTCCTGCTGGCAAGCCTGGATTATCATATGCAAATGGCCTTTTTATAGCTCTTTTTGAAGTTGGGCTGTGCAGTCCCCAGGTCATCATTAGTGGCTCCTCAGAGACAACGAGGTGTGTGTTTCCCCAAAACCGCAAAGTGGCTTCTTTTGTTCTGGGGTCACAGGCAGATATAGGTTCAACCATTTTAAGGAGGATGTTCAGCCAAGGTCCAGTTTTAAAATTTAGAAATAGCAATGAGGATTTTATTTTATAAAAGAAGGTACAGTGTGAGGTCAGAGGCAATCACATTCACTAAAGGACATTAATGAATCAGATGGGTTTTTACAACAGCTTCATGGTCAGCATTACTAAGACTAGCTTTATATTCCTGATTTTTTTTAAATGAAATTTAAATTCTACCAGCTACCATGGTGGGATTTGACCCCATCTACTCAGAGGATTAAGCCCAGTGAATTATCACTGCACTGCCGTCTCCCCATAGCATATTGATGTTTTAAAAGTCAGAATAGATCTATTATAATCTCCAATTGTTACCTCTTAATAACAAATGAATAGAATTTTCCAGTTCAAAAAGCTAAATAAATCTGTTTCCTGTTCACATTTGGCAGGGAAGATGAGGAAATACAATATGAGCGACATGGTACAATTTTAAATCACCTTAAATCACCTCTTAGCCTTCCCTGTTTTAAGGCAAACAATCCCAGCTTCTCCAATCTATATGTGGAGTTTAGTCCCTCAGCCCTGGAACCATTGTAATAAATCTTTTTCTGTAACCTCTCCAAAGCTTTAATGTCTTTCCTAAAGTGGGACATCTAGACTTGGACATAATACTCCAGTGAGGGATATCCAGACTTGGACATAATACTCCAGTGAGGGCCAAATCGCCGTCAATTGACTCTTGGCCGCACTCCAAATTTTCCTGTCCTGCCCACGACGATGCCCATCGCTGGAGGGGCCGGAAAACCCCACCCTCTATCTGCGGTTATAAAGCCCAGGGTGCCACATGGTTTATTAACTGCTTTGCTAACCTGTCCTGTCATCTTCAAACAATGGTTCCAGGGCTGAGGGACTAAACTCCACATATAGATTGGAGAAGCTGGGATTGTTTGCCTTAAAGCAGGGAAGGCTAAGAGGTGATTTAAGGTGATTTAAAATTGTACCATGTCGCTCATATTGTATTTGTTCATTTCTCTTTACCAGATATCAAAATATTGAAAATATTCCACCTGGAGGTGGAAGCATCAGTCACAAACACCCCTTGGAGCCTTCGAACCAATGCATCCAGCGGCATGATTACAGCTGTGATGCCCCGCATGGTCACAGAGAGAGAAGGGAAGACGTCTCTTATAACAGCCTCCAGCCTGTCTCCTAAAACCTCAATGGTAGAATCATGAACTTTCATCAAGTCAGGGCCCTGGATTCCACTTCATTGTCTCATCACAAGGGACCTGCCCAAAGGACAGCGCTAACCAACTTGCTATATTCCTCTTGGGCCCGTGGGCTTTTACTTTATTCATCAATCTGCCATGTGGGACCTTGTCAAAAGCCTTGCCATATAGACCACATCAACTACACCACCCTCATCAATCCTCCTTGTTACATCCTCAAAAGATTCAATCAATTTAGTCAGACGCAACCACCCCTGAACAAGTCCATGCTGACAGCCCTCGATTACTCCATGTCTTTCTATCCTGTGCCTCAGAATTGATTCCCAATAATTTTTCCACCATTGAGGTTAGATTGACTGGCCTGGGACTATTCGGTCTATCCCTCGCTCCATTTTTAAACAAAGGCACAACATTAGCAGACCTCCAATCCTCTGGCACCACACTGGCACCCAGTGAGGATTGGAGGATGTTGGTCAGAGCATCCGCTATTCCACCGCAATCCCCCCCCCCCACCACCCCCCCACCCCACCCCCGGCTTCTTTTAACAATCTGGAGTCCATTTCATCTGGGCCCTGGTGACTTATCTGCTTTCAGGGCTGCAAGTCCCCCGAATATTTCCCCTCCCTGGTAACGCTGGGACAACACATCCAGTGCTCGCCCCCCCACCCTCACCCCTGTTTGCTTGAAAGCCTCCAGTGGTGCAAAATAATAACAACTGTATCTGCACAAGAGCAAGAGAGGATTGAGCGACAGCTGTGAGGTTATTCTCAGCTGGGACAATGACCAGTTTAAATACAAAAACAGAATTACCTGGAAAAACTCAGCAGGTCTGGCAGCATCGGTGGAGAAGAAAAGAGTTGACGTTTTGAATCCTCATGACCCTTCAACAGAACTAGGTGGATCCAAGGAAGGGGTGAAATATGACCAGTTTAAAGAAGGGGTGACCAGTTTAAATATTCTCCTGAACTGCTGCTTATAAACTCACCTCCGTTTCCTGATCTGTTGCCCTGGGAAACCAATGCTGGAAATATTAAAATTCGACTCACAAACACCTCATTAATGTATGCTAAGGAGGCTTAATTGCAGCAACAAGTCTTCACCAGGTTGCGATGATTAAACCCCTGACTTTGACACATACATTTCTCACTGGCTGAAAGCACCTCTGGGTGTGTTTGGAGTCAAGATGCAGACTCGGGTTCCCAACCCCCCAGGATTGGCCTGGAGCCTCCAAAAATCGAAGACCAGTTTCCAGGACACTGCTGTGCGCAACCCTGGAGAAGAATCATCTGGACGTTAAAAAAGATCGTTTCTTGAAAAAGTTTTATCTGAACATTTCTCTTCACCAAATATTGAAAATGGGAAAACAAGGCTGTTCCGCAGTCAGACAAGCATCTTCCGTTCGGGTAACGAGTCTTTTTGGTTTCCAATGGGTGCAGGAAGGCAGGGTGTCACAAGGACAGATGTGTTGGCCAATGAATGGTCGGGGTGTGCAGGCGAGTCAAGTGATGAATCCTCCAGGAATACATTGAGTCAGAGTCGGCAACCCTAATCTGAAATGTCGTTCATTTTCTCCCCATTCACTCCCATCCCACCCGCTCTTGGTGAGCAAAGTTGCCCACGGAGAATACGAAAGTTCAGTTAAAACTTTAGGGGCAGAATTTCCTGTTTGTCGGGCGGGCAAGCTCCTGACCCGAACGAGCGCAAAATGACGCGCGGTGAGGTCGGACAAGGGCACTTGCGCGACATTCCGGCCGGCGGGTGTGCGTGGGAGTTGGCAACACGCCCGCCGAAATTAACAGGCCCTATTGAGGCTGTTAAAGCTCTAGTTGAATTAAATTTTTTGCAGGCAAAAAGGCCAAGCGGCCTTTGGTATTTATTTATTTTTTTTGCAAAACCTCATCCCAAGGGGCAGGACGAGGTTTCGGTCAGTGATTTAAAAAAAAACAAGTGAATTTTCAAAGTAATTTCTGACATGACATAGAGTCACATGAGGGGACATGCTGTAAACATGTTTGAATTATTTGTTTTCATTGTTCAAAACCTTCATCTCCCTGAGGCAGCTCTGTGCCTCGAGGAGCATTTCCTGCACACACTTGTGCGCACGCGTATAGTTGTGAACTTGCCCTCCTCTCTTCCCCCTCCCCTTCCTCCCCTCCCCTCCCCCCCACACAGAGCAGCTCTGAGTGCTGCAGCGAGCATTGCATGCTGGGAGGGCCTTAATTGGCGCAGGGGCGTGAAATGGCGGCAGGGCCCCGATTGCGGGCGGTGGTTAGCTTCCCGACTGCTGCCGCTCGCACCCCCCCACCCCCCCACCCCTCCCCAACCCCCCCACCGCTGAGGGCAAAACTCTGCCCGATATATCAACGCCCTCGGGCCTAGACATCCTTCCTAAAGTGCGGAGTATTGCATTCAGTTCCGGGCTCCGCACTTTAGGAAGGATGTCCAGGCCAGAGGGATGGTGCAGAGGAGATTTACCAGGATGGAACCGGGCATGAGGCAAATTCAGTTACCTGGAGAGACTAAGGAAGCTGAGATTATTCTCCTGAAAGCAGGGAGGATTAAAGGGAGATTAGAAGTGCAAAGTTTGGGAGGAAGAATGAAGAGAGACAACATAAAAAAACACTGGGTACAAATCGAAAGGGGGTGCAGGGGCAGAGGGAGCTGGGGGTGCATGCACACACATCATTGAAGGTGTCAGGACAGGTTCAGGAAGCAGTTAACAAAGCACATGGGAACCTGGGCTTTGTAAATACAGGCACTCAGTACAAAAGCAAGGAAGTTATGAGAAACCTGTACAAAACACTGGTTTGGCCTCAGCTGGAGTGTTGTGCCCAGTTCCGGGTGCCGCACTTTAGGAAGGAGGTAAACGCGTTAGAGATGGTGCAGAAAAGATTCACGTGAATGGTTCCAGAGATGAGGGACTTCGGTTATACGAATAGATTGGAGAAGTTGGAGCTGGTTTCCTTTGAGAAGAGAAGGTTGAGAGGAGACTTGATGGAGGTGTTCAAAACTATGAGGCCTGGACAGAGTGGATAGGGAGGAACTGTTCCCACTGGTGCAGGGATTGAGAAGCAGAGGGCACAGGTTTAAGCTGATTGGGGGCAAGAGAGCCAAAGTCGGACGGAAGAGAAACATATTTAATGCAGCGACTGGCTGGAATCTGGAATGCTCGGCCTGGGAGTGTGGTGCAGTCCCATTCAATTGAGGCTGTCACAAGGAAATTGGATAATTATCTGAAGAGAAAAATGAGTAGGGACCGAGAGGATAGGGCAGGGGATGGAGGACCAGCTGAGAAGCCTGGCAGTGAGAGAACGGGCTGAATGGCCTCCTCCTGTGCTGTAACCAAATGTGATTCTGTGAATCTACAGAGGGGTTCAAACCATGAATAAGTTTGGTCGCATTAATAAGGAGAAATAAGGAGAAACTGTTTCCAGTGGCGGTAGGTCAGGAATGAGAGGATACTGCTTTAAGATACTAGACAGAAGAGACGGAGGCAAGAGGAAGAGAATTATTTTTATGCCGCAGACCAAGTGCTGATAAATAGGATTAAAACGGGTGGCTAGTCTATTTTTTGTTTTTTTTCCCCCTCTTTTCTTGCCAGCACAGACATGATCGGCTGAATGGCCTCTTCCTGTACCATAATTTTACTATGGTCCACAGTGAATTTATCAAGACTGGCTGGAAGAGTGGTGGGAGCAGGTTCAATAATAACTTCCAAAAGGAAATTGGATAAATATTTGAAGTGTTAAAAGCCAGCAGGGCTTTGGGACAGTAAGGAGGGGGGAGTAAGGTTAACAGGATAGCTCTTTCAAAAGGCTGGGGCGATGGACTGAATGGTATCTTTCTGTGCTGTATCATTCTGTAATTCAATGAAGGCGTTATAATAAATGTGCATCTTTCTTGCTTTATTGCCATGTTGCAGTGAGAACTGCAACTGTCCGTTTCACCACTAGGTGACACTCTGGGCTGGATTTTGACAAGTTCACTGGGACACTGACATCGGGATCTTTCCCAGGTCCTGACCCCGCTTGTAATCGCTGCCCAATGTCCTTTTGTCCCTTGTGGGAGGCGACTGCCACGATGGCAGGCATGACCAGGAGGCGGGAGTTGGGGGCGGGTCCCACGTCAAGGGCACCTGCCAGCCATCAACGTGGCTGCAGCCGGGCTGTCGCGTCGCTGAGGGAGCCGGACTTCACACACACATACCCGGGGAGTGAGTGGTGACACCAGGTCGCTCAAGAAGGTCAGCAGCTGCAGTGACCTCAGCAGGACGTGTGTCCGCTGCAGAAAGTGCCCCAGGGACCTTCTGAGCTCTAGCATGCTGAGTGACACACGCAAAGCCATGAGGGTTTGACAGGGAGGGCAGGTCTCTGAGCTGCAGGGTCTCAAAGCAGGCGTAGGATTGCCAACCCTCCAAGAACTGGAGATCAATCCCCTGGACTCTGCTCTGTGCGACCCTGAAGAAAAAAAATCACTGGGACAGTAAAAAAGAATTTTTTCAAATTTTCCAAGAGCATTTCTCTTCACCAGATATAAAAATATTGAAAGTGGGGAATAAGAAAAGCTGTTTGGCCGACAGCCCGGCATCATCCAATTGGGTAGTGAGTCCTTTTTTCTCATTCATGGGATGTGGGCGTCGCTGGCTGGGCCCAGCATTTATTGACCAGCCTTAGTTGCCCTTGAGGAGGTGGTGGGGAGCTGCCTCCTCGAACTGCTGCAGTCCCCGTGGTGCAGGTTAAAGTGATTTGCAAAAGGAGCCAATGTGATGTGAGAAAAAGAAACCGTTTCACACAGCGAGTGGTTAGAGTCCGGAACGCTCTGCCTGCAAGTGCGGTGGAGGCAGGTTCAATCGAAACTTTCAAGAGGGCATGAGATGATTATTTGAACATAAACAATGTGCAGGGTTACAGGAAAAGGCAGGAGAATGGCTCTGAGTCATAACGCTCATTGGGAGAGTCGGTGTAGTCAGGATGGGCTGAATGGCCTCCTCCTGTGCTGTAACAGTTCTGTGATTCTGTGACAGCCAGTCCCTGGTTTATTCCCCAGGAAAATGCAGTGCTCTGCCTGAACGGCTCAAGCAGCAGAACCTCATCTTTAGCTGCCCAGTGGTCGACTTTATTGTTGTCTTTGTTGAGGCCTGGGTGGCATTGTACTGCCCCTTGCTGCAGCTTGCAGGTTCCACACTGGTGTCATTAGCCAGCTCCTCTGTGTGTACCCTCTGTCACCAAAGGGGCCCAGCCCTGCAATCGATAAGGTGAAGCAAACGCTTGTGGTACCCGAGGGTTGGAGTCGATGTATGAATTGTGAGAATTCCCTGGGTAGTGCGCACACGCTTGAAGGATTTTCCTGTGATTGAAGACCAGCCGCACATTCAGAAAGTGAGAAACCCTTTTGCTTCCTGAATGCTGCTGGCTGATCTCAGGGAGCTCTCAGCACCACTTACAGCCCCTTGCCCTCGTGGCAATCCTCCAATGGCAGCGAATCCCACAGCTCAGGCTGCCTGGCTCTCTGAGTCTGCGGTGAATTGCCCAAATTCATTGGCTGTTCTGAACAGGGCATGGGTGACTTCTGTGATGTATTTATGTGTGACTGACTGCGATATTTCACACATGTGAAAGAAGAGCATGGAAGAGCCATTGGTGACCAAGTTCAATGGTGACTTTCAATGCTATTAGCATTGGATTCTCTCCCAATCTTCATGGACACAGACCTTTCTGCAGGAGCTGGCACATGTGACATCTTCAGTAGCCTCCGACATTGCCCCTTTAACCTTTGCAGGGACTTCTGGATTAATCTTCCTGATATGACCCTTGCACCACAGTCATTCTGGGCCTTCAGCCTTCCAACACCGAGGTCCCCTGAATGATGCCGTATCCTCATTCTGTCCGCTATGAGAGATCGTCAGCCTGCCAGCTCCCTCCCTCGGTCAGCAGGATCTGTCCTTCAGCGAATCCTCTTCTTCTTCTCCCGACCTTTCTGGGGTCTCGGTTGACTGAGACCCATGGGCCACTGTGTTCAGAGGCTGACCATATTGATGAGAACACACCTGATCATGGTTCCCGGCCATTTAGCACACGATTATCAGGATGCTCCATTAGTCAGCTAATTGCACTCACTAAGACCTCCACCCACCCAAAATAACCCTCCGCCCGCTTTGGGGAATCGCAATTTTGGAATTACTGCATTTTGAGGATCAGCCGTGAGAAATGGGCCTCATCACTTTGCAAACTTGCTCATCCACCTTCTACCCCCTCCCCCTCTCACCCACCAAATTCCCCCCATCACCCTTTACCCACCCAAAATAACCATTCCATTACCCATTGTTATCCTTGAACCTCCCTCATTGGCCTTGAACATAGAACCATAGAAAAGTTATAGCACAGAAGGAGGCCATTCGGCTCATCTTGTCCATACCAGCCCAAGGACACCCAGTTCAATGGTGACTTTCAATGCTATTAGCATTGGATTCTCTCCCAATCTTCATGGACACAGACCTTTCTAATCCCACCTTTCTTCACCCGGCCCATAGCCCTGCAGCTTACAGCACTTTAGATGCAGATCCAGGTACTTTTTAAAAGAGTTTAAAGTTACTGCCTCTACCACCAACTTGGACCCTAGAACATCGCCCTCCTCATGCCTTCTCTCTCCTCTGAACCTAATCACTGACCCCATGCCCACCCTGAATCTGACCCCTCCTGTTATCTAGGCCACGTGTACCATATGATTCCGTGACCCGCACCCGACTCCCATGAGACCATAAGGTACCCAACCATGACGCTGGAACTCCCACCACATCTCACTTCTGTCTCACACTGTGACTGTTCCCTCTGCTGCGCAGTCTCCTCAGTTCAACCCCCAGGACCTTACCATTGACAGCACTGATCCTGCCTTTTAGGACCATCTCCCTCCAACCATTCCTGTCCAGAAAACCCCTCCCCCACCCAACAACAGGACCACCCTGCTCAATGACAGTCTGCCTTTCCACCCCCCACATGTCCCTGCCTGCTCCATCCCTTGGACATCCCTGCCCAGTTTTACCTGCCACTACCCAGTCTCAAGCATGGCCTGTCACAGAACAATGCTTCCCAGAGAGGAAAAAGCATCAATTCCAGCAAGTACACTACCTGGAGCTAAAAGCAAAATACCGCAGAGGCTGGAAATCTGAAATAAAAACAGAAAATGCTTGTAAAACTCAGCAGGTCTGACAGTATCTGTGGAGAGAGAAACAGAGTTAATTCTTCAAGTCCATATGAATCTTCAGAGTTAAAGAAGAACAGCTCTGAAGAAGAGCCATATGGACTCAGAGCATTAACTCTTTTTCTCTCTTCACAGATGCTGTCAGACCTGTTGAGTTTCTGTTCTTATTTAAGTACACCACCTTGCCTGCTGCACTTATTCACAGTTGTGAATCTGAAGCTATGTATTTCTCACTCACGGAGAAGTTAATTTGAAAGGTGCACTTAATTCTGGTGAGATTGCCTTTTAATGAGCATGCCTGACATGTAGTTGTCTGCAAAAAGGTTTCCCATCAAGAACAGGTTGCAGTTTTACTCTTGCTAATTTTACTGGAGCTGATGTGCAGCTTATACCATGTCAGGGTGCAGAATGTACTCTGGGTGGGGTCTTCAATGCCCATCACCAAGAGAGGCCCAGTAGCACCACTACTGACCATGCTGGCTGAGTCCTAAAGGACATAGCTGCGAGGCTACGACAGGTGGTGAGGGAACCAACTAGAGAGAAAAACATACTTGACCTCATCCTCACCAACCTGCTTGCTGCAGATGCATCTGTCCATGACAGTATTGGTCGGAGTGACCACCGCACAGTCATTGTGGAGATGAAGTCCCATCTTCCCATTGAGGACACCCTTCATTTTGTTGTATGGCACTACCACCGTGTTAATTTCAAACAGATCTAGCAGCTCAAGATTGGGCATCCATCAAGTGCTGTGGGCCATCAGCAGCAGCAGAATTGTACTTGACCACAATCTACAGCCTCATGGCCCAACATATCCCCCATTCTACCATTACCACCAATGGTTGAGCAGGACTCATGCAATTATTTTCCCCACAATACACAGTAGCAATATGCCTTGGTGTTACATGCTCAATGATTCCCTTCCTTTTGATAAGATGATAAATGATGCACCTTTGAATTCCCAAGGGATGGCTTCCTGGTTCCACGTTATCTTGAATAGTTTGACTTTTTCAGTGAGTATTATAGCCAATTTGGAACAGTACACAAAGGGAAATGGGGTCATATGGTGTACAATAGACAGATACTTCACAATGGAAAAACATTAAATAATGACAACATATTGTGAAATGGAAACATAGGACACAATGAAAACACAGGACACAATGAGAACACAGGACACAATGGGAACACAGGACACAGTGAGAACACAAGACATAATGGCAACATAGGACACAATGGGGACACAGGACAGAATGGGAACACAAGACAGAATGGTAACACAGGGCATAATGAGAACACAGGGCATAATAGGAACACAGGACACAATGGGAATACAAGATATAATAGGAACACAGGACACAATGGGAACACAGGATCTAATGAGAACACAGGGCATAATGAGAACACAGGACACAATGGGAACACAGGACACAATGGGAACACAGGACACAATGGGAACACAGGGCATAATGAGAACACAGGGCATAATGAGAACATAGGACATAATAGGAACACAGGACCAAATAGGAACACAGGACAAAATAGGAACACAGAATATAGTGGGAACACATGACATAATAGGAACACAGGACACAGTGGGAACACAGAGCACAATGGAAACACAGGACATAATGAGAACACAGGACACAATAGGAACACAGGATACAATAGGAACACAGGGCACAATGGGAACACAGGACACAATGGGAACACAGGACATAGTGAGAGCACAGGTCACAATGGGAACGTAGGGCATAACGAGAACACAGGACATAATGGGAATACAGTGCAAAAGGAGAGCACAATGATTAAATAACACAGTGTAAAATGGGAAATTGAAAAATACATCACAGAAGAAGCACATTCGGCCATCATGTCTGTGCTGGCTCTTTGAAAGTTCTATTAAATTAGGCCCACTCCCCTGTTCTTTCCCTTTGCTCTGTAATTTTTACTTCCTTGTTAAGTAGATACCCAATTCTCTTTGGAAAGTTACTATTGAACCAGATTCCACCAGCCTCTCAGTCAATGCATTCCAGATCATAACAACTTGATGAGAAAAATAAACTTTCTCCATCTCTCTCTGCCTGTTTTTTAACTGGTATTTAAAATCTGTGTCCTCTGGTTATCAGTGAGATAACAGTTGAAGGATGTCATCCATCAAAAGCCCTTGTAATTTTGAACACTCCTCAACCTTCTCTGAAACGTCAACTGTACTCTTCTCCACCGATGCTGCCAGACCTGCTGAGTTTTTCCTGTTTCTGTTTTTGTTTTGGATTTCCAGCATCTGCAGTTTTTTGTTTTTATCCAAATGAAACTATTGACCAGTTTGTTAGTAGATACTGGGACAAGGCAGAAATTGTGATTTTTCAGATGCAGAACTTTCTGAAAGAATAGCGGAGCTGGTAATCATCCCAATCCCAATAGAAGGATTCCAAATGGATCTGCTTGATAGGAGAAAGGGACACAACATTGAGAGCTTATTTAAAGATGATAAAAAATAAAGTTGTGAACAGGCAATATCTACAAACCCCTGCAGCAGCAACAACCATTGTTGAGGTAGCCAAGGCACCCAGACAGAGAAAAGCAGCAGCAAGTGCAGCCTAATGCATCAGCCACATGACTGTCCTGCAATTAGAGATAGCTACAGGACATGTAGTCTAAGAGGACGCTGGGCAAGGTTGTGTAGAAAGTCTGACAGCAAGGAAATGGTCAGAAGCCACAGCTCAGCAAAAGCAGACACTGCATAGTGGCAAGAACAAGAAAGAGTTCACCAAATACCATTTCAAGCACAAGTATGTCCACGAGGAAGGCAGAGACATGGAATCACAGAATCACAAATTTGTCTGGGAAGAGTGTCCTCCGCAGTCACCGTCACTGTGAAGCAGTCTGGGAAGAGTGTCCTCTGCAGTCACCATCACCATGAAGCAGTCTGGGAAGAGCATCCTCTGCAGTCAGTGTCGCCGTGAAGCAGTCTGGGAAGAATGTCCTCTGCAGTCACCGTCACCGTGAAACAGTCTGGGAAGAGCATTCTCTGCAGTCACCGTCACCGTGAAGCAGTCTGGGAAGAGCATTCTCTGCAGTCACCGTCACTGTGAAGCAGTCTGGGAAGAGCGTCCTCTGCAGTCACTGTCGCCGTGAAGCAGTCTGGGAAGAGCGTCCTCTGCAGTCACTGTCACCGTGAAGCAGTCTGGGAAGAGCGTCCTCTGCAGTCATCGTCGCTGTGAAGCAGTCTGGGAAGAGCGTCCTCTGCAGTCACTGTCACCGTGAAGCAGTCTGGGAAGAGCGTCCTCTGCAGTCAGTGTCGCTGTGAAGCTGTCTGGGAAGAGCGTCCTCTGCAGTCACTGTCGCCGTGAAGCAGTCTGGGAAGAGCATCCTCTGCAGTCACAGTCACCTTGAAGCAGTCTGGGAAGAGCATCCTCTGCAGTCACTGTCGCCGTGAAGCAGTCTGGGAAGAGCGTCCTCTGCAGTCACCGTTGCCATGAAGCAGTCTGGGAAGAGTGTCCTCTGCAGTCACCATCACTTTGAAGCAGTCTGGGAAGAGTGCCCTCTGCAGTCACCGTCACCGTGAAGCAGTCTGGGAAGAGCGTCCTCTGCAGTCACCGTCGCCGTGAAGCAGTCTGGGAAGAGCATCCTCTGCAGTCACCGTCACTGTGAAGCAGTCTGGGAAGAGTTTCCTCTGCAATCACCGTCACCGTGAAGCAGTCTGGGAAGAGTGCCCTCTGCAGTCACCGTCGCCGTGAAGCAGTCTGGGAAGAGTGCCCTCTGCAGTCACCATTGCCGTGAAGCAGTCTGGGAAGAGTGCCCTCTGCAGTCACCGTCGCCATGAAGCAGTCTGGGAAGAGTGCCCTCTGCAGTCACCGTCGCCGTGAAGCAGTCTGGGAAGAGTGTCCTCTGTAGTCACTGTCGCCGTGAAGCAGTCTGGGAAGAGCATCCTCTGCAGTTACCGTCGCTGTGAAGCAGTCTGGGAAGAGCGTCCTCTGCAGTCACTGTCGCCGTGAAGCAGTCTGGGAAGAGCGTCCTCTGCAGTCACCATCACCGTGAAGCAGTCCGGGAAGAGTGTCCTCTGCAGTCACCGTCACCGTGAAGCAGTCTGGGATGTGTCCTCTGCAGTCACCAAGTGAGAAAAAAACAAAGAGTGACATCACAGGAAAAGTGTAAGTTCATTGGTTGATAAGTAACTGCTAGTTTGAACTACTTATTCTAAATTGATTTCAGATTAAAGGTGACGACTGGGGCCCAGGATCAGAGGCCGAACAATTCAGCTTCAACTCAGCAGAGAGAGCGAGTTCCAATTGATTTTAAAAAGTATATTTTGAACCTCTATTCTAACTTGCTTTCAGATTAAAAGTAAATAGGAGAAATATTTTGCAGGTTGATAAACTAAGACCAGTAGGAAATTTAAAAACAAATTGAAAAACTAATTAAATAAAATAGAGATACAGGGCCAGGCGATGTGTTGTAGCTGCATGATGTGGGAGCTGGTGGACCCCATTGTGGTTCCTAGTGACCACATCTGTAGCAAATGTTGGTTGCTCAAGGAACTCCAGCTCAGAGTTGATGAGCTGGAGTCTGCGCTTCGGACACTGCGACACATCAGAGAGGGGGAGAGTTACCTGGACGCTGTGTTTCAGGAGACAGTCACACCCCTTAGATTAACTACCTTAAATTCAGCTAGTGGTCAGGGACAGGAGGGTGTGACTATGAGTGAGGCAGGTAGAGGGCTCCAGGAAGTAGCACTGCAGGAGCCTCAGCCCTTGCCCTTATCCAACAGGTTCGAGATTCTTGCTCCATGTGTGTTTGAGAGTGGGGACTGTAGAGAGGATGAGCAAACTGACCATAGCGCATGGCACAGGGAGCCATTCAAGTTGGGGGAGAAAAGAGAAATGTAGTTGTAATCGGGGATAGCATAGTTAGGGGAATAGATACTGTTCTCTGTAGCCGGGATCGAGAGTCCCGAAGGCTGTGTTGCCTACCTGGTGCCAGGATTAAGGAGATCTCATCTGGGCTGTAGAGGAACTGGAGTTGGAGGGGAAAGATCCAGTTGCTGGGGTCCACGTAGGTACCAACGATATAGGTAGAGGAAAGAAAGAGGTTCTGCTGAGGGAATATGAGCAGCTAGGGGCTAAATTAAAAAGCAGAAGCAAAAAGGTAATAATCTCCGGACTACTACCTGAGCCACGAGCTAATTGGCACAGGGTCAATAAGATTAAAGAGGTAAATGCGTGGCTCAAAGACTGGTGTGGGAGAAGTGGGTTCGAGTTCATGGAACATTGGCACCAGTATTGGGGAAAGAGGGAGCTATTCAGTTCAAACGGGCTCCACTTGAATCATTCTGGGACCAGTGTCCTGGCGAATCACATAACTCGGGCTGTAGATAGGGCTTTAATCTAAATAGTCGGGGGGGGGGGGGCGGGGTTCAGTTGCATGGAAATATAAAAACAATCAAAGTTTAAGGAGAGGGTAAGAGTGCAGGTTAGTGACGAGGCTGATTGTTACCAAAAAGGGACAGAGTGTGTGAACCCCATATTGCACAAAAGAATCATATAACAGTAGGGGAAATTGACAATAGGGCAAACTTAAAGGCTTTGTATCTGAATGCGCGTAGCATTCGGAATAAAACTAATGAGTTAACAGTGCAAATAGAGATAAATATTAAATTTAATATTTAATATTAAATAATATTGGTAGCGATTACTGAGACGTGGTTACAGGTTTGGGAGTTGAATATTCTTTGGTAAGGAAATTTCTTAATCGTTCATGAGATGGGGCGTCACCGGCTAGCCCAGCATTTATTTCCCTTCCCTAAATGCCCTTGTTCAGAGGGCATTTAAGAGTCAACCACATTGCTGTGGGTCTGGAGTCACATGCAGGCCAGATCAGGTAAGCAGACTTCCTTCCCGAATGGGTTTTACAACCATCGGCAATGGTTTCATGGGGATCACCAGATTTTAATTTTAATTCCAGATTTTAATTGAATTCAAATTTCGGTCCCCAGACCTGTACCTTGGGTTCCAGGAATACTAGTCCAATGAGAATAACATTATGTTACCACCTCCCCCAAATGGGGCAAGTTAACGTGTGATACAGTATTTGGAGCAGAATTGATCAGCAGGTAACACGTGTTTGAAAAGTTCTCCTGGAATCTTATTGCTTTTTAATAAAGGACCCTTTGTTTAGGTTATCAATCATTGTCATAGTGGTTGGGACTTTTGTGTAATGAGCTAGTAACACAATAAGTATTGCTGAAAAGAGGGACATATTGCTGAAGCTTTTTGTCTGGCACACATCAGGACAAACAATCACAACAATTTATATCACAGGAAAAAGGGGGTGTTGATTGGTTGGCAAGTCAATTCTGATTGGCTGAGGTGTTGCCATGGAAACATCGATGGCTATCAGCTCCCCAGGCTTACAGGTAATTCAAAAAAGGTGCAACACTTGAACATATTCCTTTTGTTTGCAGAGGACGGGTTCCTGCATATGAATGTGCGCCACTTCTAGCAAGTATAAATGAGCCGCATTATGAGCTCAACTGATTATCTTAAATTGGTTGTTGGTGTAAATATTAGCACACTCAGGATTGTTCAGCAAGTGCTGTCCAATCACAGAATTATGTCCAATGGTAGACATTTCGTTTGGGGTTTTGCAAGCGCGGGCTGGTTGAGCATGGTCTGTACTCTATCTGTTATGTATCAAACCCACTCCCCCACAATGACAGCCACCATGTTCACACAGACTTTGATTAGATTTGTCAGCCTCCCACACCTGCAATTCAAGAAATTGAGATTATGGGTGGCTGGAGCAGGAGAGTAGCAAGGGCAAGGGGGTTTGAGGGGTACAAGGGAATCAAAGAATGGCAAGGAGTTCTGAGGATGGGCAAAGGGTACAGGGGCAAGAGTGCTGTGGGAGTCTGTAAGGAGCCATGGCACTGGGAGGGGGTGAATGAAATGAGGCTGTGCAAAGGAGTCTGCTGGCAAGTGTGCAGGGGTGGGGGGGAGGGGGTCTGCTCTGGTGGAAAGGGAACCCGAGCCCTCTACGCGGAATCCAATGTGGGGGCTGATTTTTGTGACAGTCACGGACAACAGATTTTAAACTCAGAGTTAGTTCATGCACTATTACATCTTAACTGAATTGTTCTAAAAATAAAAATGCAATGAACTGTGCAGGTGCCAAGAGATTGAAGTGTAAATGTAACATTTTATGTCTGGATCTAACATATGTCTACATGTATGTATCTTGCCCTAACTTGTGTGTGTGGCTCAAACACAAGCCTCTATGTAACATAGTTGTGTTTATATATGTCTGTGTCTGTTACGTGTCTATCTCTGGCTCTAAAAATGTGTTTACATGTAACAAGCACATACTTGGTTCTAACATGTGATATGTATATGTCTGATTCTACCATTTGTGTGTTAATATATAATGGCTGTAATATATAATGTGTAGATATCTAGAACTGGCATGTATATGTTTGGCTCATATATGTAACATGTATGCATCTGTCTTTAACATATATGTCTGATTCTGAAATATATGTTCCTGGTTCTACATGTATATGATGGCATATATGTATTTATGGCTTTGAAACATAACATGTATGCCTCTGCTTCTAGCATCCATGGCACTGGTTCTAACATGCATGTGCCTGCCTCTGCCATGTATATCTAGATATGAGTACCCTATAGACAAATTTTAGAGCCAGGGACATACATGTTACAGACACAGGCATATATGTTACATTCATATATGTGTGTCTCTGGCTCTGACATATGTGTGTCTTTGGCTCTGACATGAGTGTCACTGACTCTGACATGTTTATGCCTCTGGCTCTGACATGTGTGTGTCTCTGGCTCTGACGTGTGTCTCTGGCTCTGACATGTGTGTGTCTCTGGCTCCGACATGTGTCTCTGGCTCTGACATTTTATGTCTCTGGCTCTGACATGTGTGTGTTTTTGGCTCTGACATAGGTGTCCCTGCCTCTGAATTGTTTATGCCTCTGGCTCTGACATGTTTATGCCTCTGGCTCTGACATGGGTGTCTCTGGCTCTGACATGTTTACGTCTCTGTCTCTGACATGTGTATGTCTCTGGCTCTGACGTGTGTCTCTGGGTCTGACATGTGTGTGTCTCTGGCTGTGACCTGTGTCTCTGGTTCTGACATATGTGTGTCTCTGGGTCTGACATGTTTATGTCTCTGGCTCTGATATGTGTATGTCTCTGGGTCTGACATGTATCTCTGGCTCTGACGTGTGTGTCTCTAGCTCTGACGTGTGTGTCTCTGGCTCTGACAAGTGTATGTTTCTGGCTCTGATGTATATCTCTGGCTTTGACATGTTTATCCCTCTGGCTCTGACGTGAGTGTGTCTGGCTCTCACATGTTTATGTCTCTGGCTCTGACATGGGTGTGTTTCTGGGTCTGACATGTATGTGTCTCAGGGCCTGACATGTCTATGTCTCTGCATCTAATATGTGTATGTCTCTGAGTCTGATGTGTCTCTGGCTCTGACATGTGTTGTCTCTGACCCTGACATGTTTATGCCTCTGGCTCTGACATGTGTGTGTGTCTGGCTCTGACATGTTTATATCTCTGGTTCTGATATGTGTATGTCTTTGGCTCTGATGTGTGTCTCTGGCTCTGACATGTGTGTGTCTCTGGCTTTGACATGTTTATCCCTCTGCCATGACATGGGTGTGACTGGCTATCACATGTTTGTGTCTCTGGCTCTGATGTGGGTGTCTCTGGCTCTGACGTGTGTGTTTCTGGGTCTGACATGTATGTGTCTCAGAGCCTGACATGTCTATGTCTCTGCATCTGATATGTGTATGTCTCTGAGTCTGATGTGTCTCTGGCTCTGACATGTGTTGTCTCTGGCTCTGACATGTGTTGTCTCTGGCTCTGACATGTTTATGCCTCTGACTCTGACATGTGTGTGTCTCTGGGTCTGACATGTGTGTGTCTCTGGCTTTGACGTGTCTCTCTGGCTCTGACATCTGTATGTCTCTGGCTCTGATATGGATATCTCTGGCTTTCACATGTTTATGTCTCTGGCTCTGACATGATTATGCCTCTGGCTCTGACATTAGTGTGTCTCTGCCTTGGACGTGTGTCTCTGGCTGTGACATGGGGGTCTCTGGCTCTGATATGTTTATGTCTCTGACTCTGACATGTTTATGCCTCTGGCTGTGACATGGATGTCTCTGGCTCTCACATGTTTATGTCTCTGTCTCTGACATGTGTATGTCTCTGGCTCTGATGTGTGTCTCTGGGTCTGACATATGTGTGTCTCTGGCTCTGACATGCGTGTCTATGCCTCTGATATGTGTCTGTCTCTGGCTCTGACGTGTCTCTCTGGCTCTGACATCTGTATGTCTCTGGCTCTGATATAGATATCTCTGGCTTTCACATGTTTATGTCTCTGGCTCTGACATGTGTCTCTGGCTCTGCATGTTTATGCCTCTTGCTCTGACATGGGTGTCTCTGGCTCTCATATGTTTATGTCTCTGTCTCTGACATGTGTATGTCTCTGGCTCTGATGTGTGTCTCTGGTTCTGACATATGTGTGTCTCTGGGTCTGACATGTGTGTGTCTCTGGCTCTGACATGTTTATGCCTCTGGCTCTGATATGTGTGTGTCTCTGGCTCTGACATGTGTGTGTCTCTGGCTCTGACATGTGTGTGTCTCTGGCTCTGACGTGTGTGTCTCTGGCTCTGACATGTTTATGTCTCTGGCTCTGACAAGTGTATGTTTCTGGCTCTGATGTATATCTCTGGCTTTGACACGTTTATCCCTCTGGCTCTGTCATGGGTGTGTCTGGCTCTCACATGTTTGTGTCTCTGGCTCTGATGTGGGTGTCTCTGGCTCTGACATGAGTGTGTTTCTGGGTCTGACATGTATGTGTCTCAGGGCCTGACATGTCTATGTCTCTGCATCTGATATGTGTATGTCTCTGAGTCTGATGTGTCTCTGGCTCTGACATGTGTTGTCTCTGACCCTGACATGTTTATGCCTCTGGCTCTGACATGTGTATGTCTTTGGCTCTGAGGTGTGTCTCTGGCTCTGACATGGCTGTCACTGGCTCTGACATGTGTGTGTCTCTGGCTTTGACATGGTTATCCCTCTGCCATGACTTGGGTGTGACTGGCTATCACATGTTTATGTCTCTGGCTCTGACGTGTCTCTCTGGCTCTGACATCTGTATGTCTCTGGCTCTGATATGGATATCTCTGGCTATCACATGTTTGTGTCTCTGGCTCTGACGTGGGTGTCTCTAGTTCTGACATGTTTATGTCTCTGGCTCCGACATGTGTGTGTCTCTGGGTCTGATATGTGTGTGTCTCTGGCTCTGACATGAGTGTGTCTCTGCCTTGGACGTGTGTCTCTGGCTCTGATATGTTTATGTCTCTGACTCTGACATGTTTATGCCTCTGGCTCTGACATGGGTGTCTCTGGCTCTGACATGTGTCTCTGGCTCTGACATGTGTATGTCTCTGGCTCTGACATGAGTGTGTCTCTGCCTTGGACATGTGTCTCTGGCTCTGATATGTTTATGTCTCTGACTCTGACATGTTTATGCCTCTGGCTCTGACATATGTGTGTCTCTGGGTCTGACATGTGTATGTCTCTGGCTCTGACAAGTGTATGTTTCTGGCTCTGATGTATATCTCTGGCTTTGACATGTTTATCCCTCTGGCTCTGTCATGGGTGTGTCTGGCTCTCACATGTTTATGTCTCTGACTCTGACATGGGTGTCTCTGGCTCTGACATGGGTGTCTCTGGCTCTGACATGAGTGTGTTTCTGGGTCTGACATGTATGTGTCTCAGGGCCTGACATGTCTATGTCTCTGCATCTGATATGTGTATGTCTCTGAGTCTGATGTGTCTCTGGCTCTGAAATGTGTTGTCTCTGACCCTGACATGTTTATGCCTCTGGCTCTGACATGGGTGTGTGTCTGGCTTTGACATGTTTATGTCTCTGGCTCTGACATGTGTATGTCTTTGGCTCTGATGTGTGTCTCTGGCTCTGACATGTGTGTGTCTCTGGCTTTGACATGTTTATCCCTCTGCCATGACATGGGTGTGATTGGCTATCACACGTTTATGTCTCTGGCTCTGACATGTGTGTGTGTCTGGCTCTGACATGTTTATGTCTCTGGCTCTGATATGTGTATGTCTTTGGCTCTGATGTGTCTCTCTGGCTCTGACATCTGTATGTCTCTGGCTCTGATATGGATATCTCTGGCTTTCACATGTTTATGTCTCTGGCTCTGACAGGTGTATGTCTCTGGCTCTGACATGTGTCTCTGGCTCTAACATGTTTATGCCTCTTGCTCTGACATGGGTGTCTCTAGCTCTGACATGTTTCTGTCTCTGGCTCTGACATGTGTGTGTCTCTGGCTCTGACATGTGTCTCTGGCTCTGACATGTGTATGTCTCTGGCTCTGACATGAGTGTGTCTCTGCCTTGGACGTGTGTCTCTGGCTCTGATATGTTTATGTCTCTGGCTCTGACATTGGTGTGTCTGGCTCTCACATGTTTGTTTCTCTGGCTCTGACATGTGTGTCTCTGGCTCTGACATGGGTGTCTCTGACTCTGACATGTTTATGTCTCTGACTCTGACATGTTTATCCCTCTGGCTCTGACATTGGTGTGTCTGGCTCTCACATGTTTATTTCTCTGGCTCTGAAATGAGTGTCTCTGGCTCTGACATGGGTGTCTCTGGCTTTGACATGTTTATGCCTCTGGCTCTGACATGTGTATATCTCTTGGTCCGACAATTGTGTGTCTCTGGCTCTGACATGTGTGTGTCTCTGGCTCTGACATGTGTATGTCTCTGGCTCTGACATGTGTGTGTCTCTGGCTCTGACATGTGTATGTCTCTGGCTCTGACGTGTATATCTCTTGGTCCGACAATTGTGTGTCTCTGGCTCTGACATGTGTGTTTTCTCTGGCTCTGACATGTGTGTGTCTCTGGCTCTGACAATTGTGTGTCTCTGGCTCTGACAAGTGTATGTCTCTGGCTCTGACGTGTGTCTCTGGCTCTGACATGGGTGTCTCTTGCTCTGAAATGTCTATGACTCTGGCTCTGACATGTATGTGCGGCTGCTGACCGCCGTTGATTACCGGCCAGTGAGACGAGCTGGTGTTTGGAGTATGAGGAAGTGACGGCGCTGCTCAGAGAAGCAGGAAATTCTTGTCGTAGCTGATTTGTGAAGTTCATCCTCGGAGGTGCTCCCGGAGCAGAGCCGGACTGTGATCTCCAGCCGGGGGAGAGTGGGTGGGAAGCCGGAGTCCGGATTGTCCCTGTTTGTACAGGCGGTGTGGGGAGGCTCTGATGTACCGTCTCTCGGGTACAAAGTCTGTCTGGATTTGAAAGGATTGGCCTCAGACTCTGGGAACAATGTCAGCAACAGGTAAACGGTTCTGTTTAATTCCTAAAACAGCAGGTTATCATTTTCTCAAACCCTCCTTCCTCTTCAAAAGCCCGGGAATATATATATGTTCAAAAGAAAATAAATAAGAAAATGTTAGACTGTTCATTTGGTTAGATAACCCAGAATAACCTTCACTTTGCGATGTTTCGTAACCCCTTTATAGATTGTTACATTTCCATGGTGAATTAAGTTTTATTCGACAAAGTTTATAATTTAAGCAAACGGCTTTTGCTGGGAAATTGCTCTTAATGTAATTAAGGACTGAGATATTATCCTGGAGCCTCGCTGTTCAATATTCCTGGGTGACCCTCCTTTACCAACTGTTCCTGGGAGTCAGTGTGGGGCAGGTTCCCAGTGACTGAGTGTTTGAGAGGTACCCTCACCGCCCCCCCATCCCCATCCCCATCCCCATCCCCATCCCATCCCCATCCCCATCCCCATCCCCATCCCATCCCCATCCCCATCCCATCCCCATCCCCATCCCATCCCCATCCCCATCCCCATCCCATCCCCATCCCCATCCCATCCCCATCCCATCCCCATCCCATCCCCATCCCCACCCCCATCCCCATCCCCATCCCATCCCCATCCCCATCCCATCCCCATCCCCATCCCATCCCCATCCCATCCCCATCCCCATCCCACCCCCATCCCATCCCCATCCCCATCCCCATCCCCATCCCCATCCCCATCCCATCCCCATCCCATCCCCATCCCCACCCCCATCCCATCCCCATCCCCATCCCCATCCCATCCCCATCCCCATCCCCATCCCATCCCCATCCCCATCCCCATCCCATCCCCATCCCCATCCCATCCCCATCCCCATCCCCATCCCCACCCCCATCCCCATCCCCATCCCATCCCCATCCCCATCCCCACCCCCACCCCCATCCCCATCCCCATCCCCACCCCCATCCCCATCCCCATCCCCACCCCCACCCCCACCCCCACCCCCATCCCCATCCCCACCCCCATCCCATCCCCATCCCCATCCCATCCCCATCCCCATCCACATCCCATTCAGGAGGGCAAACTGCCCTTCTACCCGGCGGGAATTTTGTCGTCTGTTGAATTTCCTCTTAAATTAAATGGGTTTAAAGCCGGGTTACAAAGCGAATGGACCTTGGTCACAACTACTAAACCTCTCGGCAGCTCTTCTCACACTTCAACCCTGGGCTAACCCCTGTGTTGTGACATTTCCATTATTTCGGGGGATTGAATTCACACGCAGTAAAACAGGAGTTGCCGATTGGATTGCATTCCTGCCTGGGGGATATGGGAGACACACTGTGCGTGTATGTGTGTGTTTTGAGTTGTCATTCCTGCTTCCAGGACTGTCCCGGACGGTGCTAGGCTTTGCCCATCGCTACCGAGCAGGGATTGTGTTGAATCTGCCGACATTGGGAAATGGTGGGGGGAGCACCCCACCCGCACAGTGAGCCTCCTCTCTTGGGGAAAGCTCGGGTTTTTGGAGCAGCCGAACCCACGGGATTGGATTATTTCCAGTGACTTTCTCACAACTGCTCAAAAAAACCCTTGAAACGAGTTGGGGGGTGGGGGGGGGGGGGGGGGGGGTGGTGGGTGGTGGTGGTGGTGCGGACAAGGGGGGATCCCGCAAATGTCAACAGGGAATGCTGTAGAGATCCAAACACAGGTGTGAAAGGGAAAAGACAGATTCATATTTCCAACATCTCGTCAGCCGTTTCTGGTTATAGAATCTTGTAGACTCGCTGACCCATTGTTCCTCTTTGGTGCAGCTATCTAATTAATTTCTTTAAATCTCTCCCCACCAATGAAAGGAATTATTTGATAAAAACAGCAAAAAAAAGGTACCGAAAATGCTCCTGGATGTGAGTGGGTGTTTCTGGGGTTTGGAGGAAGGTTTGTAGTGGAGTTCACCAGGGGTCAGCGCTAAGACCCTTGCTTTTCCTGATATATATTAATGACCCAGACAAGGCACAATTTCAAAGTTTACAGATGATACAAAGCTTGGAATTATTGTGAACTGTGAGAGGGATGGTGTAGCACTTCAAAAAGACATTGGCATATTGGTGGAATGGGCAAAGAGGTGGCAGAAGATATTCAAGACAGAAATGTGAAGTGATTCATTATGGCAGGAAGAAGGTTGAGAGCGCAGTTATTGAAATGTACAGTATCCTGGGCTTTATTAATAAGGGCATGGAGTACAAGAGCAAGGAGGTTATCTTAAACTTGTATAAGACACTGGTTCAACCTCAGCTGGAGTATTGCATACAGGAAAGATGTGAAGGCATTGGAGACAGTGCAGAAGAGATTCACCGGAATGCTTCCAGGGATGAGGAACTTCAGTTATGAAGATAAGTTAAGGGATTTGGGACTGTTTACCTTGGAGAAGAGAAGGTTGAGAGGAGATTTGATAGTGGTGTTCAAAATCATGAGGGCTCTGGACAGAGTGGATAGGGAGAAACTTCCCACTGGTGGAAGGATCGAGAATGAGAGGGTGCAGATTTAAGGTGATTGGTGAAACAGGAGTGGAGACACGAGAAAAGTTTTCATGCAGTGAGTAGTTAGGATCTGGAATGCATTGCCTGAGAGTGTGGCAGTGGCAGGTTCCAGCGAAGGTGTCACGAGGGAATTGGATTATTATCTGAAAAGGAAGAATGTGGAGGGTTATGAGGAGAAGGTGTAGGAGTGACACTCGGTGAGTGCTCAGGCAGAGAGCTGGTGCAGACACGATGGGCTGAATGGCCACCTTCTGTGCTGTAGTGTTTCTGTGATTCTGTGACTCTGTTGGGTCTGGCAGCATGTGTAGAGAGAGAAACAGGATTAACATTTCGGATTGATGACCTTTCATCAGAACTGGAAAAGGTTACAAAGAGAGAGTCAAAGGAAAGGGAACAACCAAAGGAGAAATCTGTTTAAAGTGAAGGGTAGGAGTGAGTAAATGACAAAAGAGATGATGGTGCAAGGCCAAAGAAAATGGTGATGGGACAAGTAAAGAAACAAAAGATGGGTCGGGAAGAGGTGTAAATGGCAACAGCAGAATACAAGAGGAAGCTGAGATAATCTAGCAAAAATGGAAAGGTTAGCATGAGCCTGGAGTGTGGTTAATGAAAGGACCACCTCATTGGCTGTGTACTGATGGATGGCCCCTACCCCAAGCACCAGCCCATACCTCCCCCACGCCCAGTGGCTCGGGTGCAAACCTCCTCCATTAACAGAAGCTGCTGTTTGATAAAATGGGAACAGGGGTTAAGATCTCAAGTTGTTAAACTCTGAGATAATTCCAAAAGCCTGTAAAATGTGAATGAACGTCACTGGAACAGTGCAGGAGGCTGTGGATAGAGAACTAAAGTGGTCAATGAAGCAGAAAATGCTGGAAACACCCAACATGACTGAGTTTTGTTGACAGTTGTTGGCAGAACCTGGTGTATATCTTTCACTATTTTCTGACCTTAATTTGTTTGTTTGGAGAAGCTCTTTAGCACCCGAGAGCTTGCATTGTAACATCTGACATCTTAAACTTATCATAATGAGCAGATTCATCATAAAAATCGCTCATTTAAACATTTCGAAATCTGCATGACTATGTGTTGACCAGGAGGAGACTGTTGCTCTTTTGCTCTATTGATCAATCATTTCCCAGAAACCCACTCCAGGAAGTTGGCAACTGGTAGCTTTGTAAACAAAAGGAAGTTTTTCCTGTTTTTTTTTCCTTGATAAATGGAACTCAGTTTCTGATATAGACACGTTAAGTAAATATATTCCAGTATTTACTTTCAAAAAATTTAAAACAAGAATGATTGTTTCGTGACTGGCTTTAAACCAGGTTCACATTGCGCATTCCGCTAATGAAAGGACTGCTCTGGCCTTTGAAGTGTCTGCTTCAGAGAAAGTGCAGTTTATAAATAACTCAACCAGTGGTGGTGTTGGTGAGATTTATAGAGAGGTATAAGGCTGCAACAGAAATATTATTGAAACCCACGCAGCCTAAAGGGTGTCCCACGCGTCATTTATATAAGGCAATTTGTGCTTTGGGAAGGGCTGGCGACAACCAAAGATGCCGAGTGTCAGCCTTTAGCAAATCCTGTCAGGGCTACGTGCAGCTTACCGCTAGTTGTTCACATTAATAATACTTAAGAGATGGTTCTAAAGAAAGAAAGACCTTGCATTTACGTGCTGCCTCTTGTCGCCTCAATATGTTGAATGCTTACTGACCAATTAAATACTTTTGGAAGTGTTGGTCAGTGTTGAAATGTAGAAAACTTGCACAGAGCAAGATCCCAGCAATGATCGATAATCTGTTTTAGGGATCTTGATTGAGGGATAAATATGGGCCAGGACACCAGGAAGAGCTGGCTTGATCTTTGAAAAACAGTGCCATGGCATCTTTTACATTTTACTGAAGACGCCAGGCAGGGTCCCAGTTTAATAAAAGCCACACTCGAGTGATTTTGCGCTCAAAACCCTGGAGTGGGACTTGAAGCCGTAACATTTTGACTCAAAGGAAAAGCTTATGTTTTTTTTATCATGAGATTGAATAGATGGAGCACCCATTGTTTATTGGTCCATGGAAGAGTCAGTTTGATTTGTTCTCAGTGAATTCCTTTTTCTCCATGTTTCTTTGTAGTTGTTGTGGCTACAGACGTTAATCTTAAGAGCCATAACTACAAGTCAATGCGACACAACTCAAAAACCAGAATGAGGATCTGACGTTCCTCACGGTCAATCTCAGAGACGTACCTGTGGCCAATACTACACTCAATAAACAATGTTGTGAATTATTTTTTTTGTGCTGACCAAGCTAAGGGACATCAGAAAATGGAGCGCAGCCACCGTTAGCGCTAGGCTCTTGCAAATCGGGCACAGTAAATTCAAAGCAGAGCAAAGTTCCCTCCGCGTGGTCTCTTGAACATCGGTGTCATATTGAAAGATCGCCCTGTACAGCAGAAGCCATTTTTCTAACTCCCACACCAGCCCTCATCTGGGCTGGAGGACTGGCGAGTGGCGCGATGCTCGGGTCTTGTGCCTACACACGCAGGGCACTCACCTGACGTGCTGAAATCTCAGGAGGTATAGTCACACGGCAGGCCTGAGGGTCATTATAAAATCTGTGGAAAAGTCTCGAAGCCTCACGGGGCGCTGCATCTTATTCTTATCAATTGACATCCTTTTAAAAACGAAAGCGCAAGACGCAACACTGAAAATTAGGAAATAACTTTTATAGCCCAAGCTGGTCAGCACTTCTGCTGAAATAGTTTTTATAAAATTTCAATTTATACAAAAAATCTTTACTTTGAATAAAAAATCTCCCTGTTTACAACAAGCAGATCATTGTGCTGTCATTCAACATAGTTAGGATCTCTCGGATTGATCACATTTCTAATCGTTTGATCATAGTATGAATTCTCCACAATTGATGAACGTGGAATCACTGTGGGTGCACCCACACCACATGGACTGCAGCACACCACCACCTTCTCAAGGGGCAACTAAGGATGGTCACATCCTGTGAAAGAATAAATATATAATTACCAAAGTTGTTAGAAGCAGGAGCTGGGAGGCTGGGTGATATGTGGTTTTAGCGTTTTCCTTTATGGCTGGGCTATCCGACCATTTGCGAAGCAGCCGATACGACGGATCGATCCTTACTGTCAGCATGCCCGATAGTAACTGAGAATAGAGTAGGATACAATCCCATGAACCGACTGTTCTTTCAACCCAGCACTTCGGCAAATTAACAAATTCAGAGGTTAAATTATTGAAAGTGCACTCTAATTCAAAATGTGATGATTTTCAAATGGAAATGGAAGTCAAATTACGCCCCCCCATTCTAATTTAATTTAATATTGTGGAGGGCAATTTTCAATCCCCCTGCTTTGACAATGTTAGCTGTTTGAAGGAGTGCGGGATCATGGGTGCTGAGAACATGCTAAGTGATTGTTTATTGCATTTGAAGCTGAACAGACATTGTCAGCAAGCTCCGCGATCACATGACTGCGGAGCCTGATCCCCTCTTCACCCAGCACCCACACATGTGCTCCTCCCAGCAGAGCCCATCACACCCGTGGTTAGGAACGGAAAGTCTGGCTTGCTTTCTCTTCCCTAAGCTGGAAATGCTAAGGACAATTCTTAATGCCATTCTGGCTGAGATGAGACAAGTCAGAGTGCACTTGGAACAGGACGTAGGCATTGAAAACAAGGACGAGGATTTCAGAACCAAGCCGTTGCTAAACCAGTACCAATGTGAGTCGGTGAACACAGGGGTGATAGGAACATGGGACTCGGAGCAAGTTAACACATCAGCAGCAAAGTTTTGGAAGGCCCCATGTTTACAGAGGGTACAATGTGGGAGATCATCCAGGAGTGTGATTGAAATAGTCTGAAGGTAATAAAGGCATGGATGAGGGTTGCAGCTGAGCTGAGACAGGTGCAGAGTTGGACAAAGTTATGGACGTGGAAATAGGCGGTCTTAATAATAGCACGGATATTTTGAAGAATTATGAGAAGAGGTTGGATAGACTTGGGTTGCTCTCGTTGGAGCAGAGAAGACTGACGGGTGACCTGATCGAGGTGTACAAGATTATGAGGGGCATGGACAGGGTGGATAGGGAGCAGCTGTTCCCCTTAGTTGAAGGGTCAGTCACGAGGGGACATAAGTTCAAATTGAGGGACAGGAAGTTTAGGGGGGATGTGAGAAAAAACTTTTTTACCCAGAGGGTGGTGAGGGTCTGGAATGCGCTGCCTGGGAGGGTGGTGGAGGCGGGTTGCCTCACATCCTTTAAAAAATACCTGGATGAGCACTTGGCACATCATAACATTCAAGGCTATGCGCCAAGTGCTGGTAAATGGGATTAGGTAGGTAGGTCAGGTGTTTCTCAAGTGTTGGTGCAGACTCGATGGGCCAAAGGGCCTCTTCTGCACTGTGTGATTCTGTGATTCTATGTGACCCGAGCCCATTGCAGGGTCAGGTATGATCCCAAAGCTCATTCAGCCTTAGGCAGTTGCCAGGGAGAGGGATAGATTTGGGTAGCTAGGGAATGGAATTTGTTGCATTGAGGACAGTGGCTTCAGATTTCCCAATATTCAGTTGGAGGAGATTTCTGCTCATCCACTACTATTATTGGACAAGCAGTCTGACAATTTAGAAACAGTGGAGAGGTTGAGAGAGATGGGTGTGATGGTGGCCGGTACTGTCAATGTATATGTGAAAGCTGATGCTGTGTTTTCAGATAAAGTCACCGAGGGGCAGCATGTAGATGAGAGATAGGAGGGGGCCAAGGATAGACCCTTGGAGGTTCCCAGAAGAAATGGTGGAGGAGCAGGAAGAGAAGCCATTGCAGGTGATTGTCTGGCTATGACTGGAGAGATAAAGATAGAACCAGACTGGCATAATTCCACCCAGCTGGGCAGTGGCAGAAAGGCATCAGAGATGGGTGATGCAGGCAACCATATCAAAGGCTAGATTTATTTTACTTCTGTCAGAGTCAAATGGACATTGTTCACTGACTTTTGTCATGTGGATAGCTCCTGAGAAAGGGATGGGTTCAGTTATGACACCCCTTACCCCCAGTGGATGAGACATCCGCCACCATTTCCATTTGGAGAATTGCAACTTGGGAGCATGGAAGAGGGCCATGTGTGGAAGGCTTGCTCCATCCCGTTGGGAATGTGCCTTAGATGTTGGCCCCTTTAGGGACTGGTGATGGTGTAGTATTCTACCCTAGAAATATTTAATCAAAATGAAAAAGAAAGGTCTTATTTCACAAAATAATTATTCATTTCTCTTCAAGGAAAAGTGGTCAGATCGGATGTGGTGATTTTCTACGCAGAGGATGCGAAGGAGTGGAATATCTACCTTGTCAGCTTGCTCACATCAGTCCAACACACCGAAGTCCTGTCCTACACAGTAAACGAGAGCACTTCATTTACAAACCGGGATTACAGTCAGTTTGAGAGATGCAAATGCCTCTTGGTTCTACTTTCGCCACAGCTCTTGGAGTTGGCCGCACTCCCTAGGCTGGAGCATGGACTGCAGAGGACATTGCTGCCTGCGCACAAAGTGGTCATGCTGTTTTGTGGTGTGGAAGCAGCGGAACTACAGACCTTGTTTAGAGACTGGCAAAAGTGGAAACAAGTCTCATGTGATGATGACCCAGCTGTTTTCACCACAGCTGTGGAAGAAGCCATCAATGAGAGTAAGTTCGAACTGTCAATGCTGGAGTAGTGCTTAGAATGAAGCTGCCATACTCTTTCCAGACTGCTTGTCCCTCAGTATACACCCCACCAAATGGGATCTCAAACTTTACACAAGGGCATTAAGCTGTGGTAATTATTTTTACATTTGGCATGGCTATATTTGGAATATGTATAGAGTCCTGGGCACCCCATCAAGGAAGGATCTGGAGGGATTGAAAGTGTAAAGTGATGGTTTATTATAATAATACCAGGATTGAATTCTACAAAGAAAGGCTTGAATAATTTTGGCTTTTTTATTGGAACAAAGAAGGCTGAGGGGTGGGTTTAACCAGGAGATTTCAAAATTATTAAACATTTTGAGATGGTAAGAAGTGAACGATTGATTTGGCTGGTTAGAGAAACTGTACAAGAAATTTGACACAGATGATTTTTTGTATGGATTGCTGGAGGCATTCAACAAGGTTCTATAGAAGCAACTGTTAACAAAATTGAGAGCGCATGGAATTGGAGGCAGCCTATTACCTTGCATAGAGAATTGGTTTGGATGTAGGGGACAGCAAGAAAGGATAATGTACATCTACTCAAATTGGCAGGATACAACCAATGGTGTTCACCCAGGGATTTGTACTGGGGCTTCAGCTTTTCATTATATTCATAAATGACTTTGATAATGAAATAGAGATCTATATGTCTATCAAATATCCAAGTTTTCTGACAAAAGTAAGTTAGGTGATGTGGTTAGACTGTTAGGATCTAGAATGCCCTGCCTGAGGGTGTGGTGAAGGCAGGTTCAATCAAGGCATTCAAGAGGGAGTTGGATGATCATTTGAAAAGGAAGCATGTGCAGAGTTACAGGGAGAAGGCAGGGGAGTGGCACTAGGTGAATTGCTTCTTTGGAGAGCCAGCACAAACACGATGGGCTGAATGGCCTCCTGTGCTGTAATAATTCTGTGATTCAATTATATTAGGGTAAAGATGGTGGTCAGGAATAATGTGAGCCTGTTGAAAACTGATAATGGTGATTTTGTCAGTGATAATAGGGAAATGGCGGTCATGTTGAATAGTTGCTTTACAGTCGAGGAAGAAATCACCATGACAGACATCCCAAGGAAACTAATATTGAATTACTGTCAGGGACTGAGTAGATTTGAAGGAGTGTCTTAAAGAAGCAATTTGAGACAGAGGTGGAAGGGTTTAGGGAAGGAATTCCAGAGCTTTGAGCTCAGGCAGCTGAATTTACAGCTACCAATGGAGTGATTAAAGACAGGGAATTGTAAACCAGTTAGCCAAACATCTATTGTCCAGGAATTACTGGAGTCTATAATTAAGCACAAAGTGACTGAACACCTTGTACACTACCAGCTGGTTTAGCAGAGAAAGGAAGCAGAGATTTGTAAAGGGTAGGTCATGCCTGACTAATCTGACTGAATTTTTTGAAGAGGTGACTAAAGGAGTGGACGGTGAGGCAGGGGGTGGGGGGGGGGGGGGCGTGTGTATCCATGGATGTTATTTATAAGGGGCAGGATTCTACGGCTGTCAGGTGTGCGCACGCCCGACTCGAATGGTTGTAAAATCTCTTGCGCTGACGTTGGGTGAGCGTCCCGATGTCATTGCGCACTCTCACGATCTTTCAGTCTGTGGGTATGCATGAGAGTCAGCAGTGTGCCCGCCGACAATTAAGAGGCCTATTATGGCCCTTAAAATATGAATTAAGTTATATTTTTTGTTGCCCATTCAACCGTTCGATTGGTGGGCGGACGAATAGGCCAGACGGGCTGGATGTGGTTTCCAACGGTAAATAAAAACTCAGAAAAATGTTTCCACTTTAGTTTAAACATTCCCCTCTTCATGTGACTGAGTCACATGTGGGGACACGTTTATATCGCTTATTAAATCTTTATTTTCCTTTGTCCAAATATTCAGCTCCCCGAGACAGCTCGGTGCCCTCAGGGAGCTGACAGCGCCCACGCTTCCCCCCCCCAACACCCCCACACCCCCACACACACGCAGACTTCCGCACTCACCCTCCTCCCTCCCCCACCCACGCTTTTCTCGCTGGCTGGCCCTTAATTGGCCAGTCCCACATGAAATCGCGGCTGGGTCCTGATCCCGGACAGTGGCCTGCCCACCATGCCCACCCTGTCCACCCGATGAAGGGAAAATCCTGCCCATGGACTTCCAGAAGGTATTTGATAAAGCCCCTCATGGGTGACTGTTTCTAAAGTCGAAGCTCATAGAATTGAAGGCATAATAATAACCTGGTTAAGAAATATGCTGTGTGGCAGGAGACAGACAGTAAGGATAATGGGCAGGTACTCGAATATGGTCCCCACAAGGATCTGCGTTGGGAGAGGAAGGCACACATCGAGTTTGCCAATGACACAAAGATGGGCAGCATTTTGAGAAGTGTAGGCTGCAAGCATAAAATTACAAGGAGATGTTGACAGATTAAGAGAACGGGCAAAACCTGTGGCAAGCAGATTTCAATATCAGCAAATGCAAATCGTCCACTTTGATAAAAGATTTGCATTTATATAGCACCTTTTGCGATGACGGGATGTCTCGAAGCGCTTTACAGTGGATGAACTACTTTTTGAAGTGTAGTCCTGGTTGTAAGGTAAGAAACACAGCAGCCAGTTTGTGCACAGAAAGCTCCCACAAATAGCAAGGTGAAATGACTTTTCACCTAAAAAGGATAGAACAGGGTGAAAAGCTAGAAACAGTGAATGTCTGAAGAGATTTCAGGATCCAGGTACATAGATCATTAAAATGTCATGAATAGCTACAGAAAATAATCAAAAAACCTAAAGGAATGCTGACCTTTCTATCTAGAAGACTAGAATAAAATGGGGTAAGAGTCATTCTATAGGCTATACAAAGCCCTGGTTAGACTACACCTGGAGTAATTGGTTCAATTCTGGGCAACAGACCTTAAAAAGGATATATTGACCTTGGAGATAGTTCAGGGCACATTTACCAGAATGATGCTTGGATTCCAATGGTTACATTTCAAGGAGTGTTTACACTAATTAAGGCGGTATTCCCTGGAATTTAGATGATTAAGGAGTGGTTTATTTGAAGCTTTCAAGATATTATGGGGAACAGATAGGGTGGATAGAGAGAAAATATTTCTGCTGGTTGCAGAGTGTAGGGCTAGGAACATTGTCTAAAAGGTAGAGCCAGGGTTGACATTAGGAAATATTTCTTCATGCAAAGGGTCAGGGCCCAGGAGAGGGAGGTGGGTGGGTGCAGATGGTTCTAATCATCGGGGCATGTGCCGCTGAGGGGTCTGGGCTCATTGGCCAAGTAGCCTGTCAATCTGGATGGTCAATGTCCAAAGCAGCCAACCTGGCATGTAGACCATCCTGTTGACGGGCTAATTGACCAATGATTGCTGTTGTTCTGATTGGTCGAGCAGTAGGACATACCAGACTCCTTGTGGATTTCTGTTTGGGCCTGGTCATCATAGAGTGCTGTTTCCTTAATCTTCAGACCTGGCTGGAGTGCAAGCAGTTTGGCGACAGTTGTTTCAAGGCCAGTACCCCTCACACAACTTCCCCCACCCCACCCCCTCGCTCCCCTCCCCACCCCATCCCTCACCTCTTTCCCCTGTAAAGATCAGGCAAGTGGATTCCTCTTCAGGCTCGAATCATCTATTTCAAACCCTCAATTCATTGGACCTCCCGGGCCATTTTGAGATTTAAAGCCAGCTCCCTCTGCCTCTCCTCCCGGTCCCCAGCTGTGTGTCGAGCCGGTTTTAACGGTGACAACAGATGGCGGGTTGGGTGAGAGAGCGGCGGCCATGTGAGGTGGTTGGGACGGGCAGCTCCAGGCTGCCCACTTTTGGCCATAAATGGAATTCGAGTCTGCTACCAAGACCCTTCCAGTTATGTGGAGCAAAGGGTGGTAAATTGAGGTCTGGACGTCTGATCGCTATTGGGAGCTTTCCCTAGCTGGACGTATCACCCTTGCTGTGTGCTGGCTGTGTCAGCAAACCCACCCACCAGGCGGCTAATGACAATCGAATTTGACACCGAACCTACTACGGGCATTTGTCAAGCAGGAGAAAGGCCTGGAAGCCTAAAGCTGTAGACATAGTGACTGAGAAGCTGAGTTGTGTACGGGACAATCCGGCAGGATTCTGGATAAAAGGGTTCACGTGTGAATGTGAAGGTCTGGGCCTACACAGGGGGCCAGTTGTTGAAACCCATTAACTGATACACAGGATTGTCATCAAAGTGCAATAAAGCTGTGAAAGCTCTTGGCTGGTTGTTCTTCGAAATAGAAATGGGGAAGAAGTCTGGCTTGCTTTTTGGAGGCCTGGAAAATGGGGTTAATTCTGCTCCAATAAAAACAGGAAGTGCTGGCAACGCTCAGCAATCCCGGCGGCTTCTGTGCAGAAAGGAGCAGGGTAAGGCCTGGGATTCTGTCAGAGGTGAAGCGCCGAGTGCCCCACCTCTCCAGCCCTTCCCAACCCTCCTCCCCCGATAGTTGGTGGGCACTGGGCCCCTGTGCCAGGCCCTTGCCAACCCCCTGCAGCCACCACTCTTGGTGTTAATGTGGAGTTCCACCACTTTGCCGTCTGTGAAAAATCCTTTCAGCTCCACCTCATCAATATAATGAGGCAGGTCCCTGACAAGTAATTGATGACTGCCTGGGTCTGTGTGCTATGTTTCTGCATCTCCGGGTTTATTTTCTGTATGACCTGGCCTGGGGCTCTGTAGTGACCCTGCTGTCCCCTAATTCACTGATCATGAGGCCTTGGGGGTGGAATCTGTATCTCCAGCCAGGGAGTGTGTTGGGGATTTGATAACATGAGATGCAATTCCAGAGGTGGGGACCTCAGTCTTCCCTCGAAATTGAATGAGACAGTGAGAACTCAGAGACTGGGATTGAACTGGACAAACACACACACACACACACACACACACACACACACACACACACACACACACACACACAAACATAAACACACTCTCTCTCTCTCATACACACTCTGTTTCTCTCTTTCACACACACACACACACACTTTCTCACACACACTCTGACACACACTCTCTTTCACACACACACACACCCTTTCACACACACTCTGTCAAACACACACACACTCTGACACACTGATACTCTCTCACACCCACACACACTCTCACACACACACACACACACACACACACACTCTCTCTCACACACATACACACACACACACGCACACACACACTCTCTCTCACACACACGCACACTAACACACACACATACCTCTCCCGATCCTCCTCGCTCCCCAAAAATCTAACCACAACAGCCGGGGATAGGAGGAACCCAGGCTGAAAGCCAACCTGCTTCAGACCCCCTCTTTCATATGAATCCCACGAAGGCCAGCTTGGAGTCTACACTACCAGAGGTGAACGCAAAGTCGGTGTTAGTTAAACCTAACTCCTTAGGTTGGTCTCAGTTCCCTCTCCCTTTCACTGGTGGACAAGTCTTGGGACCTAATCTGTCTCTATCTCTGCTTCTTAAGTGAAAAGGCAAAAAAAGCTTTGTTAGTTATCTCTGCTGCTTGGCACTTTTTAATAACCATACTTATTAATTACTAATTTTTAAGAAAATTATCAATTTATTGCTTTGACATTGATTTTTTTTTGGCTCAGTAAGATGTGTATGTTTTCTTTAATACCTTAAATTTATGTGAAATTCATGTTTAATGTTGTGCCAAACCAGATCCCATTGCTGCTGTGTTTCTTGCTGAAAGGGAGTGAGAGGCTCACAAGAGCCTGATTCCTTTTTTTGAAGGGCTGGCAAAGGGGGTTATTTTTGCTCCAATAGAAACAGGAAGTGCTCAGCATGTCTGGCAGCATCTGTGCAGAGAGAAACCGAGGTCAGTGACCCTTCGTCAGAATCAGTGGAAGATGTGGACCTGATGAATTAACTGTTTCTCCCACCACAGATGCTGTCTGGCCTGCTGAGTATTTCTAGCATTTTCTGTTATATTTCAGGTTCCAGCATCTGCATTACTTTACTCTCCTATTATATGCTCCGCTCTGTGTATTTATAAGTGTGGTCAGTTTCAATTTTAAATAACAAAATATGTATCCCTCAATGCAAAATGTAATTTTTCTGTTAATATTGGTTGGTGCTAATTTACTGGAAGGTTTTGCAATTTTTAAGCTTGGAAGTGAAACCAGGAGTTAGGCATCAATAGAATATGTCACTGTTCATTCAAGATATTCTCATTTGTACATAGGATTGTTGTTTACAGTGCTTGTGAGGTTCAAGTCTTTTGGATATTGATATCTGAATATTGTATATGGCCAGGTTCAAAGAAGCTGAGAAGGTTGCATAATATGAAAGACCAAGTTGTGTGTAATTATCTGACAAAGCTGTGACTGTAAAATATTTCATACTGAAACCTGAGCTTTCAATGGGCTTTCGAAATGGAGTACAAAAGCCAAGAAGTTTTGCTACAACTATGTAAAACAGTTTGACCCCACTGTGACTATGGTCCCCAGTTCTGGGGACCTAAAGAATGTGAGGGAGAGGGTTAAAGATGGGCCTCCCACCCACCTTTAGTGGGGGGTGGTGGTGGATAGACGGTGGAGGGAATCAGGGGCCCAGAAATAGGAGAAGAACCAGAGCACCAGGGCCCACGATTTCTCTCGCTGGCCCTGCAAAGGCTGGTAGAAGTTTGGAACTCTCTTCCACAAATGTCAATTGATGCCAGATAAATTGTTAATTTTAAATCTATGATAGATAGACTTTGGTTAACCAAAGGTGTTATAAAAAGACCTGCATTTGTACAACTTTCATGACCACAGGACATCGCAAAGCACTTTAAGCCAGTAAGGTGCTTTTGAGGTGTATTCACTTTTAGAATGTAGTAAAAATGTCAGCCAATTTTCACAGCACAAAATCCCACAAACAGCAATGTGATAATGACCAGATTAACTGTTTCTTGTGCAGTTGATAGGGGGCAAAGGCAGTATATGGAGTTAAGTCTCACATCAGTCATGATCTTATTAAATGGCAGAACATGCTCGAGGGCTAAATGGTTTAATCCTGTTTCTATCTTTTGATGGTGACCCCAAAAACATATAAAAACTGAGATTGATACAGTGTTGTTAGGCTAAGGTGGGTAAATGGAATTAGGGTATTAATCAGCCATGATTTAATTCAATGGCAGAACAGGCTCAAGGGGCCAATGGCCTATTCCTGTTCCTAACTCTCTTGGTGATACAGGGAATGCTTTAAAACAAAGGGTTACTGTGGCACAGACAGCAACATTATTTAGAAAGAAATTGGATAATTAGTTGAAAAGTAAAAATATGAAAGAATTATGGAGTAAGGAAGAGACATGGGATTTCGAGTAGACCATCCCAGTAAGGAGTTAGCTTGGCACAGGCATGAAGGGCTGAAAACCTCCAGGTGAAATCAACATTTTTAAAAATTCATTCACGGGATGTGGACTTCGCTGGCTGGGCCAGCATTTATTGCCCATCCCTAGCTGCCCTTGAGAAGGTGGTGGTGAGCTGCCTTCTTGAACCACCGCAGCCCATGTAGTGTAGGTATATACACAGTACTGTTAGGGAGGGAGCTCCAGGATTCTGACCCAGTGACAGTGAAGGAACGGCCGATATATTTCCAAGTCAGGAGGGTGAGTGACTTGGAGGGGAACTTCCAGGTGGTGGTGTTCCCGTATGTCTGCTGTCCTTGTCCTTCTAGATGGTGGCGGTTGTGGGTTTGGAAGGTGCTGTCTAAGGAGTCTTGGTGAATTCCTGCAGTGTATCTTGTAGATGGAACACACTATGCGTTGGTGGTGAAGGGAATGAATGTTTATGGATGTGGTGCCAATCGAGTGGGCTGCTTTGTTCTGAATGGTGTCGAGCTTCTTGAGTGTTGTGGGAGCTGCACTCATCCAGGCAAGTGGAGAATATTCCATCACACTCCTGACTTGTGCCTTGTAGATTAGATGGTGGACAAACTTTGAGGAGTCAGGAGGTGAGTTTCTCATTGCACGATTCCTAGCCTCTGACCTGCTTTTTTAGCCACAGTACTTATATGGCTCATCCAGTTCAGCTTCTTGTCAATGGTAACCCATTGTTGATGTTGATGTTAGGGGATTCAATGATAGGAAAGCCATTGAATGTCAAGGGAGGATGGTTAGATTCTCTCTTGTTAGAGATGGTCATTGCCTGACACTTGTGTGGCACGAATGTTACTTGCCACTTGTCAGCCCAAGCCTGGATATTGTCCAGGTCTTGCTGCATTTGGACATAGACTGCTTCAGTATCTGAGGAGTCGTGAATGGTGCTGAACATTGTACAATCATCAGCGAACATCCCCACTTCAGACCTTATGATGAAAGGAAGGTTATTGATGAAGCAGCTGAAGATGGTTGGGCCGAGGACACTACCCTGAGGAACTCCTGCAGCGATGTCCTGGAGCTGAGATGACTGACCTCCAACAACCACAACCATCTTCCTTTGTGCTGGGTATGATTTCAACCAGTGGACAGTTTTCCCCCTGATTCCTATTGACTCCAGTTTTGCTAGGGCTCCTTGATGCCACACTCGGTCAAATGCGGCCTTGATGTCAAGGGCAACCACTCTCACCTCACCTCTGGAGTTCAGCTCTTTTGTCCATTTTTGAACCAAGGCTGTAATGAGGTCAGGAGCTGAGTGACCCTGGTGGAACTCAAACTGGGCATCAGTGAGCAGGTTATTGCTAAGCAAGTGCCTCTTGATAGCACTGTTGATGAACCCTTCCATCACTTTACTGATGATCGAGAGTAGAGAGTAATTGGCCAGGTTGGATTTATCCTGCTTTTTCTGTAAGGGGCATACATGGACTATTTTCCACATAGCCGGGTAGATACCAGTGTTGTAGCTGTACTGGAACAACTTGGCTAGGGGCACGGCAAGTTCTGGAGCACAAGTCTTCAGTATTATTGCCGGAATATTGTCAGGGCCCATAGCCTTTGCAGTGTCCAGTGCCTTCAGCTGTTTCTTGATATCATGTGGAGTGAACTTTAAAGTTTATACACACAAAGAATGCCATGAAACTTGCTGCAAAGCAAGATATGGCAGTCAAGGTGCTGGAATTCTTATGTTCTTCGGATAAGAGTCCATCTGCTGTGATTTGTTTGGTATTTATTTGCTTGAATAACTTTGGTTTATTCTAATCTGTTTGTTCTTCTCTCTTCTATCCCAGTTAAGTGCAGTTATTATACTCAGTCACATTTTTATAGTGTCACTTACCACTCCCTTTCTCAGTCTTCCACATTGTTCCCATTGCTCATTAGACATGGTTGGCTTTGGTGGTTTGAATTTCCTGGACCTGGTTTATTAAAAAGGGCCTTCTTCCAGTGCTGCTCCTTCATTAGTGGATAGATCCTGAATACATCGCAGGGAAGTTAACCTTTCCAGACAGCCAGACTTGTGAACCCAGCTGTGTATAAACTCAGTGCAGGTAGAAAGCGAGTCGCTGAGGCTTCATGGTCCATATAGCCATCATCACTTGGCATGGATGTCCCATCTACGCCCATACAGCCCAACTACATCACTGTTCCATTGCTATTTTAATGGAATTTTAATCTGTTTTTCTTCCCTTCTCTGAACAACTCAACAGCTTTGCTGTGCAGGCAACCAGATTCAGACCCCGATCCATGGTTTTGTGGCATAATCTGCGTGTTGGGACATTTCCAAGACTGACCTGTTACTCATGATTGCGGGTGCCACCAAAAAGTTTCTGGGTGGCCCAGCTCTATCCCAACATCCCAAGGCAAGACATTGCTGACATGTGCTGGTCGAGGTAAAAGGCCTGTTTTTGTGTTGTGTTTTGAGAAAAGATACCGAGACCTTGGAGAGGGTGCAGAGGAGATTTATCAGGGATGAGGGAGCTCAGTTATGTGGAGCCGCTAGAAAAGCTGGGATTGTTCTCCTTAGAGTAGAGAAAGGTAAAGGGATATTTAATAGAGATGTTCAAAATTATGAGGGGTTTTGACAGATTGCAACCTATTGCATTTATATAACTCTTTAAATATAATTAAACATTCCAATGGGGCAATAGGAAAGAAAATTTGTCACCAAGCCACATAAGCAAATGTTTTCGAAGATTTCCCGAACTGTCACAGGGAAAATGTTAGAAGCTATTATTAAAGATGTTATAGCAGGGCACTTAGAAAAGTTTAAAGCAATAAGGCAGAGTCAACATGGTTTTGTGAAAGGGAAATCATGGCCTGAATCTAATGTTCATCGGGCGTGCACGACCGGCTCCAATTAACAGCCAGCTAATGCGAAACATGCGCTGAGAAAGGCTCAGCACTGCCGGGGTGTGGCAGAATAGGGCAGGTGCCAAGAGAAGCAAGGGTGTGGGCTTGCACTTCCTGAAAGCTGATGGCTGCTGTGGAGCTGCCTCAGGGAGATGCAGTCATTTAAAAATGAAATGAGCTCAGTAAACTGCTGCAGACTGTGACAATACTGTAAATGCAAGCAGCTGGCAGCAGACCCCACAGCAGCTCATCCCTCGACCCTCTCCTTTTATTTTATTTAACCTCTCGAACATTTCATCCCACCCTCAGTGTAGTTTGTAGTGAAAACGTGAAGGCTGCCTGGCCCATCTGCTGACTTTGTCCGATTTTACCATGCACTTCCAAGTATTCTGAAATCTCATCCTTAATAATGGACTCTAAAATCTTAGCAACGACCGAGGTCAGGCTAATCGGCCTGTAATTTCCCATCTTTTGCCTCACTCCCTTCTTAAACAGGGGGGTTACATTAGCGATTTTCCAGTCCTCAGGGATCCTCCCTGACTCCAGTGATTCCTGAAAGATCACCACTAACACCTCCACTATCCCTTCAGCTATCTCCTTCAGAACTCTGGGGTGTAATCCATCTGGTCCAGGTGATTTATCCACCTTCAGACCTTTCAGTTTTCCTAGCACCTTCTCCTTGGTAATGGCCACCATACTCACCTCTGCCCCCCGACTCTCTTAAACTTTGGGGATGTTACTCATGTCTTCCACCGTGAAGACTGATGCAAAGTACCTATTCAGTTCCTCCGACATTTCTTTGTTCCCCACTACTACTTCTTCAGTAGCATTTTCCAGCAGTCAAATGTCCACTTTTGCCTCTCTCTTACCCTTTATATATCTAAAAAAACTCTTGCAATCTTCTTTTATATTACTGGCTAGTTTACCCTCATATTTAATCTTCTCCCTCCTTATTTCTTTTTTAGTTGTCCTCTGTTGGTCTTTGTAGGCTTCCCAATCTCCTGGTTTCCCACTGTTCTTCGCCGCATTGTATGCTTTCTCTTTAGCTTTTATGCTGTCCCTGACTTCTCTTGTCAGCCATGGTTGCTTCGTCCTCCCTTTAGTATGCTTCTTCTTCCTAGGGATGAATTTTTGCTGTATCTCCCAAATTACTCCCAGAAACTCCTACCATTGCTGTTCCACTGTCTTTCCTGCTAGGCTCATCTCCCACTCAATTCTGGCCAGCTCCTCCCTCATGCCTCTGTAGTTGCCTTTATTCAACTGTAATACCGTTACATCTGATTCCAGCTTTTTCTTCTCAAATTACAGGGTAAATTCTATCATATTATGGTCACTTCCTCCTAAGTGTTCCTTCACCTTAAGCTCCCTTATCAAATCTGCCTCATTACACATCACTAAATCTAGAATTGCCTGTTCCCTAGTGGGCTCCACCACAAGCTGCTCCAAAAAGCCATCTCGTAGACATTCCACAAATTCCTTTTCTTGGGATCCACTGCCAACCTGATTTTCCCAGTCTACCTGCATCTTGAAATCCCCCATGATCACTGTAACCTTGCCTTTCTTACAAGCCTTTTCTATCTCCTGGTGTATCTTGTGCCCCACATCCTGACTACTGATCGGAGGCCTGTACATAACTCCCATTATGGTTTTTTTACCTTTGTGGTTCCTCAACTCTACCCACACAGATTCTACATCATCTGACCCCACGTCATTTCTGAGATCCTGGAAGGTGAGGGTGCAGGCAAAGAGGCTATTTCACTGGCCAGACGAGGCAGGTGTAGTCGCGAGGCCCTCATTGCTGCAAGATTCCAGGAGGATGATGGCAAGATGCAGTGAGGACACTGCTCAGATCTTCACATTGCATCTGGGAACGTCTAACACCCATCTGGCTGAGGGCGGCGCACGTAGGCCCTGTGAAGAGGCTCATATCATCGAGAAGCTGCTGAGAAACAGCAGCCACATCGGCTTTAAGACAACTTGATCCCATGGCAGGCTTCATCACCTGTTCCCTTCAGCACCGCATCTTCACCTGTCAGGAATAGCGATGAGATGGGGAGCAGCCCGCCTGTAAGGTGCTGTGAGCACACAGAGAACATCACCGAACCCAGTGACGCTTGGGTACGAGACTCTTGCAGCAAACACAAGCCATGTGGAGGTGCAGGCATCACTGATCTGGAGAGTGACTTTGAAGCAGGACAATCTCTGTGCTCAGCAGGTTACACACTGAGCAGGGGAGAGGCCCTGGACTGCGACATTAGCCTTCATTTTGTGCAGGGAACATTGGGCGGAATCATCCCAGATTTGGACCAAGTTAGTTTGCGGACGGGGAAAACAACGTTTTTCCCACCAGCTGCAATGGCAGCTTTTCATTCCGTTTCATCCCAAAAAAACCTGCCACATTAACTATGCATTCCCGGGATACACAGCGTTTCCATGGTGGGTGGGCTCCGATTCGCTTGCCATGCCGTCACCTCACTGCTTCATCACGCCAGGCACCACATTTAAACAACAACCATGCTCAGTGTTTCCAGCCCAGGGCTGCAGCAAAGGAGACATGGCCCCGAATGGCAAGAAGACTGCAGCTCCTGAGCACTCTTTGGGCACCATGCAGGCTGCTGTGGTATCCTCTACCCCTGTTCTGGCCACAGGAGGAGCAGCAACATTCCCACTCCGGCTTGCTGGGTGACGGCAGAGGTAGTCAGTGCCAACGCTGCACAGAAGAGGTTGGTCATCCAGTGCAGATAGAGGATGAATGATCTCATCCATGCAGCCAGGGTAAGGTAACCATCCCATCACTCTAAACTCACACACTCACAAACCCATCACACGTTTACTGGCATCTCCCTCACTGCCAGCTCAAGGGACATCACCCCTCACTCTCTCACACACACCCTCATATCTCCATCTGGCCTCATCTCCTCTGGAGGCTGCCTCCTCAGCCCTCACCATCTTGAGACCACTTGCACAGATCAACATGTGTCCCCCACACACACCCTGGGATACCCTCCTTCCCCAATACAGCCCTCACCCTGCAGCCTCTTCCCTTCCTTGAGGCCACTTCTCCCCCTTCCCCATGTAAACCCTGACCCTGCAGCCAATGAAAAGCGACCCCCGCCTTACGGTTGGTCTGGTAGGTAGAGACCTGCCCGTGAGCCTCCCTAACAGTGATGTGGTGCTGCCTGTGAAGCCTGGCGCTGATGATCACGAGAGCTGCCCAGAGCAAGGTGGGCAAACAAACCTCAAAGTCCCGAGTGAAGTGCAGCTCACCAGGTGCACGCCTTGTATGTGCTGTTGTGAAACATGTTGGCGTATTTTCCCGGCGGACAATCCAGCATGGGGAGGATGATTCCGGCGGGCTGGCCTTATAATGATGTGCGGGTGTATTAGAATGAGGTTCCCAACAGCTGATGGCAGGGCCCCCACCTTCGACAGGCTGAGCGGAGGATCACAAACTGGTTTCATAATGTCATGAAACCGATTTTTGGCTTTCTCGCCATACTGTCCGCTCACACTGCCAAACACGCCCGACGCCAGTGGGCATGGAAATCCCAGCCAAAGTTTGACATCTGACATGAACACGGCCCAACATAACAAGGAACCACAGGCAATGTCTTGGAAGTGATTTACAATGGTCAACGTTAAGTACAAGTGATTAACACCCATGCCCACATTGTGCAACCACACCTTCTTGACCTTTCTAACTCTGCCGCTACAATGTGCACCTGTTGATCCTCCTCTCTATGGGTGCCCAAGGGCCCCTGGATAACTCCTTGAGAGGAGGGGGGCAGCTGGAATGAGGTCGAGATGCCCTGCCCCACTCTCGTGTTGACACTGATGGATGTCAGAAAGTGCCTCAGCAACAGAGTGCAGCTCCTGCAGCAGTGCAGGATTAATGTCCTGGACCAAGGTCTCCATGGCGGCCGCCATCCTACCAGTGTTGACCTCAGTGTGTTGGCACGCCGGCGCTAACGCCTCAGACTGAAGGCAGATGAACTCCTCCATCGTGTCTTGCAATCTGAGGAGTGCAGTGGAAATCCCTCCCCGATATTCCCAAGCATGATTTTGCAGCTCCAGCAAATGAGGTGTGACTGATTCCAAAGGTTTCTCATGTTCCTTCGGATTCAGCAGATTTTTGTTCTCCAGCAGCTCCTCCGAGTGCCGGGGACCTGGGAAGTCCCTGCCCCCGCCTGCTGTGGATCAGACAGTGCGATTTGCTCACCAGATCGTGACCCCCAGGCTACTCTAGAACTAAGCCCTACTGAGGTGTGTGTCTCTGCGCTGATGGAGGGTGTGGTGAGCGCTGTGACGGGTCTTCAGTGTTGGTGCATGTGGATTCCTCTTCTGTGGTGTCCTCAGGGCTGGATTGAGGACCTGTGTTATGGACCCCCCTGGCTGCTTCCCAGAAGTGCCTGTGAAAGCAAGAAGAGATAATTAGTGCAAGGCAGGGGATTGCAGAACAGGGGAACTCACTCACAGCCTGGTTGTCTGATGGACGTTGCACTGCTGGATCCTCATTTGGTTGAGCACCGACCTCACCATCAACACAGGAATGGTCCAGATTGTTGCCAACCAACTATATGACTCTATTCTCAAAATCTGTGAACACTTGATGCCAGGCATTCCTCCACGAGTCTGCAACCTCTCTCTTTTGTTGTGTGCCAGCTCCTTCTGCATAAATACAAATGGAGAGAGTGTAAGCAGGACGCTTGCCAGGCCAGCTGAGAAGGATGCCCGGTATGTGTGGATGGTGAGTGGTGCCGTGGATGGGATGAGGACACAATCCGGAGGGCAGATGAAGGTGTGTGTGAGAGAGTGAATGGTGATGTTCTTTGAACGGACAGTGAGTGCGATCCCTGTGGATGTGTGATGGGTTTGTGAGTGTGTGAGGTGAGAGTGATGATAAGAGTGACTTACCCTGGCAGAACGGAGGAGATCGTTCATCTTTGAGCAGCACTGGGTGCCTGTCCTCTTTTGCAGGGTGTTGGCGCTGACCACCACTGCCACCGCCTCCCGTGCTGGACTGGTGACCTTGCTCGCTGGCCTTAGCCCAGGCCCTGGGGTAGAGGATTTCACAGCCGGCCTCCACTGTGTCCAGTAGGTGCTCGAAGGAGGCATTGCTAAATCTGGGGGCAGCATGTTCCCTCCCTTTGGCAGCAATGACCTTCCAGTAGCTTCCCATGCCTTAGAGAGAGCTAGCTCTGTGCAGGGGCACCCTTTAAACATAGCGCCCGGATTATTCAAGGCCTGAGGCAATGGCAGGGTGGGTGAATCAGAGCCTGCCCCACCAGCGATCCAATGTGAGACTTGTGCCTCTGCATTTTTTAAACAAAGTGCAGCACGATTAGGCAGAAAAAGCCGCCATCGCCGTTGACGGGTCAAATGCCGCTTTCCCGGCCCAATATCGGACTTTGCCGATTTCTGGGATGATTCCGCCCACAGCCCTGCAGGTTTGACATCCTCAAGCTTTTGACCCATGTATATCCGTTCACGTGTGCCTAGAATTAGTAAATGAAGCCGCAAAGTGTTTGCGCAATCCGCTATGAGCGATTGGTGCCCTTTCCATCCTTATTAACGCAGACATGGCAAAGGGCTGTCGGACTGGAGAGAATGACAGTGATAGGGAGGCGGAAAAACCTGGAGAGACTTTAAAACAAGGTTGAGAATTTTAAAATCAGGACGTTTCTAAACCAGGAGTCAATGTACGTCAGCGAGCACAGGGCTGGGAATGGGACTTGGCGTGAGGTTAGGGTAGAGGCTGCAAAAATTTCGGATCACCTTAAGTTTACAGAGTGTGGAAGAGGGATGTGCGTTAAAATAGTCAAGCCCAGGGGCAAGAAAGGATGGATGAAGGTTTCAGTAGCAGATGCGCTGAGGCAGGAGCAGAGTCAGATGATGTCATTGAAGGGGAAATAGTCTTAGTGATGGTGCAGATATGTGGTCGGAAGCTTATCTCAGCATCAGCTACGACACTGGTATTGTGAAGGGTTCGGCTCAGGCTCAAACAGCGGCCAGGGAGCAGGATGGAGTGGGGAGCGGAGGTTGTTGTGGAAACTGAACACATTGATTTCTGGTGAATTGGGGGAAATCTCTCCTTTCCCAGTAGTGACATCAGACAGGCTAGAAATGGGATGGGGTGAGAAAGGCAGTTGTGAGATGGTGGGCCAGCGTACACTGTGCTTTCAGAGGATGCCACTGAGGGCCAACATGTAGATGCGAAATAGTTGGGGGGACCAAGGGTGGACCCTTGGGGGACACCAGAGGTAATGGTGCAGGAGTGGGAAGAGAAGCCTTTGCAGCTGCCTCTTTAGCTACCAGTGGATAATTCTGAATGGAACCAGGTGAGTGCAGTCCCGCTCAGCTGGACGACTGTGGAGGGGTTTTGGGGTTGGTTAGCTGTGTCAAAGGTCGCACACAGGTCACAAAGGTCATTTGTGATTTTCATAAAAGCTTTTTCAGTGCCATGGCTGGGCAGATTGGAGGGATTCAAACATGGAATCCCAGGAAAGATGGACACAGATTTGGGAGGTGACAGTGTGAACAACAACTTTGGATGGGAAAGGGAGATTGGATGCTTGATTGCAAGGATGGAGGATCGAGCAATGCTTTCTCTCTGAGGAGAGGATTAATGGTGACAGATTTAAATGAGGGAGGGATAGTATTTTAATAGAAAGTGCAGTTAACAATGACAGGTAGCATGGGGTCATGAAGGGAAGCTTGGCAGTTTAGTGAGAATAGGGTTGAGGGAGCAGGAGGTTGGGTCTCATGGAGAAGATGGGGAAGCCATAAGAGAAGATAGAAGAGAAATGAGATCAAGGGAAATTGTTTCCATTGCAGGAGGGTTAATAACCAAAGGACTCATGGTTAAAAACTATCAAAAGATGCAGAGAAGGTATGGAGAATTTGTTAAGCCGCAAAAAACACTGTTGGAAAAGCTGGCGAAAGCAGATTCATTAATAACTTTCAAACAGGAATTGGATAACAACTTGCAGGGCTGAAGGGAAAGAGCAGGGGAATGGGACTAACTGGACAGCTCTTCAAAGAGCTGGAACAGGCACAATGGGCCAAATGGCCTCATTCAGACCATAAGCTTCCATGGTGAATAACTGTATCAGTTTATACAATTGTTTAGTTTAAAGCCACGATATTGGTGACAGGTTTGGGAGGCTGAGATGCCCTGGCATTAGGATTTGGATAGGTGTTGGTTTAAGCCGTGCAAGGCTGAGCCATGTTGAATGGGGAAGTGCTGAATGGATTGTGAGGAGGAGGGGAGAGTACAATCGTGCCAAAGCTGTTCCATCCCATGCAGCTGGATCTTGGGTCAACGTCTGTAAACCTGTTCCTTCTCCCAGGTGGATAAAGGGCAAAAGAAGAAATATGGATATGTGTGAGTTGGGACATTGGCAGGGGGATAGGGGAAGGGAAAAGTAGTTCATCCAGATAATTAACTACAAAAAAAACCTTAAATTCACAATGTCTTTGCTGTGGAATTACCAAAACTGTTACTTAGAGGCCATTCTGAAGACTTAGTGGGTTAACACTGAGCCATGGAGAAAGCTCTGAGATTTAGGGTCTGCTGTATGATCAGGAAAATGATCTTGGGTGAGCAATCCTGGTGGCTACAATGGACTGGGAAGGGGCTAATTCATTTAGGGTTCATTTAGACTCTTGTTCCCCCGTTGGAAACTGAAGCTTGGGTGTGAATTGACTGGGCAGCACCAAAGTCCTGATACTTTAACAGCCTGTTGCTACTCGCTGTCAAATGAGGATGTAAGAGGGAGAAAATGTGTCTGATTTTCAATTGGAGAGGAACAAAGAAAGCTCAGAACAAAATAAATGATACTATCAATAAAATACAGAACAGAAAAGTATGCGAGGAGGAGAGAGAGAAGTTGAGATCTAGAGGCAAGAAAAGCTTATTGGGTGACCAAATGAGAGCAGTTGGAATGGAACTTTGCAGAGGGAACCATCAAACCCACATCAGAATAGTCTTGGTCTCACACCATGGCCAGCTTCGACCTTTCAGAGGGGAAAGCCAGGTAGGCCTCCTGGTCTCAGTTGCTATGACAACCTCAGCTGAAGAGGAACATTTGAGGCTGTTGAGTGGTGACTATCAAGCTTGGCCTTGATTCCCCTGCTGTCGAATAGCTCGGCAGCAAGGTTCCCACATCAGTAATGACCATTTGGCTGAGGTAGCGAGGGCAACCTGCGAGCCAGGATGGTAGGAAAGAAGAAACCGACGATGGAGGGGCGAGGGCACTAAATCAACGGGCGTGGAAAGTTTTGTCAGACTTGGAAACTCTTTACTGCAGAGCCCACCAGAAATGTGAGGCAGGCGTCTGTGCAGAAAGCACTTCTCTCTAACACGACCACAGTTTCAGTTAGTCAGATATAAATTGGACAGTTTCTGAAAGAGGAAGCCTGTCGTGCACAGGATATGTTGAGCTACTGACTCTTAACTGATGTTACAGGCATATACTAAAATAACATCTTTAAGAAAGACACAAGTGTTAACCGTGACCAAAAATAACCAGATCTTTGTCGAGCACATGTGCTTCTAAAGTGCGAGGTTATACGCAGGCAAAAAGACATGGGGGCATTCTGTGAATGAGCTAGGAATGTGGTCCTGTTTTCAAACTGCCTCAGTGATTTGTGGCAGTTGTACTTAGGGAAGTATTTTTTTCCGCTGATGTTTAAAGGCAGTGCTGTAATTCTTTACATACATTTTACACGCAAAATATAGAAACGTTTTTCGCTTTGAAGTGACGTTAGCATTGCCAGGCCTGCTGAATTCGCCAGGAATTAGAGATTAATCCCCACAGCAGCGCAGCAAACAGCCAGGCGGAAAATAAAAACAATTGTACAGGTTGTTTTTCTCCCCCCTAGTGCCCCTCCCGCCTTTTCTTTGAACGCTCTCCTTTATTAATTATAAAATTACTAGGGATGGCAAAAAAACAATTTATCTGACAAAGAACCACCCAAAGGATTGACAAAGACTCAGTTCACTTTCCAGTTGGTTGTGGTAAGAAGCAACTCTGAAAGAATGGACAATGAGGGGAGTGGCTGGAGGTGGGAGTTTCTGTGATTATACTTCCCGGAACATGTCCAGTGAGTGTTGCCAAGCCCTAAGTAGTGTCATCTCACTGTCCATTCCGAAATCTGAACAGAACCCTGTGCCAGAACAGCATTGTGCCAGAATGCTTTACAGTGAAGAGAGCGTGCCCATTTTATACAGCAACTTGCTTTTTCAATAGCACTTGTAACACAAAAAAACTTACCATGGTGCTTTAGAGAGAAGTAAGGAAACATTGAATGTTGAGCCAAAGATAGAGTGGTAACCAAAAGAGGTTGGTCAAAGAAATGGGTTTTAAGGAGATTTAAAGGAGAGGGAGGTTGAGTAGTTTATATGCCAGGAATGGGGGTTCCTAATATATATATAAAATATTATATATATCATATATAAATTCAGAAATGGGGTGCTGTCTCATATCTTTGCTTCCCACCTCCAGAACCTCTGTTTACCTCAAAGCATCTCAGTCTAGTGAATAAATGCACAGGCCTTATACAAACCAGGAAATCCATGGTTTGTTCTCCAGTCCCTGTTGAGGTATCTGCTCCCAGAGTCGGCAGAGATTGGGGGCGTAACATTTGGCTCCGTGGGAAACCGAGCTCCTGATTGCAGTCTGGTGAACTCTGTGGAAAGTACACATTGGAGATGCTATGGTCGGGGCAGAAATGGCTAAGATGTGATAGCTTCAGTTGTCAAGTGTCCTTCTTGGGTGTCAACCTTGGCACAGTAGCAGCACCCTCACTTTGAGTCAGAGTAGGTGCGGATTCAAAGTTTCATTCCAGGAAAATGAGTGCATAATCTCAGTTGCCTCAGTGCAGTACCAAAGAGCTGTTGCACCAACAGAGTGGGCACCTTTCAGATGAGTTATTAAACTGAGATCTGGCCTGCCCTTTCAGTGATGTAAGACATCTCATGGTGCTCTCCTGAACATTTTGGGATATTCTGAAGTTGTGAAAGGTGTTAGTAGTGCAACTGTTTTTGAAACTACTGTCGAGACCACAAACTTGACCAAAGGCAATTGGCTGCTGTGTGTCGGACCTCCCCAGTGGAGGTTTCCATCTTGAGGAAGGGGAGAAAATTGGGGTACTCCTAAGTCAGTTTAGCTCAGGCACTGACACGGAATGGGAGAACCTTCAGCATGGTGTCAGAGACATTGAAATAAGTGTTTCCTCATAAAATTCACGAGCAAGCAACTCTGTCTAGTCCGAGCTTACAGCTTAAAAAAAAATAAACTCTGCAATTTTTTTTGAAGAAGTACAAGATATACAAAACAACAATTTTTCAAAGGATTGCTTGTGAACGAAGAGAAGGGCTCTCCATTATTGAAAAACCAGGTCCCTCCTCTCACCAGGATGACACCCTCTCCCCCCCCAATCCATTAAATCACAAATAATACCCCCACAATACACCATGGCCTTGCATCTGGTGGAGTTGCATTGTTAGCTGGGACAGACCTGGTGTTACTTGGCCTTTATTAATACTGTATCCTTTCCTGTGTTTTTTTCTGCCTGTCTCTCCCTACACATGAATCTATATTTTTATCACAGAATTATATAGCACAGAGGGAGGCCACCCAGCCCATCATGTCTGTGCCAGCTCTTTAAAGAGCTTTTCAATTAGTCCCACTCCTCTGCGCTTTCCCCAGAGCCCTGAAACTTTCTCCTTTTCGAGTGTTTCTCCCACTCCCTTTGGACATTTACCATTGAATATGCTTCCACCACCATCTCAGGTGCCATTCTGGTAAATCCCTCCTGCCCCATCCCTCAGGCCTTGACATATTCTTGTGCTCTTATCGGCACATCCCTCTGTTCCTGCCCCCTCTTTAAAATTGTACCAGGTGGAAATAGAAACACAAGTTGCTAAAACAACAGATCTGAAACTGAAACAGGGAATGTAGAGGAAACATAATGGATCCATCATTAAAGAGAAGTGAAAAATATCTTCAGCTCCACATCATGGACCCAGGACCCTCCAGGGGTACTCACACCCCCTGTATCACAGAATCACAGAATCACAGCGCAGAAGAGGCCCTTCTGCCCATCGAGTCTGCACCGACATGTGAGAAACACCTGACCTACCTACCTAATCCCATTTACCAACACTTGGCGCATAGCCTTGAATGTTATGACGTGTCAAGTGCTCATCCAGGTACTTTTTAAAAGATGTGAGGCAACCTGCCTCCACCACCCTCCCAGGCAGCGCATTCCAGACCGTCACCACCCTCTGAGTAAAAAAGTTTTTCCTCACATCCCCCCTAAACCTCCTGCCCCTCACCTTGAACTTATGTCCCCTCATGACTGACCCTTCAACTAAGGGGAACAGCTGCTCCCTATCCACCCTGTCCATGCCCCTCATAATCTTGTACACTTCGATCAGGTCGCCCCTCAGTCTTCTCTGCTCCAACGAAAACAACCCAAGTCTATCCAACCTCTCTTCATAACTTAAATGTTTCATCCCAGGCAACATCCTAGTGAATCTCCTCTGCACCCCCTCCAGTGCAATCACATCCTTCCTATAATGTGGCGACCAGAACTGCACACAATACTCCAGCTGTGGCCTCACCAAGGTTCTATACAACTCCAACATGACCTCCCTACTTTTGTAATCTATACATCATTTGATAAAGGCAAATATGCCTTTTTCACCACCCCACTAACATGCCCCTCCGCCTTCAGAGATCTATAGACACACACGCCAAGGTCCCTTTGTTCCTCAGAACTTCCTAGTGCCATGTACCCCAACATCCCCGTTTCCCAGACATCAACAGAATCCTCTACATTGCCAGCACCACCTGCCCTGTGTAATGCAGAGAATGCAACCGTATGAAGTTACTCAGTGATCAAAATGGAGAGAAGATAAGAAAGACATTGGTGTAAAACAGGCAGCTGCTCTCACATCACCAGAGCTGACCTCAGGCAACATTGGACCTTCCGCCCTAGAAACCACAGAAATGTTACAGCACAAAAAGAGGCCATTCAGCCCATCTGCGCTGGCCGAAAAAGAAAAAAATAAGGAAAACTAGCTGCCCATTTTAATCCCACCTTCCAGCACCTGGTCCGTAGCTGTACAGGTTACAGCACTTTAGGCGTAGGTCCAGGTGCCTTTTAAATGAGTTGAGGGTTTCCGTCTCCACCACCAAACCAGGCAGTGAATTCCAGACACCCACCACCCCTGGGTGAAGAAGGCTTTTCCTCATGTCCCATCTAATCCTTCTACCAATCTCCTTAAATCTGTGCCCCCTTGTAATTGAGCTGTCTGCTAGGGGATACAGGACACCCCAGTCTGCTCTATCTAGGCCCCTCGTAACCTGTACACCTCAATCATGTCACCCCTCAACCTCTTTAGTTCCAAGGAAAACAACCCTGGCCTATCCAATCTTTCCTCATAGCTGCAATTTTCAAGCCCTGGCAACATTCTTGTAAATCTCCTCTGGACTCTCTCCAGGGCAATGATGTCCTTCCTGTAATGTGACGACACGAACTATACCCAAAATTCCAGCTGTGGCCTAACCAGCATTTTATACAGTTCCATCATCACATCCTTTGATCATTTACATCTTTGAGCTTTGTTGGAACAATATACAAGACTAAATGTGGAACGATCAGAATGAAATTGAAAGCACAAGGTATGGTGGTCAGCCGCATTGAGCTCATGGTCACACATGTAGACAGAACTGAGACGTTCAGCTGAGCACCCAGTTCCAATGCAGTTTTGCAGCCTCATCTGTGTCTGATTTCACTCACTGAACCTCTACCTCAGCTCAGTGGGTTTCACGCTCATCTCTGAGTCAGAAGGTTGTGGGTTCAGGTTCCACTCCAGAGACATGAGCACATAAACCAGGCTGACATTCCCAGCGCAGTACTGGGGGAGTGTTGCACTCTCGGAGGTACTGTCTTTTTGGATGCGACATTAAACTGTGGCCCTGTCTGCCCTGTCAGGTAGAGATAAAAGATTTCAATGCACTATTTGAAGGGAGAGTGAAGGAGTCCTTCCCAGGATCATGGCCAATATTAATCTCAACCAACACCCAAAAACAGATTATCTGTTCATTGTTTCTGGGAATTTGTTGTGCATGAACTGGGCTATCTGTTTGCAACATTACAACAGAAAAATGTACTTTATTGGCTGTTAACTGCTTTGGGGCTTCCTGAAGTTGTTGTAGAAACGCAAGTCCTTTTTTAAGCTTTCAGGTGTGAATATCAGCTTTTCAGCCCAATCCTAAATTTCCCTATTTCTTTACCAAGTAAATGATGGGGATTTCCACAGGTTATTGTTCCTGCTACTCTGAGGTTGCACCTGTTACAAACTTCCATTTCCATGAAGTTAATGTGCGTCGTCTGTTTTAATGGGTCCTTTTGATTTCCTCATTGTATTCTGTTAGCTGTAAAGTGCTTTGAATGGTCATGTAGAGCACTACAAAGGTGCAAGATATCTGATTTCTGAACACAATGGAAAAGCAAAATGGATGAGGTGCAAAACAGGCCTTTCATTCACTATTGCCCTAGACCAATTCCACCCACAATGAGCCTGAACAACAACATTGACTTGTACTTTTATAGCACCTTTGACATAACAATGTCCCAAAGTCCCAAAATATTGGGTACTGAGTTGCACCAGGAGATATTTGGGCAGATGTCCAAAGTTTGGTCAAAGAGGTAAGTTTTAAGGATCACCTTAAAGAATAAAAGTGAATTGGAGAGGCAGAGAGGTGTTAAGGGGGGAATTCCAGAGTTTAGGGCCTAGGCAACTAAAGGCACAGCCACCAATGGTGGGGCAATTAAAATTGGTAGTATGCAAGACACCAGAATTGGAGGAACACAGAGATCTCAGAGAGTTGTGGGGGAGATTACAAGGATAGGGAGGAGCAAGCCCATGGAGGGATTTGAAATTTTAAAATTGAGAATGAGAATTTTTAAATTGAGACAATGCTTAACTGCGAACCAATAGGCACAGGGGTGATAGAGAAAAGGGACTTGTTGCAAGTTAGGTTATGGGCAGCAGAGTTTCGATGACCTCATGTTATGGATACTGAAAGAGGGAATGCCCATCAGGGGGGCATTAAAATAGCCAACTCCAGAGGTAACAGGGATGAAAGTTTCAGCAACGAAAGAGCTTAGGCAGGAGCAGAGTTGAGTGATGTTACAGAAGGGGAAATAGGTGATCATAGCGATGACACAGTTATGTGGTTGGAAACTCACCTAATGATCAAACACCACACCAAGATTGAAAATGGTCTGAATTGTCCTCACACAGTGGCCGTGGAGAAAGATGGAGTCAATAGCTGGGAAATGGAGTTTGTGGGGAGTGGCCTGAAGAAATTAACATCAACCTTTCTAGTATTTAGTTGGAGGAACTCTCTGCTCACCCAGTACTGGATGTTGAACAGGCAGTGTGGATGGACCAAGAAAGGTGGCATTAATAGTGCTGGGTATTGGCAACGTTCATGTGGATGTTTTCAGATGATGTTGCCAAGGGGCAGCATGTAGATGAGAAATAGGAGGAGTTCAAGTGGTTCCTCGAAGGACACCAAATGTAATGATGCAGGAGCAGGAAGAGAAGTCATTGCAAGTGATCCTCTGGCTATGATTAGCTAGATAAGAATGGAACCAGGTGAGAGTGGTCCCTGCAGCTGGACAATGGTGGAGAGACATTGGATGAAGGTGGTGTGGTCAACTGTATCAAAGGCTACAGACAGATCGAGAAGGATAGTTCACATAGACTGTTTATGGGGGGGTTTGATAAGAGCCATTTCAGCATTGTTGTAAGGGAGTTATTCAAACCTGGAAATATGGGCATGGATTTGTGAGGTGACAACAGGTTCAAGGACTTTGGAGAGGAAAGGGAGATGGGACGGTAATTTGCAAAGATGGTGGGGTCAGGGGTTGGTTTTTTTGAGGGGAGTGGTGGTGATAGCACATTTATAAGAGAGAGGGGCTTTATCTGAGGAGAGGGAACTGTTCACAATGGGCCAGATTTAGTGGCCAGTGACAAAGCCAGGGTGCTCGTCCCTGACCACAAAGAAGGCTGCCTGCAAAGCTCTAGCAGTCTCTGTGGGGAGGATTATCCCTTTCCCAATGGCAGTTTCAATCTGGCACCAAGTCAAAGAGATGACTTGGGGTGATGTCATCAGTGATGTCAGCAAGCTGTGCCAGCTGCATTTCTGCTGCTGCAGCAAAACCAAAAGGTGGACAAAGGTTATTCACTGACAATGTGGCTCATGACTCTGATTCACAATCTGTGCACAGCATGCAGATAGTGAAAGCCCTGCTTCCACACAAAACGTGACAGAGCAAACCAGTTATTGAAGAACAACACTTCTGGTGCCTGGACTGCTCTGTATGAGCGCTGCAACAGTCAGGTCAGCGGGTCTCAAGATTTGTGGTGGTCTGCTTCATGCTGCCCAACCTTACATCATGAGCAAAGAGCTGCTATCAGCTATACAGTGACATACAGCTGTACAGTGACATAGAGATATACAGTGACACACAGCTATACAGTGACATAGAGATATGCAGTGGCATACAGTTGTACAGTGACATAGAGATATACAGTGGCGTACAGCTATACAGTGACATAGAGATATACAGTGACATACAGCTATATAGTGACATAGAGATATACAGTGGCATACAGCTATATAGTGACATAGAGATATACAGTGACATACAGCTATACAGTGACATAGAGATATACAGTGACATACAGCTACACAGTGACATAGAGATATACAGTGACATACAGCTATACAGTGACATTGAGCTATACAGTGGCATAGAGCTATACAGTGGCATAGAGCTATACAGTGACATACAGCTATACAGTGACATAGAGATATACAGTGACATACAGCTATACAGTGACATAGAGATATACAGTGACATAGAGATATACAGTGACATACAGCTATACAGTGACATAGAGATATACAGTGACATACAGCTATACAGTGACATAGAGATATACAGTGACATACAGCTATACACTGGGCATAGAGCTATACAATGTCATAGAGCTATACAGTGGCATACAACTATACAGTGGCATGGAACTATACAGTGGCATACAGCTATACAGTGACATACAGCTATACAGTGACATACAGCTATACAGTGACATAGAGCTATACAGTGACATACAGCTATACAGTGATATACAGCTATACAGTGACATAGAGCTATACAGTGATATACAGCTATACAGTGACATACAGCTGTACAGTGATATAAAGCTATACAGTGACATACAGCTATACAGTGACATATAGCTGTACAGTGATATACAGCTGTACAGTGGCATACAGCTATACAGTGAAATACAGCTATGCAGTGATATAAAAATATACAGTGACATACAGCTATACAGTGACATACAGCTGTGTAGTGACATAGAGATATACAGTGGCATACAGCTATACAGTGACATAGAGATATACAGTGACATACAGCTATACAGTGACATAGAGATATACAGTGGCATACAGTTGTACAGTGACATAGAGATATACAGTGGCGTACAGCTATACAGTGACATAGAGATATACAGTGACATACAGCTATATAGTGACATAGAGATATACAGTGGCATACAGCTATATAGTGACATAGAGATATACAGTGACATACAGCTATACAGTGACATAGAGATATACAGTGACATACAGCTATACAGTGACATAGAGATATACAGTGGCATACAGTTGTACAGTGACATAGAGATATACAGTGGCGTACAGCTATACAGTGACATAGAGATATACAGTGACATACAGCTATATAGTGACATAGAGATATACAGTGACATACAGCTATACAGTGACATAGAGCTATACAGTGACATAGAGATATACAGTGACATACAGCTATACAGTGACATAGAGATATACAGTGACATACAGCTATACAGTGACATAGAGCTATACAGTGACATACAGCTATACAGTGACATAGAGATATACAGTGACATACAGCTATACAGTGACATTGAGCTATACAGTGGCATAGAGCTATACAGTGGCATAGAGCTATACAGTGACATACAGCTATACAGTGACATAGAGATATACAGTGACATACAGCTATACAGTGACATAGAGATATACAGTGACATAGAGATATACAGTGACATACAGCTATACAGTGACATAGAGATATACAGTGACATACAGCTATACAGTGACATAGAGATATACAGTGACATACAGCTATACACTGGGCATAGAGCTATACAATGTCATAGAGCTATACAGTGGCATACAGCTATACAGTGGCATGGAACTATGCAGTGACATACAGCTATACAGTGACATAGAGATATACAGTGACATACAGCTATACAGTGACATAGAGCTATACAGTGACATACAGCTATACAGTGACATAGAGATATACAGTGACATACAGCTATACAGTGACATTGAGCTATACAGTGGCATAGAGCTATACAATGTCATAGAGCTATACAGTGGCATACAGCTATACAGTGGCATGGAACTATACAGTGGCATACAGCTATACAGTGACATAGAGCTATACAGTGACATACAGCTATACAGTGACATAGAGCTATACAGTGGCATACAGCTATACAGTGATATACAGCTATACAGTGACATAGAGCTATACAGTGATATACAGCTATACAGTGACATACAGCTATACAGTGACATACAGCTGTACAGTGATATAAAGCTATACAGTGACATACAGCTATACAGTGACATATAGCTGTACAGTGATATACAGCTGTACAGTGGCCTACAGCTATACAGTGAAATACAGCTATGCAGTGATATAAAGATATACAGTGACATAGAGCTATACAGTGACATAGAGCTGTACAGTGACATACAACTGTACAGTGATATACAGCTATACAGTGACATAGAGCTGTACAGTGACATAGAGCTGTACAGTGATATACAGCTGTACAGTGACATACAGCTGTACAGTGCCATACAGCTATACAGTGATATACAGCTATGCAGTGATATACAGCTATAGAGTGACATAGAGCTATACAGTGAAATACAGCTGTACTGTGCCATAGAGCTATACAGTGTCATAGAGCTATACAGTGACATAGAGCTATACAGTGATATACAGCTGTACAGTGACATAGAGCTATACAGTGACATACAGCTATACAGTGACATAGAGCTATACAGTGACATACAGCTATACAGTGACATAGAGATATACAGTGACATACAGCTATACAGTGACATTGAGCTATACAGTGGCATAGAGCTATACAATGTCATAGAGCTATACAGTGGCATACAGCTATACAGTGGCATGGAACTATACAGTGGCATACAGCTATACAGTGACATAGAGCTATACAGTGACATACAGCTATACAGTGACATAGAGCTATACAGTGGCATACAGCTATACAGTGATATACAGCTATACAGTGACATAGAGCTATACAGTGATATACAGCTATACAGTGACATACAGCTATACAGTGACATACAGCTGTACAGTGATATAAAGCTATACAGTGACATACAGCTATACAGTGACATATAGCTGTACAGTGATATACAGCTGTACAGTGGCCTACAGCTATACAGTGAAATACAGCTATGCAGTGATATAAAGATATACAGTGACATAGAGCTATACAGTGACATAGAGCTGTACAGTGACATACAACTGTACAGTGATATACAGCTATACAGTGACATAGAGCTGTACAGTGACATAGAGCTGTACAGTGATATACAGCTGTACAGTGACATACAGCTGTACAGTGCCATACAGCTATACAGTGATATACAGCTATGCAGTGATATACAGCTATAGAGTGACATAGAGCTATACAGTGAAATACAGCTGTACTGTGCCATAGAGCTATACAGTGTCATAGAGCTATACAGTGACATAGAGCTATACAGTGATATACAGCTGTACAGTGACATAGAGCTATACAGTGACATACAGCTATACAGTGACATACAGCTATACAGTGATATACAACTATACAGTGACATACAGCTATACAGTGATATAAAGCTATAAAGTGATATACAGCTGTACAGTGATTACAGCTATAGAGTGATACACAGCTATACTGTGATATACAGATATGTAGTGATATACAGCAATAGAGTGATATACAGTGATATATAGCTGTACAGTGACATACAGCTGTATAGTGATACACAGCTGCAAAGTAATATACAGCTATACAGTGATATCCAGTTTAGAGTTCTATAGAGCTATACAGTGATATCCAGCTATAGAGTGATATATAGCTGTAAAGTGATATACAGCGATACAGTGACATGCAACAATATAGTGATAAACAGCTAAACAGTGATAAACAGCTATACAGTGATATTCAGCTAAATGGGGCATCGCTATAACAGCAGCATTTACTGTTAAGTCCCAGATTTCCTTGTGAAAGTGGTGGTGAGCCATCCTCTTGAACCACTGCAAGTCAGTGAGGTGAAGGTACCCCCACAGTGCTGTTAGGCAGGGAATTCAATGATTCTGACCCAGCAATGAAGAAGAAATGGCGATATATTTCCAAGTCAGGATGGTGAGTGACTTGGAGGGGGACTTCTAGGTGGTGGTGTTCCCATGCATCTACTGCTCTTGTCCTTCTAGATGATAGAGGTCATGGGTTTGGAAGGACCCTTGGTGAGTTGCTGCAGTGCATCTTGCAAATGGTACACACTGCTGCTACTGTGCGTCAGTGTAGAGAGAGTGAGTGTTTAAGCTGATGGCTGGGCTGCTAATTAAATGGGCTGATTTGTCCTGGATGGTTTTGAGTTTCTTGAGTGTTGTTGGAGCTGCACTCATCCAGGCAATCAGAGAGTGATCCATCACACTCCTGACTTGTGGCATGTAGATGATGAACAGACTTTCGGAAGTCAGCAGTAGAATTCGTCGCAGAATTACCAGCCTCTGACCTGCTCAGGTAGCCGCATCAGTTACTTAAATGGTCCAGTTGAGTTTCTGATCAATATTAAACCTTAGGATGCTGATGGCTGGGGTTTCAGAAATCATAATAAGCTGTTGCCCATTAGAGGGGAGATGATCAGATTCTCTGATATTGGGGATGGTCATTGCCTGGCACTTTGGTGGTATGAATGTCACTTGCCACTTACCAGCCCAAATCTGAATGTTATCCAGGTCTTGCTGCATGCAGACATGGATTCCTCAGTAGCTGAGGGCCTGTGAATGGTGCTGAACATTGTGTAATAATACTCCTCCTTTAAAAGATGCAATGTTCTCTGCCTCAGCCACTCCCTATGGCTGCGCATTCTGTGCTCCAACTACTCTCTGTGTAAAGAAATATCTCCTAACCTCACTTTGTCACTATTTTAAATTGATGAATCCACCTCACTGACTCCTCAACCAGGGGACCTCAACCTTTCCCTCTTCACTCTATCAACGCTTTACATTTTCTCTTGGCCTTTTTTCTCTGACTGGAAATAGGTAAAGTTTCTCTTCATAACTGTAGTTTTTCAATGCTGGCATTATCCTGGTGAACCTGCACTGTGTGCGCTACATGGCCTTAAATTTGTTTCTACAATGGGACACTAAAAACTGTACACAGCCTCTAATGGCAGCCCAACCAATGTTTTGTACAAATTCATCATTATTCTTTTAATGTATGCTTTGTCCCAGTTTATAAAACCCCAAAATCTGCTCTCCTTTCTTTATAGCTGTCAGGGAATGATAACCTTTAAATTCATTGGTTTTCCAAGAATCTCCCTGTAACATGAATTGGACACCATTGAAAGAGGAAGTGTTGGGACTGGAAGCTGTCAGAAGCTTTGGGATCTCGATGATCTTAGACACACTCTGTGGATGCCAAGATGCACCCTCTCCCCTTTCTCTCTGTGTCCAGTAATCTGCCCTTGTCGGCCTGACTAATCTGAATTGACACACTCTTTGATGGTTTAACTGGTGAATTGACTCTCTGCACTGTTATGAATGGTGAGTTTATCATATGTGTGTTCAAAAACACCTTGTCCTTTCCAGGTTAGATTGGAACAGAGGGAAAGAGAGAAAAACAAAGAAACTTGAAACACTTCATTTAGTTAATATAAATTATACCAGCAAAATAAGAAATGAGAAATCTGTACATTTTTTAAAAAAAGGTGTAAATGATGCATAGCATTTCAAATGAATTACAAATTGCAAAACATTGTTGGACAATTCACACTTAGTTCTACGTTTTATTTTAAAGAAAATAGCGTCTTGCCCCAAAACTTCCTGTGAGTTTCACGAAGTTGCTGCCTTTGTGCATTAAACTCGCCAATAATAAATAGCATAATGGCATGAAAATTGTCAATGGCTGTCAATTAACCCCTCGGCCCAGAAAGTGAACAAATATAAGTGTGAAGTCTTACTCCTTTAGGTATTGAATTTTTGCTGGAGAGTTAAAACAAATTTTAAATTGTGTTTTTTTTGTACTTTGTCTTGTTTTTCTCTCTCTTGAATCCACCTTTCTTCCTTCTCATCATTTTTCTTTCTGTGAATAAGTTGACTGAAATTCACCATCCTTCTCAGTCCTTTCTCTCTTTATTTCTCAATCCTTACATTTCATTGGTTAAGGAGGTAGATTGTTGGCCTGTTGTACACCAAGGTCCCAGATAGCCCATTGTCCTCACTGCTCTGTTTTCACCCTGCACTTGCAGTAACTAAAGGGTGCAGGAACAAATCTAAATATCTGCTTGGCTGTACAGAAGCTGAGCATTGCTGAAAAAGACATTTTGTTAAAGCTTTTCATCTTGCACTCACCAGGGCAATTCACAAGAATACTGTTCCCGGGTGCATTCTCCATGGCAACGCCTCAGAGTCCACTTGCCAACCAATCAGCACTCCCTTCTCATGCAGTATAAATGTGAAAAGTAGGGCATGCCATGAGACACTCTGTTTGTACATTTTTATGTGGATCCAATTTCCTTGGTTTGATTTACACTACAATTCCACTGAAATTTGCATTGGTTTTTATGTCCCTAGCCAAGCTACAAGTACAGCTACAATACTGGCATCTACCCGGCTAAGTAGAAAATTGCCCAGGTATGTCCTATACACCAAAAGCAGGACAAATGGCCATTAACAATCCCCATCCATCACTACTCTCCTCCGTCTGGCTGAACTTGTTCTCACACTGAACAATTTCTAGTTTAACTCCTCTCACTTCCTCCAAATAAAAGGTGTGGCTATGGGTACCCGCATGGGCCCCAGCTATGCCTGTCTCTTTATGGGGTATGTGGAACATTCCTTGTTCCAGTCCTACTCTGGCCCCCTCCCACAACTCTTTCTCCGGTACATCGGGGATTACTTCGGTGCTGCTTCATGCTCTCGTCGGGACTTGGAAAAATTTATTAATTTTGCTTCTAATCTCTATCCCTCCATCATTTTCACATGGTCCATCTCTGACACTTCCCTTCCCTTCCTTGACCTCGCTGTCTCAATTTCTGGTGATAGACTGTCCACTAATATCCATTACAAGCCAACCGACTCCCACAGCTACCTTGACTACAGCTCCTTACACCCCGCTTCCTGTAAGGACTCCATCCCATTCTCTCAGTTCCTTCGCCTCCGTCGCATCTGTTCCGATGATGCTACCTTCAAAAACAGTTCCTCTGACATGTCCTCCTTCTTCCTTAACCGAGGTTTTCAACCCACGGTCGTTGACAGGGCCCTCAACTGTGTCCGGCCCATCTCCCGCGCATCCGCCCTCACGCCTTCTCCTCCCTCCCAGAAACATGATAGGGTCTCCCTTGTCCTCACTTATCACCCCACCAGCCTCCGCATTCAAAGGATCATCCTCCGTCATTTCCGCCAACTCCAGCATGATGCCACCACCAAACACATCTTCCCTTCACCCTCCCGGTGGCATTCCGTAGGGATCGTTCCCTCCGTGACACCCTGGTCCACTCCTCCATCACCCCCTACTCCTCAACCCCCTCCCACGGCACCTTCCCATGCAACCGCAGAAGATGCAACACCTGCCCCTTTACTTCCTCTCTCTGCACCGTCCAAGGGCCTAAACATTCCTTTCAAGTGAAGCAGCATTTCACTTGCATTTCCCTCAACTTAGTCTACTGCATTCGTTGCTCCCAATGCGGTTTCCTCTACATTGGAGAGACCAAACACAGACTGGGTGACCGCTTTGCAGAACACCTTCGGACTGTCCGCAAGCATTACCCAGACCTCCCTGTCGCTTGCCATTTTAACACTCCACCCTGCTCTCATGCCCACATTTCTGTCCTTGGCTTGCTGCATTGTTCCAGTGAAGCTCAACGCAAACTGGAGGAACAGCACCTCATCTTCCGACTAGGCACTTTACAGCCTTCCGGACTGAATATTGAGTTCAACAATTTTAGATCTTGAACTCTCTCCTCCATCCCCACCCCCTTTCCATTTCTTCCCCCTTCCTTTTTGTTTTTTCCAATAATTTATATAGATTTTTCTTTTCCCACCTATTTCCATTATTCTTAAATGTATTTCCACCCATTGTTTATCTCTACCTTTTATGCCCCTTTTAGTATTCCCCCACCCCCACTAGAGCTATCTGTACCTTGTCTGTCCTGTTTTCTGCTCTTAATTAGCACATTCCTTTGGATAATATCACCACCTTCAACACCTCTTTGTCCTTTTGTCTGTGACATCTTTTGGTTACCTCCACCTATTACTGGTTGCTTGTCCCAACAACACCACCCCACCCCCCACCTCCTTAAACCAGCTTATATTTCACCCCTTTCCTATTTTTACTTTGTTCTGTTGAAGGGTCATGAGGACTCGAAACCTCGACTGTGCTCTCCTCCGCTGATGCTGCCGGACCTGCTGAGTTTTTCCAGCTATTTCTGTTTCTGTTTTTGTTACGGCCAATTCCCACCCCATCAGTCTACTCTCAATCATCAGTAAAGTAATGGAAGGGGTCATCAACAGTGCTATCAAGTGGCATTTGCTTAGCAATAACCTGCTCACTGACGCCCAAACAGGGCCACTCAGTTCCTGACCTATTACAGCTTTGGTTCAATCATGGACAAAAAGCTGAACTTCTCTGGTGAGTTGAGAGTGACTCTCCTTGACATCAAGGCCACATTTGACCGAGTGTGGCATCAAGGAGCCCTAGCAAAATTGGAGTCAATGGGAAAGCTCTCCACTGGTAGCACAAAGGAAGACAGTTGTGGTTGTGGAAGTCAGTCATCTCAGCTCCAGGACATCACTGCAGGAGTTCCTCAGGGTAGTGTCCTAGGCCCAACCATCTTCAGCTGCTTCATCAATGACCTTCCTTCCATCATAAGGTCAGAAGTGGGGATGTTTGCTGATGATTGCACAATGTTCAGCACCATTCACGACTCCTCAGATACTGAAGCAGTCCATGTACAAATGCAGCAAGACCTGGACAATATCCAGGCTTGGGCTGACAAGTGGCAAGTAACATTCGCACCGCACAAGTGCCAGGCAATGTCCATCTCCAACAAGAGAGAATCTAACCATCACCCCTAGACGTTCAATGGTATTGTCATCACTGAATCCTCCTCTATCATCATCCTGGGGGTTACCATTGACCAGAAACTGAACTGGGCTAGGCATATAAATAGCATCGCTACAAAAGCAGGTCAGAGGCTAGGAATCGTGCAATGAGTAACTCACCTCCTGACTCCCCTAAGCCTGTCCACCATCTAATCTACAAGGCACAAGTCAGGAGTGTGATGGAATACTCCCTACTTGCCTGGATGAGTGCAGCTCCCACAACACTCAAGAAGCTCGACACCATCCAGAACAAAACAACCCATTTGATTGGAACCCCATCCACAAACATTCATTCCCTCCACCACCGATGCAATGTAGCAGCAGTGTGTACCATCTACAAGATGCACTGCAGGGATTCACCAAGGCTCCTTAGACAGCAACTTCCAAACTCACGACCACTACCATCTAGAAGTACAAGGGCAGCAGATACATAGGAACACCACCTGGAGGTTCCCCTCCAAGTCATTCACCATCCTGACTTGGAAATATATCGCCGTTCCTTCACTGTCGCTTGGTCAAAACCCTGGCACTCCCTCCCTAATGGCACTGTGGGTGTACCTACACCACATGGACTGCAGCGGTTCAAGAAGGCAGCTCACCACCACCTTCTCAAGGGCAATTAGGGACGGGCAATAAATACTGGCCTAGCCAGCGAAACCCACATCCCATGAATGAATAAAAAAAATACACATGAACACTCGGATTTTACTTTCTAAAGCAAGGAGATACCTGACTTCTCTTTTCAGAGTAATCGTTATGACACGCGATTTCAGATTACCTTACTGGGAAACTGAGTGAGTTTTATGTGTGGGTGATTGTTCAGCAACAGGAGTAACCTGGATGGTTTGTAGATGGATTATGTGTGAATAATCACTCCATTTATCCCCAGCCTTAAACCCTACATAGAGGATGATGACATTGGGCGTGTAAACCTCCAGCAATGGACAATTCTTAAACAATATAAACATTCATTTTTCCAATTAAATTACTTGATCCACAGTGTCATAATGATTTCCTTGAAAAAGACACCAAAATATTTTGTTGCTTTGGAAACCAATCTCAATGTTTGCTTAGAACTTATCTAAACAAATGCGGCCATAATAAAGTACAAGTTCAGAAAGTATCTGTTGCTCTTATCTCAGATAAAGATGTGTGGTGCATTGTGCCAGACACCGGCTACTTGGGGAAATGATAAGGTAAAGCTGGAGGGATTGATTGGTTGGCACCAAGCATAAAAGTCTGTGGATTGTAGAAAGAGGATTCTAGGCTTGAGAAATAGAGGCTTTGCGAACAAAAGCAAGTTATCATAAAGTTGTGTAAAACTCTGGTTCGGCCTCATCCTGGACACTGCCCTTTAAGAAAGATGTGAAGGCTTTAGAGAAGGTGCAGAAAATAATTACAAGAATGGTTTCAGGGGTGAGGGACTTCAGCTACATGGATAGATTGGAGGAGCCGGGCTGTTCCCCCTCGGGGGAATATTTGCTAGAGTGGTTGGGGAGCGTTTAAACTAAAATGGCAGGGGGATGGGAACCTATGCAAGGAGTTAGAGGAGGAGGAATCAAGGATAAGAACAAAAGACAGAAAGGGGAATAAGAAAAGTGATAGGCAGAGAAATCAAGGGCAAGAATCAAACAGGGCCTCAGTGAAAAGTAGTGGGAATAGGACAAGTACTGTTAAAAAGACAAGCCTTAAGGCTTTGCACCTTAACTGTAAGGAGCATTCGCAATAAAGTGGATGAATTAATCGTGCAAATAGATGTAAGCAGGTATGATATAGTCAGGATTACGGAGACTTGGCTGCAGGGTGACCAGGGATGGGAACTGAACATCCAGGGGGATTCAGTATTTAGAAAGGACAGACAAAAAGGAAAAGGTGGTGGAGTTGCATTACTGGTTAAAGAGGAAATTAATGCAATAGTGAGGAATGATATTAGCTCCGACGATGTGGAATCTGTATGAGTAGAGCTGAGAAATACTAAGGGGCAAAAAATGTTAGTGGGGGTTGTATATAGACCCCCAAACTGTAGTGGTGATGTTGGGAATGGCATTAAACAGGAAGTTAGAGATGCATGCAATAAAGGAACATCTGTAATTATGGGTGACTTTAATCTGCATATAGATTGGGCAAATCAAATTAGTAACAATACCATAGAGGAGGAATTCCTGGAGTGTGTACAGGATGGTTTTCTGAACCAATACGCTGAGTAACTAACCAGAGATCAGACCATCCTAGACTGGGTGTTGTGTAATGAGAAAGGAATAATTGACAATCTGGCTGTGCGAGGCCCCTTGGGGATGAGCGACCAAAATATGATAGAATCTTCATCAAGATGGAGAGTGACGTAGTTGATTCTGAGACCAGGGTCCCGAATCTTAATAAAGGCAACTACAATGGTATGAGACGCGAGTTGGCTATGATGGATTGGGAAATGTTACTTAAAGGGATGACGGTGGATAGGCAATGGCAAACATTCAAAGAGTGCATGGGTGAATTGCAACAATTGTTTATTCCTGACACAAAAGTAAAACAGGAAAGGTGGCTACACCATGGCTTACAAGGGAAATTAGAAATAGTATTAGATCCAAGGAAGAGGCATACAAATTGGTCAGAAAAAACAACAGACTTGAGGATTGGGAGCAGTTTAGAATTCAGCAAAGGAGGACCAAGGGATTGAAAAAGAAGGGAAAAATAGAGCATGAGAGTAAGCTTGCAGAGAACATAAAATACTATAAGTTTCTATAGGTATGTGAAGAGAAAAAGATTGGTGTAGACAAATGTAGGTCCTTTACAGTCAGAAACAGGGGAATTTATAATGGGGAACAAAGAAACGGCTGACCAACTAAATACATACTTTGGTTCTGTCTTCACAAAGGAGGACAAGAATAACATACCAGAATTGTTGGGGAACACAGGGTTTGGTGAGAGGGAGGAACTGAAAGAAATCAGTATTAGTAGGGAAATCGTGCTGGAGAAATTGATGGGATTGAAGGCCGATAAATCCCCAGGGCCTGATAATCTACATCCCAGAGTACTTAAGGAAGTGGCCCTTTGGATGCGTTGGTGGTCAACTTTCGAGATTCTATAGAATCTGGAACAGTTTCTACAGATTGGAAGGTAGCTAATGTAACCCCACTATTTAAAAAGGGAGGTAGAGAGAAAACAGGGAATTATAGACCAGTCAGCCTGACGTCAGTAATGGGGAAAATTCTAGAGTCCATTATAAAAGATTTAATAGCTGAGCATTTGGAAAACAGTGGCAGAATCGGACAGAGTCAGCATGGATTTACAAAAGGGAAATCATGCTTGATAAATCTACTGCAATTTTTCAAGAATGTAACCAGTAGAGTTGATGAGGGGGAGCCAGTGGATGTGGTTTGTTTGGACTTTCAGAAGGCTTTCGACTAAGTCCCACATAAGAGATTAGAGTGTAAAATTAAAGCACATGGGATTGGGGGTAGTGTATTGAGATGGATAGAAAACTGGTTGGCAGACAGGAAACAAAGAGTAGGAATAAACATGTCTTTTTCCGAATGGCAGGTAGTGACTAGTGGGGTACTGCAGGGATCGGTGCTGGGACCCCAGCTATTCACAATATATATTAATTATTTATATTAATGAGGGAGTTAAATGTAATATCTCCAAATTTGCAGATGACACAAAGCTGGGTGGGAGGGTGAGCTGTGAGGAGGATGCAGAGATGCTTCAGTGTGATTTGGACAAGCTGAGTGAGTGGGCAAATGCATGGCAGATGCAATATAATGTGCATAAATGTGAGATTATCCACTTTGGTAGCAAAAACAGGAAGGCAGATTATTATCTGAATGGCCATAAATTGAGAGAGGGGAATGTGCAATGAGACCTGGGTGTCCTTGTACACCAGTTGCTGAAGGTAAACATGCAGGTGCAGCAGGCGGTAAAGAAGGCAAATGGTATGTTGGCCTTCATAGCCAGAGGATTCAAGTACAGGAACAGAGATGCCTGGCTGCAATTGTACAGGGCCTTGGTGAGACCACACTTGGAATATTGTGTGCAGTTTTGGTTTCCTTAGCTGAGGAAGGATGTTCTCGCTATAGAGAGTGTGCAGCAAAGGTTTACCTGACTGATTCCTGGGACGGCGGGACTGACATATGAGGAGAGATTGAGTCGTTTAGGCTTATATTCGCTGGAGTTCAGAAGGGGGGATCTCATAGAAACCTATAAAATTCTAACAGGACTAGACAGGGTGGTTGCAGGAAGGATGTTCTTGATGGTGGGGGGAGTCCAGAACCAGGGGTCACTGTCTGAGGATATGGGGTAGACCATTTAGGACTGAGATGAGGAGAAATTTCTTCACCCAGAGAGTGGTGAGCCTGTGGAATTCGCTACCTCAGAAAGTAGTTGAGGCCAAAACATTGTATGTTTTCAAGAAGGAGTTAGATATAGCTCTTGGGGCGAAAGAGATCAAAGGATATGAGGAGAAAGCGGGAGCAGGCTATTGAATTCGATGATCAGCCATGATCATAATGAATGGTGGAGCAGGCTTGAAGGGCCGAATGGCCTTCTCCTGCTCCTATTTTCTATGTTTCTACATTTCTAAGATTGAGGGGAGATTTGATAGAGGTGTTCAAAATCAGAATACAAAGGGAGAAACTGTACCAATTGGCAGAAGGGCCAAGTACCAGAGAACTTCAATTTAAAGCTTTGGCAAAACAACCAAAGGTGACTTAAGGGGAAACTGTTTCACGAGGTGAGTGGTTAGGATCTGGAATGCATTATCTGAGAGTCTAATCTGGAGGCAGATTCAACTGGAGTTTCCAAAAGGAAATTGGATAAAAGCCTGGAGGAATAAAAATTGCAGGGCTATGGGAAAGAACGAAATAGTGGGACTAACTAAATTGTTCTTGCAGAGAGCTGGCATGGGCGTGACTGGCCGAATGGTCCTCCTGTGCTGTAACTATTCAATCATTCCATCATCCTAAGATAGACTGAAGGAGCGATGGACCTCATTGGCCAGTGAGAGAAAACAAGACAAGGCAGATTGGCTCAGAGCGACTGTTGAAAGTCTGGTGTGGTTAACATTTCTATTCTAAGAATATTCTGAGATTTGTGCAGGGCGGGCCTTAATTGGCCCTGCCTGCGTAAAATCGCGGTACGGACCTGATCGCCCATCCGACATGAGAAAAATTCTGGCCCTAGTGTCAGTAATGGTGAACGTGAAATTACTGCATTGTTGAAAAAATTTGTCTAGTCCACTAATATATTTTAGGGAACGAAATATGCTGCCTTTAGCTGAAGATCTACCTGTGATCCCAGACACACAGCAATGTGGTTGCCTCTTAAAGATACTCTGAAAAGGCTGAGCAAACCACTTGGTTGCATTCAAGAAGGTGGCTCACCATCACTTTCTCAAGGACAATGAGGGAGGGGGCAATAAAGGCTGGGCTTGCTAGCTACACCCACAGCCATGAAATAATAAAAAGTATATATGTAGAAGGTGGAGGTGAAGTAACAGAGCTTCTGGCTTTATTTGCCTCTCCCTGCAGTGAGTTTGCTGCTATTTAGAGGGTGCCAGAAGACGATTATAAGCTTAGTTTCCAGCTCCTCTCAGGATGGAAGGTGTGACACGTCCTTTAGATGGTTGACTCAAGTTGACTTTAACAATGTAAAAAAGGTGAAGGATAATTGAGTTTTATTAAGATCAAGGAGTTATAAAACCTACATGTGGAATCAAGCTATGATTTATCAGCTGAAAAGGTGAGGAATGTTGGTGTTGGGGATTAAAAAGCCTTCATTTCCGGTCTCCAGTGCAAGTTAGAGCACATGCTACATGTAAAGTAAAACTCGCTGCTCTTCACACCGCAATTTGTCTCAGCCACAACTTTAGAAGTCCACATCCTACTCTACTGGTCTGCCTGTCAACCACACTAGACTTTCAATGGTTCCCCCTGAGCAAATCTGCCATGTCCAATTTGGTGTAGTTTCAAGTCATGGGCCCATGAGGATCTAGATTTAAACCCGTGTCAGATGTGAAAGGCCAGTTGTGACCATTACATTGCTTAATCCCTCAGCAAACTGTGTTGATGGTTATGCTTGCTCTGACCTAATTGCTCTTGACATAAGAAGTGCAGTGGTTTGTAATAATGGAATGCTTTATTATGGTGAGGTGGTTTGTAATGACAGGAAGGTTGGAAATGATGTGAATGTTTGTAATAATAGTAAAGTTTTTAATGATGGGAATATAAGAATATAAGAACAGGAAGAGGCCATCTAGCCCTGGAGCCTGTTGCACCATTCAAAGTGATTATGGCAGACCTGTGATCTAACTCCACATACCCACCTTTGCCCCATCCCTTCATAACTTTGGGAAACAAAAGCTTATTAAGCTCAGCTTTAAAATTAATAAATGACCCAGCATCAGTTGCCATTTGCAGAGGTAAGTTCCAAACTTCTACATGTAGATGGGTTTCCTAGTGTCACTCCTATACCCCCTAGTCTGAGACTCCCACAACCTATGAAAATAATTTCTCTTTCTTTATTCTACTTTACTCCTTAATATCTTGAAAACTTAAATCAAATCACCCCTTAACCCACTAAATTCCAGCAAAAACATCCCTAGTTTGTGTGATCTTTCCTTGTAACTTAATCCTTGGAATCCAGGTATCATTCAAGTAATTCTACGCTGCACTCCCTCCAAGGCCCATATATCCTTCCTAAGGAATTGTGCCCAGAACTGCTGTCAGTAACTCCAGGTGTGGTCTAACCAAGGCTTTGTGAAACTGAAGAATGAATTCTATCCCCTTGTATTCTGGTCCTCTCGATAGAAAGGCCAACATTCCATCGGCCTTCATGATTATTTTCTATACCTCATCATGACATGTTTTGATCTACATACCTAGACCCCCAAGTTTCTTTGGACTTCCACGGGTTCTAGCATTTGTTTCAATTTCCAGAGGGTACCCTGTTCTATCATTTTTAGTCCAAAGTAGATGACTTCACATTTGCCTGCATTGGAATCCATTTGCCACAGTTTTGCCCATTCATTAATCTATCAATATCTCTTTGTAATTTTTTGCTTCCATCTACACTGTTTATAATGACCAATGAGGGGATTTACACATGGGGGCTGGGGGCATGGTTGAGGTACTAAATGAATTCTTTGCACCTGTCTTTACCAAGGAAGAAGATGCTGTTAAAGTCATAGTGAAAGAGGAGGTAGTTCACAGAATCATAGTGCAGAAGAGGCCCTTCGGCCCATCGAGTCTGCACCGACACATGAGAAACAGCTGACCTACCTACCTAATCCCATTTACCAGCACTTGGCCATAGTCTTGAATGTTATGACGTGCCAAGTGCTCATCCAGGTACTTTTTAAAAGATGTGAGGCAACCCGCCTCCACCACCCTCCCAGGCAGCGCATTCCAGACCCTCACCACCCTCTGGGTAAAAAAGTTTTTCCTCACATTCCCCTAAACCTCCTGTCCCTCACCTTGAACTTGTGTCCCCTCATGACTGACCCTTCAATTAAGGGGAACAGCTGCTCCCTATCCACCCTGTCCATGTCCCTCATAATCCTGTACACCTCGATCAGGTCGTCCCTCAGTCTTCTCTGCGCCAATGAAAACAACCCAAGTCTATCCAACCTCTCTTCATAACTTAAATGTTTCATCCCAGGAAACATCCTGGTGAATCTCCTCTGCACCCCCTCCAGTGCAATCACATCCTTCCTATAATGTGGCGACCAGAACTGCACACAGTACTCCAGCTGTGGCCTCACCAAGGTTCTATACAGCTCCAACATGATCTCCCTAATTTTGTAACCTATGCCTCGATTGATAAAGGCAAGTGTCCCATATGCCTTTTTCACCACCCCACTAACATGCCCCTCCGCCTTCAGAGATCTATGGACACACATGCCAAGGTCCCTTTGTTCCTCAGAACTTCCCAGTGCCATGCCGCTCATTAGTTGACACTGGATGGCCTAAAAATTGATGATGAGGAGGTTTAGAAAAGGTGGCTGTACTTAAAGTGGATAAGGCACCAGGACTGGATCGAATGTACCCAAGGATACTGAGGGAAGCCATGATGGAAATTGCAGAAGCGCTGGCCATAATGTTCCAATCCTCCTTAGAGAATGGTGCCAGAGGACGGGAGAATTGCAAATATTCAAAAAAAAAGGGGCGTAGCAAACTACAGGCCCGTCACTTTAACCTTGGTGGTGGGAAAGATTTTAGAAATGATAATCCAGAACAAACTTAACAGTCATTTGAACAAAAATGGATTAATTAGGGAAAGCTAACATTGGATCAAGGGAAAATTGTGTTTGATTAACTTGAGTGAATTTTTTGCTGAGGTAACAAAGAGGTTTGATATGGTGTGCATGGACTTTCAAAAGTGTCACGCACTGGGTTTGTCATTAAAGTTGAAGCCCGTGGGTTAAAAGGGACAGTTGCAGCATGGATACAAGACTGACTGTGTGAGAGGAAACAAAGAGAAGTAGTGAATGGTTGTTTTACAGACTGGAGGAAGACAAAGTGGAGTTCCCCAGGAGCTGGTGTGAGGATTATTTCATAATGACCTGGGATTTCAAAATTTACAGATGACATAAAACCTGAAAGTATTGTGAAATGGGATGAGGGTAATGATAGACTTCAAGACATGTGGCGGATGAAACATAACGCTGAGAACTGTGAACTACCCCAAGATCTGGAGCAAACTGTCCAGATACTTATTGGAGAGAATTTTGCCCCTGCTGGGGAGGGGTCATGCGGAGGTGGATGCGAACCTGATTGATGCCCCCAATCAGGTCCACGCTGCCATTTACATGGGCGGGCCAATTAGGGCACACCCGGAAGGACTGGAGGGTGGAGGGTTCCCTGAGTCGGGAGTGTGACGCACAACAGAGCGCAGAATTCTCTCCGAGGCACAGAGCTGCCTCAGGGAGATTAGTTTTAAGTTTTAAAAATTTCAATAAAGAAAAAATATTTAAGACAGTGTCACATGAGCTGGGACATGTCAATGAACTTTAATAAAAAGATGTATTTAATTTATAAACCCTTCATGAAACCTCGTCCCGCCCGTGGATGAGGTTCCATGAAAAATGCAAAGGCCGCTTGGGCTCTTTGCCCGTACCCCGACAATCTTAAGGTTGGACGGGCAGCTTTCTCAATGGCATTAATTAGTTAATTAATGGCCCTAACAGGCCTTTGACAGATTGGCAGCTGAATCGGCTGCGCATCCCCCGAACTGAAAATCTAAATGACACGTGGTGATGTCAGGATGTATACCCAATGTCACCCTGTGTCATTTTACGCCCTTGGCGAGCAGGCCCCACCCTGGCTCGCTGAGCAGAAAATTCTCCCCATTGTCCCAAACTAACACGAGCCACACAGTGTTGGATGCAAAAATAAACAGCAACCCTTTCCCCCTCTGTCCTGAATCCCCATTTTTGCATCTTATTCACGTGACACTCTTTTCACAGCCACTCAGTGGAAAGCTTGGTCATAATGGAAATGTTTGCAATGATAGGAAAGTGAAAGATGGAAAACGTTGGTCTATAAATGCGTGAATTATAAAAATGGGGAACTGCCACGGCAAATAGAATCTGAAATGCGTGGTGGGGTTTCTGTAGGATTTCACCCAATTCAAATTATGTCTATTTACAGCATCATTCATATCATATTAAATTATGCTTTCTTTTAGTTCCATTTATAGAATAGTTAGCCTCTCTGGATCTTTTCATTGAGAACTAATGGCGCTACATCAGTCGTCTCAATCTTACAGCTCTCCTCACATGTCCTTACCTTCCTCCCTCTGAGCTTGCAACGCTATGTGCTCTCATGTCCGATCTCTAATGTCATCAAACTGGCTGACAGGGTTAGCACTGTCCGCATGCGGACTCGAAACGTTAACTCTGTTTCCCTCTCCGCAGATGCTGCCAGACCTGCTGAGTTTTTCCAGCATTTTCTGTTTTTGTTTTAAGTAGGCTGGGGTTCTTCTCCTTGGAACAGAGGAGGCTGAGGGGAGACTTTGATTGAGAGGTACAAAATTGCGAGGGGCCTGGAGAGACTGGATGGGAAGGGCCTATTTACTTTAGCAGACAGGCCAGTGACTAGGGGGCATAGATTTAAAGTGATTGGTAGAAGGACTTTGAGTGGAGATGAGGAAAAATCTTTTCACCCAGAGGGTTATGGGGGCTCTGGAACTCAGTGCCTGAAAGGATAATAGAGCCAGAAACCCCCAATTCACTTGAAATGTGTCTGGATACGCAACTCAAGCACCATAACCTGCAGGACCAAACGCTGGAAAGTGGGATTAGGCTGGTGGGGGGGGTGGGGAGGGGGGGGAGCGGTGTGACTCATTTTCCGGGCAGCAGAGACACGATGGGTCAAATGGCCTTATAAACTCATTATGTGTCATAAACTTTCCGTGATTCTATGATAAATTTTAAAATTAGTAGAAAGAAAGAAGAATCACTTAACATTTGTATCGTGCATTCCATGACTTCAGGATGCCCCAAAGTACTTTCCAGACAAAAAGGATAAGCCTTTACTTACACCCAGGTTGCTCATGTGTTTGAGCACCTGTAGTGATAGATGGCTGTAATTGTGGTTTCAGGATAAAATGGAGTAGAAGGATCAAAGCATGTCAGGTATGTCTCAGTGGTTATTGGTCTGTTGTAGGCAATTGTCTTGTGTCCATTTGTAAGGCTTATTCAAACACTTGCACCTCTTCAGGCTCCAGCAGGGACTCGGGCTGTGACACAACTGAATCTGAAGCACAAGCTGAGCCTCAAGCCAAAGTGTGGAGTAACGTAGCCAAATCCCACCTGGAATCTTGTTCCCAATCTAACAGAGACCATCAAGAAAACATAGTGAAGGTTTTACCAGACAGGATCCAATGTGGGGTAAGTATTAACTATCATACGGGTGTTACGCTTCAGCCCATATGTTTCTGTTTCACGGAAGATGAGTTGCATCAAAACATAAAATGAAATAAGTTACTGGTGCTAATTTCATGCTTTTGATTGTGTAGAGCAGCTTTCAGTCGAATAGAATTCAGCAAAATACACAATGTAATAGGTCAGCGTACACAATATAAGCGCATTCTAGAAGGTGGCAGGGAATGAGTTCTGCAGGGAAGCTCAGTGTTACAGGGAGGAAAAGACCCAGGACTGAGAAGAGCCCAATATCCAAGGGAGAGAGAGTGTAGGTCAGGAGAAACCCAGTGTTGGGGGAGGGGAAGGGGTGGTGGGGGAAGTGTGTGCTGAGGGTAAACCCAGGGTTGAAGGTATGGACAACCCCTCAGGGTCCTCAAACTCGCCTCTTTAACCATTTGTTAAACTTGTACACTTCAATAGGCCCCGACTCACCATGGTTTCTATGTTCCACATCCACAGTTCGAGAGCTCAATGCCCCTCATTGCTCTTATTTGTGTGGCAGGTGTTTTCAAGGCCTTCCTCAGCTTCCCCAGGCCTGTCCTCAGATCCGGCCTGTTACTTGGTTTGGTCTATTCAATATACCTGATCCTCTTCATTCCCTTCTGCCTGGACTGGCTCACAGGCCTAACTCCCAGAAGGTTGCCAGATCCACTCTCATGGTCTCTGCTCTGTGCATATTCCACCTGATGCTTTCTCTCCATGATCCAGGTACCGATCTCAGCCCTCATGCCAGTTGCTGTGTGCTTGCTGAACACCCTGGACTTCACCAAGTTTAAGAATGCAGAATTGAGTACATCAGTTTAACAAAGCCTGTGAGACCCACACAGAGACACTGGAAGATATTGGATCATAGGGATAGGAGGAGGCTGTTCAGCTAATTGAACCTGCTCTGCCATTGCTTCATATCTGTGGACATCCTTTCCTCATAAAAAATCTATTGCTCTCTGAGTTGAAAATTCCAATTGAGAACCCACAGCCTTTCGGGGAAGCAAGTTCCAGATTTCAACATTTTTGTGTGAATGGGTATTTCCTGATTTCACTCCTAAATGATTTAGTTCTATTCTTAACATTGTCCCCATCATTCTTGACTCCCCCTCCAAAGGAAACAGTTTCTCTGCATCAACCCTTTGAATTTCATAGTAACCATTTCAATTAAATCACTCCTCAATCTTCTATACTCTAGGGACTACAAGCCAATTTTATTGAATCTGTCCTCATCATGTGGAACTCTCTCTCTCTCTCTTGCTCTCTATAATATATATATATATATATGGACAAAGAATGGGAAAGCTATTGAACAGAAAGAGAGAAATACCCACAATGAGACAAGTGTGTGTAAGTCATGTCGGGAATAAGAGAAAAATAGAGAAAGGCTCAAAGGAAGAATGAGAGAGTGAGAAACAGGTAAAGAAAACATTATAGGAAGAGAGAAAACAATGTTCTTATTCCAGGAGAACAAATTATTAGAGCTTTATGTTCTTAAATAAAATCTGGTTAGAATTGCCCCATGTATCTTCTAGAAGAACTCCTGTGCTATTTGGTCAGATCACCCCCTTTCCAACGATGACCAACACATTCTCTCGTGATGCCGCAATGTGCTGAACATTCTCAATACAGGTATTTTTTTTTTTAATTTCAGGTACCACAGCAGATGTTTGTTATTTTAAAGGTTAAACTGGACACCAAAGTGAAGAGTGAAATTGACTTTGTATTCGGTGCAAAGGCTGCTGTCCGGGTTCCAGCAACACTTATCAATGAGTACACAGTATCTGCGCAAGCGCCAGGTAAGACTCAACCCTGACAGAGAGAAACTGTCCTCGAGTGTTCAGTTTTAATTATTGTGTTTAAGCCAGTTCTTTATTCCCAGTTCATCCCTCATCTCCTGCTGTACAATTCCCGATTGGAACCTGGTAATAACTGACTCAAAGTACAAGTATACCCCCAATAACTGCAGCAGGGAACTCTTTAAAAAAAGCCCCAGCAAGTTATTTAAGTATAGCCTCCTTTTCATGAATCCATTCTGTTTGTCATTTCACAAAAGACACATAAGGTGTAAGAAATGGAATAAAAGTGGCAGAAGGAGATTTAGAGAGGTGATTGTCAATCACAGAAGACTCATCAATTTTAATTTCTAGATGGTGTGGATGTACAGGGGTAAACTCCCACTTTGGGGCAAGAGCAAATGTCAGGAAATTGCCCACTCCCGTTCATTGATGTTTCTGTACATTTCACTGGACAGAAGTCACAATCTGGGGGATGTGAATATTCTGAAATGCCCTGGACTTACCTTATTTCTGTACACCGATTAACCAACATCTTTATCTGGTTCAACTTACATGTGACTCCAGTCCTACTCAGTTGCCCTCTGTGGGCAATGAGGTGTGGGCAATAAATGTGGCCTGATTGCTTTTCCCATGTATTTGCTTGAATACAAATGTGTCTGGTGTGCTGTGTTAGCTCGGATTGAACACAATGCTCCACAGGTGATTGTTGCAGGGACTATAGAGCCTTGAAAGCTGCAAAAAACCAAAAAATGCTCGAGACATTCAGAAGGTTTGGCTGCATTTGTGTGAGAGCAAAGATAAGCCATCGGTTTGAGTCAAAACAAAGGGTCTGTACCCAGGATGTTAAGTGATCTCGGTGCACTTTTCCATTTGATCTATTTGTAGCATTTTTGGTTTTAGTTTTAAATTTTTGGCACCTGCTGATTTTTGTTCTCTGTTCAGAGTTACAGCCGAGTTAGCTCAGGATGCTCCTCCATAATCCTGTCCAGAATCAGGTGTGATTGCCACTGAGATGAACAGAAAATGTGAGCGGTGAGGCCTAACCCAGCCTCAGCACCTGCTCCTTGCTTCCCTCCACAGGTTTATATTACCAGGAGGGTCACTGACCTCTCTTCCCATGCCTGCATCATATAGATAATGATGGGCATGGAGCCAGCTGATTCCCCTTCAGTCTGACTGTCCATGTTACTGCCCCTCTTTGGAGAGGGCGAAGATAGGTGCCAGGAAATAACAGGCCTGAGACACCCACTTGAGGAAAAGGGTCTTTTCTCCCTTTATTTCACCCCAGCGTTTACCTGATGAAGAACCTTGTCTTAGCTTAAGGACTTCTGGGGGGTCCTAAACTGTTATGGGGCTTTCTGCTTCCCATTCTGCAATAAATGTCTGATTTGGCTAAATTAGGTTGCATTCGGGGCTTGGCCTGTTCCTGAGGCTCCAGTTAAACTATATTTTACTGGTTTCACAATCTACTGCACCCGGAAAGAGTTTGAAGAGACTGTGCGCCAGCACTTCCCTCTCCCACACTCATGCTGCCTGTTTATAAGTTCACTGCTACACAAGAACTCTTGCCATTTGACATTGTTTACCTGTTATAGAAGTTAGGCAAACAGACCTGTAGCTGCCACATTCAGGTTTCTTATTCTTTTTCCATTTGCTTCCAGTCAACTTACTTGTGCGCTAAGATTCAGTGGTGAGCAGAGTCAGGTCCCAGAAATCCCCTTGCTGGTCTTGTTCAATATCCTGGGATATAAACCCCCAGGCCAGGAAATGTCTCGCCATTGTCTCTTTGACTTCCTCTTGTCTATTAACTTGAATGATCCCTAGCATCCTAATCAAAAACAGAATTACCTGGAAAAACTCAGCAGGTCTGGCAGCATCGGCAGAGAAGAAAAGAGTTGACGTTTCGAGTCCTCATGACCCTTCGACAGAACTTGCGTTCGACTCCAAGAAAGAGTTGAAATATAAGCTGGTTTAAGGTGTGTGTGTGGGGGGGCGGAGAGATAGAGAGACAAAGAGGTGGAGCGGGGGGGCGGGGGTGTGGTTGTAGGGACAAACAAGCAGTGATAGAAGCAGCTCATCAAAAGATGTCAACGACAATAGTACAATAGAACACATAGGTGTTAAAATTAAAGTTGGTGATATTATCTAAACGAATGTGCTAATTAAGAATGGATGGTAGGGCACTCAAGGTATAGCTCTAGTGGGGTTTTTTTTTTATTTATATAATGGAAGTAGGTGGGAAAAGGAAAATCTTTATAATTTATTGGGGAAAAAAAAAAGGGGAGGGGGAAACAGAAAGGGGGTGGGGATGGGGGAGGGAGCTTACGACCTAAAGTTGTTGAATTCAATATTCAGTCCGGAAGGCTGTAAAGTCCCTAGTCGGAAGATGAGGTGTTGTTCCTCCAGTTTGCGTTGGGCTTCACTGGAACAATGCAGCAAGCCAAGGACAGACATGTGGGCAAGAGAGCAGGGTGGAGTGTTGAAATGGCAAGCGACAGGGAGGTTTGGGTCATTCTTGCGGACAGACCGCAGGTGTTCTGCAAAGCGGTCGCCCAGTTTACGTTTGGTCTCTCCAATGTAGAGGAGACCACATTGGGAGCAACGAATGCAGTAATGGAAGTAGGTGGGAAAAGGAAAATCTTTAAAAAAAAACCCCACTAGAGCTATACCTTGAGTACCCTACCATCCATTCTTAATTAGCACATTCGTTTAGATAATATCACCAACTTTAATTTTAACACCTATGTGTTCTATTGTACTATTGTCGTTGACATCTTTTGATGAGCTGCTTCTATCACTGCTTGTTTGTCCCTACAACCACACCCCCGCCCCCCCCGCTCCACCTCTTTGTCTCTCTATCTCTCCGCCCCCCCACACACACACCTTAAACCAGCTTATATTTCAACTCTTTCTTGGAGTCGAACGCAAGTTCTGTCGAAGGGTCATGAGGACTCGAAACGTCAACTCTTTTCTTCTCCGCCGATGCTGCCAGACCTGCTGAGTTTTTCCAGGTAATTCTGTTTTTGTTTTGGATTTTCAGCATCCGCAGTTTTTTTGTTTTTATCCTAGCATCCTAATGTTAATCACCCTGATACATACTTCAACAGCAGTGTATTCTTTTGTATCTCTGGCTGGAGTGCCACTTTATCATTATTATTCTATTCATTCACTTTGATAGATGCTTATTTGGTTTAATTTTGATTATTTAAGGCTTTATTTCTGCCTGTCATTAACCTTTGCCTTGTGACTGCTGTTGGTTGGAGACATAATATCTCTGAGGTAGCGCCTTTGAAGGTACTACCTTTGGAGAGACTGATGACCACATCATATGCATCCAAAGAAAAATGAACTCAGCAAACATACCAACAAAGAATGAGTAACTGGCAAGAAATTGAGCAAACAAGCCTCCAGATTTTATTTTTCAAAGTTATCATTCACGAGATAGCACGTATCACAAAACTATTTGCAAAATGTTTCTCACGCAATAGCCCAGGAACTTTTGGCCTGTTCTTTTTCAAGCTGAGATTTACATTAATGAAGTACAAAGGAACTGAATCACCAACCAACTCTGAACCTCCGCATTCAGTGAGAACTCCCTAGCTCAGTCCTCAGCCACATTGTCAAACACCCGATTCCCTGAGGTATCATTGACATCTGTCTTTGTAACTGCTGTCATTATTAGCCAGCTATGCTCACTGACTTAGAAGTCAACCCATACCTCTCTGTTGTCCAAAATTACCAGCCCATCGCCAACCTCTCTAAGGCCCTTGGACACATCATTGCTCCTCAACTCTGTGCCCAACACTCACTGTTGGACTATCCAGCCATCCAGTCTGGCTTTTGTCCACTCAGCACCCAAATGGACAGAACATTTAGCTCCTACCAGAAATTTTCAGTGGTAAATCTAAATTCCTAATGCTCGCTGTGTGTGGATGTCAGAGATAGGGCCGCAGTGTTGGAATCCATCAGTGTGGGAGTGCAGAAGCACACAATGACAGTCTCTCCTTCATGCCAATTCCAGCTCCTCAGAACTTCCTTCTTGTGCATCTCCAGTACCTTCCCAAACTGCCCCTCTACTTCCTGCTCAGTTCCTACCCTGTGTAAAGTACCCTGGATGTTTTGAGATCTAAACCTGTAAGCTGCTTTGCTATGAATGATTTTCAAGTATGTTGGGAGGAATTATGATTTCATCCAACATTTCAATAACAAACACTTGAATCTGAAAATAATTACTGATCAGCAAAATGGGCTGTCGAAATGAGCAGATATTTGGGATAGTGTCATGGCACCTTCCATTGTGGAATAGCTAACACTTTTGCCTTGTGTTGAACAGATATGCCTTCCGGTTTGGTCACACTCACATTATACTCAGGGGATCTGAAAGTGAGTTCAGCAACTTTAATTTACTACACTGACATGGAAGAAATTGAAAATCTCCTGAAGTATGCCATCAACCCTGTGGAATTCATGTGCCAGGCAAGTAGTTTAATGTATTTATGTAGCATCTTGGTCACACCGAGCTCAGGAATCAGGTCTATCCCAGCAACAGAGGGTGAGATGGAGATTTACTGTAGAATGTGGGGTTATGTCAAGAGATTAGAGAAGCAGGTTTCCGTAGGGGTAATTAAGGGGAGATTTAATGGAAGTGTTCAAAATCATGAATAGTTTGACAGTGTAAATAAGGAGAAACTGTTTCAAGCATTCGAAGAATCAATAACCAAAGGCACAGTTTAAGGTAATTGATAAAAGAGCCAAAGATGGGGATGAGGAATTTTTATTTATGATGCAAGTTCTTACATTGAGAAATCCACTGCCTGAAAGATTGGTATAAGTAGATTCAAGGGTAACTTTCAGAAGCGAATTGGATAAATAATAAAGGGGGGAATATTTGCAGCCTATGCAGAAAGAGCAGGGAAATGGAATTAGTTAAAATAATTAGTTAAATAAATAAATAGTGAACTAAATAAATAGTTAAATAAATAAATAGTTAAATAAATAATTAAAGGGGGAATATTTGCAGGCCTATGCGGAAAGAGCAGGGAAATGGAATTAGTTGGGCAGCTCTTTCAAAGACGCTCCTTTTGTACTGTGTATCATTCTATGATCCAAAGATTAACTGAAGGACAATATTCTGTTGTCATAAAACAGGATTGGAAATGTTATTCTAGCATTATATAAACAGTAGAAGCTGAATGGAGTGTGGCTCATTTCATCCACATGGATGGAGCATGTCATTGGACAGAAGGATGGCTACGATTGGTAGAATCTATAGTTTGATGTGTGCAAGCCTATAATAGAATCAAATAGTGTCTAGGTGTCTGTAGTTTTATCCATTGACATTGGCTGGCTGGTGTTCAACAACGAGGTTCATGTTGGTTGTGCTTCAAGTCAGTGCCAGAGGATGAAAGATTCAAGGCCTGGTGGCTGTAAATGTGAAAGAATTCCGGCAGCATTCTTCCAATCCCCAGTCAAAGACATAGCATTATCGCTAATTTACCGTAATTGTCGATCGGATCAATGAGATTAGGCAACTGGTGTGGGACATGGAAAGAATATTATGTTGATGCAACACAGTCAGTGTGAGGCACACTATTGTGGCTGTATCAAGAGAGCTTTCCATCATACTCCGTGCTGTACCTGTCTTGGGAGTGTTTGATGGGGACAGTGCAGAGGGAACTTTACTCTGTATCTAACCCCGTGCTGTACCTGTCCTGGGAGTGTTTGATGGGGATAGTGCAGAGGGAGCTTTACTCTGTATCTAACCCCGTGCTGTATCTGTCCTGGGAGTGTTTGATGGGGACAGTGCAGAGGGAGCTTTATTCTATATCTAACCCCGTGCTGTATCTGTCCTGGGAGTGTTTGATGGGGACAGTGCAGAGGGAGCTTTATTCTTTATCTAACCCCGTGCTGTATCTGTCCTGGGAGTGTTTCATGGGGACAGTGTAGAGGAAGCTTAACTCTATATCTAACCCCATGCTGTACCTGTCCTGGGAGTGTTTGATGGGGACAGTGTAGAGGGAGCTTTACTCTGTATCTAACCCCGTGCTGTACCTGCCCTGGGAGTGTTTGATGGGGATAGTGTAGAGGAAGCTTTACTCTGTATCTAACCCCGTGCTGTACCTGCCCTGGGAGTGTTTGATGGGGACAGTGCAGAGGGAGATTTACTCTGTATCTAACCCCGTGCTGTACCTGTCCTGGGAGTGTTTGATGGGGACAGTGTAGAGATTTACTCTGTATCTAACCCCGTGCTGTACCTGTCCTGGGAGTGTTTGATGGGGATAGTGTAGAGGAAGCTTTACTCTGTATCTAACCCCGTGCTGTACCTGTCCTGGGAGTGTTTGATGGGGACAGTGCAGAAGGAGCTTTATTCTGTATCTAATCCCGTGCTGTACCTGTCCTGGGAGTGTTTGATGGGGACAGTGCAGAAGGAGCTTTATTCTGTATCTAATCCCGTGCTGTACCTGTCCTGGGAGTGTTTGATGGGGACAGTGTAGAGGGAGATTTATTCTGTATCTAACCCCGTGCTGTACCTGTCCTGGGAGTGTTTGATAGGGACAGTGTAGAGGGAGCTTTACTCTGTATCTAACCCCGTGCTGTACCTGTCCTGGGAGTGTTTGATGGGGACAGTGTAGAGCGAGCTTTACTCTGTATTTAACCCCGTGCTGTACCTGTCCTGGGCGTGTTTGATGGGGACAGTGTAGAGGGAGCTTTATTTTAAATCTAACCCCGTGCTGTACCTGTCCTGGGGGTGTTTGATGGGGGCAGTGTAGAGGGAGCTTTACTCTGTATCTAACCCCGTGCTGTACCTGTCCTGGGAGTGTTTGATGGAGGCACTGTAGAGGGAGCTGTACTTTTAACCTGTGCTATGCCTGCCCTTGGTTTATTTGCTGAGACAGTCCTGAGTGAGCTTCACTTGCTGTCTAACCCAATGCTGTTACCTGAGAACACCCAACATCTGGATACCCAGAATGAAATGTGTTCCAATGCCTTGGTCCCTTACCTTGTGCACAAAATCCTCAAGCAGGGTAAAGGAATGAAGTTGCGAGTCAGTGTCTGTGGCTGACTCTGGCTGATGAAACAATTTGTAGATGTCTGTGCTTACACGAGCTTGCTGTTGACACTACAATAAAGGACAATAAGAAATGGAAACACTAGAACTGTTGAGAAGGGGAAGTCTTGGCCAAGGAAACAGAGGGAGGAAGTGTCTATTCTAAGCTGTTATTGAGAGAGCCTGCGAGGCTAATCCTTAGAACAATGCTACATCAGGAGGGATGCAGATGTTAGTTAGTAAGGTTGATGCATAAATGTCAAGTTTGTAAAGATGTGAAAGTAATTTAGTTGGGGTGGGGGGGAAGAATGGATTTTAAGACAGTTTGGGCTTGGTGTATAATATACTTGAATAGCTTTGGAATCAGCCAGGGTTTCTGCTCCTGATTTGCTCTCTCGCTATATTGGCTAAGCCAAGGTCAGGCCAGAATAATGTCCTGCAGGGCAAGAGATTACACCGATTGGAATTGAGCCAGTCTTGTAAGATCCTTGACCTATGCAAAGCTGTGGACTATCCAGCTACGTCCTGGGGAGAATCTTCTTCCTGGCGGGTGGGCTGGGTAGGAGCGAGTGCGGGTGGTCACGCAGCTGATCACCGCCCACAATCGGCTGCACGCCGCCATTTTACGTGAGCAGGCCAATTGAGGCCCACCCAGCGTAATGCACAGCCAGTAGCCCTCAGTGCTCCCAGTGCGGGTGGGGAGAGGAGGGAGAGTCGGGGCCTGTGCTCCTTCATGCATGCTGCTGGAAGAGCGCAGAAATCTCCCCGAGGCACGGGGCTGTCTCAGGGAGATTAAGAAAGGCTATAAAAATGTGAAAAATAAAAAAAATTTTAAAAATAATTCAGACACGTCCCCTCATGTAACATTGTCACATGAGCTGTGACATGTTTATGAGTTTACATGAAACATTTCATTAAATTAATAAACCCTTCATGAAACTTCACCCCGCTCGTGGATGAGGTTCCGTGATAAATGCGAAGGCCGCCTGGACTCTTCGCCTGCCCGACCACCTTAAGGTTGGACCAGAAGCCCTGACAAGTACTTTAATTAATGGCCTTAATAGGTCTTTGATAGTTCGGCGAGCGCGCAGCCGACTCCACTCTGTGCACCCACCGAACTGAAGGCCGGAATGACGTGTGGTGACATCGGGACATCCGCCCAACATCACCGCTCATCATTTTATGCGTCGGTGAGTGGGACCCACCCCCACACACCGACCAGAAGATTCTGACCCACGAGTAGATCTTTCCATTCCTGAGATTGGAGCGCAAGGTTAAGCTCGGAATTTCAGTACAGCTCTGAGGGAGTGCTGCGCTGTTGGAGTTGCCGCTTTTTGGGTGAGACATGAAAAGCCGCGTCTGCCCTCTTGGCTGGAGGGAAGAAATCCCACTGTATTATACTGAGGCAGGGCAGGGGTGTTATACCCAGTACCCCGGCCAAAATTCATCCCTCGATAAATGTCACAAAAACAGAATACAAAAACAAAATACTGTGCATGCTGAAAACCTGAAATAAAAACAGGAGACGCTGGAAATTCTCAGCATGTCGGGCAGCACCTGTGCAGAAAGGAGCAGAGTTAGCGGCCGGAATTTTACCAGGGTTTTGGCAGTGGAATATGTTGCAGGAAGGCTGGAAAGATGTGGGAGTGTGTCGGGGCGGGGGAAGGGCTTAATGCCTTTCTCGTCACCTGTTCTGTCAACAGTGGGAAAGGTGACAGACCCCCCCCCCCCCCCCCTCTCCCCAGGAGCCCCATTGAGTGGCTTGAGTGGCCAATTAATGGGCACTTCCCGCCCCTATAGGCATTTTGCCAGTGGTGTTGGAAGGGGGTGGGTGGTAGGGGTGGGGGTGAGAGGCGGGGTGGGGGTGGGGAGGCCTGCTGCGGGGTGGGGGGACTGCCCAGTGAAACCTGGTGGTTTCCCAGCAGGCTCTGGAGGGTGAGGCGGGATCTTCATTTTGGGAACTCCATGGCCAAAGGATGGGGCCCCGATGACAATGGCCGGTCCATAGCAAAGCCGCCTTGTTCCGTCTCCCTCTCCTGCCTTGCTCCGTCTGCCCCTCTCCCTCCCCTCCTCCTGCGCATCGATCACTGGAGCCTGTCAGCCTAGCCCAAGCTTCCGCCAAGAATGCTGCCCCTCATCGCAGATACTCTTGGGCATTGAGAATATTGAGGTGTTGTTTCCTTGTAGCTTTCCCTCTCAGCAATGGGCACCACAAGTGGTAGTGCTGCTGGCTCTCTGATTGGGCTGGCAGCTCTTGGGGGAGGTAGGGGGGTTGCAGGCCACCATCCTTAACTGGCCACCACTGGGAATATGCCTCTCTGGGTCCCGCTGCCCACCTAGGTGGGGTCATCTCCCACTCTCAGCCCTGGTGACAGAACTTTTACCGCTTCAGTAAAATTCAGCCCATTTCAGGCCAATGACCTTTCATCGGAACTGCTCTGATGAAACGCCATCAACTTAAAACATTCATTATGTTCCTCTTTTTACTGAGGCTGCTGGACCTGATGAGTATTTCCAGCATTTTCTGTTGTTATTTTATGATAAAGCATATTACCTTGTCATACCTTGGGCTGACAAGTGGCAAGTAACATTTGCGCCACACAAGTGCCAGGAAATGACCATCTCCAACAAGACAGAATCTAACCATCGCCCCTTGACATTCGCTGGCATTACCATCACTGAATCCACCACTATCAACATCCTGGGGGTTACCATTGACCAGAAGCTGAATTGGACTAGCCATATAAATACTGTCCCTACAAGAGCAGGTCAGAGGCTGGGAATCCTGTGATGATTAACTCACTTCCTGACTCCCCAAAGCCTGTCCACCATCTACAAGGCACAAGTTAGAAGTGTGGTGGAATACTCCCCACTTGCCTGGATGATGCATCTCCAACAATACTTGAGACCTCAACACTATCCAGGACAAAGCTGCATGCTTGATTGGCACCACATCCACAAACATTCACTCCCTCCACCACCAACACACAGTAGCAGCAGTGTGTACCATCGACAAGATGCTTTGCAGGAACTCACCAGGGCTCCTTACAAAGCACCTTCCAAACCCATGATTGCTACCATCTAGAAGGACAAGGGCAGCAGGTACATGGGAACACCACTTCCTGCAAGTTCCCCTCCAAGCCACACACCATCCCGACTTGGGAATATATCACTGTTCCTTCACTGTTGGGTCAAAATCCTGGAACTCCCTCCCTAAAAGCACTGTGGGTGTACCTGCACCACAGGGACAGCAGCGGTTCAAGAAGGCAGCTCACCCCCACCTTCTCAAGGGCAAATAGGGATGGGCAATAAATGCTGGCCTAGCCAGCGACACCCACATCCTTTAAATGAATAAAACCAATGATCACATTGTTGCTTGTGGGAGCTTGCTGTGTGCAAATTGGCTGCTGATTTTCCTCACGTAACAGTGACAACACCTCAAAATGATTTCATTGCCTGTATGGTTCTTTAAGATTCCCTGAAGTTGTGAAAGCTGCTATATAAATACATGTGTCTCCTTCTGTCTTTCTAACCATAACTCTCTTGAGAGAGAGAAAGCAAGAGAGGGGGAGCAGGTCTTGGACTGTTGCCATCTGAGTGGCTTGTATCCTTGAACCGCTATGAGTGTGAGGGGACATTTACTTCCCCTGGTCCCAAGCAGGTCTCAAGTTAAACATTAGCTGGAAAAAACTGGGTAAGGAACAGAAACCTGTCATTTATAACCTTGCCCTAAACTCTTAGGCCTGAGTTTCCGGCTCAGCAGACAGTCTCAATCAGCCGGGAAATGGACCACAGGCCGCGATCAGCCCCCGACTGTGATTTCACGCTGCCTGGCCAACTAACGGGTCAGCGCTGCTGGGGTGGGGGTGGGGAGGAGGGCGGGCGATGATGTCATCGCGGGCGCTGGCCAGTGCTGAGAGAAGGCCCCCAGAAGGCAGAGAGCTGCCTCAGGGAGCTGAAGACTCAAAACAGCAAAAATAAATGTCTCAAAAGCTGGGGGAAAATAAAAGTGCCCTCGCATCATAATCGGTCACCTGAAAATTTAGCTGATGAAAACGCTGTCCGCAGAAATTTATTTATGTTTAACTTCATCACGGAAATCTCGACCCGCCTGTGGATGAGGTTTGGCAAAAAATGCGCAGGCCGCCCGACCAATTCGCCCGTCCGCCAATTTGGGCGGGCTTGGTAAAATGACAGACAATTGCACTGTTAATGGGTTTAATTGCCCTCTTAATTGTCGGCGGGCGCACCTCCGCCTCCCCATACACCATGGACTGCAGTGGTTCAAGAAGGTTGTTCGCCACCACCTTCTCAAGAGCAAGAGCTGATGCTTCAATCGTTAATCCGAGTGGATTGTGGCTCCTTTGAGGTTTCACTCTCTGTGTACCCAGGCTGGGCAGACCCCGGGCTGTAATTAGACATGAACTTCGAGGAATGCCTCTGCCTGGTTTTGGATGAACCTCCTGGCAGCTCTCCAATTGCACTTCCAGCTGGTCATTCTCCAGCTTACCCAGTGAGTGTGGACAGGCTACTCAGCTTTGATGGGAATGCAGCTGAGCCCCGGCCTGTTTGTGCCCAAAATCAGAGTTCCACGCTGAATCAATCGTTTGGATTTTCCTCCTGGAAGTGGGTGGGACCTCAGCCTGACCCATTTTCCTGGATTGAGTTTATGGGTCACACAAGGTGAGGTTGCGTTGAGATTCCTGCCACCAGGGGACAGCCTGTTGAAACTGAGGGATAATCCGGTGGTGCTGCAGAGATTCGCCAAGAGGCCTGCAGTACTTTGAAGGGGTAGAGGAGCCCCTAATAAAGGAGCTGTAGGCATGCAGGCCCATTGGAACAGACTAGACAGAGATTAGGCACCCCCTCCATTCCCACCGCTATCAAGGATCAATCAACATCTTCCACCAGGTGAGTGACAGTAACAGGGCTGGGCAGAAGGGAAGTAGGAAAGGAGGCTCCAGGCTCTGGCCTCTACCCCTCCCCTCCCGATATTTACTTACAATGGGCAGGGAAGGGGCAGATCCAGTGAGAATGTAGGAGGGAGATTGAGGTGTTGCTGGGCCTTAGCTCTTCACCTTGCATCCATTTTCACAGATACCCTGCCCAATTTCGACAGGATACTAAAGGACAATCCAGCCCACTGGGTAGCGATCAGGAGTCAGAAAGTTTGGGGTTTCTGCAAGCTCTGGGTGCAGAGGTCAATGCTACCACTCAACCCCTGGCTGACATCAGCTAACTTGGCACAGAATAATTTTGACTTCTGGCCAGCCATCTGTCAAAGAGGCCACCATGCTTGTAAGGCCCAAACCTTTGAATTCTGAAAGGAAGGTGTGGGGGCCAAAGATGGGCCACTCTTTGCCCTCAGGAACATTGGCTGGATGGGACATTAACACATTAAAATCTATTTCCCACTTCCTGGATGCTCCCAATAATTTATTCATATTGCAACATATGTCTGTGTCATAAAAGCAAGATGCTGGAGATCTGAAATAAAAATGGAAAGTTCTGGAAAAATTCAGCAGGTCTGGCAGCAACTGTGGAGAGAAACAGAGTTGATGCTTCATGTCCAATATGACTCTCCTTTATTTCCAGAGATTTATTATATCTGTGCCACCCTTACAGGAGGGAGATGGAGTAGGAGGATTGTTCAATCAAGGCCACTGATTTTAGTAGTTACAAATATAAGCCTGTTGCCAAATATGAAGCATTTTTAAAATTCATTTACAGGATGTGGATGTCACTAGCTCAGCCAGTACTTATTGCCCAACCCAAATTGCTCTTGTTCAGAGGGCATTTAAGAGTCAACCACATCGCTGTGGGTCTGGAGTCACATGTAGGTCAGACCGGGTAAGGATGGCAGATTTCCTTCCCTAAAGGACATTAGTGAACCAGATGGGTTTTATGACAATTGACAATGGTTTTGTAGTCATCATTAGACTTTTAATTCCAGATTTCTTGTTGAATTCAAATTTCACCATCTGCCATGGTAGGATTCAAACCTGGGCCCCCAGAGCATTTCCCTGGGTCTCATGGAATATGAATCCAGTGACAATACCACTGTGCCACTGCCTCCCCATACACCATGGACTGCAGTGGTTCAAGAAGGTTGTTCACCACCACCTTCTGAAGAGCAAGTAGGAATGGGCAATAAATGCTGGCCTTGCTGATGACTCTCATATCCCAGGAAATAATCAAAAAGAAGATTGATGTTGTTTTTCAGAATGGTTTCTAGAAACCACTGATGATCCATACATAGCCCTCTGAACCTTCTATACTCAGCCTGGTTCTCCATTGTATTAGCCACCTGACATCTGTCGTAGGCACACTTTCTCTTCTTTATCTTAACCTCTATCTTTCCTGTCATCCAGGGAGCTCTGGATTTGTTTGCCCTACCTTTCCCCTTCAAGGGAAAGGCACATTGACTGTGCCTGAATTATCCCTTCCTTGAAGGTAGCCCATTGTTCAGCTACTGTTTCTCCTGCCAACCTTTGATTCCATTTTATTCAGCCCAGATCTATTCGTACCCCATTGAAGTTGGCTTTCCCCCAGTTCATTATTCCCACTCTGGACTGTTCCTTGCCCTTTTCCATAGCTGACCTGTGTCAAGGATTTAACTCAGTCTATGAAATGGTTAAAAATTTAACTCAAAGAAAATGCAGCTAAAGAATTCTTTTGAGAAATTCACACACCTTAATTTCACATAGGCATGTACAGATGCAGAGGCCTTTGAGAACAGATTTTTAAGCCATGCTTAAGTTGACAACATTGCTCTTGCATTTTAGAGAAACATATTTTGCTTCTCAAGAATTCCTCAGGACAAAGAGGGGTCTAACAGTAAAACACACAATAGCCATGTTATTCAAACACAACATATATTCTTTATAATACAAAGTTAAATTAACAAGTTAGTCAGATTTTGCAGGAAAATCATTCAGTTGAGACCTTTCCTCATAACTGAGACAAAGACAAGAACATCTACACTTTATACATTTGATTGTAAATAAGCTAGTTTATTATTTGTTTGAATATCCTACTCTTATTCCTTAAGTAGGTTTGAAGCTTAAATTTACTATATTTATATTAATTAGTTTATCTTGAATTCACGTTCTGTAATAATCAAAACATTACTATGATGTAATTTGAGATTTAAGTTTAAATAAAGTACTACAAAGTAACCATTACAAAAGGTTGTGGTCTCAGTCTGTAAACCTCATGAACCCTAACTCTTCTAGAATTCTTAATTATAAGGTTCTAAGTTCTGGGAGAGGTTACTCTCCAATAGGAAAGAGAATTCTACTGTAATGCACCATGTAAGTTTTATTCAGAGATATCTTTGTTTAGTCTAAATACTCCTGGAAGAAAGGATATTTTATCTTAGGACCACATTAATAACTAGTGTAGCTGATTTACCTCTTATGATGATTTGAAATTCCTTTCAGTTGAGGATTTGAACTAGCAATAAGTTCAGTTGAATAAATTTACCTACTGGTGTGGCAGATGGGGGTTGTGGGGGGTGGGGCGGGGGGGGGTGGGTGGTGGCGGTGGGGTGCAGGTCGGGAGGGTTATAGATAGCAGAACACTAACACCTAAGCCTTATGATAGATACAGTGTTCACAGTCCCCTTAATGTTCTCCTCCTGACACTTGATCTAGCTGGCCTATTCCCAGGAACCAGGTCTAACAGTGTTTCCTTTCTCATTGGACTGTAAGCATACTGTGGTAGAAAATATTCCTGAACACACTCCAGGAATTTATCCCTCTCTGCCCTTTACAGCAGTGCTATCCCAATCTATATTTGGATAACTAAAGTCCCCCATTATAACTATCCTATAATAATTCTTGCACCTCTCTGTAATTTCTTGCAATTTGTTTCCTCTATGTCTTTCCCACTAGTTGGTGATCTATAGACTACACTGAGCAATGTAGTTGCACCTTTTTTGTTCCTTGGCTCTAGCCAAATAGATTCTGCCTTTTTTTATCTGCTTTTGCTGATGATACAAAGCTAGGTGGGTAGGTAAAGCTGTGAGGAGGACACAGAGAGGCTGCAAAGAGATACAGACAAGTTAAGTGAGTGGAAAAAAGGTGGCAGATGGAGTATCATGTGAGGAAGTGCAAGATTATTCACTTTGGTCATAAGAATCGAAAAGTAGAATATTTTTTAAACGGTATGAAACTTGTGAATGTTGGTGTTCAGAGATATTAAGTTGTGCTTGTGCAAGGAACACAAAGTTAGCATAAAAGCAAAATACTTTGCACGCTGGAGATCTGAAATAATCAGGCACAGCAAGCATTTAGGAAGGCAAATGGCATGTTGGCCTTTATTTTGGAGTACAGGAATAAAGAAGTCTTGCTGCAGGGGCTTTGTCGAGACCACACCTGGAATGTTCTGTGCAATTTTGGTCTCCATATTTAAGGAAGGATATACTTGCATTGGGGCAGTACAGTAAAAGCTCACTAGATTGGTCCCTGGGATGAGGGGGTTGTCCTATGTTGAGAGGTTGAATAAATTTGGCCTATACTCTCTGGAGTTTAGAAGAATGAGAGGGACCTTATTGTAACATACAAGATTCTGAGGGGGTAGATACTAAGAGGTTGCTTCCCCTTGTTGGGGAATCTAAAACAAGTGGGCAGTTTCAGGATCGGGGAGATCATTCAGGACTGAGATGAGGAGAAATTTCTTCATTCAAAGTGTTGGGAATCTTTGGAATTCTCTACCCCAGAGGATTGTGGATGCTCCACAATATTGAGCATATTTAAGTTTGGGATAGACAGACTCTTGGTCTCTCAGGAAATGAAGGAATATGGGGAGAGGGTGGAGTTGAAGTCCAAGATTGGCCATGATGGTTTTGAATGGTAGACCGGACTCAGTGAGTCGAATGGTCTGCTCCTGCTCCTATCCCTTGTGTTTGCAGGGTTTTAAGAATTTCTTTTCCGAAGTTGGAAAATTCCATCCTTTCTCTGTTATTTCTGATCTATCGTATCAAAGGACCTTTGCTGGCCACAGCTTCCTCAATGGTTCAGTGTGGGGAAGTGCGAGGCTTCCACTTTGGACCAAAGAAATGTAGAGCAGAGTATTTACTAAATGGCGAGAAGCTAGGAACTGTAGAGGAATCGAGAGATCTGGGGGTCCAAATACTAAAATCTAGTGCTCAGGTACAAATAATAATTGAAAAGGCTAATGGAATGTTAGCTTTTATGTCGAGGGATGGAATACCACGGGCCGGAATAATTACATACATCTCTGGTTAGGCTGCATCTGCATGACTACATTCAGTTCTGGGCACCATGCTTCAGGTAGGATATATTAACCTTGGAGACTGGCTGCACACATTCACCAGACTGATACCAGGATAAAAGGGTTAAATTATAAGGATAGATTGCATAGACTAGGTTTGCATTCCTTTGAGTGTATAAGATTAAGGGATGATCTAATAGTAGTGCTTAAGACAGTTAAATGATTTGATAGGGTACATGGAGAGAGGCTTTGCTGGGAGGAGTCCAGAGCCATGTGGCATAACATTAAAACGTAGAGCTTGGTTACTTAGGCCACAAAGAGGAGACAGGATTTTTCAGACCGTGGCATCTCCTGCTCCACCACCCAAAGAGCCGGCGGGGATACTGCTGCCAGCAGCTGTTTAACATTCGGCGGGGTGTTAACTGGTTAAGGGCGAGACTTCCACTTCCATCTGGGGAGGAAGTCCCACCTCTGAGGGCTGCTGCCAATCAGACAGCCGGAGGCTCTGTAATCCCAGCAACACCCAGGTTCGTGGGGTGGTCACTGCTGGGATTGCAGCCCATCCCCAGAGAAGGGGAGCTCATGGAGGCTGGGCTTTAGCTAAATCCAGGGTATAGACAGGGTCTCGTGGGCAGGCCCCAGCCAGGGGAGCGAGGGGGTCAGGTGCTTTGGGGTGGGTTAAAGGGGGTCCCTCCAACTGGCAGAGGGGGCCCGCAAAGAAGTTACCCATGCCTTGCCCCACACCAAAGCTGCTGGGCTACCCACTTGGCATGGGCATCTCCCTGCCATAGACAAAATAGTGGGGGTGGGAAGTTTGAGGCATTTAATAAGCCACATAAAGTGGCCTCAATAGGCTTGAGGGCGGGTGGGCTGCCCTGTGAGCTGCCCGACACCTCCACCATCCCACCGTAAAATGGGGGACAGGCCAGGGACAGGTGGGTAGGCAGCGGGCAGACCATGGCCTGCGTCGTACATGCCCCCAAAACCGCCCCCCAGCTTTCAAACTCACTGACGGGAGACTGGAAAATTCCACCCGGGGATTGGAAATCTGGAACTCTCTCCCCCAAAATCTATTGAGACTAACTCAGTCAAAAATTTCAAAACTGAGATTGACAGATTTTGTTAGCAAATGTATTAATAGGTGCAGAGCTGAAGCACTTAGATAGAGTTAAGATGCACATCAGTCATTACCTGACTGAATGACAGAACAGGCTCGAGGGACTGATTGGCCTCCTCCTGTTCCTTTATCCCTCACAATTACTGACTATCCCACAAGTTCAGTTATTTTCTTTATAATTCTTAACCTTCAGTTCCATGTTTAATTTTTACTGCATTACAGTGGCACTTCTTTGCCTGACTGGGTTACTAGACGAATGTGCTGTGACTCTGGAGAAATGGAAGGGGATTCGCTTCCTGGCTCTGGGTGGAGTTTGCTGGGGAAACTCTCAGAAGATGTAGGCTGTGAGGCCAATCACTGCCTTGCTACCTCAACCGCCCCCAACCCCCTTATCTGTCATTGGCCCCTCCTTCCCCACCCACCACGTGCAAATGAAGGCAAAGGGCCAGACCACGTTCCTGTCAGATTTTCCTTCCCTCCCCTCCCCACTTCGCTCCAGTTGACCCGCGCGTTCAGAGGTTACGCAACGAAGGAAAAGAACCTTGTGGTGGCTGCCTCCCCCTTTGAGTCGGTCTCAGTGATTTACCTGATGAAGGCTTGGCCTCCCTCCCAAAATTTGGGAACAACTCGAACTCAACTTCCTTTTAAAAATTCTCCTTCCTCTTCCACTTCCTGCAACTTGTAATGGACCACAATGATTTAGTTCAGGAATATTACACCTGTTTTCAAACCAACATGGTGAATGGGGTAATGCCAGTCTCCGTCAGATTGCAGTGTGAAATTCTGAGGTTTCATGCCCAGAAAAATAGGTATCCTCACATTGGAAGTTTCTCCCAGAAATCAAAGACTCGGCCATCCAGCCCTTCACATCTGTGCTGCTATTTGTCTCCTTTTGAGTGAACTTTTCTAATCCTCTGACTACCCCGCACACCTCCCCCACCCCCCCCACCCTCTTCATTATTCCTCTTTTTCAAGCAAGTATCAGCACTACCTGCGTCTTCCCTGAAATTGTTCAAATTTCAAACTGAGTCAGTTAAAAAAATTATTTCCGGATCGGGACTGTAATCAGAGCTGTGACAAAACTGTTATAAAGCAACTCTTGTTCACAGACACATCTCTCAGATATAAGACCATAGACAATAAGACAAAGGGGCAGAAATTAGGCCATTCGGCCCATCGAGTCTGCTCCGCCATTCAATCATGGCCGATAAGTTTCTCAACCCCATTCTCCTGCCTTCTCCCCGTAACCTTTGATCCCCTTACCAATGAAGAATCTATCTATCTTGGTCTTAAATACACTCAATGACCTGGCCTCCACAGCCTTCTGTGGCAATGAATTCCATAGATTCACCACTCCCTGGCTAAAGAAGTTTCTCCTCATCTCTGTTCTAAAAGGTCTTCCCTTTACTCTGAGGCTGTGCCCTCGGGTCCTAGTCTCTCCTACTAATGGAAACATCTTCCCCACGTTCACTCTATCCAGGCCTTTCAGTATTCTGTAAGTTTCAATCAGATCCCCCCTCATCCTTCTAAACTCCATCAAGTATAGACCCAGAGTCCTCAAACGTTCCTCTTATGTTAAGCCTTTCATTCCTGAGATCATTTAAATTCCTTCCTGCTTCCTGTCTGCAGGCTTTCCATATTATACCATATAACAGAGAAACACTGGACAAACTACTGACAGAGTCACTGAGGAGAAACATGCCAGCTAAGGGGCTGCACATATTTGGAATTAATCAGCTGGAAGAGGATGATCTATCTACAAGTGAGTATTTGATATTATTCCAGACTCTGGAGGAGATTGAATATCAAGTGAATCCATGATCCATGTGGTCAGTTGGACGATGGCAACCAGATTTTGATCCCACTATCCCTGTCAGAACCGAGGCAAACGGGTCCTGATTCTAGGATTCCCGCCCTCATTCCCGTCGCCGGCTGTTTTGAGCAGCGTGGGATAAGAATGCAGGGAACGAGCTGGCATGCAGTGCTCCCGACTTTGTGGGCTCCATTATGGGAGTTGACATTTTAGACCTCCACGAGTTTCATTGAGCCAGGCCCATTTTGGTAGGCAAGATGGATCACAATATGGAGAGTCCTAATCTGGAGTCAGAACCTTTTGACAGCTAAGTTCAAAAGGTGTTGCCCACTTCACATGTCACAATGTAATGATAAGTTAAATATGTTCTTAATTCAGTGATTTTTGATAGGGCTTTGTTTAGAAAAGGTAAGTGACCACCAAATTGACCAACATTGTGAAAGTGGAAAAGTCTTCAAATGCATTAGGGTATATTATGCACTGAATAAAGTGCTTTTCTGCACTAACAGCCTTGAGATTCAGTTTTCACTGTTTCAATTGCACCCTGTACTTTGATTTTTGTTTGATTACTAGGTCAGCCATCTGTTCAGTCTTTGAAGCAGTGCAACAGATGGCCACCTGTTCCATTACTTCAAAGGCTTTAATGCGTTCAGCTCTGGAGGCTTTGTTGACAGAGTTCTGTGATGGAATCTCATTATGAATGCCTGACAGAGCTCCAACCCATTAATGGATTCAGCTCAGTGGAGATTGCTGTCAAAAAGACTGTGAAATTTGTTTTGATTGACAATTTTATGAGTTCCTAATAGGAGTATGGGTTTTTTTTTGAAGAAGTTCTTGAATGGCTGTTTGCTTATTTTGACAGTTTTATGACCGTTTAACAGGATTAAGCTTTTTTAGAATAGTTGAGTTTGAATGAGTGTTTTTTCAATTTGACTGTTTAATGAGCATCTCAAAGACTTCCCAATGTTCTTTTAGGGGTCATGAGTTCTGTCCCTGGGTGAGTGGGTATGGTGGAGGAATGGGGAGATATGAGGGTGCATAGGGGATATAGAGGGATGGGGGGATGTCCTTGGGAACCAAGGTGGGTTTGCTAACCTTCCTGCCTTGGAAATCACCCACCTCTGTTTCCGACCCTCCCCTGCTTCGAAAGACAGTGGCCCTAACTCCAGTCCTCCTCACAACCCCACCATGAGCCAAGCATCGGGACATGAGAAATGGCCTGACTCGCGATTCCCAACTTGAAGATGAAAATCCAGCCCTGAAACTCTGAAAGGACAGGGTGGCACAATGGAGTCCCCCTTTCCTTTCAATTTCATGCACACACAGTTTTCTGCTTCCACCATTTCTGGGCCCCCCAGAGCCCATGTAGGCTCTGCCCCGAAGCCATGTTAATGAGGTGACCAAGGGAAATGGGGGCCCCTTCCATTGGAGACTGACTAAAACCCAGTACTGGCTGTTCAAATCTAAACTGCTCACAAGACCAGTGCAGATGGAAGTGTTTAAAATGTTAAAAAGATATGACAGGGCATACACAAAGAAACGATTACCTCTGGTGAGGGAATCAAGAGTGAGCGGGGCATAACCTTAAAATTAGAGCCAGACCATTGATGGGAAAGCACATCTTCGCACAACCATAGTGGAAGGGTAGAACTCTCTCCCCCCAGAAAGGCTGAGGATGAATTGGAAATTTCAATAAAAATCAATATTTGTTTTTTTTATTCTTTCACTGGGTGTCGCTGGCTGGGCCAGCATTTATTGCCCACCCCTAATTGCCCTTGAGAAGGTGGTGGTGAGCTGCCTTCTTGAACCGCTGTAGTCCATGTGGTGTAGGTACACCCACAGTGCTGTTACCCAGGATTTTGGGTAACATGGTATGAAGATTATGCAACCAAAGTTGATAGATGGAGTTGACGTGGGGGTCAGCCATGATTGAACGTTGGAGGAGGGTAGAGGGACTGAATGGCCTCCTCCAGTTCCTATGCCTTAATGAATGTCAGCAAGTTCTTTGACCATGAAGGACAACACAGTTGGCCTCATCCTGTCCTCATCCATTGTTGCCATGTACAATGCCAAGAGGCATCAATGGAAAATGATCAGGATTGGAGGGAGTGGTGACCAGTCAATTTATCTTTATCCTGTATGGTCAAGGGGGGAGGCCAAATGCAATGTCCCTGTGGAGCTGAGGGAAAGCAGCACAGACTGGGACGATCCACTGGGGAGTAGATGGGGTCAGGAGTAACGGGGTGGGTGGGGGGGGGTGGGGGTGCGGTTGGCAGGTGGGGAGTGTGGAGAGCACTCTGTAAAGGGATACTTTCACTGTCATTTAAGTGAAAGACAAATTCCTAGGCCTGAACTCGAAATGTTATGAAGCCTAATGGGTACCAGTGCATTGATGAAGAGTTTAATATTCACACAGCTCAGCGCGATGTAGAGCTCCCAACCCTGCTTCACTTTGCAGCCAAGTACGGCTTGAAAAACCTGACTGCTCTTCTGCTGCAGTGTCCAGGAGCATTGCAGGCTTACAGTGTGGCCAACAAACACGGGGATTATCCAAACAACATGGCGGAGAAGAATGGTTACAGAGACCTCCGACAGTTCATGGACGAATATGTGGTAAGGACTGGAATAAACATGGAGGCAGGCTGTTCAGTGATCAACAGCCCCTTTCTCATGTGCATTAAGTGGGCTTCAATTTCAGAATATGTAGGTGGTGGGGGTTTGGGTCCTGGTGGTGACCAAGGCATTCTGTGAAGATTGTATGCTCAAAGCAAAAAAAACCCAAAACTCTCCAAACAACACTTCCTTCTTAAAAACAAAAAAACTGTGGATGCTGGAAATCCAAAACAAAAACAAAAACAGAATTACCTGGAAAAACTCAGCAGGTCTGGCAGCATCGGCGGAGAAGAAAAGAGTTGACGTTTCGAGTCCTCATGACCCTTCGACAGAACTTGAGTTCGAGTCCAAGAAACTCAAGTTCTGTTGAAGGGTCATGAGGACTCAAAACGTCAACTCTTTTCTTCTCCGCCGATGCTGCCAGACCTGCTGAGTTTTTCCAGGTAATTCTGTTTTTGTTTTTGTTTAACACTTCCTTCTTGTTTTGAATCATTTTTTTAATATGGAAACAATAACTTAAGAGCACAGAAGGAGGTTGTTCAGCCCATCATACCTATGCTGGCTCTTTGAACGAGCAGTCATGCTTAGCTCCACATCCACGCTTTTGCCCATAATCCTTAAGTTCCTTATCCTTAACTCCCTGTCCAATCCCCTTTTAAAAATATTCATGGGGCTGAATTTTATGCAGAGGCCTCAACTCCCACCAGTAAAGTTGGGGGTCAGTCCACTTGCACTTGGTTGACTGGCCCCTTGGCCATTTTACAGCCGTCGGGCTGTCCCCATTGGGAGAAAGTCCCTCCTCTGAGAGCTGCTGGCCAATCAAATGACCAGTAGCTCTCTTGTCTCAGCAGTGCCGCCAGGAGCCATGGCCACTGCTGGGACTGCAGGCTGCCCCCAAAGAAGAGGAGCTGTGGAGTCCGAACATGCAGGTGATTTTGAGAGTCTTGCTGGGGCCAGGCTGGCAGACCCTGCTGAGGGGCAGGGATCAACAGGGCAGTGCAGGGGAAGGGGAAACTTTGGGGAGGGGGGGGTTACCTTGAGGATGTTTCCAATGGGCACAGGGTTCCCGACCAGGAGGCACCCCCTAGCCTGCCCAAGAGGCACCAGGTTTTACTTGGCAGCCTCGACACTTGGTGCTGGCCTTCCCCAACATGGGAAAAACCCCAGCAATGGTGGCAGGACGACCTTAAGTGGTCATTAATTGCCCCATAGGTGAGCAGGCCACCTAACGCCCCCCCCCCCCTCACCCATGGGTAAAATATCCACAAGTTGGTCAAATCCCAGCCACAGAATCAGCTTCCACTACCTTTTCAGGTAGAGCATTTCAGATCCAATAACTCAGTGAAAGCATTCTCCTAATCTCCTCTCTCATTCCTAACTTTCTTTTGTTCATTCGTGGGAAGTGGGAGTCACTGGCTGGGCCAGCATTTATTGCCCACCCCTAATTGCCCTTGTTCAGAGGGCATTTAAGAGTCAAACACATTGCTGTGGGTCTGGAGTCAGACCAGGTAAGGACAGCAGGTTTCCCTCCCTAACAGGCCTTAGTGAACCAGATGGGCTTTTACAACAATCAGCAATTGTTTCATCATCATCAGACTTTTAATTTCAGATTTTTTATTGGATTTAAATTTTACCATCTGCTATGCTGGGATTCAAACCCAGGTCCCCAGAGAATTACCCTGGGTTACTGGAACACTAGTCAGTGACAATACCACTATGCCACCACCTCCCAGATTTAATACCTACAGCCTCTGGTTAGTGATCCACTCTCCTGTGGGAATATCTACTCTGTCAAAATCTCTCATCATCCTGTAACATTTATTAGAGTCGCCTCTTAACCTTCTCTTTCCCAAGGAGAACAGTTCTAACGTTTCCAATCTTTCCTCTTAACCGAAGTCTCCCATCCCTGGGCTAACTTCCTGGTAAGCCCCCTCTGCGTCCTTTTTAAGACATTTATATCTTAAGCGTAGTGCCCAGAATTGTCCACTTCTCCAGCTGAGCTGTAACTAGTGATTTAAAATGTTCTAGCATGATCCCCTGCTTTTAATATTCGCTTCCTTTGCTTTTAAACCGAGGGCAGAACTTTCCGGTCGGCGTGCGGAGACGGGACTGACCCGCCGACATGTAAACTGACGCGCGATGATGTCAGGCGTGCACCCTGATGTCATCTCGCGCCATCGCGCTATTTCGTTCGGCTGGTGGGCACCAGAGTCGGCTGTGCAGCCGCCAAAATGTAAGCGACCTATTAAGGCCATTAAGAAATCAACTGAGCCACTTGAGAAAAAAAAAACAAAAAACTGCGGATGCTGGAAATCCAAAACAAAAACAGAATTACCTGGAAAAACTCAGCAGGTCTGGCAGCATCGGCGGAGAAGAGCTGACGTTTCGAGTCCTCATGACCCTTCAACAGAACTTCAGTTCTGTTGAAGGGTCATGAGGACTCGAAAAGTCAATTCTTTTCTTCTCCGCCGATGCTGCCAGACCTGCTGAGTTTTTCCAGGTAATTCTGTTTTTGTTTTGAGCCACTTGAGAACGCTGTCTGTCCAACCTTACGGTTAGCGGGCGGACAAAGAGCCCAGGCAGCCTTCACGTTTCTCAGGAAAGCTCATCCACAGGCGGGGTGAGGTTTCCTGAAGCTTTTATTTATTTATTTAATTAATTAATTTTCATAAATATACAAACACGTCCCCACTCATTTGATGCAGTCACATGAGGGGACGTGTTTAAATACATTTTTTAAATCAATTCTTTAATTATTTTGATATTCATTCCAACTCCCTGAGGCAGCTCTGTGCATCGCTGACCCGGACTCTACCTCCTCCCCCAGCTCGCACAGGTAACGCTGAGCGCTACCGGTCGCGTATTACGCTGGGCGGACCTTAGTTGGCCCGCCCACGTAAAATGGCGGCGTGGAGCCGATCGCGGGCGTCTTTCAGCTCCCCGCCCGCTTCCACCCGCTCCTGCCCGCTCCCGCCAAGCCCATCCACCATAGGGAAAATCCTGGCCCAAGTAACCCACCTGCTTTTTAGCCATCTTATCAACTTGCCCTGGCACCGTTAAGGGTTTGTGTAAATGGACACCAAGGTCTCTCTGTTCACATATGCTTCCCAAAATTGTATCATTTATAATATGCTATCTTTCCAAATTAATCCTCCCAAAATGCACCAGTTCATCATTCTCTGCAGTGAACTCTATCTTCTGCCCATTTCACCATCCTGTTTATTGTCATCCTGAAGCCTGTAACTATCCTCGTCATGATCTACTACTTTGCCAAGTTTTGTACCATCTGCAAACTTTATAATGCTGGTCCCCACACTGTGGAGCCCAGGTTGGTTATAAAAACTGAAAAGAGTCATGGGCCCAAAGCCTTTAGGAGTAGGACTGCAAACCACCTCCCAGTGTGAAAAGCACTCATCCATCACTGCTGCTTGCTGCCTGTGAGAGAGCTAATTCTGTATCCATGCCAACACTTTTCCCTAAGTTCCATGGGCTTCCGTTTTCTTAATAAGTCTCCTTTGTGGTACTTTGTTACATCCCTTCTGAAATTCCATATATGCATCATTCATTGCACCATTTTAATCAACTTTCTCTGTCACCTAAATGAATTCAATCAACTTAGTCAGAAACAATTTGGTTAACAAATCCTTGCCACTCTCCACAATTAATTAATACCTTTCCAAATAGAAGTTTATTCTGTCCCTGACAATGGGTTTGAGCAACATCCCTTTCGCCAATGTTATACTGATAGGCCTCTGTTTTCCTGTTTTATCCCTTTCCTCTTTCCTGAATGATGGCTTAACATTAGGAACTCGGGTCCTCGGGTATTATGTCTGAATCCAAAGAGAATTGAAAGATTGTGCAGTGTCCCTGCCGATTGCTGCATGGGTCAAACTAAGTAATTGTCAGGGAAAACACTCAACAAAAGACCAAAAGGGTCTTTTTTTTTTAAAAAAAGGCATTCTTGGGATGTGGATATTGCTGGCATTTATTGACCTGTAGTTGCCCTAAGGAGGTGGTAACTGTGGCTTGCCTTCTGCCAGCATGTTGATGCGGAAGTGGGGTCATATATGGGCAAGGACAGCTTAAATGGGTTTCCTTCCCTAAAGTGACATTAGTGAATCAGTTGCTTTTTAACAACTGCTTTATGGTCATTTTTTATTTCCGGATTTTTTAAACTGAATTTTAAATTCACAACCTGCCCTCCCCTCTACTAAACTCAGGCACATATCGCATATAAACTACACAAACTAGCTGCCTATTTTAATCCCACCTGGTCCATAGCCTTGTCGGTTACAGCACTTCAGGTGCAGATCCAGATGCCTTTTAAATGAGTTGAGGGGTTCTGCCTCCAACACCAAACCAGTCAGTGAATTCCAGACACCCACCACCCCCTGGGTGAAGACGCTTTTCCTGATGTCCCCTCTAATCCTTTAAATCTGTGCCACCCGGCAATTGACCCCTCAGCTAGGGGAAACGGGCCTTTCCTGTCTACCCTGTCTAGGCCCCTCATAATCTTGTACACCTCAATCAGGTCACCCCTCAGCCTCCTCTGTCCCAAGGAAAACAATCCCAGCCTATCCAATCTTTCCTCATAGCAGCAATTTTCCAGCCCTGGCAGCATTCATGTAAACGTCCTCTGCACTCTCTCCAGAGCAATTAGGTCCTTCCTGTAATGTGGTGACCAGAACCATACACAAAATTCCAGCTGTGGCCCAACCAGTGTTTTATACAGTTCCAGCACTACATCCCTGCTCTTGTATTCTATACCTCGCCCTATAAAGGAAAGCATTCCATATGCCTTCTTTACCACCTTATCCACCTGTCCTGCCACCTTCAAGAACCTGTGGACACGCATTCCTAGGTCTCTGTGCTGTAACCTTTCTGTAGCTCTGTGGTTCTATAATTACACTATCAGTCTCAGTTAGTTATAAGCTGTGGAAGAGAAGTGGTTACAATGTGTTGTCAAATTTCATCATTGGCTTGAGAGGAATGGGAGATGGCCACACGGAATGTTCACACACCGATCATACCGACAATGAGAGATGTATTTAACCATCACCTGAGAAACTGTTCCAATGAGGCAGAAAATTGTCACCGACTTGAGTAAATTGAATCACGCGGTGTGATAGAAAACCCAGCAGGTTTCCAGGAGCAGTGCTGGGCACCCAGAACCTACGCGGAATGATCAGAGAAGGATTTTGATCCTATTGCCCGGGGTTTGGAGTAGCTCAGTTGCAGATGATTAGACTGAAGGCACAAAAATCACTGGTTCAACCCTGGGTTCCAGTCTCATAGACTATAGGAGGTTTACAGACAATCTGATTAAAATATTAAGAGGGTTCAATTGCGTAGATAGAGCGAAACCATTTCTTCTGGTGGGGAAATCTTGACAAAGAGACTTAATTGTAAAATTAGAGTGAGGCCTATTCAGGAGTGAGGTCGGGAAACACTGGCCGGAATTTTCCAGTCCCTCACACCGGTGGGATTTTCCGGTCACACCCGTGTGAACGGAGATTTCAATGGCTTGCCGGTCCCACTGTAGGGCGCAATCTGGAAGATTCCGGCCACTTCTTCACACACAGGGTAGTGGAAGTTTGGAAGTCTCTCACCCCGATGAGACCATGGATACGAGGGGCCAACTGAAACTTTCTAGTTGGAAATCATTAGATTTTTGTTAAGTAAGGATATCAAAGGACATGGAGCAAAGGCAGGGTAAATGGGATTGAGGTAGCCAGGATCGGAATGAATGATAGGGCAGGCTCGAAGGGCTGAATGGTTTACTCCTGTTTCTACTTATTGTCAAGGATGATGTGCTGTGTAAGCAAAGGTGACTTCAAAATATACACTAAATAATTTTGATTCACAGCTTCAGGATTTTGCCCCAGTAACAAATGAAAGGCCCGATTTTAACTCAGGGCAGGGATCGGGGTACCAGGTGGGTCAAAGGGGCAGCAATCTGATTGCCCTCTCAGCGGCTGCACCCTCTTTAACGTACCCTAATACTGACTCTCACCGAAGCAAGTGGGAATGGCACCACTGTTCACAGGCGGGATTTGATACTCATGGGCTAATGGGCCATTGTCTGGGGGGGCGCCCAGAAACAGTTCCCGCTGTCAGGAATGGTGGGGAGAAACTGGGAGAACAAGAAGCCAGGGAAAGCCCAAGGCAGCCTTATGGGACTAGCAGGATCACTCCTGCATTATGACATGACTTCACCATTTAATTTAGGCCCACGTACGTTAGTTAGATGAGGAGAGCATGAATACATTGGAACCCCTCCTCCAGCAACGTAACCCCTTACTGCCTACACTGTTCCGGCTGTGGTGGGGGTTGTGAGGAGTGATGACAGGGTGTGGGGGGGAGGCGTTAAAATCAGGCTGCTAGCTACCTCACTGAAGGAGAAAAAAGCCATTCAGGGAAATCTGGAATGTCTCCAAAAGAATCTAGTCTGCTATTCCAAAGTTGGCCACAGTCTCTTTGCTGTGAGTTGATAGTGTGTTTCAATTTAAAGTATCAATTATGACAAAGAACAAAGAACAAAAAAAAGTACAACACAGGAACAGGCCCTTCGGCCCTCCAAGCCTGTGCCGATCATATTGCCCATCAACTAAACATTTTGCACTTCCGGGGTCCGTATCCCTCTATTCCCATCCTATTCATGTATTTGTCAAGCTGCCTCTTAAACACCACTATCGTACCTGCTTTCACCACCTCCTCTGGCAGCGAATTCCAGACACTCACTACCCTCTGCGTAAAAAACTAGCCCCACACATCTCCTCTATAGTTTTCTCCTCTCACCTTAAATCTATGTCCCCTAGTAATTGACTCTTCCACTCTGGGAAAAAGCTTCTGACTATCTCCTCTGTCCATGCCACTCATAATTTTGTAAACTTCTATCAAGTCGCCCCTCAATCTCCATCGCTCTAGTGAGAACAATCCAAGTTTCTCCAACCTCTCCTCATAGCTAATAACCTCCAGACCAGGCAGCATCCTGGTAAACCTCCTCTGCGCCCTCTCCAACGCCTCCATATCCTTCTGGTAATGTGGTGACCAGAGTTGTACACAATAACAGGATGTAACAGGCTGTGAGTCTGAATGTTGTTTTCTTGTTCAAGATGTGTGACTATCACAACACTGCTCTTAGTTAATGTTTGTTGCTAGATAAAGGTTGTTTGATACAATGCACAATTTTCACAGTTGCTAAAAATAATAATTAGTCAGAAATTGCCAGGAATTTGCATGGTTAGAACTTTGGTAGGAAGAATAGAGGTATGGACTATTTTCTAAATGGGGAGAGAATTCAGAAATCTGGAGTGCAAAGGGACTTGGGAGTCTTAGTCCAGGATTCTCTTAAGGTTAACTTGCAGGTTGAGTCGGTAGTTAGGAAGGCAAATGCAATGTTGGCATTTATTTCGAGAGGACTAGAATATAAAAGCAGGGATGTGCTGCTGAGGCTTTATAAGGCTCTGGTCAGACCACATTTAGAATATTGTGAGCAATTTTGGGCCCCGTATCTCAGGAAGGATGTGCTGGCCCTGGAGAGGGTCCAGAGGAGGTTCACGAGAATGATCTCAGGAATGAAAGGCTTAACATATGAGGAACGTTTGAGGACTCTGGGTCTATACTCAATGGAGTTTAGAAGGATGAGGAGGGATCTGATTGAAACTTACAGAATACTGAAAGGCCTGGATAGAGTGGACGTGGGGAAGATGTTTCCATTAGTAGGAGAGACTAGGACCCGAGGGCACAGCCTCAGAGTAAAGGGAAGACCTTTTAGAACAGAGATGAGGAGAAACTCCTTTAGCCAGAGAGTGGTGAATCTATGGAATTCATTGCCACAGAAGGCTGTGGAGGCCAGGTCATTGAGTGTATTTAAGACCGAGATAGATAGGTTCTTGATTGGTAAGGGGATCAAAGGTTACGGGGAGAAGGCGGGAGAATCGGGTTGAGAAACTTATCAGCCATGATTGAGTGGCGGAGCAGACTCGATGGGCTGAATGGCCTAATTTCTGCTCCAATGTCTTATGGTCTAATAAGGCATTACCGGCACTTGCCATTATTCATTAGTTTAAACAAATCGAGGCTTTATGTGGAGTATGAAAGAGAAACTATGAGAGAAACCGTAGATTCCTGGGCAGTTTGCACCAATCTGCCATTAACCACACCAAACTAATAGAAGCCTCTTCTCTCAGAGGCACTTCTCATTGAAATAAATGAGCATCCTTGTCCCGATTCAGAATATTCTGGGTTTGAGTCCCAGTCCAGGGCGGAATCTTCCACTCCCGCCAGCAGCGGGAATCATGGAAGATGGCGGAGAGCAAGAGTTGACAAGAGGCCAAAAATCAGGTTCGGGAAATTAGTTTGGAATCTTTTTCTCCCGACTTTCATGGCGGCTTAAAGGTGGGTCGAGCGGGGGGTATGTCAGGAACCCCATTTGCATCTCATGACTGCTCATTAAAACACCAACCTGCCAGAATCTTGTTTCCCCACCAAATTAAGCCAGCGGGAATTCAGAATGGTGAGCCAGGTTGCTTCTTGGACTTTGAGCTCAGTAGACGCTGCTTTCAGCTTCCTTTCACACTGAGAGACAGCGGCTGCCTGTCACACACACTGCACCACAAGGCTGTGCACAAGGGTGGGGTGAGACTGAGGCGGGACTAATGGGAGGGGGAGTCAAGGAGCAGAGGGGGAGAGTGATTGGCTGTCCGGGTGCCGTTCAAATATGGCGCCTGGATTTGGAGCCTATGAGGTGATGGTGGGACAGGCCACTTCCTGCCCACCCCACCACGAGATTCAACCTGCTCCCGCATACTTAATTAGCTGAACAGTGCAAGATCTCACATGTTCAACCACCCCTCCTTCCACAGGAAATCACATTGACTTTCACTCCCGCCACCGAACTTGTCCCCAGAATGGAAGATTCCACCCACAGAGACCTGAGTACAATAATCAAGGCTGACAGTCCAGTGCAGCACTAAGGGAGTGCTGCATTGTTCTAGGCGACATCTCTCAGATGAAACATTATATGGAGGCCCTGTCGGCTCACTCAAGTGGACATAAAAGACCCCCATGACACTATATTGAAGAGCTTTCCCCGGTGTCCTTGCCAGTATTTACCGCTCAATCAATCAGTCACAGCAGCTCTGTACATGCACTCCAACTATTAAAACCCTGCAGCACAAACCGACCTGAATTAATCGGAGAGGCTGGATTAGAGGACGGAGCACTCGGTTTGGGGAATTTCCCACAGGCCACATCACCCTAAACTCAGAGCGTCAACTTTTCTAAACCCTTCCCTGGGCTCGGTGTCAATAACGGAGTTTTTAGAGAATGATAGAATTTAGATACAAGAGGAGGCCATTCAGCCCTCTATACTGCTTCTCTCTCCTTTAACCCTAGCCTCCCTCCAAGAGCTTTACAAATATATAATTTATATCATACTCCCTTTGAAATGCAGCTTTCATCCCTACCCAACAATATTTGGTGAAAGATCCCACACCCATTAACCTTCAGCTCAAAAACCTTTCCCCTTGATTTTTCCGCTGAGATTCTTTGTTCTAGGTTTCCCATCCACCCATCAAATGGAAACAGTCTTTTACTATTCACTAGTTTCACTACCCCCTTTACTGGCTCCTCCTTTCTCAGTGTCTCTCTCAGTCCCCCCTTTACTGGCTGCTCCTATCTCAGTGTCTCTCTCATTCCCCTGTTTATTGGCTGCTCCTTTCTGTGTCTCTCTCACTACCCCCTTTACGCAGTTTTAAATTTATTCACAAAATGAAACATTACAGAAGAAAAGCTCCTAACTCTACAACCTACCAGCAATGTCAATAAGTGTTTCTTTATACCTCTTTTGATACCAATAAACTGATTATTAACTCACTGTAACAAAAATAAAAACTTTAAAGGAAACTTATCAAATAGCCATTTGGTATACAGAACTTGAGTATTGCTAAAAAGAGAGACATGTCAAAGTTTTCCATCTCGTACTCATCAGGACATCAAATTGTTGTTTTCCCCTTATATTTGGTATTCTTGCAAAGTGTCCTGATGAGTGCAAGGTGAAAAGCTTCGACATGTCTCTTTTTTTTCAGCAAAAATTATCAAATTAAAATGTAATTCTCGGTGTCGATGATGCTGTCCAGCACTTCCTGGCACCCACTGGTCGCAGAAGGCTTCAAACATACCAATGGATACCTGTAGCCACTTAACCTTAATTTATACATGGTGAATTCAAATCTAATCATGGCTTTGAATGGGGAATTGAATAATTATCTGAAGAGAAAAACATTTGCAGAGCTAATGAAGCAAGCATGGGGGCATGGGTCTAGGTGAGTTGCTATTGCAGGAAGCCAGCACAGACACAAAGGGCTGATTGGCCGCCTTCTGTGCTGTAAACATTCTATGAGTTTTGGGAGAATTCAAAACTCGGGTCCGTCTGTACACGATCATTACTTATAAATCCCAAGGGGGAAATAATAAGAGATTTCTTTACTCAGAAAGTGGTTAAGATGTGAAACTCCAGGGGAAATTATTCAGGGAATTAGTTCAGATTTTGTCAAAAGAAAACTGGGCGAATACATGCAATAAATAAGCTGAGGCTGAGCTGAGGCAGCTAGAATGGAAGGAGACTTGTCTGGAGCATCAGAGAGGAATTGGGCTGAATGTTCTGCTTCTGAGCTGCACATTCTGTATAATTCCCAATCTCAATTTTTTATCCGCACCCACCCCTCCCCTCACCCCATTTCCCCACTCTCCCTCTCTGCCTGAGCTTCCGTTGCGCAGTCTTCCCATGATGTTGAAATTGAAATCACTAGCAAAGCGGTACTGAGCAAACTGATGGAGCTGCGGCTGGCAAGTCTCCGGGTCCCGATGGATTACATCCTAGGGTCTTAAAAGAGGTGGCTAATGAGGTAGTCATGGCTGGTGTTAATTTTACAAAATTTGCTAGATTCTGGAAAGGTTCAATCAGACTGGAAAGTAGCAAATATAACCGTTCTATTCAAGAAGGGAGGGAGGCAGTAAACAGGAAACTATAGGCCAGTTAGCTTGACATCTGTCATGGGGAGGTTGTTAGAATCAACCATTAAGGAGGTTATAGCTGGGCACTTAGAAGAGCTCAAGGCAATCGGGAAGGATCAGCATGGGTTTGTGAAAGGAAATCATGTTTAACCAATTTATTGGAGTTTTTTGAAGGAGTAACATGTGCAGTGGATAAAGGGGAACCTGTAGACATTCTGTACTTGGAATTCCAGAAGGCATTTGATAAGGTGCCACATCCGAGGTTATTACAGAAAATAAAAGCACATGGTATGGTGGGTAACATATTAGCATGGATAGAAGATTGGCTGGCTGGCAGAAAGCAGGGAGTATGCATAAATGGGTCTTTTTCGGATTGGCAGGATGTGACGAGTGGAGTCTCACAGGGGTCTGTGCTGGTGCCTCAACTTTTGAAGATTTACGTCAATGACTTAGATGAGGGGAACGAAGACATAGAAACATAGACACAAAGAAACTAGGAGCAGGAGTAGGCCATTCGACCCTTCGAGCCTGCTCCGCCATTCATTATGATTGTGGCTGATCATCCAACTCAATAGCCTGCTCCCGCTTTCTCCCCATACCCTTTGATCCCTTTTGCCCCAAGAGCTATATCTAACTCCTTCTTGAAAACATACAATGTTTTGTTCTCAACTACTTTCTGTGGTAATGAGTTCCATAGGCTCACCACTCTCTGGGTGAAGAAATTTCTCCTCATCTCATGGTAACTAAATTTGCAGATGACACAAAAATAAGTAGGAAAGGATGTTGTGAAGAGGACATGAGGAAGTTGCAGATGGTTATAGATAGATTGAGTGACTGGGCAAAGATCTGGCAAATGGCGTTTAACATGGGAAAATGTGAAGTTGTTCACTTTGGCAGGAAGAACAAAAAAGCAGAGTATTACTTAAATGGAGAACAACTGCAAAATTCTGAGGTGCAGAGGGATCTGGGTGTTCCAGTACATAAATCACAAAAAGTTAGTAAGCATGTACAGCAAGTAATTAAGAAGGCTAATGGAATGCTATCCTTTAATATGAGATGAATTGAACATAAAAGTAAGAATGTTATGCTTCAGTTATACAGGGCATTGGTGAGACTGCACCATGAATACTATGTGCAGTTTTGGTCTCCTTACTTAAGGAAAGATGTAAATGTATTAGAGGCGGTTCAAAGGGGGTTTACTAGATTGATACCTGGAATGAGTGGGTCGTCTTATGAGGATAGTTTGGACAATCTGGGCTTGTTTCCACTGGAGTTTAGAAGAGTGAGGGGTGATTTGACTGAAGTATACAAGATCCTGATCGGCCTTGACAAGATGGATGTGGAAAGGATGTTTCCTCTTGTGAGTGAGTCCAGAACTAGGAGGCAGTGTTTTAACATTAGGGGTCGCCCTTTTGTGGATGAGGAGAAATATTTTCTCTGAAGGTTGTGCAACTTTGGAACTCTCTGCCTCAGAAGGTGGTGGAGGCGGGGTCATTGAATATTTTTAAGGCAGAGTTAGATAGATTCTTGTTAGACAAAGGAATCTAAGGTTATCGAGGGTAGATGGGAATGTGGAATTCAAAACACAGACAGATCAGCCATGATCTTATTGAATGGCGGAGCAGGCTCGAGGGACTGAATGATCTACTCCTGTTCCTATTTCTTCTGTCCTTATGATGCCCCTGTCTCTTTTTCTTCCCCTCTTTCTCAAGACCCCATGACCTCCACCTAAGCCCCAATCCCAGTTTCCAGCTCTACAGTCAGAGCTCTGATGGGTTCAATGATTCCCTGAAAGCTGAATCCTGAGACTCCAGCCTCCCTACCCACTCTGCTGACCATACAGCACTGGCTTGTGGTTCCCTGTTCTGATCAGATGGGGTCACCCTCCCCAAGGCTTTAACAGCAGAGAGTGAAGTCATGGAGTTTGGGGCGTAATTTCCCAGGACTGTTGGAGGCACAGTTCAGAAAAGGTATCCCTGTTTCTGGGAAACTCTCAGACATTCCAGGGGATCCTAGGAATCATGGGTTTCATAATGGCACTACCCCAGTGCTCCCCCTCCAACAGTGTCGAGCTCCCCCAGTGCTCCCCCTCCAACAGTGTCGAGCTCCCCCAGTGCTCCCCCTCCAACAGTGTCGAGCTCCCCCAGTGCTCCCCCTCCAACAGTGTCGAGCTCCCCCAGTGCTCCCCCTCCAACAGTGTCGAGCTCCCCCAGTGCTCCCCCTCCAACAGTGTCGAGCTCCCCCAGTGCTCCCCCTCCAGCAGTGTCGAGCTCCCCCAGTGCTCCCCCTCCAACAGTGTCGAGCTCCCCCAGTGCTCCCCCTCCAACAGTGTCGAGCTCCCCCAGTGCTGCTCCTCCAGCAGTGTCGAGCTCCCCCAGTGCTCCCCATCCAACAGTGTCGAGCTCCCCCAGTGCTCCCCATCCAACAGTGTCGAGCTCCCCCAGTGCTCCCCCTCCAACAGTGTCGAGCTACCCCAGTGCTCCCCCTCCAACAGTGTCGAGCTCCCCCAGTGCTCCCCATCCAACAGTGTCGAGCTCCCCCAGTGCTCCCCCTCCAACAGTGTCGAGCTCCCCCAGTGCTCCCCCTCCAACAGTGTCGAGTTCCCCCAGTGCTCCCCCTCCAACAGTGTCGAGCTCCCCCAGTGCTCCCCCTCCAACAGTGTCGAGCTCCCCCAGTGCTCCCCCTCCAACAGTGTCGAGCTCCCCCAGTGCTCCCCCTCCAACAGTGTCGAGCTCCCCCAGTGCTCGCCCTCCAACAGTGTCGAGCTCCCCCAGTGCTCCCCCTCCAACAGTGTCGAGCTCCCCCAGTGCTCCCCCTCCAACAGTGTCGAGCTCCCCCAGTGCTCCCCCTCCAACAGTGTCGAGCTCCCCCAGTGCTCCCCATCCAACAGTGTCGAGCTCCCCCAGTGCTCCCCATCCAACAGTGTCGAGCTCCCCCAGTGCTCCCCCTCCAACAGTGTCGAGCTCCCCCAGTGCTCCCCCTCCAACAGTGTCGAGCTCCCCCAGTGCTCCCCCTCCAACAGTGTCGAGCTCCCCCAGTGCTCCCCATCCAACAGTGTCGAGTTCCCCCAGTGCTCCCCATCCAACAGTGTCGAGCTCCCCCAGTGCTCCCCCTCCAACAGTGTCGAGCTCCCCCAGTGCTCCCCATCCAACAGTGTCGAGCTCCCCATCCAACAGTGTCGAGCTCCCCCAGTGCTCCCCCTCCAACAGTGTCGAGCTCCCCCAGTGCTCCCCATCCAACAGTGTCGAGCTCCCCCAGTGCTCCCCCTCCAACAGTGTCGAGCTCCCCCAGTGCTCCCCATCCAACAGTGTCGAGCTCCCCCAGTGCTCCCCATCCAACAGTGTCGAGCTCCCCCAGTGCTCCCCCTCCAACAGTGTCGAGCTCCCCCAGTGCTCCCCATCCAACAGTGTCGAGCTCCCCCAGTGCTCCCCCTCCAACAGTGTCGAGCTCCCCCAGTGCTCCCCCTCCAACAGTGTCGAGCTCCCCCAGTGCTCCCCCTCCAACAGTGTCGAGCTCCCCCAGTGCTCCCCCTCCAACAGTGTCGAGCTCCCCCAGTGCTCCCCCTCCAACAGTGTCGAGCTCCCCCAGTGCTCCCCCTCCAACAGTGTCGAGCTCCCCCAGTGCTCCCCCTCCAACAGTGTCGAGCTCCCCCAGTGCTCCCCATCCAACAGTGTCGAGCTCCCCCAGTGCTCCCCATCCAACAGTGTCGAGTTCCCCCAGTGCTCCCCATCCAACAGTGTCGAGCTCCCCCAGTGCTCCCCCTCCAACAGTGTCGAGCTCCCCCAGTGCTCCCCCTCCAACAGTGTCGAGCTCCCCCAGTGCTCCCCCTCCAACAGTGTCGAGCTCCCCCAGTGCTCCCCCTCCAACAGTGTCGAGCTCCCCCAGTGCTCCCCCTCCAACAGTGTCGAGCTCCCCCAGTGCTGCTCCTCCAACAGTGTCGAGCTCCCCCAGTGCTCCCCCTCCAACAGTGTCGAGCTCCCCCAGTGCTGCTCCTCCAGCAGTGTCGAGCTCCCCCAGTGCTCCCCCTCCAACAGTGTCGAGCTCCCCCAGTGCTCCCCCTCCAACAGTGTCGAGCTCCCCCAGTGCTCCCCATCCAACAGTGTCGAGCTCCCCCAGTGCTCCCCCTCCAACAGTGTCGAGCTCCCCCAGTGCTCCCCCTCCAACAGTGTCGAGCTCCCCCAGTGCTCCCCATCCAACAGTGTCGAGTTCCCCCAGTGCTCCCCATCCAACAGTGTCGAGCTCCCCCAGTGCTCCCCCTCCAACAGTGTCGAGCTCCCCCAGTGCTCCCCATCCAACAGTGTCGAGCTCCCCCAGTGCTCCCCATCCAACAGTGTCGAGCTCCCCCAGTGCTCCCCATCCAACAGTGTCGAGCTCCCCCAGTGCTCCCCCTCCAACAGTGTCGAGCTCCCCCAGTGCTCCCCATCCAACAGTGTCGAGCTCCCCCAGTGCTCCCCATCCAACAGTGTCGAGCCCCCCCAGTGCTCCCCATCCAACAGTGTCGAGCTCCCCCAGTGCTCCCCATCCAACAGTGTCGAGCTCCCCCAGTGCTCCCCCTCCAACAGTGTCGAGCTCCCCCAGTGCTCCCCCTCCAACAGTGTCGAGCTCCCCCAGTGCTCCCCCTCCAACAGTGTCGAGCTCCCCCAGTGCTCCCCCTCCAACAGTGTCGAGCTCCCCCAGTGCTCCCCCTCCAACAGTGTCGAGCTCCCCCAGTGCTCGCCCTCCAACAGTGTCGAGCTCCCCCAGTGCTCCCCCTCCAACAGTGTCGAGCTCCCCCAGTGCTCCCCCTCCAACAGTGTCGAGCTCCCCCAGTGCTCCCCCTCCAACAGTGTCGAGCTCCCCCAGTGCTCCCCATCCAACAGTGTCGAGCTCCCCCAGTGCTCCCCATCCAACAGTGTCGAGCTCCCCCAGTGCTCCCCATCCAACAGTGTCGAGCTCCCCCAGTGCTCCCCATCCAACAGTGTCGAGCTCACCCAGTGCTCCCCCTCCAACAGTGTCGAGCTCCCCCAGTGCTCCCCCTCCAACAGTGTCGAGCTCCCCCAGTGCTCCCCATCCAACAGTGTCGAGCTCCCCCAGTGCTCCCCCTCCAACAGTGTCGAGCTCCCCCAGTGCTCCCCCTCCAACAGTGTCGAGCTCCCCCAGTGCTCCCCATCCAACAGTGTCGAGTTCCCCCAGTGCTCCCCATCCAACAGTGTCGAGCTCCCCCAGTGCTCCCCATCCAACAGTGTCGAGCTCCCCCAGTGCTCCCCCTCCAACAGTGTCGAGCTCCCCCAGTGCTCCCCCTCCAACAGTGTCGAGCTCCCCCAGTGCTCCCCATCCAACAGTGTCGAGCTCCCCCAGTGCTCCCCCTCCAACAGTGTCGAGCTCCCCCAGTGCTCCCCATCCAACAGTGTCGAGCTCCCCCAGTGCTCCCCATCCAACAGTGTCGAGCTCCCCCAGTGCTCCCCATCCAACAGTGTCGAGCTCCCCCAGTGCTCCCCCTCCAACAGTGTCGAGCTCCCCCAGTGCTCCCCCTCCAACAGTGTCGAGCTCCCCCAGTGCTCCCCATCCAACAGTGTCGAGCTCCCCCAGTGCTCCCCATCCAACAGTGTCGAGCTCCCCCAGTGCTCCCCATCCAACAGTGTCGAGCTCCCCCAGTGCTCCCCATCCAACAGTGTCGAGCTCCCCCAGTGCTCCCCCTCCAACAGTGTCGAGCTCCCCCAGTGCTCCCCATCCAACAGTGTCGAGTTCCCCCAGTGCTCCCCATCCAACAGTGTCGAGCTCCCCCAGTGCTCCCCATCCAACAGTGTCGAGCTCCCCCAGTGCTCCCCCTCCAACAGTGTCGAGCTCCCCCAGTGCTCCCCATCCAACAGTGTCGAGCTCCCCCAGTGCTCCCCCTCCAACAGTGTCGAGCTCCCCCAGTGCTCCCCATCCAACAGTGTCGAGCTCCCCCAGTGCTCCCCATCCAACAGTGTCGAGCTCCCCCAGTGCTCCCCATCCAACAGTGTCGAGCTCCCCCAGTGCTCCCCCTCCAACAGTGTCGAGCTCCCCCAGTGCTCCCCCTCCAACAGTGTCGAGCTCCCCCAGTGCTCCCCCTCCAACAGTGTCGAGCTCCCCCAGTGCTCCCCCTCCAACAGTGTCGAGCTCCCCCAGTGCTGCTCCTCCAGCAGCGTTGCACTCCCCTGGTACTGCCCTGCCAGCATTGCCAGGCTCTCCCAGTGCTGCCCCTCTGACAGCATTGCACTCCCCTAGTGCCACCCCGCCGATATTGCTATGCTCTCTTAGTGCTGCCTCTCCAACAGCATCGCACTCCCTCACTCCAGCCCTCGAGTGTTAGCCTAAATAGCTGACATGCTGAAGTTTCAGTGGAATGGGCAGCCAACCCTGGTCCTAACCAGTCCCTAGAAATGGTCCCTGAGGGCAGGAATGCGCCGGGGACTGTCTCGACGGCACTGCCCCAAATTTTCTGGCTGCCCCACTTTCAACCCCATCAGCAGGGAGTTGGAAAAACTCAGCCCAATCCTCTCTCATCAGATCAGCAGGCAGTGTTGTTTCTGAGACCCCTTTGTCTGTGTGATTCACCCTAATATTTACAGTTACTCTTTACAGGAGACAGCGGATATGCTAAAGACTCACCTTAAAGAGGAGCTGTGTGGGAACATTGATGGGGAAGAGGATGAAGACTTGTATGAGTCCATGGCAACGGTGTCCAAAGATATCTTGATGAAATGCACCTTAAACCCCGGCTGTGATGAGGACATCTATGAGTCGATGATAGAACTGATGCCTCCACAAGGGATTATGGAAAGCACCTGTGAGTGAGAGCAAAATCAGGCTAGTGGGCGCTCGCTGCCAGGGATAAAACTGGGCCAGGCATTCCCAAATCCCAGGCTTAATTACTGATCTGGCCTGGGATTCGGGAATCAGAACCAAAGAAATGGCTAGGATTTGGGAAAGGGGAACAAATAATATATTCTATGGAGACTGATTTGTTGCAGCCCCATATGAACAAGATGAGATCCCATTCCAGCGGATATACAAGGCCTGATGGGCAAACAGAATATCAGCAGCCACCCTCCCTGCCCGCCCATCTGTATGAGCAGCTCTAACAATCTCTGTCTGAGTGGCTGCATCATGTATTTATCAAAAAGATCTTGCTGCTTTTAGCAAGTGTCTTCTCAGTGGGAAGAATGGCAATTTACTGGTAGGACACTAGTACCAGGGGTGCAACACACACATTGTGAATAACTGGTTTAAATATCTGTGCTTTCCGCAGGCGAGTCGATATTAAAAGTGTAAGTGGATGTATTAGACAGTAACAATAAATCATGCTGTGCCTGTAAGAGGTTTTGGTTTGATTTGAGAGGATAATGTTTCAATAAACTTTGCTTGCAGATGAGCCAATGTCTAAAGTAACTGGAATGGTCCACTCAGCCGCATGTGATCCAGACTCTTTTGATTCAACAGCAGATTGCATACTGAGAAAATTTCTCCAAGGTGGGTCATGTTTTTCATCTCTGTTCCCTCCTTCATTGCCCTAAAGACATACACTCATACCAGGTACAGTTTGACTTTGGCATTAGCACCCAACGGGTTCATTCATCTCTAGAGAGACCAGACAATGAGTGGAAAGTTTCATAGCCTGCGACAGTTCTGTCCTCACCCACCATCCACCCATGAGGAGGATTGGAAGCCCCAGCTGATGTCTCTGAATCCTCCTTACCCCAGCAGCACCAAATCTAAATGTAGCTAGTACTCTAGGAGATGGGTTAATCCTGGGAATTGCACTTGGAATCTTCCAGGTCTCAGAGCTCAGAACCACACTGCTTGAAACAATTTTCCATTAAACCAGGAAGTTTGACCCAAGTTTCTTAAGCATTATTTACTTTGTACTTGAACAATTGTTATTGCAGGGAATAGTGCCATTCCTGAGGATTGTGAGAGCCCTGGTGAAGTGAGTGAGGAGGGTGTATACGATGTTGTGACGGAAGATGAATATCCTGAAGAGACTGTGAGCAGACCTCCACTTCCTATTCCTCGGCTACAGATTGTTTCCAATGTTGATGACATGAAGCCTTACATTTCTAAAGGTGAGGAGGACAGTGGAGCTTCATACAAATGGAAAGGGCATGTGGCCCATTTTAACTCATCTACCCAGAACATTCCTGCACCAGCCCACATTACTGCATCTAGTTGTTTGTTAAATGATTCCAGCATTTCCCCTCTACCAGTCTGCCAGTCCGGGAGTACACGTTGTGTGAGGAGAACCTTCCCATAGCAGATGTGAAATTACCGTTCATGTGTCTAACCTGTGTCCACTTGTCCTCCTCCTAGTTTTATTTAAAGTAGTATTGTTGCATTTCTAATAGCCTTATGAATCATATAAACTTCTATAAAAGCAAATCTCAGGCACCTCGTTTCACACTGAAAAGCCCAAGTCTCTCCATTTCTTCCCTCATAACAGACCTAAGGCTGAAGATCAGCCTTATGGCTCTTCTCTGCTCTACTTGCTGCACTAGAATGTCAGCATTGTGTCCAGAACTGGACACAGTGTTCAAGGTGCAGACTGACCAGAACTGGACACAGTGTTCAAGGTGCAGACTGACCAGTAATGGACACAGTGTTCAAGGTGCAGACTGACCAGAACTGGACACATTGTTCAAAGTGCAGACTGACCAGAACTGGACACAGTGCTCAAGGTGCAGACTGACCGGAACTGGACCCAGTGCTCAAGGTGCAGACTGATCAGAACTGGACACAGTGATTAAGGTGCAGACTGACCAGAACTGGACACAGTGTTCAAGGTGCAGACTGACCAGAACTGGACACAGTGTTCAAGGTGAAGACTGACCAGAACTGGACGCAGTGCTCAAGGTGCAGACTGACCAGTAATGGACACTGTGTTCAAGGTGCAGACTGGCCAGAACTGGACACAGTGTTCAAGGTGCAGACTGACCAGAACTGGACACAGTGCTCAAAGTGGAGACTGACCAGAACTGGACACAGTTTTCAAGGTGCAGACTGACCAGAACTGGACACAGTGCTCAAGGAGCAGATTGACCAGAACTGGACACAGTGTTTAAGGTGCAGACTGACCAGAACTGGACACAGTGTTCAAGGTGCAGACTGACCAGAACTGGATCCAGTGTTCAAGGTGCAGACTGACCAGAACTGGACCCAGTGCTCAAGGTGCAGCTTGACCAGAACTGGACACAGTGTTTAAGGTGCAGACTGACCAGAACTGGACAGTGTTCAAGGTGCAGACTGACCAGAACTGGACACGGTGTTCAAGGTGCAGACTGACCAGAACTGGACACAGTGCTCAAGGTACAGACTGACCAGAACTGGACACAGTGCTCAACGTGTTGTCTGACTAGAACTGGACACAGTGTTCAAGGTGCAGACTGACCAGAACTGGACACAGTGTTCAAGGTGCAGACTGACCAGAACTGGATCCAGTGTTCAAGGTGCAGACTGACCAGAACTGGACCCAGTGCTCAAGGTGCAGCTTGACCAGAACTGGACACAGTGTTTAAGGTGCAGACTGACCAGAACTGGACAGTGTTCAAGGTGCAGACTGACCAGAACTGGACACAGTGTTCAAGGTGCAGACTGACCAGAACTGGACACAGTGCTCAAGGTACAGACTGACCAGAACTGGACACAGTGCTCAACGTGTTGTCTGACTAGAACTGGACACAGTGTTCAAGGTGCAGACTGACCAGAACTGGACACAGTGTTCAAGGTGCAGACTGATCAGAACTGGACACAGTGCTCAAGGTGCAGACTGACCAGAACTGGACACAGTGCTCAACGTGTTGTCTGACCAGAACTGGACAGTGTTCAAGGTGCAGACTGACCAGAGCTGGACACAGTGTTCAAGGTGCAGACTGACCAGAACTGGACACAGTGCTCAAGGTACAGACTGACCAGAACTGGACACAGTGCTCAACGTGTTGTCTGACTAGAACTGGACACAGTGTTCAAGGTGCAGACTGACCAGAACTGGACACAGTGGTCAAGGTGCAGACTGATCAGAACTGGACACAGTGCTCAAGGTGCAGACTGACCAGAACTGGACACAGTGCTCAACGTGTTGTCTGACCAGAACTGGACACAGTGTTCAAGGTGCAGACTGACCAGAACTGGACACAGTGTTCAAGGTGCAGACTGATCAGAACTGGACACAGTGCTCAAGGTGCAGACTGACCAGAACTGGACACAGTGCTCAACGTGTTGTCTGACCAGAACTGGACACAGTGCTCAAGGTGCAGACTCACTAGAACTGGACACAGTGCAATAGGTGTGCATTGACCGGAACTCCACACAGTGTTCTATGTGGGCCTGACCAGAGGCTGTATAGTTTGCTGAGGACTTCTGATTTATATCCTACTATAGCTGAACATCTTATTGGCCCTGTTGAGTTGCTCATTTCAGTGGTTGGAGATGTTGAGTGTTAATCCACTAAAACTCCTAAATCCCTTTCAGTTTTATTGTTGGCTGTTTTAACATTATTCATTGGGTTGGTGTGTTACCCACTTCTCCCTCCTCCATGTGATTCTATGGGAGGAGTCAGTATTACGGTTCATTTATTATAGTTCTGCCCACAAACAATTTTTGCTCAGTTCAGTCTGTAGTTTCTGATCAGTTTGCTATCACCTGCGATTTGCTTTGAATGTCTGATTCCATGTATTTGATGTAAATTGAAACGTTGGTTGTCCCAACATGGATCCCCGGGGTGCACAGCAACCATACTTCACCTCAATCTGACCTTTGGAAGTCTAAGTGCGCAACTGTATAAGGTTTACCACACTCCAATTGGGTTGTCACTTCCTCAAGGTAAGGTGGTTGGTCAGACAATCCATACACCTTCCCATGGCCACAGTGATCATTATATTGTGCTCAAGAGCAAGAATCCTTGTCTTGGCTTTGCTTCTATAGCCAAGTCCAGCATCATCTCTACTGCGACACACGAGAGATCAGCTGATTGAATGAGGATCAAACCCAGTCAGTACAAAATTCACCAACTGTTACATTTACCCAGGGGACCAAGTCTCACCATCTTTGTAGAAAATCAGTCTTCATAGTTGCTAACAGCTGGAAGTGATGAGTCAAAGCTTGAACCAGAGACCGGAACTGAAGATCAATACAAACAGGACAAGTCCATTAACCTCAAAAAGATAACACCATTTTATCCAATCCCATCCCTCCTGTGTGACTTCGCCCCTTGTTGCTCTATCCTCCCTGCTTCCATGAGAGCAAAAGAAATAGGAGGAAGAGTAGGCCATTCAGCCCCTTGAGCCTGCTGTGCCATTTAATGAGGTAATGGCTCATCTGACTGTGGACTTAACTCCATTTTCCTGTCTTCCCCGAGCACCACACCGCCAACCCCCCCCCCACCCCCCCACCCCCCCCGCCATAACCCTTGACTCCATTGCACATCAAATATTTGTCTAATTTGGCTTTGAATATATTCAAAGACCAGTGCTCTCTGGAGTAGAGAATTCTAAAGATGAAGGACTCTCTGAAAGAAGAAATTCCTCCTCATCTCCATTTTAAATGGGAGACCCCTTATTTTGAAACTGTGCCCCCCCCCACCACCCCCCGCCGCCCCTCCCAGTCCTAGATTCCCCATGAGGGGAAACATCCTCTCAGCATCCACCCTGTCAAACGGCCACAGAATCTTCTGGTTGGCGTGTAGGGGCGGGGCCTGCTCCCCGATGTGTAAAATGACACGCGATGATGTCGGGCCTGCGTCTCCATGACTCCACACGCCATTCTGATCTTCAGTTCAGCAGGCGTGCACCAGAGTCGGCTGCGCACCCGCTGAGCTGTCAAAGGCCTATCAAGGCCATTAATCAACTAACTGAAGCAGTTGTCACGGCTGCCTGACCAAGCTTAAGGCTGGCGGGGGGGTGGGGGGGCAGGTGAAGAGCCCAGGCGGCCTTCGCATTTTTCATGGAACCTCATCCACAGGTGGGATGGGATTCCATGAAGGGTTTATAACTTTAATAAAAAATGTTATTAAAACTCATTGACATGGCCCAGCTCATGTGACAATGTCACATGAGGGGACATGTCTGAAGAACTTTTTTAATTCCTTTCTTCAAGTTTTCATAATCAAATTAATCTCCCTGAGGCAGCTCCATGCCTCGGGGAGATTTCCACGCTCAAATGAATTGGATTAAGTGCCGTCAGAAATCACCCAACTGTTATCCCTGCTGCCGAGCCGGTTTTCCTGATGGTTTGACTGCCAGTGAGTTCACATTCCGCCCTCCAGAGCTGATCGGAGTACGTGCAAAAGGACTGATGCCCATCATACCTGTGCTGGCTCACTGAAGGAGAATAATCAGTCCCAGTTCCCTGTGGCCCTGCTGTACTCTCCCTTTCAATATTTATCCAATTCCTTTTGAAAATTGCGATTGAATCTGCTTCCGCTCGGGGAGTACATTCCAGATCACAACAACTCACAATGTGAAAACAGTCTTTCTCATCAGCATTCTGGCTCTTTTGCTAATCGTCTTAATTCTGTGCCTCTCTGGTTACCGTCCATTCTGCCCAGTGGAAACAGTTTCTCCTTATTTCCTTTCTACTTCTAAGAACCTGAATGGAAAATGTGTGCATCAACATCTGTGTGGCAACATGGTCACCTGACAGGGCAGCTACTTCCCCTTCTCATTCTGAAGGGATTTGTGAAACGCTGTTGTGTTCATTTGTGAACGACAGTTTTGTTTCAGTGAAATATATATCATTTCAATTTCCTGTTTCCGAAAGACTTCTGGTTTGTTCGAACTGCACCAGGGCTTATGTGGGTGCTCAAGAGCTAGATCAATGACCCTTACCCAGAGGGTACAGCACTGTGATAAAGTCAGCCAGTCTATTTTAGTAGTAACTATTTTTAACTTGCTGTTTTTTCTACTGCATCACACTGCAAGAGCAATTTGCATTTTTAACAACAGAGACCCAGGGCACCAAGGTCAGGGCAGAAGGAAGCCATTTTTGTCTGCACCAGCCCTTTGAACTTGCTTTCCAATTAGTCCCACTCTCCTACTCTTCCCATTCAGTCCTGCACATCTTTCCTTTTCAAGTATTGATCTACTTCCTTTTTGGAAGTTACCATTGAATCCACTTCTACCACCCTTTCGGGCAGTTTTTTTAAAGGATTGTCCATGGGAGGTGACTGTTGCTTTAGGACAGCATTTGTTGTCCACCCCTAATTGCTCTTGTGAAGCTGCATTCCAGATCATTAAAATATTCTCCTCACGTTCCCGCTGGTTGTGCTGATCATCTTAAATCTTTGGTTGCTGGCCCTCCTGCCATTCGAAACAGGTTCCCCTTAATTGCTCAATGAGTATGTGGACCAACCCCCTGACTCCAACCGTAGCTCCCAGCGCTGACTGACATCAGGCCACAGCAAAAATACTTTCATTCTGAGCTCTTGGGTCGGTGCATAACATGAAGGGCCGAGCCACCTACAGCTCGACCAATCTATGTTCCTCTCAAACCTCCTTCCAAACGTTTTCATCTGATATTGTCAACCTAACCTTCTATTCAACGTGGACAAAATTATGCTGTCTACAATTTGCAATATAGTTCAAAAACAAAACAGGGCTACCCAGATAAGCAGGGGATTGGGACTGATTGGATTGCTCTATAGAGAGTTAGGATGGGTTCAATGGGCCAAATGGCCTCCTTCTGTGCCATAATGATGCTATAGGCTGAAGTATATGAGGTTCCAGATTCCCTGTCTCTGCAGCAAAAAGGTTGGGGAGTTGGGGTGGTGACCGCTCATCGAGAAGAACACGCTCACCTCGCAGCCACATAACTGCCAATTGGCCATTAATAGGCAGGAATTGGAAGTCCTGTCTCAGAGAGCTGCAGGCCAATCAGAGGCCGCCCGCTCTCCAGCGCTTTGGAACAGAGACATGCGGAGTTGGGATTGGGGTTTGGGTAAGTGTTTGGGTGTCTCGTTGGGTGCCAAGCTGACGGGCCCGGGCGAGGAGAGTGAAGAAGTTGGGGGTGCTGGGAAGCCATGGGGTGAGGGCAACCTCGGTGGGGTTGGGGGGGTTGGGTGGGGGGGCCGACCAACTGTTGGGTCCAGGGGACTCATTAAGGACGGACTTCCCCGCCTGCCAGTAGCCTTTGCTAGGAAGTTGCTGAACTGGCCACTTGGTGTGAGCCTCTCCTGCTGTCTGTTAAATGCCAGCGGCAGTGGGATAAGACCCTTAGGGTATTAACTGCCCGCTTAAGGGCCTCAATTTGCCCACTCAGAGGCGTGCCACCTCACTGCTGATATAATTTCTGTGAGGGCAGGCTGGTAGGCAGCAGGCAGGCCACACACTGGATTTAATGAGCCATCCCTGCCTTCAAAACTACCAGTGGGGGAGTGGAAAATCCAGCCCCGTGACTCTATATGGACTTGTAAATATTACTGCTTTAGCAAGTTGATAAATGACCCACATTATGGTACCCAGCAGGTTCTCATTTAATCTAGTTTTTGACGTCTATGTTCAGTGGCAGTAAAGAGCATTTTATAATTACGTCCAGCCTAATGTTTGACATAACACTTTCGTTGTTAAGAATGCAGAACATACTGTGGTTAAATTCTATTTTATTTCAAATGTATCATATGAAAATTGTAGTGCCTCTAATATAAGGATCTGGCATAGAAAGGGTTAACCTGAGACTGGGTACAGTACCACCTGCACAGTGATGTAATGGAACACAGTGATGTAATGGAACATACTAACCGAGTCTACAGGGCAGTATTGTACTGGACAGATATGTGTGTAGAGACAAGCATGGAGACAGCTTCTAGCTTAGATCTTATACTGTATATATGTATATAGTTACAAGTAGTTAATAAACACTTACTGTTAATCTATAGAAGACTCAGAACCTCTTCATGAGGCCTTCTGAATTGCACATGCCTTACAACAGCGCCTAACGCCAAATCTTCATGTAAATCTTTTTAAGAAGGACTTTATCGATTTATCAAGACTAACTCAGTTACAGGCCATTCACCTTCAAAAACTGTCAAGCCTCAACTTCAGGTAGTGCACACAGGAAGTCTGGAAATGAACTAAAAATGTACACGGTCACCCAAAACAGGCCTAATGCTAAAATTAATGATTGCATAAGCTCCAGAAATATTTAATGAAGGACATTTCTGATAGCTGTAGTTAGGGGACAAGTTCACAGCGAAATCAAATTTAATATATTTGCACAAAATGAAACAGGTCCTTACTGATTCACTGGAAATTTGTTGCCATTTCACTTGACTAAAACGGTGACCATCGCACGTTTGCTTGATTGGTGGACCAATTATGTATCATTTGTACGATGAAAAGGCAAAAAACACCAAAGATGCTGTGTGCCTGGGAATGGTGTTGTATTTGGCAATGGTGACCACATGGCCAATAACCTGCTGGCACTGATAGTGGAGGCCAGGCATCCCCTCGATCACTACAATGGCCTTTCAAGCTGCTTATGGCAGAGCATCACTAGGAAGAGGTGAACATTGAAAAGAATATTGATGTTTATATTTCTATTTGCTTCAGTGTTCTGCAATAAAGAGGAGAGGAGAGCAGAGAACCTTTACATTACAGCACTGAAAGCTTCCCCAGGTGGACCTGCTGGCCCAGGTATTTAACCAATAATTCCTCCCACCTCACATGGCTGGATAAGGTTTTTTTTCTCTATTTAATTGAGAAGCTTCAATGAAGAGCAAAGGCTGCACATAGTAGAAGGAGAGGTAAGGTGAAGATATCTACCGTGGGTTTAAAACTATTAGATCGTACGATGTAGGCAAGTCAGGAGGAGATGAGGGGTGGGGTTCCATGGTTTGAGACCCTGACCAACAATGGGAGACTGTGAGGAGTTCTGAGGGGTATGTTAACCCCCCTGGAGGTTCAGTTGCCAACGCTCCAGGATTGACACATCCATGCCCTCCTTCAGGAATTACATCAATTTATCTCCAAGAACTGCTTCAAGCAACAAAGAGAAAAATCATAGGGACCCAAAAAAGTTGCATGTGATCTTTCTCCCTTTCTTTGAACATTTATTAATCATAAAAACATTGCAGATGGGATAAAAAGAGTGTTTGACCAAACATCGTCCAGTTCGTTCATTTTTTTGCTTTCCGATTGACCCTGGGAAGACAGGGTTCCACGAGGATGGGCATGCCAATGGCAGGAGTGAGGGGGAGGGATGGTTGGAGGTGGGAGGGAGCATGATGGAACCTCCAGGGACATGTCCCACCCCGAGTGAGAGCGGGTGACAATCCGGGGAGACGGGAGTCCTTGAAACAGGCCCAGGAGCCTGTAACTTGTACGTTTGTGATCATTTTTCATGCAGAGAGATCAATATCAGATCATAAGAAATAGGAGCAGGAGGAGATGACACAGCCCATCAAGCCCATCATTCAATACGAATGTGGATGATCTTGGTCTTCAACTCCACTTTCCCGCCCACTCCCATATCTCTTAATTCCCCGAGAGACCAAAAATCTGTCTATTCCAGCCTTAAATGTGTTCAACGATGGAGCAGCCACAACCCTCTGGGGTAGAGAGTTCCAGAGAGTCACAACCCTTTGAGTGAAGAAATTTCTCCACATCTCAGTCCTGAATGACCAGCCCCTTTATCCTGAGACTGTGCCCCCCCCCGGTGTTCTAGATTCCTCAGCCTGGAGCTTGGTCCTCGACACTGTGGCATGTCCAGGGTGGGGCAAGGGTGGTGGGGGCTGTTGCTAGGATCTATCAGCTGTGCAGGGTGTAGATGTGAGTGGGGAGCCTGGGGGCAGTAGTGATCACTCTTTTCTGGATCCCAGCTTGAAGATCACTCCAGCTTCCCTGGCCCCAGCCCGAGCATTTTATTTACTTTCCTTAGTGAGCCTCATTGGTTTCTTCTGTTTTTATTTTTTATCTACTTATTTTCATTAATTTTTATTCATTTATTCATTGTTTTATCCCCTTTTTATCCCTTTTCTATCCTTTTTCCCCAACCACTCCCCCTCCCCCCAAAAGGGCCCTCTGTCACTTGTTCTATGTTGTTCTTTCACAGAGTGCTCACCCTTGTTCTGCTATTGACACATTCACACATTCTCACATTCTGCTTTCTTACCCTTATGACACTATCAGCACCTCCTTTAGTCCTCACCACCACCATTAACACGCCCTTTGTCTTGTGTCCATGACATCTCTGTCAATCTCTCCTTAACCCCACGTATCGCTGTCCTTCTATCCAGCTTCACCTGCTCCACCCCCTTACACAGTATAAATTCCATCACATTTCGACTTCTCTTTAGCTCTGAGGAAGGGTCATATGGACTTGAAAGGTTAATTCTGTTTCCCTGTCCACGAGATGCTGTTGGAGCCAAGCTGAGTTTTTCCAGCATTTTCTGTTTTTATCTCATTGGTTCCTCGACAGCTTTGCCTGGTGGGGTGGCTCTGAAGGGGGCCTCACTGAAGAAAGGGTTGAAATGCTTGCTGGGTCCCATGTACATTATTAATGTGGCTCCCAAAGGAGCCTGGGGGGAACCTCAAACATTGGCAAAACCAGTGTTGCAAAAATGGGCAAGCAGTGGAGAATAGAGTCACTCCATTTTAACTGCTCGCCCTGCAATCCACACTCCTGTCAAGGCATTGGCAAGAGTAAAATGGATATGCAGATGAGAATTTGAGCCTGAAACACCAATTGCCTGTTGTGCAGCTCCAGGGGACCACCAGGGTTCCCCTACAGTTTCAGGTTCACCATACTTAGGATGGTTTGTTCACAACTCATCCCATTAGAAAGGGATTGCCCTCATGTGGCAAAGACTATTGGATAGGCAAAGGTTGTGAACATGGAAGGAGAGAGAGAGAGAGAGAGAGGAGTGCAGGCTGGAGGGGAGATCTGATAATGTATGACTGTAATATACTGGTTGACTTTACTTGAGTTTGATGGTTTTTTTTTCTCCCAGCAATTCCACCACGCTCGAAGCAGGCGCTGTCTAGAGTTCCATCCAGTGACTATGACCCATTTGCGGGGATGAAGACCCCTGGTCAGCGGCAGCTCATCACCTTGCAGGAACAGGTGAAGTTAGGAATGATCACTGTGGATGAAGCTCTCCTGCAGTTTAAGGAGTGGCAACTCAACCAGAAACGCAGATCTGAGTCATTCCGCTACCAGCAGGTATTTCGCACTCCACTCTAAACTGATTAATTACCAACATTAGCGGAACACTCCTCCTCCAATATAATACAAGATGTGGTTTGTTATTGGGGTCAGGGATGGGGGTTTAAATTCCTCTTTTGCATTCATTCACTGGAGCTACAATGAAGTACCTCCATCAGAGCGGAGGATAGGATTGATTGGAGAACAACCATTTGGCCCATCCATGCCCAGACTGTACAGTCCCCTCCACTCTGGGCTTTATCCAGTTTACTTATTCTTCTAAAGATCGGTTATGTAAGTTTTCTCCCTCTGCTTTAAACATGAGCAGGTTAAAACTCTGTACTTTCTGCATTATTTATCTTTTTACATTTAGCTTCACCAGATCCAGCAACCCAAAGACAGAAGCAAAATAACACTGGAAAATTGATCATTTGTTCCATTCCCATAACCACGTTATAAACAAGTGAAGAGGACACTCAGTAGAGTGCCTACCTACACCACACTGTGATAATTATCACAATTAAATAGCTCTTCCTTGAGGCTTCTCCCTGCCTGGTTGATGATCTGTAACTACAAAGCTGACAAAAGAAATCTTTTTGTTAAGATTTCCCATCTCATTGATGAGGCTTCAGACCAATGCACATCCACAAACCTGCTCTGAAAACTCTGCTCGCATTTTGACAGCTGAAACAAATTCCACCACAGCAGCTGAGGCAGTCCACAACATTCTATAATAAGCAACATTCTTTTAAAAAAGTCAGTTTGCCGTACCTCCCATCGTTAATGGATCCTTTAAAAGATTCCAGGACCTGGATCCACATCTTCACCAAAAACTAATCAGTTCTTCCTTGGACCATACCCAATCAGTTTGCCAAGTTTCATTGAAATCTACACAGTAGTTTTTGGGATAAACTGTTTACAGACAAACAGACTAACAGGGACAAAAACATAAACTCCGCCCACCTTAAAATACATCATTCACACAACACAAAAATAAAATACTGCAGATGCTTGAAATCTGAAATAAAAACAGAAAACTCTTGAAATACTCAGCATGTCAAGCAGCACTTGTGGAGAGAGAAACAGAGTTAATGTTTTAAGTCGATGACCTTTCATCAGAACTGGGAAAAGTTAGAAATATAATGCACAGGCAGGTTTTAAGCAGGTGGAAGGGAGAAGGTGGGAAAAAGAACAAAAGGGAAGGACTGTGACATGGTGGAAGATAGGAGAGACTAAGTGGCAAGAGAGTTAGTGGTGCACGGCCAAAAGGAGTGGTAATGGGACAAGCAAAGAAACAAAAGATGTGTCTAGAGGAGGTGTGAATGGCAGAATGAGGAGCATCTGCCTCCCAAAAGCAAATACAAGAAGAAACAAGAGTAAAACCAAAACCTACAATGGAAAAGGAAACAAAATGGGGCAGAATCTTTGTTCAGCCCAGAAGGCTGTAAAGTGCCTAATCTAGAGATGAGGTGCTTTTCCTCCAGCTTACGTTGAGCTTCATTTGAACAGTGCAGGAGAGCAGGGACAGTAAGGACAGTGTGAAAGCGAGGTGGAGAGTTGAGGAAGGTCAGGGTCAGGTTTGCAGACTGAATGCCGGTTGTCATCGTTCACGTAACTGGGATCTCTAATCAGCCAGTGGGGTTGTTCTCAAGAACACGCTGAATATGTAATTTGCCCCCGGCCAGCCTAACCCACCCCTACCCCAACGGCCAGTCCAGGCCTATCTAGGCTACCTTAGCCTGGCCCAACCCAGCCTAGTTCGGTGCAACCCTGAGCAGGACAGCCTAGCCCAGCAGTGCCAAATGGGCTTTGAAGTCCAGGCAACCAAGTGTTGGTCGCATTTATATTGAACATGCATTGGTTTGTCTTTGAATGAATGGACTTACATTTCTTACAGTGTCTTTCACATCCTCAGGACATCCCAAAGCCCCTCTCAGTAATTCCTTCTGAGGTGTTCTTACTGCTTTGACATGTGCAGACTCACAGCCCCTTTGTGTACAGCAAGGTGCCCCATGAAGCAATGGGTCAAATAAGCAGATAACCTGTTTAATTGATGTTGATTAAGGGTTAAATATTGGCCAGGATGTTGGGGAGAACTCCCGTGAGGGGGGAAGGCAGCCCTTAGTTTTATGTTTCACCCAAAAGACAGTGCAGCACTCCCTCTTGTGCTCATACCTCTCGAGTGAGAAATGATCCTCTGATGCTCAGGCAGGAGTGAAGCACTGACAAACGGAACCTACGTTTATAGTTTTGGAATGGACCGTACATACAGCTGGAGCTGCATTGACAAATAAATTCTAAACGAGGATTGATGTCTGTTGATGCCAATTATCTCAGCAGGGGAGTTCTTCAGGGAAATGTGCTCAGCTCACCACCTTACAGTGCAGGAGGAGGCTACTCGGCCCATTGAGAATGCACTGGCTCTCTGAAAGAGCATTCTATATAGTCACACACCCCTGCCTTATCCTCATAACCTTGCACATTCTTTCTTTTCAGATAGCAATCCAATTCCCTTTTGAATACCCCCATCAAACCTGCCTCCACCACTCTCTCAGGAAGTTTGTTCCACACTCCAACCATCCCCTGTGTGACTCCCAATGCTTCATCATTGACTTTTTTTGCTATCATAAAGTCAGGAGTGTGATATTCCAGAAAGCCAGTTGTGTAGGCTATAACTGGAGCCAATCATTATACACTTTAATAAGCACTTATTTACACACTTTACAAATAAGCACCTCTTAAGCCCTATAACCACAGTTTCAGTCTGTATCTATTTATAGGGGCTCTCAAGTGAATCTCCAGTTAATGCCCACCATCCCCGTACAAATAAATACAATTAATATACAATTAACAAGGATAGGGCTGTTTGCAGATGGCTCCCCAGTGTTCAGTTCTATTCACAATTATTCTGAAGTTGCAGCAACACATGCTACACAACAGCAGGACTAATGGATGTACTGCAGCAACTCTCCAAAATGACTTCCACATCATTTCTCTCCGCTGCAACCTCCAGCACAGAGTGGTGGGGTAGCTTTGTGATTATGCCTGAGGATTGTAATTCACAGAGTCCAGAATCTTTACAGTGCAGAAAAAGTCCATTTGACCCATTGAGTCTGCATTCCAACTAGTCCCACTCCCCCACCTTTTCCCTGTAACCTAGCACATTCTTTCTTTTCAGATAGAAATCCAATTCCCTTTTGAATACCTGGATCAAATCTGCGCCCCCTAGTTTCTGATATGCTCTTGAGTGGGAACTGTTTCTCATTATTTACCCTGTCCATACCCCACCCTGGATCTTGAATACCTCTGTCAAGTTTCCTGGCCTTTTCTCCATGGAAAACAGTCCCAATCTCTCCAATCTTTCCTCATAGCTACAGCTCTTCATTCCAAGAATCATTCCTGTGAATTTCCTCTGTACTCTTTCCAATGCCTCCACATCCTTCCCTAGGTATGGCGCCCAGAACTGGACGCAGTACTAACTAGTGTCTTATACAAGTTCAACATGACCTCCTTACTCTTGTACTCAATGCCCCTATTAATAAAGGCTAAGATACTATATGCTTTGTTAACTGCTCTCTCAACATGCCCTGCCATCTTCAATGGCCTATATACATATACACCAAGGTCCATATGTTCCTGCACCTCCTTTAGAGGCCCTCCCTTTATTTTATACTGTCTCTCCTTATTCTTCCTGCCAAAATGAATTACTTCACGCTTCTCGGCATTGAACTTCATCTGCCACTTGTCTGCCAAATCCAACAACTTGTCTATGTCCTTTTGAAATTCAAGACTATTCCCAGCACAGTTGACAACATTTCCAGTCTTCACATCAGCACAAAGTTTGAAATCATGCCATGAACACCACAGTCTAGTCACTAATATTATATAATAATGTTATATAATATATATAACATTATATCTCATACATAACTTTATATTCCAGATATAAAATATATATAATTTAGAGGCATGAGACAAGACGGCTGGGTAATTTTAATTCAATTAATTAAATAAAATCTGGATTAAAAAGCCACTCTCATTCCCGGTGGCCATGAAACTTCCAGACTGACATAAAAGCCACTTTGCTTCACCAATGTCCATTGGGAAAGGAAATCTACCATCCTTACCTGATTTGGCCTATATGTAGCTCCAGACCCCCAGCAATGCGGCTGACTCTCCACTTCTCTCTGAAACAAGCCATTCACTTGTATTCAGGATGGTGGCTCACCATCAACTGAAGGGCAAAAAGGAATGGGTAATAAATGCCAGCCTTCACACCAACACCCACATCCCAAGACTGAATAAAAGACAAAGGGCAAAAACAGAAAATGTTATTGGAGGAGTAACAGTCTTATCTGACCATTAAATCATATTGTTTATAATAATATTCCCACCATATGGAATTCAGTCTCCATAAAAGCATAGGACCTGTGAACTCTTGCATTTGCTCAGTGCTCGTTCTCTGGAGGGTGACGCAGAGTGACAGAGCAGACAGACCATGAGAAATCTAACAGTATCTTTCTGTGTCAGGAAAACCTCAAGAAGCTGCGGGACAGTATCACACGGAGACAGAACATCAAAGGAAAGTCCAGCAAACATCCAGGTGAGCTCCAGCCACACCTGTCAAACAGCCCGAGAAGCTAAAGCCGTTTGAAATAGGCATTTCTCTCTCCTGCCTACCAAGTGGCACAAAGGGTAAATGCACAGCATGGGTGTTAAACCAGGCCAGGAGTCTCAGTTCCATCCATCAGCAGCTTTGATTTCATCTGGGGGCACTAAGTCAGATTGAATTTCCTAGACAGAGTGGGGGAGTCAATCAGAGGTCTGGTATTGTGACCAGTTTTGAACTCTTAAGGTGAAGAAATAGCCAAGGCCATGGAGGAGGTGCAGGAAAGATTGACAGTGACGATCCCAGGGTTTAGAAACGAGGACAATTCTTATAAGAACAGAAAAGTTCTGATAGAGGTTTTCAAAATTATGAATAAAATAAGTCAGGAAACCAATTCCACTCAGCCAGCGAGCTGGTAATAAAAAGGCATAAATTTAAGAACATTACCAAAAAATGAAGAGAGAAGTTGGGGGAAAAAAACTCTATGCAGACAGTTGTGCAGCTGTTAGTTATGGGGTATTGATGGCATGGCGATAATGTCACTGCACTCATCATCCAGAGTGCCAGGCTAGTGCCTTCAGGCATTGGGTTCAAATCCTACTGCAGCAGGCAGAATGTTATAGTAAAATCTGGAATTGAAAGCTAGCCTCAGCAATGATGAGCACGACAAATATCATCGATTCTTTTAGGGAAGGAATTCTGCCATCCTTACCTGGTCTGGCCTACATGTGACTCCAGACCCACAGCAACGTGGTCGACTCTTAACTACCCCTCTGAAGTGGCCTGGCAAGACCCTCACTCATTGGGCATGGGCAACACATGCTGGGCTTGCAAGTGATGCCCACGTGAAAGAATAGGAAGATTAAAAACTGTCTAATCAGAAACAGTGGTGGAATCAGAATTAAAGATATCATTTAAAGAGGCAGTGGATAGATAGTATAAAGAAATAGAAGTTTGCATGTGGATGGTGCTTTCAGAGACCTGGCACATGTGCGATGGGCTGAATGGTGTCAAATTCTATGATGGTAGCTTTATTTATTCCACCTGCTGCCAGTGCCATTGGAGATTGGCTAATGTTTATTTTTAATAACTTGAGAGGAATACTTTTAAGAATTGGTTATATGGCAGCTTATCACATTCCTCAGAAACGTTTCCAGGTGTTTCACACGCAAAAGGTGGAAGTTTACGGCCTTTCCCGCTGGCGGGATTTTCCAGCCCTGCCAAAGTCAATGGACATTAGAACGACTCGCCACATTTTACAGCCCCACCCCCACCATGATGGGTCTGTAAAATTCCGCCCAATGAATTACAGCAGGAACTTTAGAGAAATAATTTTGTGTAGAGCAAGATTGAACGGACGATAATAAGATCAATGGCTAGTTAAGCTGCTGTTGCTTTTTAACATGTTTCTGGTGATATTGGTGGGAGAAAAAATCTTGGCCTAAGACATTGGCAAAAGTTCATACACTTTCCACCAGAGCTAGACTATGGAGCCTGGGCTTAACATCCCAGTCAAAAAGCAATGTAGCATCCCTTCAATAAAACTAGCCTAGTTTATGTGCTTAACCCTGGCGTGAAACTTGAATCCACAATCTGCCGACTCTGGGACCAACACCGATCCAAAATGGCCAGTTTTATTTTCAACATGCAATCACAGGCTGATCACCTGTGGCATTGCTCGGCATAAGAGAGGTAGTTTGACGTGGATAATTCAGGTCTGCAGCACAGCATGGAAGGACCAAAGGCTAAGTGAAAGTTAATAAAGTGGGCGATCATATAGAAAAGGGTGAGGAGGAACCCTTACAGCAGAGCGGAGGACATGATTGAAGAATGAAAGACCTATGAGGGAGTAAATTTATACACCTGTAGCGAGGTGAGCAGAAAGCATGTGTGATGTGTTGTTCACAAGACATTTAATTAAAGAGAGAAATATCCTGTAGTGCTGTCCACTGTGTGGGGAAGGGGAGGGGCAGATATCGTCGCTGTAAAAATTTACAGGGTTTGCAAACAACATGCAGAAAGAAGGCGAAGTGATTTTTCATTGATTCCTAAAAAATTGCAATTTTTACTTCCTCACTGCAGCAAGGCAAATAAATAATATTGTTCCCACTCACAGCAGTGGATGTGTCAGCTGATGAAGAAGCCACTTCCTCTTATCATTACCAAATTTTGACCTTCAACACGGGCATCATGAACTGTGTATCAAGAGTCATCTGATAGGGCGGAACTTTATGGTCCTCCTGCGATGGGGGTGGGGCTGTAAAATACATCGAGCCATTCAAAAGTCCACTGACTTTGGCGGGACTGTAAAATTCTGCCAGCATAAAATTCTGCCCATAATCTTTTTTCTACACAGGCACATTCACCTCCACCTCACTATTGGACATGGGACTCAGCTGCACGTATTCAGCCTAAAACAGGGTTTAATTGAGACCATGCTGTTCCCGTCACATTCTGAGATCCACACTCAGTGCCATGCGCCGCCATATGAGCACACTCGACCTCTCCCTCCAGCAGCACCGCCACACCCTTTTTCAAAGCTGCGCGTGCCCCCAGTTTCATTTTATCCTTCGTCTCATCCGACGCCTGAACAAGAAACTTTTTCTCTTTCTCTCAAGTGCTAAGGAACGCAAGCTCCAACAACTCATCGACACCAACGCCATCCAGAACTCTCCACCACTGCCTGTCCCTCCATCCCCACCCCATCTTCCAATCCCATCAATTCACTATACCCCCTCACCTTCCCCTCTCCGATGCTGAAAGTTCAGCGCTCAGCAAAGGACTTCGTTTCATACCCTTACTCCCTCATCTCAATGAATTTTGGGCTTGGCACGATGCTGAACACTTCTTCCGCTGCTTTCGTCTCCGGGCTCACTTCTTTGGGCAGGATTCCTCTCCCCATTCAATGGATCCTTTTACCCACATCCAATATTCTCCCTCCACCTGGACCTCTCCCTCTGGATTCTTACCTTCTCTTGATCTTTTCATTGAGAACTGACGGCGTGACATTAGTCATCTCAGTTTCTCTCTCCTCTCACCCATTCTAATCTCTCTCTCTCTCAACTTCCTGCACTCCGTTCTCTCAGGTCCAACCCTAACATTGTCATCAAACCCGCAGGTGTTGCATATTTTGCGTGGGCATGGGGTGGTGCCATTGGTGGGGTTTGAGGAGTATGGGGTGATGGAGGAGTGGACCACGGTGTCACGGAGGGAACGATCCCTACGGATGGCTGCCGGGGGGGGTGAAGGGAAGATGTGTTTGGTGGTGGCATCATGCTGGAGTTGGCGGAAATGGTGGAGGATGATCCTTTGAATGCGGAGGCTGGTGGGGTGATAAGTGAGGACAACTTAGTCTACTGCAATCATTGCTCCCAATGCGGTCTCCTCTACATTGGAGAGACCAAACACAGACTGGGCGATCGCTTTGCAGAACACATTCGGTCTGTCCACAAGAATGACCCAGACCTCCCTGTCGCTTGCCATTTTAACACTCCACCCTGCTCTCTTGCCCACATGTCTGTCCTTGGCTTGCTGCATTGTTCCAGTGAAGCCCAATGCAAACTGGAGGAACAGCACCTCATCTTCCGACTAGGCACTTTACAGCCTTCCGGACTGAATATTGAGTTCAACAACTTTAGATCTTGAACTCCCTCCTCCATCCCCACCCCCTCTCCGTTTCTTCCCCCTCCCTTTTGTTCTTTCCAATAATTTATATAGATTTTTCTTTCCCCACCTATTTCCATTATTTTTAAATCTATACCTTTCATGCCCTTTTAGTCTTATTTCACCCCACCCCCACTAGAGCTGTACCTTGTGTGTCCTGCCATCCATTCTTAATTAGCACATTCTCTTAGATAATATCACCACCTTCAACACCTCTTTGTTCTTTTGTCTGTGACATCTTTTGATTATCTGCTCCTATCACTGCTTGCTTGTCCCTACAACCACATGCCCCCCACATTAAACCAGCTTATATTTCACCCCTCTCCTTATATTCACTCAGTTCTGTTGAAGAGTCATGAGGACTCGAAATGTCAACTCTTCTCCGCCAATGCTGCCAGACCTACTGAGTTTTTCCAGATAATTCTGTTTTTGTTTTGGATTTCCTGCATCTGCAGTTTTTGTTTTTATCTCTGTGTTTAATTGACTGCCACTTCTCTTCAAGAAATGCCTACCTTAAAGAAGTATTGCTCTTCTCTCCTACAGGATTTCCGTATCTCTCTTTTGCCTTGTTCACCTTCATTGCTTTCCATTTCTCTCCTGGTGTTTGACAAGGTGTTTACTAAAACCCGCTTTCACAGCCATATCTCCTTTCTCAGTGACTGTCTCCATCTCCGACTTACCCCACATGGATTTCAACTGAAATTCCACCCCTCATGTTTCAAACCCACCCAGGATTACAGGTATTGGACATAAAACGTTTCTCGGACTGCTGTTCCTGACACATTCTGAGATCCACACTCAGTGCCATGCGCCGCCATATGAACACACTCGACCTCTCCCTCCAGCAGCACCACCACACCCTTTTTCAAAGCTGCACGTGCCCCCAGTTTCATTTTATTCTTCGTCTCATCTGACGCCTGAACAAGGAACTTTTTCTCTTTCTCTCAAGTGCTAAGGAACGCAAGCTCCAACAACCCATCGACACCAACGCCATCCAGGACCCTCCACCCCTGCCTGTCCCTCCGTCCCCACCCCATCTTCCAATCCCAGCCCCAGCCGTGTATTCACTATACCCCCTGACCTTCCCCTCTCCGACGCTGAACATTCAGTGCTCAGCAAAGGACTTAGTTTCATACCCTTACGCCCTCACCTCAATGAATTTTGGGCTCGGCATGATGCTGAACTCTTTTTCCGCCGTCTTCATCTCCGGGCTCACTTCTTTGGGCAGGAGTCCTCTCCGCATTCAACAGATCCTTTTACCCACATCCAATATTCTCCCTCCACCTGGACCTCTCCCTCTGGATTCTTACCTTCTCTTGATCTTTTCATTGAGAACTGACAGCGTGACATTAGTCATCTCAATTTCTCTGCTCCTCTCACCCATTCTAATCTCTCTCTCTCTCAACTTCCTGCATTCCGTTCTCTCAGGTCCAACCCTAACATTGTCATCAAACCCGCTGACAAGGGTGGTGCTGTTGTTGTCTGGCGCACTGACCTCTACCTCGCAGAGGCTGAGCGTCAACTCGCAGACACTTCCTCCTACCTCTCCCTGGACCATGACCCCACCACTGAACATCAAGCCATTGTTTCCAGGACTGTCACTGACCTCATCTCCTGTGGAGATCTTCCTCCCACAGCCTCCAACCTGATAGCTGCCCAACCTCGGATGGCCCGCTTCTACCTCTTACCCAAAATCCACAAACAGGACTGTCCCGGCAGACCGATCGTGTCAGCCTGTTCCTGCTCCACGGAACTCATTTCTCGTTATCTTGACTCCCTTCTCTCTCCCCTTGCCCAGTCTCTTCCCACCTACATCCACGATTCCTCTGACACCTTACGTCACATCAACAATTTCCAGTTCCCTGGCCGCAACCGCTTCCTCTTCACCATGGACGTCCAATCCCTCTACACCTCCATCCCCCACCAGGATGGTCTGAGGGCCCTTAGCTTCTTCCTTAAACAGAGGCCCAAACAATCTCCATCCACCACTACTCTCCTCCATCTGGCTGAACTTGTTCTCTCACTGAACAATTGCTCCTTAAACTCCTCTCACTTTCTCCAAATAAAAGGTGTGGCTATGGGTACCCACATGGGCCCCAGCTATGCCTGTCTCTTTATGGGGTATGTGGGACATTCCTTGTTCCAGTCCTACTCCGGCCGCCTCCCACAACTCTTTCTCCAGTACATCGATGATTACTTTGGTGCTGCTTCATGTTCTCGTCAAGACTTGGAAAAATTTATTAATTTTGCTTCCAATCTCCACCCCTCCATCATTTTCACATGGTCCATCTCTGACACTCCCCTTCCCTTCCTTGACCTCTCTGTCTTAATTTCTGGTGATAGACTGTCCACCAGTATCCATTACAAGCCTATCGACTCCCACAGCTACCTCGACTACAGCTCCTCACACTCCGCTTCCTGTAAGGACTCCATCCCATTCTCTCAGTGCCTTCGCCTCCGTTCTATCTGTTCTGATGATGCTACCTTCAAAAACAGTTCCTCTGACATGTCCTCCTTCTTCCTTAACCGAGGTTTTCCACCCACAGTGGTTGACAGGGCCCTCAACCGTGTTCGGCCCATCTCCCGCGCATCCACCCTCACGCCTTTTCCTCCCTCCCAGAAACATGATAGGGTCCCCCTTGTCCTCACTTATCACCCCACCAGCCTCCGCATTCAAAGAACCATCCTCCGCCATTTCCTCCAACTCCAGCATGATGCCAACACCAAACACATCTTCCCTTCACCCCCCCACCGGCAGCATTCCGTAGGGATCGTTCCCTTCGGGACACCCTGGTCCACTCCTCCATCACCCCATACTCCTCAAACCCCACCTACGGCACCTCCCCATGCATACGCAAAATATGCAACACCTGCCCCTTCACTTCCTCTCTCCTCACCGTCCAAGGGCCCAAACACTCCTTTCAAGTGATGCAGCATTTCACTTGCATTTCCCCCAACTTAGTCTACTGTATTCGTTGCTCCCAATGCGGTTTCCTCTACATTGGAGAGACCAAACGTAAGCTGGGCGACCACTTTGCAGAACACCTGCGGTCTGACCGTAAGCATTACCCAGACCTCCCTGTCACTTGCCATTTTAACACTCCACCCTGCTTTCTTGCCCACATGTCTGTCCTTGGCTTGCTGCATTGTTCCAGTGAAACTCAACGCAAACTGGAGGAACAACACCTCATCTTCCGACTAGGCACTTTACAGCCTTCCGGACTGAATACTGAGTTCAACAACTTTAGATCTTGAACTCCCCCCTCCATCCCCATCCCCTTTCTGTTTCTTCCCCCTTCCTTTTGTTTTTTCCAACAATTTATATAGATTTTTCTTTTCCCGCCTATTTCCATTATTTCCACTAGAGCTGTACCTTGAGTGTCCTGCCATCCATTCTTAATTAGCACATTCTTTCAGATACTATCACTATCTTCAACACCTCTTTGTTCTTTTGTCTGTGACATCTTTTGATTATCAGCTCCTATCACTGCTTTCATTATTCCTACAGCCACCGCCCCCCACCCCCACTTCTCTACCCCACCCCCCCCCCACCTTATATTTCACCCTTCTCCTATTTTTACTTATTTCTGTTGAAGGGTCATGAGGACTTGAAAGGTCAACTCTTTTCTTCTCTGCCGATGCTGCCAGACTTGCTGAGTTTTTCCAGGTAATTCTGTTTTTGTAAGGAGCAGACTGGGTTATTCAGCTCAGCAAGGCAATATTAGTTTGTTCAACAAGCCAGAGGCCCTTCTCACATGACCCCCACCTCTTCACCAGGTCTTCAGCAAAGGATGTGCATCTATTGTCTGGACTTAGGCTGGGTCTCAAAGACTCAAAGGCAAAATATTTTAGTTGACGGGCAATATGATCTGCGCAGGCTTGGAGGGCCGAAGGACCTGTTCATGTGCTGTACTTTTCTTTGTTCTTTGTTCTTTGACTGCTAAACATCACAGCCATTATGAGTTGAAAGGAATGGTTGAGGGGCTTTTTGTCTTAGCAGACCCTCTGTCTCCTGCTGGCAAACCTGGATTACCATATGCAAATGGCCTTTGTATAATTCTCTTTGAAGTTGGGCTGTGCAATCCCCCAGTGATTGTTAGAGGCTCCTCAAAGGTAATGAGGTGTGAGTTTTCCCAAAATTGCAAAGGGGCTTCTTTGTCCTGGGGTCATAGATTCAGCCGTTATAAGGATCTTGTTCAGCCTAGGTTCAGTTTTAAAATTTAGAACTAGAAATGAGTATATGTGTATATTTTATAAAAATGTGCACTGTTGAGGTCTTAGTCCCTCACACTTCCATGTTTTACTCATGATTAGAGATAATGGAGCAGGGTCTCTGGTCCACACACCTGGATTCAGCTCCTCACTACAAGAGGTCCCTCAGGCTCAGCCTTTTTCTGCTGCTTCATCAATGACCTTCCCTCCAATATAAGGTCAGAAGTGGGGATCTTCACTGATGATTGCACAAAGTTCAATAGCCATTCACAATGCCTCAGATGCGAAGGCAGTTTGTGCCCACATTCAATTTACAGGCTTGGGCTGCTAAGTAGCAAGTAACATTCACAACACACAAGTGCTAGGCAATGACCATCTCCAACAAGAGAGAATCTAACCATCGCCCCTTGATCTTCAAAGGCATTACCATCATTGAATCCCCCACTATTACCTTCCTGGGAGTTACCATTGACCAGAAACTGAACTGGGCCATCCATACAAGTACTGTGGCAACAAGAACAGGTCAGAGGCTGTGAATTCTGCAGTGAGTAACTCACCTCCTGTGAGTAACTCCCCAAACCTGTCCATCATCTACAAGGCACAAGTTAGGAGTGTAATGGAATACTCTCCACTTTCCAGATGTGTACAAATCCAATGACATTCAAGAAGCTCGACAACATCCAGGATAAAGTAGCCACTTGATTGGCACCACATCCACAAACATTCACTCCCTCCACCACCAACACACAGTAGCAGCAGTGTGTACCATCTACAAGATACACTGCAGGAACTTACCAAGGTTCCTTCGACAACACCTTCCAAACCCACGACCACTACCACCTAGAAGGACAAGGGCAGCAGATAGATGGGAACACCACCACTTGTAAGTTCCCCTCCAAGTCACTCACCATCCTGACTTGGAAATATATCACCGTTCCTTCACTGTCGCTGGGTCAAAATCCTGGAACTCCCTCCCTAACAGCAGTGTGGGTGTACCTACACCACATGGACTGCAGCGGCTCAAGAAGTCAGCTCACCACCACCTTCTCAAGGGCAACTAGGGATGGGCAATAAATGCTGGCCCAGCCAGCGAAGCCCACATCCCAAGAACATTTTTTTTTAAAAAAAGAGGCAAATCAGGTTAACATTTCCATAAAGGAATCTTTCTGGTTTTTCATCCATTTAAAGACACCAGGCACAGAGACTTCTTATTTCTTTAAGTTTGAATGATTATTGGCAGCACACCCTATTTGTAATCGCTTTCTGGACAGACGTTTATAATCTGCCAGTGGAAGGCTAATATCTACTTCAATTTTGTTAATATCTGTTTGATTTTATTTTTAAAGAAAGCATTTTTATGCAGAGGCATTGGCATGGGGGGATCAGCAGCGTATAATAAGTGTTTTAAAATGTCACTGTTGTAATTATTCACCAGAATTAGAAATCACACTTCCTGCTCGGCCAAATGACATTTCAGACACTGCGCAATATGGAGTTTATCAAGATAATCCCAGATTCAACCAGCCTTGCCCATTCCGGGAAGGAATACAGCGGGGCATGTGGAAAACAGGAAGCACATCTAGCACAGCAAGTATGTCTGCAGAGCCATGGGTCAGATTCTAATGTCAGTCTAACTCCTTGAGCCTTCCTACCTGAGATAGCAACTAAACTCATCGCACTATCACTGAGTGGCACAGCACAGAAGGCTGCCATTCGGCCCATCATGCCTGGTGCCCGCGCTTCTCTTTTCATACACCCTCTTTGATTTTCTTATCCTTGTTCTTAAATTCTTCCTTATTTTCCATCAAATTGTTAAACACGTGCGGAAGCTATCCAGCTATTAACCCCACCCCCCTGCTCTTTTCCCCCTGGCCCTGCTATTTTCTTGCCTTTTCAACTGCATCCCCAGCTCTCCTTATTACAGAGAGAGGGAAACTTGCAGACGGAAGCGTTAGTTTATCTGCTTGCGCTTTAAAAAAAAAACTGGAGATCAAAACAATGGAAGAAAGGAACAGCGGTTTAGACTGAAGGGTGTGAAACGTGACAGAGGGATGAGCATCACAAAAGAACTCAAAAGGGAGGTGTACCCAACCGACAGCAACAACTTGCATTCATATAGCACTTTTCACATAGTAAAACGCCCTAAACCAAGGCTAAGATTCATTGGAAAAGTCCAGTTCTGGCACAATTTAACATGGGAACTGCTAGGCTAGGTAAGAGCAAGTTTACCTTCCTGCTCATTTCACGAGGCACTTAACTCTAGAGAGAAAAGTTGATTTCAGTTTTTACCTTTCCCTCTAAGCTTAGCCAAAAATACAATCTGTCATAATTCTGTCTTCTTTCCATGGGATAATTTTATTCAGCATCTTAATGTGTAAACAGCAATCTTATATAGAGGGGCAAGGACAGCTAAACTCTGCAGAACATACAGAAATTTATTTTCTCTCTCCATTTAATTCATACTTGCAATGACTGTCAGTTAACACAACTCAGCGTTCAACCCATGAGCTGTTTTGACAGAGTTGGGGTTTGAGGTATTATTAGTTTTCTTTATCTAAAGCTGCTTTTGTAAATTGTCTCCATTTCTAAATCAGTCTGTCTTCTGTTCCCTCTACTCAGGCAGCCTCAGCAGTCGGTCAAGCACTCGAAGCATCCTGAGTTTAAGCAGTGGAGCAGAGGGGGATAATGAGGTAATCCACAAGTGATGCTACAGGGATTGAAGTAGGTAATCTGGGTGATGGAGCAGATACGTTCATCTCAGTGTTAAGTGCAATGCCAAGGTCTCAACCAGTCTGGTTCAGTTACAGACAGTTGCCAGGGAAAGCGATAGAGTTAGTTACTAAGGAGCAGACTGCTTGATGGGGACTGAAGGAAATGGTCTCAATTATCCCAATATTTAGTCGAAGAAAATTTTTACCCATCCAGTACTAGATGTCAGACAAGTATTGTGACAATACAGTGATAGTGAAGGGGGTCAAGCAAGATGGCAATGTTACAGGGAGAAGGCGGCAGAATGGGGTTGAGAAACTTATCAGCCATGATTGAATGGTGGAGCAGACTTGATGGGCCGAATGGCCTAATTTCTGCTCCTATGTCTTATGTCTTATGTCAATGGCTATCATCAACATACATGTGCAACCTGACATTGTATTTTCAGAATGATATTGACAAAGATCAGTATACTGCTGAGAAATAGGAGGGGTCCAAGGATAGATTCTTGGGTGGGGGGGGGCACCAGAGGTAGTGGTGCAAGAGCAGGAAGAGAATCCATTGTAGGAGGTTCTTTGGCTACAACTGAATAGAAAAGAATGGAACCAGGTGAGTACAGTCGCTCCCAGCTGGACGATGAAGTGGACGAGGATGGTGTGGTGATGAAGTGTGCAGACAGGACGAGGAAGATGAGGGGGATAGTTTACTTTTGTCACAGGCACGTAGGATGTTGTTTCTGATTTTGAAGGTCAGAGAGTAAGAAGGTCAAAGAGGGTTTGGACAGGGATTTGGAAGGGCAGACTGTCTGAGAGGGAAAAAATGAAAGAAGGCATGATGACATGAGAGAGGGGTGAAGAGGAATAAAGAGAAAGTAAAAGGAGACGTGGATGAGAAAGGGGAATCTCCAGTGATGGACTCAGGTCTGCAGCAACAGCCAAATCCCACAAGTGAATGGACAGAGGGAACTCGAGCTATTCAGGTGTGGTTACATGCTGAGTTAAAGCTGCAGGGAGATGGTGGTGTAGTGGTAATGTCCCTGGCCTGAGTGTGCTATAGGTCCAGATTAGGTACTCGGGGGGGGGAGTGGGTTGAAATCCCATTATAGCAGCTGGTGAAATTTAAATTCAATTTATAAAATCTGGAATACAAAGCTAGCCTCAGTAATTGTGACCATTTTAAACATTAATGTTTAAGGAAGGAAAACAAAAACAGAATTACCTGGAAAAACTCAGCAGGTCTGGCAGCATCGGCGGAGAAGAAAAGAGTTGACGTTTCGAGTCCTCATGACCCTTCGACAGAACTCGAAGGACTCGAAACGTCAACTCTTTTCTTCTCCGCCGATGCTGCCAGACCTGCTGAGTTTTTCCAGGTAATTCTGTTTTTGTTTTGGATTTCCAGCATCCGCAGTTTTTTTGTTTTTAAGGAAGGAAACCTGCCATCTGTACCTGGTGTGGACTATGTCATTCTCTACGTTAACTGCAATTCTCTGTCCACAGATGCTGTCAGACTGTTTTAATTCAGACTTGCAGCATTCAGAGCATTTTGGAAATGGGGTAATTGAGTTGAGTTGAGGATGAACTATTTCAGGAAGAGGTGCTGACAGCAGTTCTGAAAGGGCAGGGCCTGTACCTGAGGAAAGGGAATTGTTTACTGACATGGAAGTCAGGAAAGATCAGTTTATGAGGAATAATGTGTGCAGGCACATAAGACCATAAAAAATAGGAGCAAGTGTAGGCCATTCAGCCCTTTGACCGTGCTCGTCCGTTCAACACAATCATGGCTGATCTACCTCAATTCTATTCACCCGTCAGTTGCTCAGGGAGGGGAGTGGGGGGGTGCTGGGGGGAGGGAGAGCTGACAGAGGCTGAGTTTTGGGGTATATATTTCACCTCCACGCTCTCAGTAGTCACTGGAAGTGTGAATCATGAATTTGCGTTCTCGCAACACATCCATTTAGTTGAAGGGGTGGAAATGAAGTAGGATGAAGTGGGGTGAGAGGAGGCTCAGTATAAAACCCCAGCACTGGCCTGTTAGGCCAGCAGCCTGTCTCTACGTGTGCTGTGTAAATCACTCAGTGGGGGCACTGGAGCGCAGGAACAGAGGAGCAGGATTTCCGCTGGCTTCTCCCAATCTCCTCGCTGGTGCCATGTGCTTGGGATGTCCGCCAGTGTTACGCTGGGGCACCGGGAGAATCCTGCAGAATTCCTAACTAAGTTAGTGTGAAAACGTGCACAATGTAATATCAGTAACACACGGTGCTTTCCCCATTCTCTCTGCAAATAGTGACGTTGCTTTTTCTCTTTTTCTGTTTTGACCTTATCAAGGACAATGAGCCAGCAGACTGCAGACCCGTGAGTCGGCCTATCAGCCGACACCGACCACCCAGTTTACCGCCTCCTCGAATTCCACCTCGCATGCCACCCAGGTATCTACTCGTGACCTTTAACCACATTGTGCAAAGCAGATGCTTGTGTGCCCTGAACTCCCAACCATTCCTTCCAATCCTCCTGAAGACCGAGGGGTCCCCAGGTCCACTGCACAATCTAACAATCATTGCTCGACTGTGGTTGTGTTTGTGACTGTCCGCGCTCGCCAGCTCTCCTTGCCGCGCTGGCTCACCGCTTGTGGCTGCTGTTGGCTACATCGAGGATTGGCTCATCCACCCAAAGAAATGGTTGCTCTCATGAGGTGTCGGAATATACAGGGGCCCTTGGCGGCACGCCAGGAATTTGAAGTTGGGTGGGGGGGTTGAGAGCCAACATAGTTCAGCAACCACAGGGGCGATGGGTGAATGGGACTTGATGCCAGGCAGTGCGTGGGCACTGGAGGTACAGGTAATGGATCTTTGCTTAAACACTGTCATGTCCCTATCAGCACTAACACGGCAAATCTGCTATTTATTTTTCAGGACCCCAACCCAAGCCTCAGCAAAGGTCGCTGCTGCTCCTCCTGTGCCACCTAGAGGTCGATAGTCACAGTTCAGGCACCAGGGATCAGCCCTCACTTCAATAATAAAAAAGCATTTAACAGAACTACCACTTGGAAAAAAGAGAATCAAGTTCCAAGTGCAGCTTTTGTGCTAACTGTCTGCTGCAGTTTCCTTTCTGATGGCACAGCCGAGTGTGGTTTGCTGAGAGTTAACTCACCAATCTATTTATTTGAATGTTGTGCTGTAAATGGTGAGAACTGTCCAAATATCCGCTCCTAAATGGTAGCTAAACGTCCTGAGTATAAAAGTGGTGGAATTCACCCAAAACGCAAAGAGATGACCATTTACATAAATCATTCTGTGTGGTTCTTAAACAAGCTGTTTAAAAGAATACACTTCACATTGTTTAAGGCTTGTGATGAATGTTTAGTCAATTTAAATAATAGGTGATGTTTATCTGAATAATTTTGCAAATGCAATTGTGCAAATTTCCTACCCACCTCTCTTTTAAGTGCAAAGTTAATCAGTCCTCAATCCCACAACTTCAACAGGGAGAAACAGGAAAACTGTGGGATAGCGTCTCAGTGGAACCACAGCCAGTAATTCTCAGCCTGCCTAAGGATACCTGGGCCTGAATGTTCCGCTCGGCGTGCTGGAGCAGGCCCGACCCACAGTGACATGGGGCACGTGTCTCGACATCATCGCCCAGCCTCGCAATACTTCATTCAGCAGACGCGCACCAGAGTCAGCTGTGTGCCCGCTGATATTTAAACAGCCTATTAAGGCCATTGAGGAAGTAATTAATGTAATTGTTAACACTGCCCATCCAATCTCACGGTAGGCAGCCAGGCAAAAAAGGCCAAGCGGCCTTTACACTTTTTAGGAAACCTCATCCACGAGCGGTTTCCTAAAGATTTTATTAATTAAATTTTAAAAATTTCTGAAATATAAAAACATGTCAAGACTACGGGCCAAGTGCTGGTAAATGGGATTAGGGAGGTAGGTCAGGGGCTTCTCACGTGTCAGTGCAGACTCAATGGGCCGAAGGGCCTCTTCTGCTCTGACACGGTCACATGAGGGGACATGTTTAATTACATTTTTAATCCATTTATTTATTTATTTCAAAATGCTTCAATCTCCCTGAAAGAGCGCAGGCCACGACTCTCCCAGCTCCCCTCCCCTTCCCCACCGCCCACACAGGTAGCGCTGGGCACTACCACTCGCGTCTTACACTGGGCAGTCCTCAACTGGCCCGCCTGCGTGAAATGGCGGCGCAGAGCCGCTGATGCGCAGCGGTCAGCAGTCAGCTCTGCAACTGCCCCTGCTCACTGATTCAGGCCCTGGAGGCGAAGCATCCCCTCATGTTTAAAACTCCCTCAGCAACAGATTTCAGCAGAGTTGAACAAAGTCACTTTAGAGAGAGAGGTAAGGGTCATCTCCTGACCGACCTTCCCAACGCCACCCCCACCGCCCCCCCCCCCCCCAGGGCTGGGATACTGTCGAGAGGATTCTCACAACAGCAGCAGCACCAAGACCCTCCTCCCTGAGTGTCTTTGCCTGCTGTAAGGCAGCTGGTGACAGGACAGCACCCAGGGAGCAGCACCTTTGACAACTTTCAAATTACTTTTATTCAAGGATTTGCACTCAGTCCTGGATCGGGGGTGTCAATCGGTGGGCTGCCTGCCCATGCTCGCTCCCACACTCCCACCCACCCCCCCCCCCCCCCACCCCTCACCAACGGGGGGAAAATTTTTCCCATTGTTTCAATTGCAGATGTTTTCCTCACTTCACAACTCTTAACCTTGTCCAAATAAACATAAAACATTGAGATAAGAGCAGATCAAAGAAAGAATAACCTATTATATCCTCATAAAGATGTCAATCAATCAAAGCAGACACTTCCTTTTTAGCTGTGTGAACAGACCCCCTGCTGAGTGAATCCATTAGCGATTCTTGGATCTCAGCCAAACATTCATAATGAGTCAATTTTCCAACTGTAGCAACAGAAACAGATGGGCCAAGTATCCTTTTCTCCAGATTTTTAATAGCCCCTGGACTCAGCCTGACTCACGGAAATCCAGCCCTGTGTCTATGCATGAGTCGCTGTGTGCATCTGCATCAGTGTGTGCAAGTGCTAGTGTTTGTACAGAGAATATATGTGTGTGTCAGTGTCTGTGCATGTGTCCGTGTGTGTTTGTGTGTGTGTGTTAATGTGTCAATGTGCCAGTGTGTATGAAGAGTGTGAGTTTCAGTGTGTGTGTGTGTGTATGTATGTATATGTGTGTGGAGAGTGTATTTGTGTGTGTGTGTATGTGAGTGTGTGTTAATGTGTCAACATGTGAGTGTGTATGAAAAGTGTGAATTTCTGTGTGTATGTGTGTGTGTGTGTATATATCAGTGTGTGGAGAGTGTATTTGTGTGTTTGTGTGTGTGTGTGTATTAATGTGTCAACATGTGAGTGTGTGTTGAGAGTGTGAGTGAGAGCATCAGCATGTGTATGAGTGAGCGTGTCAGTGGGTTAATATGTGTGGAACATGTGAGTGAGTCATTACTGGTCGAGGATGGTTTTGACCTGGGGCTGTAGTGTTGTTTCTGGTTCAGTAATTGGTCAGCACCAGTTGTCCAGGCCCACACATTGGTTAAGAGAGCTGGGGAATGCCCTATCCTCCAAAGAACTGGACACCAACAGAAGGGGAGACAAAGAAAAGCAAAAAAGACGTAGCTGATTTCAACTCAGATTCACTTTTTCCAGCAGTAACTGAATTGTTTAGTAACTGATCCCAATCCATGGCAGGGTTTAAACTCATGCTCTCATCACCTGCGCTAATACACATCCTAGTCCACTGGAGGGTTTACTATAACCTAGATAACTTTTTGCTGTTAAATACAATTGTGTTTGGAAAATGTGAAATGAAGTTCTGCGTTTCAAAACTTTACCTTTTGTGAAAGTTGTATGTTTTATCTGTGAACTTGGTGCTTGGTGAGAAGAGGAATTTTAGTCACAACGTAAACCCTCCTCTTCCCCAAACAAAGAGCCTCAGCCTAGCCTTGGACGAACACTTCCAGCTGTCTCCATGTGAACTTGCTCTGTTTTCTGCACCAGGCACTATGGCCTCTCTGAGTGAGTTTGCCTCAAGCTGCCTGTGGTCCCTTGTCCACTGGAGAGCTGGGATCTCCTGGTGAGGCAGGAGCAAGATATGAGATGGACAGAAGCTCAGAAGATGGATGTGATTGGACAGAGAAGGTTGGACCTGTTCCAGATGCAGGGCAATGGTTGGTTTGAAGAGGCAATCGGGATTCAAAAAGGTCATTTGACGAGTGATGTCGTGGTGAACTCTTGAGGCTGGCCTGGTCAATAATGGTCATCCTTCAAGTCCCACCAACTCCTAACATTTTGTAAAGTAGTAGACTTTTCATAAGTTGAGACCTTGTCAGCCGTCACCTGCAATAATCAAACTAATATTGAAGCTGAGGCCTATCACTGTGCACTTTAACCTTTATTAATTATCTTCCTGTGTGGTCTGAAAGACTCTGACCCTTAACCTTTAAAGTAGAAGGTATTGTGTTTGGTTACTATACTGTATACCAATATTAAGTGACTATAAAAATACAAATGCATTGTCTGACTCTGTGTTTTTTATTCACATAAACAAATGTTACAAACTTAGAAAATTAATTATCTGAACTGAGCAATGCTATTGGTTAGAACATAGGATCATAAGAAATAGGAGCAGGAGTAGGTCAATCAGGACATCAAACCTGCTTGACTATTCAATAAGATCACAGCAGAACTGATTTTGAGCTTAACTCCAATCACAACTCTTGACTCCCTTGTAGATCAAAAATCTGTCTCAGTCTTGAATATATCGACCCAGCCTCCTCTGCTCTCTGTGGGGAAGAGAATTCCAAACACTAATGAGCCTCTGAGAGAAGAAATCCCTCCTCCGCCCAGTCTTATGGGAGGCTCCTTATTTTTAAACGGTGTCCCCTAGTCCTAGATCGCCCCAAGAGATGCTAAGCCCCTGTCAAACCCTCTCAGAATCCAATGGGTATCGGCCCAAACATACCCAAATTTTTCTCAGGAGACAGGGCTTCCCAAACTGGGGGTCGTGACCCCCAATGGGACCAGGTGACGGGATTCTGCGGTCACGGGCGCTGCAGCAGCAATGGCTGCCATGGAACTCTGACTGAGCGTTAACAGCTGTGAGGCCCCTTTAAATATTGGCGTTTTTACAAAATGGTGGGCGTGAGCTAAATGGCCGATGCTTGAGGCCTGCTTCAGAAAACCAGCCGAAACATAAGGTTTTAAAAATACGTGAAGATTTAAAAACTCTCCTCACCTGCCCACCTCACTGGTCTCCCCCATCCCCCACTCTCAAAGCCCCCACTGCGGGGTAACTACAATTCCGAAGCCTTGAATTGGGGCCCCAGTGGGAAAAAGTTTGGGAAGCCCAGTCACAAGACAATCCCTTCAGCCCGGGAATCAGCCTGGTGAACCTTCTCGAACTGTTTCCAATACAAGTACATCCCTCCCTAGGTGGGGAGATCTAAACTGGACACAGTGCTCCAGGTGCGGTCTCACCAATACCCTGTACATTTGTAGCAAGACTTCCCTACATTTATACTCCAACCTCCTCATAATAAAGACCAACATTCCTTTTGCCTTCCTAATAACTTCACACGCCTGCTGAGAACAAGTCATGTGTGGCATCGTGCGCAGGAGAATTGAGAACTTTATTTGCTCTACACTGTAGAACTCTACATAGCACATTCCTGGCAATTTTATTTACTGAGGAATGTTACTGTAGCAAAGCAGAACAGATCAACATTGGAGATCTGAAATCTCTGCATTGGGGAGGAATGTAAATCAAGATTTATATCCTCCAATTGATAAGAATATCAAGAACCATCTAGGCCCAAAGTGCCCGATCATAGATTTAGGTAGAGCTGAAGAATCCCACCCACTCACAGGCAGAGTTATAGGGCAGGGGGATACCCTTCACCTTAAATTAGGAATATATCGGCGTTCCTTCACTGTCACTGGGTCAAAATCCTGGAACTCCCTAACAGCACTGTGGGTGTACCTACACCACATGGACTGCAGCGGTTCAAGAAGGCAGCTCACCACCACCTTCTCAAGGGTTATTAGGGATGGGCAATGAATCCTGACCCAGCCAGCGAAGCCCAAATCACATGAAAGAATTAAAAATAAATTCCATCTTTGCTGCATCTGTTGACCATTGGTGAGACCACACGTGAAGTAGTATACACAGTTTTCCTCTCCTTACTTAAACAGGGATATGTCTGCAATGGAAGTATGTCAGAGGAGCTTCACTCAGCTAATTCCTAGGATGAAAGGGATTTTCTTATGAGGAAAGATAGAGTATGTTGGGTCTACACTCATTGGAGTTTGGTAGAATGAGAGGTGATCCTATTGAATCTGCAGTCCCATGAAACCTTCTGATCATATACCACTGCATGTACCACTAATTGTATACCACAGCATATGCCACTGATCATTTTTCACTGCATGTACCGCTGATTGTATACCATTGCATATAACACTGATCGTATACCACTGCATATACCACTAATTGTATACCATGGCGTATGCCACTGATCATATATCACTGCATATACCGCTGATTGTATACCACTGCATATGCCACTGATTGTATACCATTGCATATAACACTGATCGTATACCACTGCATATACCACTGCATATGCCACTGATCGTACACCACTACATATGCCGCTGCATATGCCACTGATCATATACCACTCATTATATCACTGATTATATACCACTGCATATGCCACTGATTGTATACCACTGCATATACCACTGATTGTATACCACTACATACACCACTGATCATATATGACTGCATATGCCATTGATTATATACTACTGCATATGGCATTAATTGTATAACACTGCATATACCACTGATTGTATACCACTGCATATAACACTGATCATATACCACTGCATATACCACTGATTGTATACCACTGCATATACCACTGATTGTATACCACTGCATATAACACTGATCATATACCACTGCATATAACACTGATTGTATACCACTGTATATACTACTGATTGTATACCACTGCATATAACACTGATCATATACCACTGCAAATACCACTGATTATATAACACTGCATATAACACTGATCGTTAACCAATGCATGTTCCACTGCATATAACACTGATCATATACCACTGCATATATCACTGATTGTATACCACTGCATATAAAACTGACTGTATACCACTGCATATGCCATTGATTGTATACCACTGCATATAACACTGATCGTATACCACTGCATATACCACTGATCGTATACCACTACATATGTTGCTGCATATGCCACCGATCTTATACCACTGCATATATCACTGATTGTATACCACTGCATATAACACTGATTGTATACCACTGCATATAACACTGATCATATACCACTGCATATACCATTGATGGTATACCACTGCATAAAGCACTCATCATATGCCACTGCATATGCCACTGATCGTAAACCACTGCATATACCATTACATATACCACTGATCGTATGCCACTGCATATACCACTGATCGTATGCCACTGATTGTATACCACTACATATGCCACTGATCGTATTCCACTGCATAACAGGCATAGGTGCCAAGACTTTATGGTTAAGCCAAAATGCTTGTTGAATTGATGATGGTGGGATCTGCTTTCCAGGAAATCTGTGTTCTTCAAATTCTGTCTGCTTGTGACTCCCACACCCCACCAGCCTTCCCCTACCCCACCATTGGTGAACATGTCTTTAGGCATCTAGGTCCTGAGTTCTGGAATTCCCTCACTAAATTTCTCCACCTCCCCACATCTCCCTCGTTTCAGGGCTCCTTCAAATCTGCCAAGCTTTTGTCCACCTGTCCTAACATCTCCTCTGGCGCAGCATCAATTGACTATACTCATGTTAAACACCTTGGGACACGACTATATTGAAGGCACTATAAAAACGCCTTTGCTGCATAAAGATTTTGTTGCTTTTTTTTAAACAAAAATGTGCTCATGATACGAGTGGCATTGGCACAGCTGCAGTTACTGCCTGACTCTGCTCCCCTTGACCCACTGAAGTCCTTGTGCTGAAGGTTCTCCCACACTGGTGGCATGTGGTTATTCTTTTTTACTGGTTCATGAGGTGTGGGAATAGCTGGTAATACCAGCATTTATTATCCACCCCTATACCACTGAGCAGCTGGTCAGGCTGTGTCAGAGGCCGTTAAAAATCAACCTGGAGTCACGTGTAGACCAGACCAAGTAAGGGCAGCAGAATCCCTTCCCCAAAGGACATTAGTGAAGCAGATGGGTCCTTATGACAATCCAACGGATTCTTGGTCAGCATTATTAATGCTAGCTTTTCAATTCTACATTTATTTGGTTAAGTAAATTTGAATTCCCCAGCTGTCATGGTGGAATTTTACCTCAGGTCTCCAAGATGATTAATCCAGGCTGAAAGCGAAATACTGCGAATGCTGGAAATCTGAAATCGAAACAAAATCTGCAGCAAGATCTCAGCAGGTCTGGAAGCATCTGTAGAGTGAGAAACAGAGTTAACGTTTCGAGTCCGCGTGATTCTTCTCCTTTCTATTGCACTCATGTTAAAGGCCCCTTCATTATTGATCCAGGCCTCTGAATTCCCAGCCCAGTAACACAACCACTATACTATGACTGTAGCCCCGAAGGTGATTCAGTGATGTATGATTTAAATGCAAGGAGGGTTCCATGATTTTGTCCTCTTTACTGATAAAGTACTTCAGCTGTCGGTGCCTCATCCAGTAAACTCAGTGTTTCTTAATGTTATGTGGAGTGAACTGAATTGGATGGACACTGGTACCTCTGATGGTGGAGGCTTTGGCAGGAGATTCAATAGGGTTGTCCACGCACCATTTCACCTACAGTCCGCATGGAGAGCTTTGTATTTAACAGGAGTTAGGGAGCAAGTATCTCAAAGCTGCAAAATCTGCTTCTCAATGGGAATCTCACTTTACATAATAAACACAATGGAGGGTGAGGAGTAACAGGAGGCTGTATGGGAAGACTGGAAATCAGACAGCGTCCGATGGGAGTTAGACCAGTACAGAACCCCCCCCATCCTGCAGCACCTATAGACCCAGGCACACAGTGTCTCAGGAGGTTGTGTTTCTGTCCTGAGCCTCCAGAGGAACCCTGTTTACTGCTACAGCCAGTTCTGAAACCAAGGTCCACAGTTCTCAACTTCTACGTGACAGTTTCATTGCAGGAACCCACAGGGGACTTTGTCATTTCTGCCCCTTTGCTGTCCTTCCTTTACCGAGCAAGTCACCAGTGCCTTCATTCCCAAGGGAAGCACATTTTATGTGTTCTGACAGTGTTCCTGCATAGCTGACTGAGAGGGTTTTATTTAACACTGTCAGATTTCCCCAGAATTTTCAGTCGATTTATTTGGAGCCCAAATTGTGTGGCTCAAGTGTAAACCCCATAGTATGTGAAGAAGCATCGAAAAGCTAGAAATAGTGGCGATCCATTGAGGCTTGGATGTCCAGATACATGGATCGTTAAGAAGTCATGAACAGTGGGGAAAATAATCATGAAGGCTGATGGAATGCTGGCTTTTATATGGAGAGGACTAGAATACAAAGGGGTAGAAGTCAGTCTTCAGCTTCACAAAGCCCCGGTTAGACCACACCTGGAGTTACGGTGAGCAGCTCTGGGCACCACACGCTTAGGAAGGAATTTTCTTATTGGTCTGATTTGCTGACAAATCGTCATGGCAACAGGTGTGGAATACTGACACAAATAGAACAAGTAATCATAATTCATAACATAATCATTCATTCAAATAAAGTATAAAATTATAAAAGGATAGCATTATTGAGAACATTTCTGTATACAAGTCATGACAATATGTTGCAAAATACAACATAATTTACAAAATAAAAATAAACGGTCTATTATATTTTCTATTTTGTATTGAAGTCCATAGATCAAAAGTCGTCAGGGTGAGTTCATTAAATTCTCAAATGTTTACATATTTTAATGAGTTTTATAAAGTGCAGAGTGAAGAGTTAACTTTAATAAGAGCATACTGAGCATGGGCAAGAAGCTATGTCACGCAGATGTCACTCACCGAGAGTGGGTGTCTGAGTAGCACCTCAGAGGGCAGCTCTAACTATATGTCAGTCTTATTTAACCTTTGTAAATAGTTAGAATGTAAATAAATGTTTTAGAACAAATACTATTGCCTCCAGCGAGATCTCTTCTAGAATAAGAAGCTAACGAATCCCAAGAAAAACCCATGAGAACAGATAAAGTAGAAGGTTGGCCTCTCTCGTAGCCTATTCAATTTATACCTGATTTTCAGAACGGTACCTTTTCTCCTTAATTTCATTGCAAATTTAATTTTATATAAGTTTTGGAGTGAGTGCAGCATAGATTACCAGAATGTGTCACTCTCATGTCATATACCCATGAATTTATGGAAACGATGAACATTTTTGGGGGCAATCTACTTTGACCCAAGATGGAGTCTGGGGAGGTCAGGTGACTTGTTGCCAGAAAAAAAACTAACCCATCTCTCTGGAAAATCATTAAAATCTAAACACTTGTGGTACAAGTTTCCCTTGTAAATGCATTCTGGATACAACATCACTTGTGAGTTCCCTATTGTCTGGACATTTACAGAAACTGAAATCCAATGGTTCCCCCAGACTCAGTGTCTGCAAATTCAAAACCGAACAAAGGGCGATATGAAGAAACCAGTTTATCACAGGCAGGTGTGAATGGCCACCATTCATTGTCCATTGTGTAGCAATGGCTTCTAACATTGTATCATCTGTGTGGTCACATGATTTAAACTCACTAGAGATAACACATCTTATTATTCTAAGAACCAGCTGGGGGCAAGTCAGTCTGCAGACTAACAGAACACAAGGAGGGCAATGCTCCAGCAAGAAGAAAGGTCCCTGCCCAAGACAAACAGTCTTCTCAGGCAGTGAAAGAGGCATTAATTTTCCTTCACCTGCAAGATTCTTCTCTACAGAAGCTCAGCTGCAACTTCATAAAAAAACCCCAGAGACTTACAACCCCCAAAGAACCATGTGAAATCAGTCAGGCCTGCAACTCTTGCGTGTTAAAGGACTACCTTTTGCTATTCAGTTAAAGACTTAGAGACAAGTTTCATTTCTAGAATTCACCTTTTCTTGTGTGTGCGCCTGAGGGAGTGACTGTTCTTATTGCATGTACAATTAGGGTGCTGTGTGAGTAAAGTTATTATTTCCTTCTGAATTAAACTTACCAGAAAGCCACAACTGCTAAGGTGGGATTTAAGCCCACACCATTAGAACATTGTCCTGTACCTTGGAATTACTCAGCCACTGACAGATACCACTCTGCCACCCTCACCCCTTGAGTTGGGAAGCTGTCCAGTACAGAGACTGAGGGAGGAAATCAGTGAAGAGAAAATTCCCATCGTACTTGGGTGAGTGATAGAGAACCAGGATTTCAAATGAGATGTTACAGAGGTGGAACAAAGTGAAATGATTAAAGAAGAAAAAAATGCTAGAAGAGTAGGGAGAGAGACCAAGGAGTGATTTGGTTACATGAGTCACACCACCACCATGATCTTGGAGAGGCAAGTGGTGAAAGGCATAGCGAGACAGGGGAGGTTTCAATTAGACGGAAGCTGTTATCATCCATCAGCCAGGTTTCTATTAAGGCCATGATGCAATCATTGACAATAAGCATTAGGTTAAGCAACAGCTTTTGTTTGTGAGTGAACAGACATCCTGGTAGGAGATGTGGAGGGGGGCGGTGACAACTGGGCCAATGCAGAGTCCACAGGGTCATCACTGGAAAGGGTAAGTTGGACAAGGCTAGAGCAGTGCCCAGCTGGCATACTGGGTGGCGAGGGCAGCCTGAGAGCAGGATGGGGCAGCTGGCATTGATGCTCATGAGGAGGCAGCAATGAGTGCATTGGTGAACCCTTCAGAGAATGTTAAAAGAGAAATGGGGGAAGCTGTAGGCTAACCCAGGTAGAAATGGACAGCAGGCGCTAAACCTATCTTATAACAGTGGATTAGCTATGGTGACGATGAACAAGATTTAGGGATATTATTAGAATCTGTGCTCAACACATTGAATTAACGCAGCAATGAGCAAACCAATAACACCGCTGAACTCTGGAACTAAAGCAGGAATATAGAAGCCAGAGGAAGTCAGGATCAAATACCCTGGAGCTTTGATCAGACCGGATCTTGAGTTCTGGTCACAGAGAAACAAGAATTCAGGCACTGGAAACAGTGCAGATCAGAGCCACAAAGGCTGATCCCAAAGGAAGAAATATTCCATTTGGTATATCATTTTACATGACCTCAGGACATCCCAAAGGGCAATGGAATTCCTTTTGAAATGTTGTCACTGCTGTAATGTAGGAAAAACAGGAACCAATTTTTGCACAGGTAGCTCCTGCAAGCAGCAATGAGATAATGACCAGATAATTATTTTTGTTTAGTGATGTTAATTGAGAGGTAAATATTGACCAGGACACTGGGAGAACTCCCTTGCCCTTCTTCAAAATAGCACATGGGATCTTTTACACCCAAGGCAGAGAAGGCTTCAGTTTAACATCTAAATGCAGACAGCTCCTCCAACTGTGCAGCATTCACCGAGTGCTGCATTGCAGTGCCAGCCTAGATTTTGTACTCAGGTCTCAGGAGTGAGACTGGAATCCACAAGGTTATAGCTCACGGGCAGCAGTGCTACCCGTTGAGTCAAGGTTTACAGCAGGTGAATGGCCTCCACCCCTCACCCTCCCACCACCCCTCCCCCCAGTGCAAGTACATTGGGTTTTTTTAATTCATTCCTGTGATGTGGGTGTCGCTGGCTGGGCCAGCATTTATTGCCCATCCCTAATTGGCCTTGAGAACTGAGTGTCTGGCTCGGCCATTTCAGAGTCAACCACATTGCTGTGAGTCTGGAGTCACATGCAGGCCGGACCAGGTAAGGAAAACAGATTTCCCATTAATGAACCAGATGGGTTTTTTACAACAATCGACAATGGTTTCATGGTCATGTTTAGACTTTTAATTGGACAAGCCGGGATATTAAAAGGTGTGGGGATTGAGGGGAGAATGGATTGGGCAGGCTGGGATATTAAAGGGTGTGGGGATTGGGGGGAGAGTGGGCTGGGATATTAAACAGCTTGGGGAGTGAGGAGAGTGGGATTAGACAAGAATGCTCATCTTTGGAGGGATGATCTATGAATAGGCAAATGGCCTTTTTATCTAAATTGATCTCTGCTCCATTTACAGTGCATTGGTGATCAGTTCTAACATGAACATGCGTGACATGAGCATTACAGAGTTTGAGTAAGATTACTGGGTTTGGGACCACAGATACCTAAATAAGCAGTCGTCTAGTCATAAGTAATTATAAGATGGTTTATTAAGTTTAGTAAGAAATAACAGCTTAGGTATGATATGTTAACTAGTTAGACAGGAAAACAAGTATACAGCCTGTAACAGCTTGTGATAACAGCATTCCGCTCTCCAATCAAAGTGTTGGGAAACTCTTCCCTCGATCTCTCGATCTTCCTCCTCCTCCTCTGGTCCATCTCCCATCTGAAGAAGGCGCTGCCACCTCACTAGCGCCTCAGCCCCCTACCACCACCTCAGCAGCCCTATACCACCAGTATGACACCAGTATATATACCCTTTATGGGGGTTGGTAGCTTACCTGCTGTCAATCACCTATTCTAACTATTCTGACCAATGGACACAGGACAGGTACTCAAAACATCAGCGTGGTTACCCCCCACCTTGTGCGTCACCCTGCTCGAGGTCAGCTTTTTAGTTTATATCTTGCTGAGAGTCATATCCTGGCTCTTTCTAAACATGTAGATAAGGCAGTTCAAAAAATACCATTCCATCAGCTCAGGAATGTTAACTCTTCTTTCCAGAGAGAGAATCAATGCTGTTTAGCTAAGCTCATAAAATGCAGAAAATTCCTGCTTATTAAAGATGCCAATTTCTTGCAACAAGCTCTGCTCTTATTCTCTTTATGGGACGTGGACATTGTTGGCAAGGGCAGCATTTGTTGCCTATCCCTAATTTCCCATGAGGAGGGGGTCCTGAGCCGCAGCAGACCATCCGGTCCAGGTACACCCACAGTGCTGTAAGGGAGGGAGTTCCAGGGTTTTGACACAGCGACACTGAAGGAACAGAAAAATAGTTCCAGGTCAGGATGGTGTGTGGCTTGGAGGGGAACTTACGTGTTGCAGACTCTGAAGAAGAGTCATACGGACTTGAAACATTAACTCTGTTTCTCTCTCCACAGATGCTGCCAGAGCATCTGAGCTTATCCAGCATTTTCTGTTTTTATTTCAGATTTCCAACACCTGCAGTATTTTGCTTTAATATTAACTTCCAGGTGGTGGTGTTCCCATGTATCTGCTGCCCTTGTCCTTCAAGATGGTCGAGGTTGGCGTTTGGAAGGTGCTGTCGAAGGAGCCTTAGTGAATTCCTGCAGTGCATCTTGCAGATGGTACACACTGCTGCTACTGTGCGTCGGTGGTGGAGGGAGTGAATGTTTGTGGATGTGGTGCCAATCAAGTGGGCCGCTTTGTCCTGGATGGTGTCAAGCTTCTTGAGTGTCGTTGGAGCTGCACTCATCCAGGCAAGTGGGGAGTATTCCATCACACTCCTGACTTGTGCCTTGTAGATGGTGGACAGGCTTTGGGGAATCAGGAGGTGAGTTACTCACCACAGGATTCCTAGACTCTGACCTGCTCTTGTAGCCACAGTTTAATGTTTGACGTTTGAATTACATTAAAAATGTGAAATTTTATTTATCAGAACAACAGTGTCAATTTGGCCATGAGCCCTCCGTATTTATCTTTTTCTTTATTGATTCTGAGTTCTCATTGATAAGACCCATGTTTATTGCCTGTCTCTAAATGCCCTGGAGAAGGCAGTGATGAATGCCGTCTGTCTAGTGAAGATGCTTCCACAGTTCTGATAGGGAGGGAGTTCCAGATTTTGACCCAGTGATGATGAAGCGATGGCAATATAGTTTCTTGTCAGGATGGTGTGTGACTTGGAGGGGAACTTGCGGGTGGTAGTGTTCCCATGCGTCCCTTGTTCTCCTAAGGGATGGAAGTCACCAGTTTGGGAGGTGCTGTTGAAGGGGGCTTGATGAGTTGCTGCAGTGCATCTTGATGGCAGTCACATTGCTGTCAGTGTGTGCCAGCAATGGAGGGAGTGTTTATTATGATGATAGATTTTGTTCACACCCTGTAGCTACGAACGGGCAATCCCTTGGCCAAGTCAGCCCTATATGAAGACCATATCATAGAAAGGCCAGTGACTCCCCAAGCCCGTTGCTGCCACAGCCCACTGTTTCATCACGGACCTAACGCAAACCATTTCATCATTGAGGAGGAGCTGTGTATGCCGGACCATTTACTGATTTTTGATGAATCAGAGGTTGAGAGCTCAAACCTACAATGGATGATTGTGATTTTAACATGATAAGCGGCAGGAAATGAAAGCTGTAGGCTTGTGATCCAACAATGGCCTTCAGGGAACACCCACCATTCCTGTCTGGCCTGGGCAATGCATAGCTCCAGAACAACAAAGAAAAAGACGTGCATTTTTATAGCGCTTTTCACAACCACCTGACATCTCAAAGCCCTTTTACAGCCAAGGAAGTATTTTTGAACAGTAGTTGCTGTGTTAATGAATGCAGCAAGTGTGGAAGTTAGTTTGTGGCCAGCTCTGACAGACAGCAATGTGATAATAAGCAAATAGCCCGCTCTCTGTGTGATGTTGAATGAGAGATAAATATTGGCCAGGGGACCAGGGAGAAAACTGCTGCTGTTCTCAGGATAGTGTTTGGGATCTTTTACACCCGAGAAGACTGCTGAGGACTTGATTTGGTGTCTCGTACAGAAGTCCACACTTCTCTGGTCCACCCTTAATGCGCCTCAAGGAAACGAGAGGTGGGTAATAAGTATCACCTTGCCAGTGTTGCCCACACCCCAAGGGCAAATTTTTAAAAAGTTCTGGAAAGTTTATTCAGGATATCAAAGATAAACCAATCTAAATACTAGAATCCATCACAGTCAGGGGAGAGATGGCTGGATGGTTTCACCTTTTTCCACCTCTTGCCTAATCACAACAAGATATGTTTTAATGAAGAAGTGTTTAACCTCTTGAGTGCTGTGACTCTCAAGGACAGACACATGACAGGTTTTCTCCTAAATTTGATAAAAAGCATAAATGTATGTTCCTCAAAACCTGCATGTAATCGCAACAGCACCCACTCACACCCACACACATGCATCCAGTAAAAGGTGATTGCAAAAGAGGTAGCATGCACTGAGATTTTTATAAAAGTCCAAAAACGTCATGGGGCGGAATCATCCCAGATCTGCACTAAGAATGGTAGCTGGCAGGAAACAGGGTGTTTTCCACACTGGCCACAATGGCGGGTTTTCATGCTGTAGCATCTCAATCCCACCTCATTAATCATGCATTCCCAGGGGACACACTGTGGCCTCCAATTCACTCACCACACCGTCACCTCGCTGCTTCCCCATGCCGGGCACCATGTTCAAAGTGCAGGAGCTTGCAGACCACTCAGTGCTTCCAGCCTGGGACCTGCTGCATCGAAAACATTACCCCAAAAGGCAAGAAGACTGCAGCCTCCTGATTCAGTGATGTTGTTGCTGGGATGCCTTCTCAATACCTTTGGAGCTCACTGCAATGTCCTGTACCCCTGCTGTGGCCGCAGGAGGCCCAACAGTCTCACCACTCCGGCTTGGGAGGCAATGGCAGTGATGGTCAGTGCCAACGCTGCACAGAAAAGTGCATCCAGTGCAGAAAGAGGATGAATGATCTCATCCATTCAGCCACGGTAAGGCAACCATCTCATCACTCTAAACTCACACACTCGCAAGCCCATCACACACTCACTGGCATCTCCCTCACTGCCAGCTCAAGGGACATCACCACTCACTCTCTCCCACACACCCTCACATCTCCATCTGGCCTCATCTCTGGAGGCTGCCTCCTCAGCCCTCACCATCTTGAGGCCACTTGCACAAGTCACCATGTGCCCCCCACACACACACTGGGATACCCCCCTTTCCCAGTACAGTCCTCACCCTGCAGCCTCTTCCCTTGCCTGAGGCCACTTCTCCCCCTTCCCCAAGCAAGCCCTAGCCCTGCAGCTGTTGAAAAGCGACCCCCACCTTACGGCTGGTCTGGTAGGTAGACGCCTGCCCGTGAGCCCCCCTAACAGTGATGTGGTGCTGCCTGGGAAGCCTGGCGCTGATGACTGAGTGCTGCCCCAAGCAAGTTGGGCAAACAAACCTCGAAGTCCCGAGTGAAGTGCAGCTCATTCTGGTGAGCTGGGCTTGTAACAATATGCAGATGTATTACAATGAATATCCCGGCCTGCGGCAGTGGGACACACTGCCCGCCATTGACGGGCAGAGCAGCCGATTGCAAGGTGGTTTCAAGCTGGTGTGAAAATGCTTTTTGGCCTTCCCACCATATTGTCATCTCACACCCGCCATGATGCTCGACACCAGCGGGCAGGAAAATTCTGCTCATGGTTATACTTAACTCTTTTGAGATGGAATCTTGAAACGTTGAAGACCTGATGATTCCCTTTTGGCTCACTGAAGAAAATGAATTTTGGAAGATCCTGGAAATTAATTCACAGTAGCTTAGCACTTGCAACAGTGGGTTTCTTGCTTTGCTCTTGCCAAAGTTGTAGTTAAGCCCCTGTAGCGAAGATTGGCTTGGTTCTGCAAATTGGTAGGTAAAAGGCTAACCCCACTTTGCTGCCTTTTAGTGGGTGCTAGCCAGGGTCTTATTTTTGCTGGGTAGGATCTCTTCCCTCTGAGTGTCTCTATCTCCCGGACTGACTGACCTGAGGCTGCTTTCAAAGATATGTGTTGATAAATATTTCTTGTCACATTTCTGTCAGGTGACCATAGCATCGGTGTTCCCAATGTCCACACAAGTGGTCCTTGACGACACAAGCATTGACGCACAATGGGGTTTGAATCTCAGCCACTGGCATCTCCTCGCGATAGAATGGTTTTTCCTCACAACCGCACTGTGGAATTTCATTCTGCTGCCGCTTTGGCTCTGAGGTCATTGTACATCAGTTTCTGTAGCTATTTGGTCAACCACAGGTATTAAATCCACAAGAGAGATCTGTCGCATTTACTCTTCTCCCTCCTACTCCTGCCATCCCCTCCACCCTCTCTCTCTCCTGCCCTCTCTCCCCCATCCCATGTCCAGATTAATTTCTGCCCAATTATCTCTAGTGACTGAACCATCAAGGTACAGTTTCAGTGGAAGATGGTTTATGTCCTAGAATTAATGTCTGTTATCGGAAAGATTTCTTTTATCATAAAGGGACAGCAGTAGCTACACAGTAGCTTTAATTCAGTTTCAGTGTCAGTGGGTATGACACTTTTAGCGTTGAATTTCTGAGGGTTCTCAAGAACATCTGCTGATCCTTTGACAGAAGAACGATCAGAGAAATGGTATGAAAGCTGCCTCTGACTTTAATCTGTGATAGATGAAGAGGAAAATTCCTCTAGGCATCGCATCCCTTTCTCTCCACTTGCTGAGCAGCCTATCCATGTCCAGGAGAACAGGAGGGCTGTCAAAACCATTTCTTCGGCAAGTCTTTCAGATTATCAGACTGTTCAAAGAATGCCCTGAAGAATCTCTCTTAATCTGAAGCTACTGTTATTACTCCCTGTGAGCCATTCACCTGTTCCCTTTCCTGTTCTTACGTTTAGTTATGTTTAAATAATGGGCTGAAATTTGCTGTGGTTTTGATGGTGAACTGTTAGCGTTCACCTACATTAAGCCTCAGAATCGGATAGCACCTTCAGGATTCAGTGCAAGTACAGATTAACACAGAAATCCTGAAGTTGTAGGCCACCATTCACTGCTCTGTTTCCTGCTGCACTGTAGACACCCCCACCCCACTGAACTCCACACCACCCCCCAAGAGCCAGCAATCGTGAAATCAATTGATGGGTTGAGAAAATCCCATTTTCAGCTCCATATTACTGTTAGAAGCCCCAGGAAAAGTGAAGCCTTGTTCAGTGAGGTGTTGCTGCATTTTTAATGGTGATTTAAGTTATAACTACTGCTGAACAACTGAGCTGGCCCTGAAAAAAAATTATATATTTGTAGAATATTGTTCAATGTCTTCTCCATAAGTAATTTCTAGATTTTTTCAAACTGGATTTTTAAATAATGAATTTAAAAGAGTTAAAATGTTCATGACATTTCAGCTTCTACCTTATCCCCATGTATGTCCCAATCTTTCTTCTGCTTTCTGTAAACTATTTAAACACTGGTTTGATAATTAGTGTTTTTTTCCCTAATTAGCTGTCTGTGAGAATGTTTTGATATGATTGGCAGCTTGGACAGTTTGACACTGCAGCTCCACATTGGGAATCCCCATTAAACTGCACTGCAGTCAACTGCACACTGAAAGAGTTAATGTTCTCGCGGCAGAGATCAATAGATCTCTCAGCGCAGTTTTCTTTGGGGTCAGTGGTGAGTAGCGTTAGATCATAAGTAATAGGAACAGGTGTAGGCCATTCAGTCCCTCGAGATTGGTCTGCCATTCAATAAGACTATGGTTGTTCTGACTCCACTTTCCTGCTTGCCCCCACAATACCTTTGACTCCCTTATAAATCAAAGATTGATCCCTTGCAACCCTGCTTTCCTGCTGACAACAAAATCTGGGCATACTTTTTTTTTGCCATTAGTTTTCTTGTAACAGTAGGAGTGTGTGATTCACTGGACTTCAGAGTATAGCAGAGAATGTGGGCAGCCATTGCGCCTTTGGTTCTGAAGCAAAGTTGCCATTACTGTGCCTGAGGCTTGTTCAATTCAGAGAGAACCAGGCTGGTTATAGAAACGCCTCGAATGAAAGCATTCAATAACAATGCTGGGAGGAAAGCTTGGTTACAACATCTGCTCCTGACCTGATATTTATGCCATTTGCCATTTTACTGCAAATCGCTTTTCCTCTGATCCAAAATCTTGCCTGCGACTGGTTAATTCTGCACTCAACATTGAGGTACCTTGATGACAGTCTGAGATAAATAAACACTGTGAACATACATACGAATTAGGAGGAGGAATAGGCCACTTAGCCCTCGAGCCTGCTCCACCATTCAATAAGACCGTTCGTGATCTAACTGTAGCTTCAACTCCACATCCCCACCTACCCCCGATAACCTTTCACCCTCTTGCTTATCAAGAATCTATCCACCTCTGCTGTAAAAATATTCAAAGTCTCTGCTTCCACCACCTTTTCAGGAAGAGAGTTCCAAAGACTCACAACCCTGTGAGAGAAAAACATTCTCCTCATCTCTGTCTTAAATGGGCGACCCCTTATTTTTAAACAGTGAGCTCTAGTTCTAGATTCTCTCACAGGAGGAAATATCCCTTCACATTCACTTTTTCAAGGCCCTTCAGGATCTTATGTTTCAGTCAAGTTGTCTGTTACTTTTCTAAACTCCAGTGAATATAAGCCTAGCCTGTCCAGCCTTTCCTCATATAATAATTCGCCCATTCCAGGTATTAGTCTAGTAAATCTTCTCTGAACAGCTTCCTATGCATTTATATCCTTCCTTAAATAAGGTGACCAATACTGTACACAGTACTCCAGATGTGGTCTCACCAATGCCCTGTACAACTGAAGCATACCCTCCCTACTTTTGTGTTCAATTCCCCTCACAATAAATGGTAACATTCCATTTAGCTTTCCTAATTATTTGCTGTACCTGCATACTTACTATTTGTGATTCATATGCTAGAACACCCAGATCCCTCTGCATCTCAGAGCTCTGCAATCTCACACCATTTAGATCATAATCTCTTTTATTCTTCCTGCCAAAATGGACAATTTCACATTTTCCCACATTGTACTCCATTTGCCAAATCTTTGCCCACTCACATAAACTATCTGCATCCTTTTGTTGCCTTCTTATGTCCTCTTCACAACTTACCTTCCCATCTATGTTTGTGTCTTCAGGAAATTTAGCAACCATGCCATCGGTAATCCTCCAAATCATTTATATAAATTGTAAAATGTTGAGGCCCCAGCACTGATCCCTGTGACACACCATTTGTTACAACTTGCCAAATAGAAAATGACCCATTTATGCCTACTCTCTGTTTCCTGTTAGCTAGCCGATCTTCTATCTGTGCCAACATGTTACCCCCTACACCAAGAGCTTTTTTTTTAACACAATAACCTTTGATATGGCACCTTATCAAATGCCTTCTGAAAATCTAAGTACAGTTCATCCACTAGTTCCCCTTTACCCATAGCAAATGTGACTTTTTCAAAGAACTCCAAAAAATTAGTTAAACATGATTTCCCTTTTACAAAACCATGTTGACTCTGCCTGATTGCCTTGAATCTATCTAAATGCCCTGTCATAACATCGCTAATAGTAGTTTCTAACATTTTCCCCATGACAGATGTTAAGCTAACAGGCCTGCTGTTTCCTGCTTTCTGTCTCCCTCCCTTTTTGAATAAATATGCTACATTAGCTATTTCCCAATCTAATGGAACATTCTCCGAATCTAGTGAATCTGATGCAAATCTGGGTTAACTGTCCTCATCATTTTTCAATCATCAATCATCTTTCCATTTCTCTTAATGAAGACAAGTTTGGTTTGTTAATCTACTTCCATAATTTAAAACTCAAAATCCTGACATAATCTCAATCATTTCTTAAAAAATTCTGTCCCATGTATCAAAGGGATTAAATTTGGTTGTGTGTCATAGTCTGGAACAGGGTGGCAGTGAATCTATTGCCCATTTTTCACAACTCACCTCACTTTTATTTCATTTTTCTCTGCCTTTTATATCCTTTAGTTGATTTTAGTGAATTGAATGTATATGGTAGCAAAGTGGACTAGTAATGCAGAGGCCTAGATTAATAATCCTAAAACATGTGTTATAATCACCATAGAGATGGATAACTTCTGAAAATAAATTAATTTCCTAGCAACCAGCGGAAAGAGCTAAAGGACAAAATTTCAGGCTTTAAGGCTTTTACTGTCACAAACTAAAATTAGCATAGATTAAACATTACTTAACAGGCCACTAATACATCAGACTAAAGAAAAGGTACTTGCACAATAACTAACTAATGTAACTGACACACGTCTTGTGAAACACTTGCGCCATACGCCGTGCTTCTGGCAGATGTTTAGCATTCCAGGAACCATCCCACAGTCACTCCCAGCTCTCCAGCAGGCTCACTTCTCCCTGTCATGCCAGTTTGCAACTTCCAGTATCCATCGGCAATCATTGCACTCAATCTGAGTTTCCCTGATCCACTTATTACTGGCAAGACACACCTCGGTGACTCTTCATTCCTTAAGTCTCCAAAAGCCCCATTCAGTCCCTTCCTTTTTAACAGAAACCTAATTGTTACAAGCATCCTATTTGGTTAACACAATGCTTTCCCATAGCAGTAGCTTCTTTGTTTCCTGCATCTCAGATCACAGCTGTCCTCTTTCTATGAAATACTGTGGGCAGGTGTTAAAACTGGCACCCAACTCCTCAATGGGTGTCTGTTTGAGGTTCCCTCCCCATGGCAACCAGATCACATGGGCATGTCTCTGAGCAGAGATGTTTTATCATGACTACACCACCCCACATTTCAGAACGTTCTGTTTTGCCTTAAGATAAAGAAGACATTTTAACAGTACCTTGTAAAATTCAGCATTCATGACACATGAGTGGTACCATGGCAGCCAGGGAGTTTAAACTCATAAATCTGGAGTTAAATAAAAAGCTAGTATCAGGAACGGTGACCAGGTAACCACCAGATTGTCGTAAAAACCCACTTGGTTCATGAATGCCTTTTAGGGAAGGAAACCTGCTGTTTTTTCTGGTCTGGCCTATATGTGATCCCAATTCCACAGCAATGCCCTCTGAAATAACCTAGCATGATGCTCAGTTGTCAAGAAAATGGATCATTGCCACCTTCTCAAGAGCAATTAGGGATGGGCCAATAAATGTTGGTTGTGCCAGAAATGCCTACATCCTGTCAATGAATAAAAAATATGCTCAAGTTATAAATCTTTTGCAGCTACAAGTGTCAAGGTCCATCTGGAGCAGCCAGTTTTTTTGGGGCCTGACTCTGATTTTCAGGGTTTGGTTTGTGTATTGCTGACAATCATAAAACAAGTATTCCTTGAAATTCACCCAGGTCAAAGAAACAGCAGGCTGGGTCTTGACTAATAATCCAGAGAACCTGAGCACAATTGTTTTGGAATTCAGTTCAAAATTAAACAGCTGGTATCAGTAAAAAGTAGCAACAAAACTGTGGAATTGTTGTAAAACCCCACCTGGGTCACTTATATTCTTTGGGAAGGTAAACCTGCTCTTCTTACCTGGCCCAGTCGATATGTGAGTACTGTCCCGAAACAACGTGATTGACTCTCAAGTACACTTTTAATTGGTCAAGCAAGCCTCTCCATTGCACCAAAACAGCGAAAATCCCACTAATTACAAACTCACTTACTCAAAAGATAAAAACCCACGACTACTTTCTCTGGGCAACTAGGAATGGGCAATAAATGCTGGGCCTAGCTGGAGGTGCCCACATCCTGAGGAGAATCACAATGGAAGAGCCATGAGGATAACACTGGAAGGGATATTAAAGGGTGCGGGGAGTGAAAGGGAGAGTGGGTTTAGACTGGGTGGGATATTAAAGGGTGCGGGGAGTGAGGGGGAGAGTGGGATTAGACTGGGTGGGGTGTTAAAGAGTGCAGGGAGTGAGGAGAGAGTGGGATTCGATTGGGTGGGATATTACTGGATATGGGGAGTGAGGGGGAGAGTGGGCTAACACTGGAAGGGATATTAAAGGGTGCGGGCAGTGAGGGGGAGAGTGAAATTAGACTGGGTGGGATATTGAAAGGTGTGGGGAGTGAGGGGGCGAGTGGGATTAGACTGGATGGGATATTAAAGGGTGCGGGGAGTGAGGGGGAGAGTGGGATTAGACTGGGAAGATCCTGTGAAGAAAAACAACAACAGAGACAATAACCTGTTTCAATGATAAAATGTTCAATGAATAAATTAAGTACATTTTTAGATAGAAGAGGAACATATGTAGGATTGAAGAGGAATATTTTCTGCTTTTCCTGAGTTTCAGGTTATACTGAAGAAAATAACAAACCAAAATTAAAAAGGAGGGATAGACAATTTTACCTCCACAGTTCTCAGAGAAAAGATAAGGAAACATTCGATAGTGTTACCTCTAATATTACACAAATAAAATACAGCAGTTGCTGGAAATCTAAAATACAAACAGGAAATGCTGGAAATACTCAGCAGGTCAGGCAGCATCTGTGGAGACGGAAACAGTTAATGCTTTGGACCTGCGTCCTTCCATCAGAAATGATTTATAATTCTGTACTGATGTTCCTTTCATGTCTCACAGGGAGATAAATTGCCAGTTACTCAGCTATAAACAGTGAATATTTCAACCGCCATTGCCAACTGCATTGTAAAGATGACGTATTGTTGCAAAGCCAACTGAGATTCTTGAGCGAGACAGTGGAATTGTGGTTCAGTGACAATGGGAGTCTAACCTATATCAGGGTTAAATAGGCAGCATATTTGACCATCCATCTCAGTTCAGAATTCACAACCCACAAGAAATGAATTAAAATTCCATGACTTGGAAAAGCTCAAGAACATAAATCTTAATAACGACACAAAGAAACAATTTCAATTTACATACATAAGAATTAGGAACAGGAGTAGGCCACTCGGCCCCTCAAGCCTGCCCCACCATTCATTAAGATCATGGCTGATCTGACTGTAACCTTATTTTCCTGCCTACCCCCAATAACCTTTCACCCCCTTGCTTATCAAGAATCGATCTCCCTCTGCCTTTGTAAAGTACCTCACGTCCTACAAATGAATTTTAATGTGCAGTAACTGATTTGCAAACAGCAAGGTCCCACAAACAATAAATAAATTAACAGAACAGTTTAATTTAGTGAGGTGATGTCAGGCCAGGGATGAATGTTCTCCTACTCTGCTCTGGTGTCATCTTTAACATCAATCTTAGCAGATAGCTGGGGCCTCAGCTTAATGACTCATCCGAAAGAGAGTACCTCTGAAAATGCTGCACGCCCTCAGTGTTGTATTGTTATCTCAGTCTAGATTTCATACACAATTAGGGTCTTAGGGTCATAGAGTTTTACAGCATGAAACAGGCCCTTCAGCCCATCATGTCTGTGTCAGCCATCAAGCTCCCATCTACTCGAATCCCATTTTCCAGCACTTGACCCGTAGCCCTGTATGCTATGGTGTTTCAAGTGTTCATCTAAATACTTCTTAAATGTTGTGAGGGTTCCTGCCTCTACCACCCCCTCAGGCAGTGAATTCCAGATACCCCCAACCTTCTGAGTGAAAACATTTCTCCTCAAATCCCCTCTAAACCTCCTGCCCCTTACCTTAAATCAATGCTCCCTGGTTATTGACCCCTCCACTAAGGGAAAAGGTTTCTTCCTATCTACCCTATATATGCCCCTCATAATTTTATATACATCTATCAGGTCCCCCCTCAGCCTTCTTTGCTCTAAGGAAAACAATCCCAGTCTATCCAGTCTCTCTTCATAGCTGAAATGCTCCAGCCCAGGCAACATCCTGGTGAATCTCCTCTGCACCCTCTCCAGTGCAATCACATCCTTCCTATACCGTGGTGACCAGAACTGCACACAGTACTCTAGCTGTGTCCTAACTAATGCTTTATACAGTTCCAACATAACTTCCTTGCTCTTGTTTTCAATGTCTTGACTAATAAAGGCAAGTATCCCATATGCCTTCTTAACCACCTCATCTACCTGTGCTGCTGCCTTTAAGGATCTATGGACACCAAGGTCCCTCTGATCCTCTGTACCTCCGAGGGTCCAACCATTCATTGAGTCTTCCCTTGCCTTGTTAGTGCTCCCAAAATGCATCACATCACACTTTTCAGGATTAAATTCCATTTAGACTCATAGACGTTTACAGCACAGAAGGAGGCCAATCAGCCCATCCTGTCCACACCGGTCAACAGAGATCTGACTACACTAATCCCATTTTCCAGCGCTTGGCCCATAGCCCTGGAGGCTATGGCAATGCAAGTGAATATCTAAATACTTCTTAAATGTTAAGAGAGTTTCTGACTCAACCACCCTTTCAGGCAGTGAGTTCCAGACTCCCACCACCCTCTGGGTTAAAAAAATTCTCCTCAACTCCCCTCTTAGTCTTCTACCTCTTACCTTAAATCTATGCCCCCTGGTTATTGACACCCCAACTAATGGAAAAAGTGCTTTACTATCCACCCTATCCATGACCCTCATAATCTTTTACACCTCTGTCAGGTCCCCTCTCAACCTTCGCTGCTCCAAGCCTATCAAATCTTTGCCACTGCTCTGCCCAATTGACCAGCCCACCTATATCTTCCTATAGCCTAAGGCTTTCCTCCTCAGTATTTATCACAGCACCAATTTTCGTGTCACCTGTGAACTTACTGATCATACCTCTTATATTCATGTCTAGATCTTTAAAGTACACTACAAACAGCAAGGGTCCCAGCACCAAACCCTACGGTATGCCACTGGACACAGGCTTCCAGTCACAAAAACAACTTTCGACCATCATCCTCTGCATCCTGCCACTAAGCTAATTTTGGACCTCATGGGCTCTTACCTTCTTTACCAGTCTCCCATGTGAGACCATGTCAAAAGCCTCACTGAAGTCCAACTGCACCATCCTCATCTACACACCCTGTCACCTCCTCAAAAAATTCAATCAAATTTGTTAGGCATGATCTCCCCCTGACAAAGCCATGCTGACTATCCCTGATTAATCCCTACCTCTCCAAGTGGAGATTAATTCTGTCCCTCAGAATTTTTTCCACAAGTTTCCCTACCACTGATGTTAGACTCACTGGCCTTTAGTTCCCTGATTTATCCCTACCACACTTCTTGAATAACAGTACCACATTGACTGTCCTCCAGTCCTCTGGCACCTCTCTTGTGGCCAGAGAGGATTTGAAAATTAGTGTCAGAATCCCTGCAATCTCCTCCCTTGCCCCACATAGCAACCTGAGATACATCTCATCTGGGCCTGGGGATTTATCCACTTTTAAGTTCACTAAAACCGCTAATACCTCCTCCCTCTCAATGCTAATTTGCTCAACTATATCATGGTCCCCCTCCTTGATTTTTATACCTATATTGTCCTTCTCTGTAGTGAATACAGATGCAAAGTACTCGTTTAAAACCTCACCCACGTCTTCCGGTTCCTCACAGAGTTTGCTACTTTGGCCCTTAATCGGCCCTACTCTTTCCCTGGTTATCCTCTTGCCCCTAATATATTTTTAAAAGGCCTTTGGATTTTCCTTTATTTTACCCGCCGGTGTTTTCTCATGTCCCCTCTTTGCTCTCCTAATTTCTTTTTTAAGTAACCCCCTGCACTTTCTATACTCCTCTAGGGCTTCAGCTGTTTTGAGCCTTCAATATCTACCATTAGCTTCCCTTTTCTCCCTTATCCAATCCTGTACATTCTTCGATATCCAGGGTTCTCTGGACTTGTTGATCCCACCCTTCACCTTTAAGGGAACATGTTGGCCCTGTGCTCCCACTATTTCCTTTTTGAATGACTTCCACTGCTCTGATGTAGATTTTCCTACAAGTAGCAGCTCCCAGTCCACTTTGGCCAGATCCTTCCTGTCTTATCATATTAAAATTGGCCTTCCACCAACTCAAAACCTTTATTTCCAGTCCATCTTTGTTCTTTTCCATAACTACCTTAAATCTTACAGTTATGGTCACTATCACTGAAATACTTTCCCACTGATGCTTCTACCACTTGCCCAACTTCATTCCCTAAAACTAGATCCAGCACCACCCTCTCTCTTGTAGGACTTTCTACGGCTTAAAAAGCTCTCCTGGATACATTTTAAGAATTCTGCCGCCTCTAAGCTTTTCACACTTTGTCTATCCCAGGTAATAATGGGGAAGTTGAAATCCCCTACTAATATTACGGTATTATTTTTACACTTCTTTGAGATTTGCTTACTTAACTGCCTCCTACCTCTCCCTGACTGTTTGGGGGTCTATATTACACCCCTAGCAATGTGATTACCCCCTTTTTGTTTTTAAGTTCTACCTATAGGGCCTCATTTGAGGAACCTTCTAAGATATCATCCCTCCTTATTGCAGTAATTGACTCCTTGATTAATATTGCAACACCACCTCCTCTTTTACACCCCACCCTCCCTGCCCCATCTCGCCTGAAGATTCTAAACCCCGGAATATTGAGCTGCCAATCCTGCCCCACCTCAACCATGTCTCCGTGATAGCAATGGTACCAAATCCCCATGCGTTAATCAACATCCTCAACTCATCTGCCTTACTCCTTGCATTAAAATAAATGCTATCCAGCCTTGTCATGCTCCCTTGTGCCTTAACTTGACTACATACACTCTGCCTTCCAGACTGGCTTGGTTTCTCTTCTATACTTGTCTGTACATCACCCCCTAGTATACCTCCACTCTGTATCCCATCCCCCGACCAAATTAGTTTAAACCCTTACCAATGGAGCTTGAAGCCAGCTGACCCTTCGTATACCTGTATCAAATTACTTTTTGCATCAACCTCTTAAAGATATCAATGAACATGGAGCTGAGGAAATGATATAATGAGCTCAATATTTATATTTATTACAGGCTGAGTAACGTTGCTCAAACTTCTCTTGAACAAAATAGCCACGTACACTTATTTGACTTTGTGAATATTTTTAGCAGCAGGACAGGAAGTTTCAAGTAACATTGAATGGGCAAAACATTTGTTACTGTTCCTGACCAGTTTATTCTTGTTGACGCTTCCACATAGAAAGACAGAGTGCTGTGACTACAAACAACACCTAGTATTCAGTTTAAAGAACCTGCACCCACTGCAGACACCACACCATAGAACTGAGTTTATTCTATTTGATTACAGTATTGTTAAGACTTAGTTGTCATATCCTTGAGTATTTTAGTTCAAATTGTATTCTGTATGTATCATAGCTGCAAGGCATGGTTGATGAACTCAGCTGAACGTCAGCTACAGTCTGTACAAGTCCTGGCATGTCAGGAGTGATGAAAAGGATGAATTCAGACGATGTAAAGATCCTTTGTTCAAAAATTGTTAGATTGTGTATAACCCCCCGGGAGGCTGTTAGTCATTTAACCAGTAACAATTGTAAACATGTCTAGCTAAATAGCTGTGAAATGGGACAAGTGCATATTAATCTCAATAAGTAGTCATTGTTGATGAATAAACAACAAGGAAGCAGGACAAAAACAAAAGTACCTGGAATAACTCAGCAGGTCTGACAGCATCTGCGGAGAGGGATACAGTTGATGTTTCGAGTCCGTATGACTCTTCATCAGAAACAAGATATATAGAAATGAGATGAAATATAAGCTGGTAGAAGGGGGTGCCCGAAAGGGGGCCAATGATAGGTGGAGGCCAAGAAGAGACTGCCAAAGAGGTCATAGACAAAAGGACAAAGGGGTGTTGACGGTGGAGATATTATCTAAAAGATGTGCTAATGGGGACATTAAGGATAACAAGCAGGACAAGCTAGTGGCAGATGGCCCTAGTGGGGGTGGGGGGAAGGGAACAAAATGGGCTAAAAGGTGGAGATTAAACAATAGATCGAAATAAATTTAAAAATAGGAGGGAAAAGAAAAAATATAGTTCTAAAAATATTATAAATTATTGTAAAAAGGGGGGTCGGAAAGGGGCTGGGGAGGGAGGAGAGAGTTCATGATCTGAAATTGTTGAACTCAATGTTAAGCCCGGAAGGCTGTAAAGTGCCTAGTCGGAAGATGAGGTGCTGTTCCTCCAGTTTGTGTTGAGCTTCACTGGAACAATGCAGCAGGCCAAGGACAGACATGTGGGCATGAGACCAGGGTGGATTGTTGAAATGGCAAGTGACAGGAAGACCTGGGTCAAGCTTGTGGACAGACTGAAGGTGTTCCGCAAAGCGGTCACCCAGTCTGTGTTTGGTCTCTCCAATATAGAGGAGACTGCATTGGGAGCAGCGAATACAGTAGACAAGGGAGCAGGTGTCTGGATCCCCTGAACGACAATGACAATGACCTAAACCAGACTCAAGCTACCATCATGGAAGGGCAATGACTGACCAATCAGATAGACAGAAACAGGGTTTTACCTAATATGGCGCAGAGCCAAGCTGGGAACAGTGTATAAAATAAGGATTTGTAAGATATCATCAGAAGAGAAGACAGAAGATCAACTTCAATCATGAGACAAGGTGTCCAGAGGATCATCAACTCGGTGAATGACGCTCTTTGGTCTTCTTGAAACTTGTTGGTCTTCCAATGCAAAGTGTTGTCCCTGACCGAGTGTTGCAGACTGGCACATTCCAAGGTCCAGGACTACGTGCTGAGGGACACACTGAAGCTTGGGGCAGCCACTGCAAAGGCCCAATGGGGAAAGGTCCCTGTCTAAGACCTTTCTGCCATAGTGCACCGAGGGGCTGGGAATTGTATAGACCCCTCGGGCTGTACGACTCACATGAATGTATGCAGTGAATATTACATGCCTCACCTCAGAGTGCGACATGATCTATGTGGACAACTTAAATACCATTGCACTGTCTGACTGCCCGTTATGGCCATTATGAAATGTCTGTAATGTTCCTTGATTGTACTGAAACACCTCAGGGTGCGACATGATCTATGTGGAAAACTTGAATCTGATTGCACTTTTGGTGATGAAATGTTTTGTAAAGTTCTTTCAGATATTTTATGAATAAAGTGTATTTTTGCAAATTAAAAAAAGTCAACCAGAGGTTGAGGGCTAGTGTTCTATTGTGTACGTGACAGCTGACCTCTGTCCTTGCTAACTATCATGACTTTGTGCTAATTGTGGAAATGTAATAAAGTTTGTGGAGCTTGTGAAAACATTGTCATACCCGTGTGGTTTTGTGGCTAGTCTGAGCTTTAAGTCCCTTTTAGATCTTCTCCCTATCTTAGTCAGTAATTGTATTTGACCTTAAGCCTTATGATTAAATTAAAGGAAATCCAGATCTTACAGCACCACCACCCATTAAAGATTTACCTACAGTGATCACTGCCAACATTGTCGGACATAAACGCTGCAATTTTAATCCCCTGTCCAATGGGAATGGCGTGTCGATGTGAGGTTAAAATCAGGCTGAGTCTACTTGCTGACCAGAGGCTCCACTGTTCCACCAGGAGCTTGAAAAGGCCAGGTCTCATGCTGAGCTCTCTGTGGGGAGTTTCCTCCTTTATGTATCCCTGCCCGTCTCGATGCAGACACCCCCACCCGACATCCCCCCACCCAACACCACCCTGCGCACACCCCTCAACCCTGACCCATCACCAGTTAAAATCAAAGCCAAAAACTTAACAAAGAAAATGTCAGCCAGAGAAGAGGTAGCATGATGAGGAATTAACTGTTATAAGTACCGGGGACTAGCCTGTGTGCAAGGCTAAACAACAATGAGTGAGGGGTAATATATGTCTATTTAGTATAAATGCAGCTAAGGCTTCTCCACACAAAAGCAAAATACTGAGAATCCTGGAAACCTGGAATGAAATTTTCCTACTTGGAAAATGCTGGGAATACTCAGCAGGTCTGGACAGGGAAATAGAGTTAAAGGGCAGGACCTTACTGGTGGCGGTGTTTCCTGCCCCGCCTCCAAAAATGTCATTGCAAAACTCACCCCCCCCCCCCCACCCCCCACAACGGCAACCATTTATCGCTCTCAGGTGTGTTTATTGGCTTGAGACAGGCATTCCACCCCCATCTTGGGAGCAACTCCAGCCTCCAAGAGCTGCTGGACAATCAGGTTGGGGGGTGGTAGCTCTATGGTCCCAGCAGCGCCACCAGGACCAGTGGCCACTGCTTGAACTGCAGCCAGTCCTGGAGGAGAGCCAGCATACAGGTAAATTGGGGTGGGAGTGGAGCGGGTTCTCAGTGGGGCCAGGATATGAAGCCTCGGGAGGAGGAGGGGGAGGGAGAGGTGGGGGAGCAAGGAGGGACCAGAGTGCACAGCCAAGGGAAGGGGGCATCTGGGTTGGGGGGGAACAGGCCTTGAGGGGAAACCTCCAATCAGAAAAGGGGCCCATGAAGGGGCTGGCCCGCTTCCATTTCCTGCCCAAGATCCAACAGGCTTCCCTTCACACCCTCTGCTAACCTCCTCCTGCCAGTTGAAACATTGTGGCCGGGTGGGAAGTGGCCATTAAGTTGCCATTTATTGAGCACTTAAGAACCTCAGTTGGCGTGAGGGCAAGTGGGCCAATCAAGGTTTTGCTCTCCACCCTTTAAATCGTCTCCAGGTTGGGGCAGGCTGGTTGGCAGCAGGAAATACAGCCGCAGAATTTTAAGTGCTTCCTGGCACGCAAACGCCTTAAAATTCTGCCCAATGTTTCAGTTTCATCAAAACTGAATTAAGTTAGTGATGCAGCAGACTTTAAACAAGCATAAAGGCTGGGGAAAGGAGAGGAGAATGAACAAAAGGGGAAGGCAGGAATGATGGTGCAAGGGAAACGAAGATGCTAATTGGACAAGTCAAGAAACAAAAGATGTGTCCAGAGGAGATGTAAATGGGAATAAGAGAATCATCACCTCCTTTTGCCCATCTTCATCTCCATCCCAAATGCCCCCTTCTCCTGACTGAACTTGTTCTCACATTGAACAACTTCTCCTTCAACTCCATTCACTTCCTCCAAATAGCAGATGTTGCAATGGGAACCCATAACTGTGCCCACCTCTTGATGGAATACATGGAATATTCTTTCTTCCAGTCCTATTCTGGCCCCTCCCTCAACTCTTTTCCAGTACATTAATAACTGTATCCGTGCCATTTCCCGCTCTCACCCCGAACCGGGAAATTTCATCAACTTTGCTTCTACTTTCAAGCTCCAACTCTTCCCTTCCTTTCCTTGACTTCTGACTCTATTTTTAAAGATAGGAATTTCTAGGATCAATGCCCACCATATTCCTACAGTTACCACATCATTACCTGATATTTCTTCAAACCCAGCTTCCAGCAAGGTCTCAATCCCATTCTCTCAGTTTCTCCATCTCAGTTGTGCCTGTTCTGGTGAAAACATCTTCTATATCAGCTCTCACAATGTTGCTCCATCACAGGTTCCCCCTTTGCCCTCCCTCCCCCAGAGTCACAATGGGGTTCCCCTTCTCCTCACCTTCCACCCCATCTGCCTCCACATTCAACAGATCATTCTCTGCAATTTCTGTCACCTCCAGCATGATGCCACTATCAAATACATCCCTGCCATCCATCTCCTTTCAGCAGTTAGCAGAAGGGACAGTTCCCTTCCCAACACCCTGGTCCACTCCTCTATTATTCCCAACACACCCTCCCCTGCCCAAGGCATCTTCCCATGTAAGTGCAGCAGGTGGAATATTTCTCTCCTCACTTTCCAAGGCCCCACCTGCTCTTTCTAAGTGAAACAGTGACTTGTGCGTGCTTCTTTTAATTTAATAAACCATATTCACTTCTCATGATGCGATCTCTTCCATCCTGCGGAGACCCAGTGCAGATTGGGTGACTGCTCTGTGAAATGTCTCCATTCAGTCCACGTGACTCCGAGCTCCGGCTGCCTGTCACTTTATTTCTCTGACCCACTCCCCCTGCTGAACTCTGTCTTCAACCTCCTGCACTGTTCCGATGAAACTCAATGTAAACTTGGGGAACGAAACCTCATCTTTACAGCCCTCCAGGGTCAACATTGAGTGTACCTATTCCAGATCATAACCAAGCACTCACTTATACCCAGTGACAGCTGCTGGCCATGATCCTGCTGTTTCCATTACGTCTCCTCTAGAGCCACCTTTTGTCTCTTTACTTATCCCATTCCATCTTCATTCATCGTACATTATTATCCCTTTTGTAATTTAATTTCTCCTGCCTTCTTCCCTATCATAGGTTCTCCCTGCTCCCCACCATCCCCCCTTTCCGTGCCTCTGGACTTGCCTAAAGCCTATGACATCTCTAACTTTTCCCAGTTCTGATGGAAGGTCGTGGACCTGAAACGTTAACTCTGTTTCTCTCTGCACAGATGCTGCCTGACCTGCTGAGAATTTCCAGCATTTTCTGCTTTTGCTTAAGGCTTCTCCATGCTGTTGCAATGAATCAACCAGGTCCTAACAACTCAGGTACAGAGTTTACTTTTCATCGGATATATCGTTACAAACTTGTGCACTGTGCAGTCTGTCAGATCAGAACACCTCCAGGTTCAGTTGTTACTCTATGTTGAGTTAATGTGATGTTGTGTCAGCTTGGTTCAATTGGTAGCAGCCTTACGACTATACAGTAACAAACTCTAATCCAGGATTTAAGCGCTAACTTTATATTGTTGTACTCAGGGAGTGCTGACTTGGCATTTTTTTCAGATGAGATGTTAAACCGAGGGCCAAGGGGTTTGGAGTGAGTGTAGCAGGCTTGACACTATTTGATAATCTGTTCAATTTTATCATAAGGTGAACAATTACCATTGGACTAAGCCCCTGCCTATGGAGGGGGATGTGCAGTATGATTCCTAGTAGTGATGAGCTGGCCTGTCCAACATTTAAGCTGATATTTAACAGATACCTTGGGGATGTTTTGATCATATTTCTACATAAAAAATTGGGGACAAAAAATATTTTTAATGTTACATCATTCACATATTTGAACAAGTTAAATAACAAATTGGGTGATCAGTAATTAAGATGCGAATGAATGAGGCTTTGAGGATATACGTAAGTAATTCATTCACCTCCCTTTACAATCAAAATACATCTCCTTAGCCTGTTGTGTTGGGAGGCCATTGGCCCCCATGTCTGGCTGTAAACAGTTGGATAGAACTGACTCTGAAAGAAATTTTTAACAAAGAATTTACATAAAAGTTACAACATATAAACAGGCCCATCAGCTCGGCTTGTCCATTGGTTTTAGCAGCATGGAAATCCATGTGTCCATTATGTTCCCATATCCCTTTTACTTCCCTTTCCTTTAACCACCTATCTAACCTATTTAATGCTGCCTTGGTCTCCACTTCAATCATTAGCTCAGGCCCATGCATCCCACAGCCTCACAGCTCTCTGTAGAAAAACGCTCCTCCTGCTCTTTGCCCTAAACCTCTTACACTTAATCTCATTTATACATCTTTTTCTGCTTCTATCTACTCTTTCCCATCCCTTAATCTTAAACGTCCTCTTGAATCGCCTCAGAATCTTCTCTAGATGAATAATAAAAAAAAGCTTTTCTTCATATTTGTCCACACCATCTGTGCTGCTCACTTTCTCTTTCCTTAACATCTCCCCCCTACTGAGGAGCCCAGAATTCAACACAGCCTTCCAACTGTCATATTGTATGGAGACACCATTACATCTCAACTTTTAAATTCCATATGTCTTGTCGTATTAGTATTCCATTTGCTTCTTTATGGCTTTATCTACATTAGGCACTGCCTTTAGTGTTTTGTGAATCTGAACTCCCCAAAATGCTCGACTCCTCCACACCTCCCAGCTCCGCCATTCAAATCTAAAGAGAAGTCATTTTGTGCAGGCAGCCAGGCTTTTAACTAGAGATCTACAAGGGCTTTCTCTGAGGCTAAGAGGTCAGAAGTGATGGAGAGAGAGTTAGAGGTAATTATGTGTAAATCAGGTAAAATGACTGATTTGGGGTGTGGAGGCACGTTCTTAACTTTGAATCACTACAGAAACAATTGCTCTGTTTCAACCAAGTTAGTCCAATGGTAATTGCCACGCTCTATGTCCACCTTATGAAAAAATTGAACAGATTATCAAATAGTGTCAAGCCTGCTGCACTCCCTCCAAACCCCCTGCTCTTCTCTGAAATAATGCCCTTCAGCTGAGAGAACAGGCAGGGCCTTGGTTTAATATCTTGCCTGAAGGATACTTTCAGATTGTAGTTCAGCATCAGGCTAGGGATTTAAGCTTGAGTCACTGGAGTGAGAGTGAGAGGTAAGAGCTTTACTCACTGAGCCACATCTAACACGCTACAGCGCTGCTCAGGCCTCTCTCTGGGGATATGGGGTGAGTGGCTCAATCAGCCTTAACCACCCAACCCCACCATGCCCCTCCCCCACCTCCTGCCTGGAGTCCACCCAGAGTGAAATTCAGTCCTAAAGTGCCTTACAAAGGAACTACTCGATTGTAGAATAAATAAGGGTTTATAGAGCTAATTTTTTTTTCTGACTGATCATTTGCTCAGGTCAAGAACTTCTGTTTGCTCCTGGTGAACATACATAAATACGAATTGGGAGCAGGAGTAGGCTCTAGTTAAAAGAGATCTTGCTGTGTACATGTGAACTGCCGCATTTGCCTACATCACAGTCAGTGCCCTTTCAGAGTAATTTCTTCACTGTAAAGCACTCTGAGATGTCCAGATAAGGCAGGAAGATTCTATCTGTGTGCAGTGCTGTCCTTCCATTCTGTCTGCTGGGATTGGAGTAGATATAACAGAGATTCCACAATAAGGTTAAACTGCAATGTGACGCTCATATTTAAATACATATTTCTGACCGCTGCCATTCTCTCTTATGCTAGAGTGCTGGGCTTCAGTGCACAATGTTAAAGTTAGTGTTGCTAGCCTTTGCTCTCAGTTGGGGAACTGGCAGAGTCTGTATTAAAAAGTTAGTCTCTATTTTTCACTCCTTGCCTCAGAATATTGATTGATGGCCAATGAAGCTTGTCACTGATTGGTAGATTCAAGTTTTGGCAGCTCCCTTCACTCACAGAGCTCCCTCATACCTTTGACTTATCTGATATTGTTTCATTGTACAGGGCAGGCCAGAACTGGTGCAGCAATATTCTCAGGTTTAGATGTCGCAATGCGCAACAATACATTGTATATGTGCCGACACAACAAGGAAGCTGCAGATGAATCAGGAGGCGGATGTGACAACTTGTATATGAAGATCAGGTGTGATGGGAAACCTGCATCACCTCATATTTCGCCACAGAATTTGGGTGTAAACAGCAGCAAGGAGGTGAGTGTTGTCTATTTCAGAACTAATTCTTCCTGAAATGTTCAGCTCTGAGTACTTGGGAGTTGAGGGATGGAAAACTGGCCAGGTCGCCAGGAAAAACTGTCTTGGTTTCTTTGAATTCACATCATTGGATCTTTCATATTGGCTTCAGAGGGCAGGAAGGGTCTCAGTTTAACACCTCACCTGAAAGACAGCATCTCCAACAGTGCAGCAGTCCCTCAGTGCTATATTGACTGCCACCGTGGATATTATTTGTGTTTAGGTTACTGGAGTGGGACTAAAGGAAAGCATGCTCCAGAGCCAAACTCACCTTTACGCATATTTACAACCAGACACTAGTAAGTAGGGAGGGGACACCAGGGAGTGGCTGAGAGCAGGAAAGATGGTGAATTTTCCTGTCTGAGATCACCAAACTGTACAGACACTGGGGATGAAAGCCAGGACCTTCACTGCAGGGGTGGGGGGGGGGGGGTGTGGTGTGTGTGTGTGTGTGTGTATGTGTCTGTGTGTGTGTGTGTGTGTGTGTGTGTTTGTCAGCCCAGCCTTTAAGGATAGTGTCACTGAAAGTACCTGACAGGCAGACATAGCAAAGCACCGACTGGCAATAATATTCCTGCTGATTCACTGAATCACCAGGTTCACGTATAGTTATGAATATCAGTACCACAGCTTCAAGTGTGCAAAAGGTAACCACTGACATTCAATGAGTGGCTGCTTTTCCACAGTTTAGCAGTGTGTTGGGCAGTGTGATTAGTTGTGTCTGCACAGCTTCAACTGAATAGAGATCAATCTGGGGGATGGGGGGTATTTGGGGGTGGGTAGGGGGTTTGGTGGGCAGATTGTAATATTCCACAATGCTGCAATATGAACATTGTCCCTGCAGGTTGCTTTATTTGCATGTCAGTAGTGAGCTACTCCAAAGACACTGTTCCAGTGTCTGGAATCATGAATCATGCTAAGCTGAAGGTCCTGGTGTCTGTACATAAAAGCAAAATACTGCAGATGCTGGAAATCTAGAACAAAAACAAAAATACCTGGAAAAACTCAGCAAGTCTGACAGCATCTGCGGAGAGGAACACAGTTGACGTTTTGAGTCTGTATGACCCTTCATTAGAACTAAGGAAATATCGAAATGAGGTGAAATATAAGCTGGTAGAGGGGGGGTAGGACAGGAGAGCTCGATAGAGGGCCAGTGATCGGTGGTGGCCAAGAAGAGATTGCCAAAGATGTCATAGACAAAAGGACAAAGGGGTGTTGACGGTGGTGATATTATCTAAGGAATGTGCTAGTGGGGACATGAAGGGTAGCAAGCAGGACAAGCTAGTGGCAAATGGCCCCAGTGGGAGTGGAGTGGGGGAAGGGATCGAAATGGGCTAAAACGTAGAGATGAAACAATAGATCAAAATAAATGTAAAAATAGGTGGGAAAAGAAAAATATATTTGTAAAAAAATTATAAATTATTGGAAAAAGGGGGATCGGAAAGGGGGTGGGGATGGAGGAGAGAGTTTAGGATCTGAAATTGTTGAATGCAATATTAAATCCAGAAGGCTGTAAAGTGCCTAGTCGGAAGATGAGGTGTTGTTCCTCCAGTTTGTGTTGAGCTTCACTGGAACAATGCAGCAGGCCAAGGATGGACATGTGGGCAAGAGAGCAGGATGGAGTGTTAAAATGGCAAGTGACAGGGAGGTCTGGGTCATGCTTGTGGACAGACCGAAGGTGTTCCGCAAAGCGGTCACCCAGTCTGCATTTGGTCTCTCCAATGTAGAGGAGACCACATTGGGAGCAACGAATGCAGTAGACTAAGTTGAGGGAAGTGCAAGTGAAATGCTGCTTCACTTGAAAGGAATGTTTGGGCCCTTGGACGGTGAGGAGAGGGGAAGTAAAGGGGCAGGTGTTGCATCTTCTGCGGTTGCATGGGAAGGTGCCGTGGGAGGGGTTTGAGGTGTAGGGGGTGATGGAGGAGTGGACCAGGGTGTCCTGGAGGGAACGATCCCTGCGGAATGCTGCCAGGGGTGGTGAAGGGAAGATGTGTTTGGTGGTGGCATCATGCTGGGGTTGGCAGAAATGGCGTAGGATGATCCTTTGAACGTGGAGGCTGGTGGGGTGATGAGTGAGGACAAGGTCTGTACAGTTTGGTGATCTCAGACAGGAAAATTCACCATCTTTCCTGCTCTCAGCCACTCCCCGGTGTCCCCTCCCTACTTACTAGTGTCTGGTTGTAAATATGCGTAAAGGTGAGTTTGGCTCTGGAGCATGCTTTCCTTTAGTCCCACTCCAGTAACGTAAACACAAATAATATCCAGGGTGACACTCAATATAGCACTGAGGGACTGCTGCACTGTTGGAGATGCTGTCTTTCAGGTGAGGTGTTAAACTGAGACCCTTCCTGCCCTCTGAAGCCAATATGAAAGATCCAATGATGTGAATTCAAAGAAATCGAGACAGTTTTTCCTGGCGTCCTGGCCAGTTTTCCATTCAGAAACTGAAACCTATATAAAAATAATAGTTTATTGTCATTTTGCTGTTTGCGGGATCTTGCTGTGCAAAAGATTTGCTTTAACGTTTCTTACATTACAACAGTGTTTACACTTGACAGGGACTGCATTGGGTGTAAAGAGCTTTCAGATACCCAGAGGTCATAAAAGGTGCTATATAAACACAAGGTCACACACAGTCACTCCCTTTGACAAACTCCCTGTCTTTTCTATGAAGATATAAAGATGGCCTGTCAGGTCTGCTACCAGATAACCAATATTTGGAATTAGAGCCATTGTATCCAACTCACGTTCTGCCAAGTTAGCTGATTTCAGCCTGGACAACCGTGAGGTATCACGACTGACCCAGTATTCCTGGTCTGGGAAAGAGAAAAATCAGCCAGAACTCCCATTCCAACAGGAAAGGTCATGTGGGTAAGGCACAGATACGATGCTTTCCATCGTGGAATAGTGCATTTACATAGCACCTTCCAGAACCTCAGGGCATCCCAAAGTGCTTTACAGCAAATGTAGTTGTTTCTGAAGTGCAGTCACTGTACTAAGGTAGGAAAGTCTCCTTTGACTGTAAGGGTTCTCCATCAAGGAAGATGTTAGTTCATTATTAATTGTTGATTTCACTCAAGAGAGGGCTGATGTGGACCAATGTCACAGCAGTGCACTATAGATGTAAAGCAGCCTTTCTGTCACTAATTTACTATTTAATCCTGCCGATGCTTTTGTCTCGAAGTTTTTTCTCACACTCTGTCAGGATGGGTTTGATGCCACCATTCTCCCAGGCCAGGGATCCCTGGAGCTAGTCAGCAAACAGTAGAATGAACTGCCGGACGTGACCTCGCTCTTTGATTCCCGCTCTCAGTGCCCACATATGCTTCCTAGGAAGATGATGTGCCTGTGTTAACTCGCTCACGACTTGGTGCAGGGCAGTTCAGGGACTGAGCAGAATGAAGATTCAAACCAATAAATATCAGGGCTCTGACACAGGGTCAGATTCCTGTTAGTCACAGATTGTAAATGTATTGGAGGTTACTTCGCGAGCAATGCTTTACTGATGTTGTTCCAAAATATTGAGCTCTACCTTAAAGGAACCACTTTATAACAAATCCTGTAGCCTTTTGGTTGTGCAGAGTTATCATACTCAAGTGATGTAGTGACACCCTTCAACCACAGCAGTGTTTACCAAAGAAACATTCTGCTCTGTTGAACAGAGTATGAAGTGATCACCTGGTGGCACTAATGCTCAACAACTGAAGCCAGGCACCTCCTCTCGGTCCTTGCAATTTGTGGGAGCCGTACAAAAGCCTGCACTGCTTAAAGCTGATGTGAATGAGATGGGTTAATGAATTAAAGTCAAGTGTATTATTTTGGCACACCTAAATATTTTCAATTTTCTGGGTCAGGGTCACCATGGGGTCGAAGAAGACACACCCAGTGTCAAAAACAGGGAAGACCAGTCCAGTGGGGCAATAGCAATTTGAATCAATTGCTTAACATTGTGCCCTGTGTTATGGACAGAAGGGGGTCAGTTCAAGCAGCACTGATTCTTCTTCTTACCACCCGCCCTTAAACAGAAGATGTTTTAAGTTTTTTTTTAGAATAGGCAGTGGCATATTTCCCACAGCAAGCTAGAGTTAGGATGAACTCAGAAGGTTAGCTTATTGCGCACATTCAAAAAAATTGTGAAGAGGTATGTCCGCAACTTCCCACTTATACTGTAAAGGGAGGGATAGAGAAAAGGAAGTTATCTTGTACAAGGACCACAGAGAAAATGAAATATTGGTTTGTGTGAATTCCAGAGTCCAGAATCAAAGTCCAATGAGGAATTCTTTCACAGAGGACAGTTGGCTGAAGATTGATGGTGTAAGATTTGCTTTTCCGGTGGTGTCGATGTCCCAAATTGAAGCAGGCATGCAGAGATTGAATTAGCTCTGTAGGTGATAGTACAAAATCTTCCCAGCAAAGTCAACTTAGACGGGGGCCAGTTGTCCAACTTGGCCAGAGCTTTCTTCTGTCTGGCCAGCCAATCGAATGTTAAAGCAGCAAACTAGGGTAAGCAGTTCAGAGAGTAATAGTAATCTGTTCAGCAAGCCAGAATCTTAGGTCATGTGACCTTACTTCTCCACGGTGACTTCAACAAAGTTGTGTTTGGAAATTGGCTTTGTGCCCAGGACTGATAACATCTCAGCCATTATGGGTTGTTGAGGGTCTAGTATTTGGGAAGTCATTGTCTCCACAGACTCATCAACTCTGCTAACAAGCCTGGCTTATCAAACACAATGCCCACCGTGTGTCTCTCTTTGAAGTTAGTTTGTGCAGTTCCAGGGGATCTGTTAGAATCTCCTCAGGCATCACAATGTGTGACATTTCCAAAACTGAGGAGTGAATTATTTTGTTTGGGAGACCCGCTGATGATAAATCACAGACAGAGGGTCAGACACCTTAATTGACTTTGTTTAGCAGAAAAGACCAGTTTAAAATAATAAGAAATAGCAATAAAGATAAAGTTTAAAAAAAAATTGGCCAGAATTTTATGGTCCCCCACCAGAGGGTTTTTAGGCAGGGGGAGGGGTTGGGGAAGGGGTATGGGGGGGCAGCGTGAAATTGAAGAGAAGGGGATTCCCTCTGGGTTCTCGCCCGCCCTGGCAATTTCACTCTGGGGCGGCAAGGCCGTGGACAGGGAGCCCGCTCTTGCCCCAGGTGAGGCCATTTCATGGCCGATTAATGACCACTTAAGGGCCTTTTCCGATCCAGCATCAATTTTTAGGCCGTTGGGAGGATTGAAATGGAGTGGGGGAAGCCCGAAAATGTATGGGATTACATCTCGGATGGGAAGGAGAGGGGAGGTGCCTCTATAAGAAGTCCCCCTTTGAAGCTGGGAACCCCTTCTTAAGGTTCAGTGGTTTCTGAACCTCCCTAACCCCCCTTCCTGGCCTCTCCCCCACCGAGACCCTGATCAACAACACCCCCCACCCCAACAGGCCTTCCCTACCCTCCCCGCCCTGGGACCCCTTGAACATACCTGGGCCTCCAGTGCCCGGACTTAGGCTCTGACATCTTCCTGCATTTCTTCTTCTGTCCACTGCAGCACCGTCGCTGCAGATAGGCCAACATCTCTCTAAGGCGGGACTCCCTCCCGAGTGAGGGGCAAAAGTCCCGCCTGCAGCCACTTAACACTCATTCGAGTGTAAAATGGCTGCGAGGCACTTGGCAGGAGCAGGGACCTCTTCCCCAGTGAAAAATTCAGGCCTTAATTTTAAGTTCTGTTCCACAACACCTGATTCCCGCCGTTAGTAATTTACTGTAAAAAAGATTTAGGATCAGTGTCTTTGTCATGTTTTTTAAACTATTAACCCTTTGTTAACTATTGCTTGTTAAATTAATCTTGAGATAGATTTCTTCTGCATAAGAGGAAAGGACCTTTTTATCCTCTCTGAACTTCAATTTTCCCTTAGTCTCTATTGTGTGAAGGAAACAAGGAATCTGTAAGGAATAAATCTTACATATGTCTGACCAGACACTGCTGGCTAGAGTCTTCATCCATCATGGGAGGTCTTGTGGAGCAGCAGTAATGTCCCTCACTCAGGTTCAAGTCCCACATCAGGGTTTGATGGCCACACAAGTTGATTATCCGCCTGTAAACAATCTTTCCAACACACCTGATGACAGGCAGGAAGATTGGGAGAGTTTGCTGGTCAGCCTTTCTGCCAGAGGCAACAGCAAACCACTGCATTGCTTTGCCAAACATAATCGTGGACCAATTGATTGGAAGACTATGATCACCAAAGCCCTCTTAGGGCATGGTACCGAGAAGAGGGGAGCACAGAAAGGAAAATCTGATGAAGGGGATTCATAGGGTGATGATGCGATTAATTCCCTTAAAAAGGATAGTGGGAGATTCAGCAAAGGATGTGCCAGGTTTTCAGTTCTGCTTATTTACCTGGGTAATGCTTGATGATGTCAGGGTGGCAAAGACAGAAATCAACACTGATGGTTCTAAGGGCATAGAACCATAGAACCATAGAACACTACAGCACAGAAAACAGGCCATTTGGTCCTTCTAGTCTGTGCCAAAATATTATTCCGCTAATCCCAGTGACCTGCACCTAGTCCATAACCTTCCAGACCTCTCCCATCCATGCTAAAAGATATTGCAGAAATTAGTGTCACAGGGGCTCAGATTGTTCTAGGGTGGTAGTGAATGAGGATGTCCATTTTGCACCGTGTCCGACTGCCTTCAGTTAAGAGGAAGTGAGGTTCAGTGTAAAGCTAGCAGCTGATTCGCTGATCACTCAGATTGCCTCAGACCGTCCTCACCCTCCATTATCTTCACTTTGTGTAAATCATACATTTGATCACGGCCTTTCTTTCAGTTTATGTTTATCATTTCAGATTATTTGCTGTATTAACTGTACAGACGTTACAAGCTATGAGTATGATATATAGTTCTCATCAGAACCATTGGACTGGGTACCAGGAACTATCCTATCTCTGAATTGGCTTTTCTCTGCACCAATGGAGCTGGACCTCCCAGTCTGAGGTGCAGAAACTCAGCACCTCCTACTCCATTGAGGAATTCACACCAATTATTGAAAACATAGCATCCAATCAGTTTTCCCAGTGCAGGATTCCTTTGCCCTGGTAAAAACCACATCAATGTCAACCTGAGCTATAAGTGCCTCAAAGTAGAGCCCATCTAACCTTTTCAGGGTCTCTCTGCTATACGCAGAGACATCCTTTGTCAAATTACTAAGACATCCTACTGTCTTCTGGTTATTCTATATTTTCCTCAAACATTTCTGTAACTGGCTGCATTGCTTGTCCTTCCCAGTTGTGCAGGGAAGGACTCATTAAGAAAATGCATGTGAATTGTTGTTATATCTGGTGCCTCTTATGGCTGATCAAAAATCACATTGGAGGATCAGTCCTCACCAGGGATTGCTGCTGAGTTCTTGATCACTCAAGGCTGTGTCTAGTTGACAGCCTATTCTGGAGCATTGCTGGAGCCAATATTTATCCCTCAATGTCACTAAAGCAGATTATCTACTCATTATTGGAGAGAATATGCTTTGCACCAATTAGCGACTGCATTTCCTGACTTCTCTTTAGCTCTGAAGGAGTCATGTCGACTTGAAACGTTAACTCTGTTTCTCTCTCCACAGATGCTGTCAGACCGGCTGCGTTTTTCCAGCATTTTCTGTTTTTAGTGCTTTTGCCAATGGCAACTACATTTCAAAACTGGCTGTAAAGCCCTTTGTGAACCCCCAAAGTTGTGAAAGGCACTATAAAATACAAGAGCTTTCTCTAACATGTCAATACTCAAAGCCAGAAACGCATATGGATCCTTTGATCTTTGTTGGCTGTGGGTATCAAGGCAAATGAGACTAAGGTAGTTGTGGTACAGACCACCCATTAATTGAAAGACAGAATAGACTTGAGGGGCTGAATGGCCTGCTCCCATTCCCATGTTCCTTCCACAAGCTGTTTCTGATTGCAAAACCTCTGAATTTATAGAAATCTGAGCTACAACAGTCATACCTCCCAATGGCCTCTGCAATTCCTCAGCAAGAGTGTCATAGAAATTTCTCATTCTGTGAAAGGCTCTTAAAAATGTTAGAATTGTAAAGCACGATTAAACCCAATTGGAACCTTCGAGCTTTTTCTCCTGAGACAACTTGAGCAGTAAACACAACTGGGTTAGACTTCTCAGTACAGATCACAGCCACTGACAATTAACAGTTCACATTCCATTGCCAACCTCATGTCCTCAAACACATCAGCGACTCGTGACTTAGGTGATAATAAAAGACAATTGTTACTGTTCATGAAATGAAGTAGAATGGCAATGTGAGGTGCAGTGGACATTGAAATGTCAAATCCCAATGACAATGGAGTGAGTGACGACAACATCAAAGGAAGCCATTTAACTTCAGACTGTAAAACCTATCAACTTTCTTAGGTTTCACAACACGGCTAACTAAACCCCTGACTTTGAAAGAAATTCTGCAACAGTCCATCCTGAATCCTTTTTCAACTGATAATAAAAGGATTGCTGGTTAGGCCTTAGCTGAAGCTCTGTGGACAGTTCTGGGCACCACACTCCTGGAAAGATGTAAAGGCCTTAGAAAGGGTACAGAGGAGACTTACCAGGACATTACCAGAGATGAGGAGCTTCAGTTATGAGGAGAGGTTGGAAATGTTAGAACGTTCTTAAAACAGAGGAGGTTAAGAGGTGACATGTTGAGGGTTTTCAAGATAATGAGAGGTTCTGAGATAATAGAGAGGATGTATTCCCTCAGTCAAGCGGGTTCAATCAATCAACTCAACCAGAGTTCGTGGATTTAAGACAACTGAGTTCCAGAGGGGAGGAGATACGAATATGTTTTTTCACTCACAGTTGTTGGGATCTGGAGCGCTCAGTCTGAAAATGTGGTGGAATCTGATTCCACAAATGATTTTGGAAGGGAATTGGACACACATGTAAGGTTGAGGATCTTACAGAGTTACAAACAAGAAGCAACAAAGTAGGACCAGATGCAAGTGCTCTTTCAAAGACCTAGTACAGACCCGACAGGCTGAATGATCACCTTCTGTGCTATAAATTTCTATGACTCTGTCTCTGCGAGTTGGATCTGAGCTTCCCAAACACATCTCTAATTTCTCTCACCAGGTCAGCTTCAGAAAGTCATTGCTCCTCTATACGTTTAGCCATGGCTTTTGATGGAGTTTGGAAGGTGTTCGAAAATGATAATTTTGAAGCGTTCCTCATTGCCTTGGGTAAGTCAGTCGTTGTTGACCTTAAGAGAAATTCGATCGAATGTTAATGGGTGTGTTAATCTGAGGTTAATTAACGGGTAGTTACAGAACATCCCCATCTCAATGAGGATTGCCACATGTGTATCAGAAAGAGGTGGAAGGCTAGATTTTCCCCTCCCAACGCTGGGCAAACCCACATCGTGTGGCTCAAACTGGAGGCATGGGGATCGTAATTTTAATCTTACCAAGCCATTCCCAATGGACACCATTTTCCACTGGACAGAAAGCATATTGGATTGTGATCCATACTCATGGAAAGTGATGTGAGGATCACAACTTAAATGCCTGCTGCAGATGTAATTTTCCATGATATCGGTATTTACTTTGAGGTGTTAGGTTCCTGAAGGCTATGGGAGCCACGCCTAATAAGTCAGTTCATGAACCTTGGGGGAAGCCTGCTGTGGAGTTGGGAACTTTTTTGCAGGTAAGTTTTAAAGTACTTGCCAACTTCAAATGTCATAATATAATACTGTATGGCAATTTAATTATGTTTTCAATGCAGTGATTGATCATAGGGCTCTGTCCTTAAAAGATAAATGACTATTAATTTGATCAGCCTTGTGTAAGTGTTCACATGCATTACAGCCCTTTCTCCATTGGATAAAGTTCTCATCTGAACTCAACAGTACTGGTAATATGATTTAAATGGTTCATCTGGACATTATGGTTTACATTGATCTAACATCCAAAGTTCTTTTGAGACTTGAAGAAACTGAACAGATGTCAGGCTTCTTTGATTAAAACTCCATTGAACCTTGGACAAAAAAGGAGTAGGTGGCTAGATATCAGGTCAGGCAAATTCAAAGACTCCATGGTATTGAATGGATTATCTCAGCAGGAGCTGTTGACACAGCCTTAGAGAGGACGGTGTGTTTTGTTTGATTCGTAGTTTTATGAACATATGAAAAACAAAGAAACATACGAATGAGGAGCAGGAGTGGGGCCACTTGGCCCTTGGAGCCTGCTCCACCATTCAATAATATCATGGTTGATTTGATTGTAACCTCCATCCCACAGTCCTGCCTACCCCCGGTAACTTTTCACCCCTTTGTTAATCAAGAATCTGTCTAGCACTGCCTTAAAAATATTCAAGGACTCTGCTTCCACCATCTTTTAAGGAAAGTCTTCCGGTCGGAGAACAGGGGTGGGGCTCACTCACCGACACGTAAAATTATGCGGGATGACGTCAGGTGGAACTCCCGACTTTACCCTACGTTGTTTCCATTTTCAGGTCGGCAGGAGCGCAGCCAAGTCAGCTGAGCACCTGTCAACGGCCTATTGAGGCCATTAAAAAACTAATTAAAGTCATTAATGGACCTGCCCGTCCAACCTTAGGGTCAGCGGGCAGGCCGGGAGCCCTAGTGGGCTTCAGAAAAAGCATGAAACCTCATCCACAGGCGGGATGAAGTTTTATGAGGGTATTTAAATTTTTATTAAAGGTTTCAGTAAAAGTTATAGACATGTCCCAAATCATGTGACAGTGTCACATGAGGGGACATGGCAGGGAAATTTTTTTATCAGTTGTATTACAAACTTTAATTCCAAGCCGATCTCCTTGAGGCAGCACTTAGCCTCAGGGAGATCTGCGTGCTCTTTTGCGCGCGTGTGTGAAACAGCGCACTCCCAGCTGAGGGAATCAACCCCCCCGCCTGCACAGGGAACACATAGGGCCTTAATTGGCCCGCCCATGTAAAATGGCGGTGCTCTCCTGATCGGGGGTGCCGATTGGAGGTGGGCCCACCCCTGCCCGCTCCCGCACTTCCCCAGCAACGGGGGGAAGATTTTTCCCAGAGTTCCAAACACTCACCACCCTCTAAGAGAAAAAATTTCTCCTCAACTCTGTCTTGAATGAGCGACCCCTTATTTTTAAACAGTGACCCCCCCCGTTCTAGATTCTCCCACAAGCAGAAACATCCTCTCTGCATGCACCCTGTCAAGACCCCTCAGGACCTTAAAGGTTTCAATCAAGTCACCTCTTACTCTTCTAAACTCCAGTGGATACAAGCCTAGTCTGTCCAACCTTTCCTCATAAGACAACCCAACCATTCCTGGTATTAGTCCAGTAAACCTTCTCTGAACTGTTTCCAATGCATTATTTCTTTAAATAAGGAGGCCAGCACTGTACACAATACTCCAGATGTGGTCTCACCAGCAGCCTGTACAACTGAAGCATAAACTCCCTACTTTTGTATTTAATTCCCCTCACAATAAATGATAACATTCTATTAGCTTTCCTAATTACTTGCTGTACTTGCACACTAGATTTTTGTGATTCATGCACTAGGACACCCAGGTCCCTCTGCACCTCAGAGCTCTGCAATCTCTCACCATTTAGATAGTATCCTTCTTTTTTATTTTTCCTGCCAAAATGGACAATTTCACATTTGCCCACATTATGCTCCATTTGCCAGATCTTTGCCCACTCGCTTAACCTATCTATGTCCTCTTGTAGCCTCCTTACATCCTCTTCACAATGGACTTTCCTACCTATCTTTGTGTCATCAGCAAATTTAGGGACCATATCTTCAGTCTCTTCATCCAAATCATTTATATAAATTGTAAAAAGTTGAGGCCCCAACACTGATCCCTGTGTCACAGCCTCATCACATTTCATCAACCAGGAAAAGACCCATTTATGGCTACCCTCTGTCTCATATTAGCTATCCAATCTTCTATCCATGCCAATATGTTATTCCCTACACCAAGAGCTTTTATTTTTCACAATAACCTTTGATGTGGCACTTTATCAAATACCTTCTGGAAATCTAGGTACAGTACATCCACCAGTTCTCCTTTACCCACAACACTTGTGACTCTTTCAAATACCCCCAATATTGTGGGGGGGGGGGGGGGGGGGGGGGGGCGCAATGGCGGAGTGGTAGTGTCACTGGACTAATAACCCAGAACCCCAGAGTAAAGCTCTGGGGACCTGGGTTTGAATCCCAGCATGGCAGATGGTGGAATTTTAATTAAATAAAAAAAATTGGAATTAAAAATCTAATGATGCCCATGAAACCATTGTTGATTGTTGTAAAAACCCATTTGGCTCACTGAAGTCCTTTAGGGAAGGAAATCTGCCATCCTTACCTGGTCTGGCTTACATGTGACTCTAGACCCACAGCAATGTGGTTGACTCTTAAACGACCTAGCAAGCCTCTCAGTTGTATCAAACTGCTACAAAGCCTCAAAAAAGGAATGAAACAAACGGACCACTCGGCATCAACCTAGGCACTGGAAATGACAATGGCAAACTCAGCCCTGCTGACCCTGCAGAGTCATCCCTACTAACATCCAGGGGCGAGTGCCAAAATTGAGAGAGCTGTCTCACAGACTAGTCAAGCAACAGCCTGACATAGTCATCCTCACGGAATCATACAGATAATCTCCCAGACTCCACCATCACCATCCCTGTGCATGTCCTGTTCCACCGACAGGACAGGCTGAGCAGAGGTGGTGACACAGTGGGATACAGTCGGGAGGGAGTTGCTCTGGGAGTCCTCAACATTGACTCTGGTCCCCATGAAATCTCATGGCATCAGGTCAAACATGGGCAAGGAACCTCCTGCTGATTACCATGTACCACCCTCCCTCAGCTGATGAATCAGTGCTCCTCCATGTTGAACATCACTTGGAGGAAGTACTGAGGGTAGCAAGAGCACAGAATGTACTCTGGGTGGGGGACTTCAATGTCCATCACCAAGAGTGGTTCAGTAGCACTACTACTGACTGAGCTGGCCGAGTCCTAAATGACATAGCTGCTGGACTGCGGCAGGTGGTGAGGGAACCAACAAGAGGGAAAAACATACTTGCCCTCAACCTCACCAAGCTGCCTGTCACAGATGCATCTGTCCATGACATTATCAGTAGGAGTGGCCACCTCACAGTTGCACAGAGGATACCCTCCATTGTGTTGTGAGGTGCTACCACCGTGCTAAATGGGATAAAAGAGCGCGAAGAGAGCGACGGAGACACAGGATAAAACTGAAATAGTGACGTCACAGGAAAGCTGTGACCTGATTGGTTAGTAGGAAATCTGCACCAAATTTGAAAAAAAAACACTGCAAAGCTAATTAATAAATTAATTACCTAAGTCGAGATGGGTGGGCGGGTAATGTGCTGTAGCTGTATGATGTGGGAGCTGGCAGATCCCATTGCAAGCCGCAGTGACCACATCTGCAGCAAGTGTTGGTTGCTGGAGGAATTCCGGCTCAGAATTGATGAGCTGGAGTCCGAGCTCCGGACGCTGTGGCACATCTGGGAGGGGGAGAGTTACCTGGACACTTTGTATCACGAGGCGGTCACACCCGGTAGATTAAGTACCTCAAGTTCGGTCAGTGGTCAGGGTCAGCTGGGTGTGACTGCAAGTGAGGCAGATAGAGGGATCCTGTGTTCAGGAACAGAGGAGCCTCAGCTCTTGACCTTGTCCAACAGGTACAAGTTACTTGCTCCCTGTGTGGATGAGGAACAGGGCTGTAGGGAGGATGAGCCAGCTGACCACGGCACCGTGGCACAGGAGGCCATTCAAGAGGGGGAGCAAAAAGACAAGTGGTAGTTGTAGGGGATTCTATAATTAGGGGAATTGATAGCTTCCTTTGTAAGCAGGATTGAGAGTCCCACATGGTATGTTGCCTGCCCAGTGCCAGGGTGAGGGACATCTCTGACCGGCTTGAAAGGATATTGGAGAGGGAGGGGGAGGATCCAGTTGTTGTGGTCCATGTTGGGACAAATAACATAGGTACAACTAGGAAAGAGGACCTGTTTATCAGGAACTAGGAACTAAATTAAAGAACAGGTCCTCAAGGGTTATAATCTCCGGATTACTACCCAAGCCACGTGCAAATTGGAATAGGGACGTGAGAATAAGGGAAGTAAACACATGGCTAAAGGAGTGGTGCGGGAAAGAGGGGTTCCATTTCATGAGGCACTGGCATCAATATTGGAAGAGGAGGGATCTGTACTGTTGGGACAGTCTCCACCTGAACCGATCTGGGACCAATGTTCTAGCAAAAAGGGTAAATAGGGTGGTCAACAGTACTTTAAACTAGAAAGTGGGAGGGAGGGAAGGGTAAAACTCCAAGAAGTATGACTAATGGGAAACAAAGCAGCAGGTTAGCTTGTGGGGGGTGGATTCAACTTCATGGAAAATTATGAAAAAACTGAAAAGAAAGGAGAGCCCAGGAGAGGCTATTAAGATCTCCAGAACACAGAATAGGACAGAGTGTTTGGAAATGGCTAGGAATCTAACTTCAAGCACATCAGGTAAAGGGACAACAATGAGAGAGGGGATGGGAAATACAGGACGAAGGTGTTGTTTCTGAATGCACGCAGTGTACAAAATAAGGTAAATGAGCTTGTGGCGCAGATTGAAATTGGCAGGTATGATGTGGTGGGCATCATTGGAGACATGGCTGCAAGGGGATCAGGACTGGGAGCTAAATATCCAAGGATATACATCCTATCGAAAAGATAGGCAGGTTGGCAGAGAGGGTGGGGTTGCTTTGTTAGTAAGAAATTAAATTAAATTGATAGCAAGAAATGACGTAGGGTCAGATGATGTAGAATCTGTGTGGGTAGAGTTGAGGAACCACAAAGGTAAAAAAACCATAATGGGAGTTATGTACAGGCCTCCGAACAGTAGTCAGGATGTGGGACACAAGATACACCAGGAGGTAGAAAAGGCGTGTAAGAAAGGCAAGGTTACAGCAATCATGGGGGATTTCAATATGCAGGTAGACTGGGAAAATCAGGTTGGCAGTGGATCCCAAGAAAAGGAATTTGTGGAATGTCTACGAGGTGGCTTTTTGGAGCAGCTTGTGGTGGAGCCCACTAGGGAACAGGCAATTCTAGATTCAGTGATGTGTAATGAGGCAGATTTGATCAGGGGGCTTAAGGTGAAGGAACCCTTAGGAGGAAGTGACCATAATATGATAGAATTTACCCTGTAATTTGAGAGGAAAAAGCTGGAATCAGATGTAACGGTATTACAGTTGAATAAAGGCAACTACAGAGACATGAGGGAGGAGCTGGTCAGAATTGACTGGGAGATGAGCCTAGCAGGAAAGACAGTGGAACAGCAATGGCAGGAGTTTCTGGGAATAATTTGGGAGACACAGCAAAAAATTCATCCCTAGGAAGAAGAAGCATGCTAAAGGGAGGACGAGGCAACCATGGCTGACAAGAGAACTCAGGGACAGCATAAAAGCTAAAGAGAAAGCATACAATGTGGTGAAGAGCAGTGGGAAACCGGGGGATTGGGAAGCCTACAAAGACCAACAGAGGACAACTAAAAAAGAAATAAGGAGGGAGAAGATTAAATATGAGAGTAAACTAGCCAGTAATATAAAAGAAGATTGCAAGAGTTTTTTTAGATATATAAAGGGTAAGAGAGAGACAAAAGTGGACATTTGACTGCTGGAAAATGATGCTGGAGAAGTAGTAGTGGGGAACAAAGAAATGGTGGAGGAACTGAATAGGAACTTGGTTTCAGTCTTCACGGTGGAAGACACGAGTAACATCCCCAACGTTCAAGAGAGTCAGGGGGGGCAGAGGTGAGTATGGTGGCCATTACCAAGGAGAAAGTGCTAGGAAAACTGAAAAGTCTAAAGGTGGATAAATCACCTGCATCAGATGGATTACACCCCAGAGTTCTGAAGGAGATAGCTGAAGGGATAGTGGAGGCGTTAGTGGTGATCTTTCAGGAATCACTGGAGTCAGGGAGGGTCCCAGAGGACTGGAAAATCGCTAATGTAACTCCCTGTTTAAGAAGGGAGTGAGGCAAAAGACGGGAAATTACAGGCCAATTAGCCTGACCTCGATCGTTGGTAAGATTTTAGAGTCCATTATTAAGGATGAGAATTCAGAATACTTGGAAGTGCATGGCAAAATCGGGCAAAGTCAGCATGGTTTCATCAAGGGGAGGTCATGCCTGACAAATCTGTTAGAATTCTTTGAGGAAGTAATGAGTAGGTTAGACAAAGGAGAGCCAATGGATGTTATCTACTTGGACTTCCAGAAGGCCTTTGACAAGGTGTTGCACAGGAGGTGCTCAGTAAGATAAGAGCCCATGGTGTTAGAGGCAAGGTACTAGCATGGATAGAAGATTGGCTGTCTGGCAGGAGGTAGAGAGTGGGGGTAAGGGGCTCCTTCTCAGGATGGCGGCCGGTGACTAGTGGTGTTCCGCAGGGGTCAGTGTTGGGACCACAACTTTTCACTTTATACATTAATGATCTAGATAAAGGAACTGAGGGCATCCTGGCTAAGTTTGCAGATGATACAAAGATAGGTGGAGGGACAGGTAGTATTGAGGAGGCGGGGAGGCTGCAGAAGGATTTAGACAGGTTAGGAGAATGGGCAAAGAAGTGGCAGATGGAATACAACGTGGGGAAGTGTGAGGTCATGCACTTTGGTAGGAAGAATAGAGGTATAGACTATTTTCTAAATGGGGAGAGAATTCAGAAATCTGGAGTGCAAAGGGACTTGGGAGTCCTAGTCCAGGATTCTTTTAAGGTTAACTTGAAGGTTGAGTCGGTAGTTAGGAAGACAAATGCAATGTTGGCATTTATTTCGAGAGGAATATTTTATAGAATCTAAAAGCAGGGATGTGCTGCTGAGGGTCCCTCCATCCCTCCCTTCCTTTTCCTGATTTACAGCTGCCTCTGGGATGTTACATGTATCCTCTATAGTGAAGACTGATGCAAAATATATGTTCAATTCATCTGTTATCTCCTTACTTTCCATTATTAATTCCCCAAATTCACTTTCTATAGCACAAACACTCACTTTGTTAATTCTTTTCTTATTTAAATATCTATAGAAACTCTTTCTATCGTCTTTATATTACTAGCTAGCTTTTCCTCATTCTCTAATTTTAACCTCCTTATTAATCTTTTTGTCATCCTTTGCTATTCTTGAGACTCTGTCCAATCTTCTGACCTACCACCCACGTCTTAGCATAAGTATATGCTTTTCCTTTGGGTTTGATACTGTCTTTAACTTTTTTAGTTAACGATGGATGGTGGGTCCTCCCCTTGAAATTTTTCTTTCCCACTGGAATGCAATTATTCTGTTTATTCTGAAATACCCCTTTAAATATCTGCCACTGAATTTCTCCTGACATATCCCTTCATCACATTTGACAGTTCATTTCAACAAATGCAATGTTTTGAAGAGGTTTTTGAACTGCTGTTTGTTTATTTTGATAGATTAATGAACACTTGAGATGACAGAGTGTTTATTCAACTAGATTGTGAATGGCTAATTATTTTTTTTATTTCCTGAGGTTTTCAAAGACTTCCCAGTGTTATTAAATGGCTCATGAGATCTGTACATGGTGGATACTAGGAGTGGTATGGAGGATGCATTGGGGAATGAACAGGGCATGGCTTGGGCATGGGGTATGGAGAGGGCAAGGGGGTCAAGGATGATGTTCAGGGGCATGGGGGCATAGACCATGCATGAGGGGCATGGAGGGGCCGTGGGGAGGTGAGGGGGTGAGAGGTATGGGCAAGGGGGCCTAAAAACCAACGTCCCAGTAAATGGGGGCAGAACTTCCTGCCTCAGACCTGTATCGAGAAGCATCGGCACCAACTCCATCCTGCCCTCAACACTGGAAGTCAAAAATTCCAGCTGAATGGTCTGGCCTCCAGATCTCAGGATCGCAATGTCAGGAAATGGCCCAACTCACACATCCCAATTTGAACAAAGAACAAAGAACAAAGAAAAGTACAGCACAGGAACAGGCCCTTCAGCCCTCCAAACCTGCGCTGATCATTGCCCATCAGCTAAAACATTTTGCACTTCCGGGGTCCATATCCCTCTATTCCCATCCTATTCATGTATTTGTCAAGCTGCTCTTAAACACCACTATCGTACCAGCTTCCACCACCTCCTCTGGCAGCGAATTCCAGACACTCACTACCCTCTGCGTAAAAAACTTGCCCCGCACATCACCTTTATAGTTTTCTCCTCTCACCTTAAATCTATGTCCCCTAGTAATTGACTCTTTCACCATGGGAAAAAGCTTCTGACTATCTACTCTGTCCAGGCCACTCATAATTTTGTAAACTTCTATCAAGTCGCCCCTCAATCTCCATCGCTCTAGTGAGAACAATCCGAGTTTCTCCAACCTCTCCTCATAGCTAATAACCTCCAGTCCAGGCAGCATCCTGGTAAACCTCCTCTGCACCCTCTCCAATGCCTCCATATCCTTCTGGTAATGTGATGACCAGAATTGCACGCAATATTCCAGGTGTGGCCTAACCAAGGTTCTATACAGCTGCAGCATGACTTCCCAGCTTTTATACTCAATACCCTTGCCAATGAAGGCAAGCATGCCATATGCCTTCCTGACTACCTTATCCACCTGCGTTGCCACTTTCAGTGACCTGTGGACCTATACACCCAGATCACTCTGCCCATCGATGCACTTAAGGGTTCTGCCATTTACTGTGTAATTCCTGCCTGTATTAGACCTTCCAAAATGCATTACCTCGCATTTGTCCGGATTAAACTCCATCTGCCATTTCTCCGCCCAAGTCTCCAACCGATCTATATCCCGTTGTATCCTTTGACAATCCTTTTCACTACCTGCAACTCCTCCAACCTTGGTGTCGTCTGCAAATTTACTAATTAGCCCAGTTACATTTTCCTCCAAATCATTTACGTATACCACAAACAGCAAAGGTCCCAGCACTGATCAGTGCGGAACTCAACTAGTCACAGCTCTCCATTCACAAAAGCACCCTTCCACTGTTACCCTCTGTCTTCTATGACCAAGCCAATTCTGTATCCATCCTGCCAGCTCACCTCTGATCCTGTGCGACTTTACCTTCTGTACCAGTCTGCCATGAGGAACCTTGTCAAAGTCTTACTGAAATCCATGTATATAACATCCACTGCCCTTCCATCATCGATCATCTTTGTCACTTCCTCGAAAAACTTGACCAAGTTAGTGAGACATGACCTCCCCTTCACAAAACCATGCTGCCTCTCACTAATACACCCATTTGCTTCCAAATGGCAGTAAATCCTGTCACGAAGAATCTTCTCCAATAATTTCCCTACCACTGACGTAAGGCTCACCGGCCTGTAATTTCCTGGATTATCCCTGCTACCCTTCTTAAACAATGGAACAACATTGGCCATTCTCCAGTCCTCTGGGACCTCACCCATAGCCAGTGAGGATACAAAGATTTCTGTCAAGGCCCCAGCAATCTCCTCCCTTGCCTCCCTCAGTACTCTGGGGTAGATCCCATCTGGCCCTGGGGACTTATCCACCTTAATATTCTTCAAGATGCCTAACACCTCCTCTTTTTTGATCTCAACATGATCCAAGCTATCTACACACTCTTCCCTAGACAAATTGACCGCTTCCTTCTCTTTGGTGGATACTGATGAGAAGTACTCATTTAGTATCTCTCCCATTTCTTCTGGCTCCACACACAGATTCCCACCTCTGTCCCTGAGTGGGCCTACCCTTTCCCTGGCTACCCTCTTGCTTTTTACATATGTACAAAAGGCCTTGGGATTTTCCTTAATCCTGGTTGCCAATGACTTTTCATGACCCCTTTTAGCCCTCCTGATTCCTTACTTAAGTTTCTTCCTACGTTCTTTATATTCTCCACAGGCTTCATCTGTTCCCAGCCTTCCAGCCCTTACGAATGCTTCCCTTTTCTTTTTGACTAATCTCATAATATCCTTCAGTTTCCAAGGTTCCTGAAACTTGCCATGCTTATCCTTCATCCTAGCAGGAACATGCTGGTCCTGAATTCTTATCAACTGACGTTTGAAAGCCCCCAACATGTCAGTTGTTGATTTGCCCTCAAACATCCGCCTCCAGTCTAGATTCCTCAGTTCCTGCCTAATATTGTTATAATTAGCCTTCCCCCAATTAAGCACCTTAACCCAAAAGGGAAAATCGTGCCCAGAACGTATAACAAAGCTAATGGTGTATGAGTACCTCAGGTCACATCAAGCAATAATAACAACAGGGTAAAATTAAAGGCAATATATGTGAAGGCACAAAGTATTTGTAACAAGGCTGTTGATTTAATGGCACCAATAGATATAAGTGGGTTTGAGCTCAAAAACATGACTGAACCAAGGAGCTGAAGCTTGCAATGTCACTTATTAAAATTGAGGCACCTTCAATTCTGAATCTGTACAGCTGTTTCCAGCAGCTCTAACAGTGACCAGCAGCACGGGGTCTGGGACAGTGACCTCCAGCAGCTCTAACAGTGACCAGCAGCACGGGTCTAGGACAGTGACCTCCAGCAGCTCTAACAGTGACCAGCAGCACGGGGTCTGGGACAGTGACCTCCAGCAGCTCTAACAGTGACCAGCAGCACAGGGTCTAGGACAGTGACCTCCAGCAGCTCTAACAGTGACCAGCAGCACGGGGTCTGGGACAGTGACCTCCAGCAGCTCTAACAGTGACCAGCAGCACGGGGTCTAGGACAGTGACTTCCAGCAGCTCTAACAGTGACCAGCAGCACAGTCTGGGACAGTGACCTCCAGCAGCTCTAACAGTGACCAGCAGCACAGGGTCTGGGACAGTGACCTCCAGCAGCTCTAACAGTGACCAGCAGCACGGGGTCAGGGACAGTGACCTCCAGCAGATCTAACAGTGACCAGCAGCACAGGGTCTAGGACAGTGACTTCCAGCAGCTCTAACAGTGACCAGCAGCACGAGGTCTAGGACAGTGACCTCCAGCAGCTCTATCAGTGACCAGCAGCACGAGGTCTAGGACAGTGACCTCCAGCATCTCTAACAGTGACCAGCAGCACAGTCTGGGACAGTGACCTCCAGCAGCTCTAACAGTGACCAGCAGCACAGTCTGGGACAGTGACCTCCAGCAGCTCTAACAGTGACCAGCAGCACGGGGTCTGGGACAGTGACCTCCAGCAGCTCTAACAGTGACCAGCAGCACGAGGTCTAGGACAGTGACCTCCAGCAGCTCTAACAGTGACCAGCAGCACGGGGTCTGGGACAGTGACCTCCAGCTGCTCTAACAGTGACCAGCAGCACGGGGTCAGGGACAGTGAACTCCAGCAGCTCTCACAGTGACCAGCAGCACGGGGTCTGGGACAGTGACCTCCAGCAGCTCTAACAGTGACCAACAGCACGGGGTCTGGGACAGTGACCTCCAGCAGCTCTAACAGTGACCAGCAGCACGGGGTCTGGAACAGTGAACTCCAGCAGCTCTAACAGTGACCAACAGCACGGGGTCTGGGACAGTGACCTCCAGCAGCTTTAACAGTGACCAGCAGCACGGTCCGGGACAGTGACCTCCAGCAGCCCTAACAGTGACCAGCAGCACGAGGTCAGGGACAGTGACCTCCAGCAGCTCTAATAGTGACCAGCAACACAGTCTGGGACAGTGACCTCCAGCAGCTCTAACAGTGACCAGCAGCACGGGGTCTGGGACAGTGACCTCCAGCAGCTCTAACAGTGACCAGCAGCACGGGGTCTGGGACAGTGACCTCCAGCAGCTCTAACAGTGACCAGCAGCACGGGGTCTAGGACAGTGACCTCCAGCAGCTCTAACAGTGAACAGCAGCACAGGGTCCGAGACAGTGACCTCCAGCAGCTCTAACAGTGACCAGCAGCACGGGGTCCGGGACAGTGACCTCCAGCAGCTCTAACAGTGACCAGCAACACGGTCTGGGACAGTGACTTTCAGCAGCTCTAACAGTGACCAGCAGCACGAGGTCTAGGACAGTGACCTCCAGCAGCTCTATCAGTGACCAGCAGCACGAGGTCTAGGACAGTGACCTCCAGCATCTCTAACAGTGACCAGCAGCACAGTCTGGGACAGTGACATCCAGCAGCTCTAACAGTGACCAGCAGCACAGTCTGGGACAGTGACCTCCAGCAGCTCTAACAGTGACCAGCAGCACGGGGTCTGGGACAGTGACCTCCAGCAGCTCTAACAGTGACCAGCAGCACGAGGTCAGGGACAATGACCTCCAGCAGCTCTAACAGTGACCAGCAGCACGGGGTCTGGGACAGTGACCTCCAGCAGCTCTAACAGTGACCAGCAGCACAGGGTCAGGGACAGTGACCTCCAGCAGCTCTAACAGTGACCAGCAGCACGGGGTCTGGGACAGTGACCTCCAGCAGCTCTAACAATGACCAGCAGCACAGTCTGGGACAGTGACCTCCAGCAGCTCTAACAGTGACCAGCCGCACAGGGTCTGGGACAGTGACCTCCAGCAGCTCTAACAGTGACCAGCAGCACAGGGTCTGGGACAGTGACCTCCAGCAGATCTAACAGTGACCAGCAGCACGAGGTCTAGGACAGTGACCTCCAGCAGCTCTAACAGTGACCAGCAACACAGTCTGGGACAGTGACCTCCAGCAGCTCTAACAGTGACCAGCAGCACGGGGTCTGGGACAGTGACCTCCAGCAGCTGTAACAGTGACCAGCAGCACGGGGTCTGGGACAGTGACCTCCAGCAGCTCTAACAGTGACCAGCAGCACGGGGTCAGGGACAGTGACCTCCAGCAGCTCTAACAGTGACCAGCAGCACGGGGTCTGGGACAGTGACCTCCAGCAGCTCTAACAGTGACCAGCAGCACGGGGTCTAGGACAGTGACCTCCAGCAGCTCTAACAGTGACCAGCAGCACAGTCTGGGACAGTGAACTCCAGCAGCTCTAACAGTGACCAGCAGCACGGGGTCAGGGACAGTGACCTCCAGCAGCTCTAACAGTGACCAGCAGCACGGGGTCTGGAACAGTGAACTCCAGCAGCTCTAACAGTGACCAACAGCATGGGGTCTGGGACAGTGACCTCCAGCAGCTTTAACAGCGACCAGCAGCACGGTCCGGGACAGTGACCTCCAGCAGCTCTAACAGTGACCAGCAGCACGAGGTCAGGGACAGTGACCTCCAGCAGCTCTAACAGTGACCAGCAGCACAGGGTCAGGGACAGTGACCTCCAGCAGCTCTAACAGTGACCAGCAGCACGGGGTCTGGGACAGTGACCTCCAGCAGCTCTAACAGTGACCAGCAGCACAGTCTGGGACAGTGACCTCCAGCAGCTCTAACAGTGACCAGCAGCACAGGGTCTGGGACCGTGACCTCCAGCAGATCTAACAGTGACCAGCAGCACGAGGTCTAGGACAGTGACCTCCAGCAGCTATAACAGTGACCAGCAACACAGTCTGGGACAGTGACCTCCAGCAGCTCTAACAGTGACCAGCAGCACGGGGTCTGGGACAGTGACCTCCAGCAGCTCTAACAGTGACCAGCAGCACGAGGTCAGGGACAGTGACCTCCAGCAGCTCTAACAGTGACTAGCAGCACGGGGTCTGGGACAGTGACCTCCAGCAGCTCTAACAGTGACCAGCAGCACGGGGTCTGGGACAGTGACATCCAGCAGCTCTAACAGTGACCAGCAGCACGGGGTCAGGGACAGTGACCTCAAGCAGCTCTAACAGTGACCAGCAGCACGGGGTCTGGAACAGTGAACTCCAGCAGCTCTAACAGTGACCAACAGCACGGGGTCTGGGACAGTGACCTCCAGCAGCTTTAACAGCGACCAGCAGCACGGTCCGGGACAGTGACCTCCAGCAGCCCTAACAGTGACCAGCAGCACGAGGTCAGGGACACTGACCTCCAGCAGCTCTAACAGTGACCAGCAGCACAGGGTCAGGGACAGTGACCTCCAGCAGCTCTAATAGTGACCAGTAACACAGTCTGGAACAGTGACCTCCAGCAGCTCTAACAGTGACCAGCAACACAGTCTGGGACAGTGACCTCCAGCAGCTGTAACAGTGACCAGCAGCACGGGGTCTAGGACAGTGACCTCCAGCAGCTCTAACAGTGACCAGCAGCACAGTCTGGGACAGTGACCTCCAGCAGCTCTAACAGTGACCAGAAGCACGGGGTCAGGGACAGTGACCTCCAGCAGCTCTAACAGTGACCAGCAGCACGGTCCGGGACAGTGACCTCCAGCAGCTCTAACAGTGACCAGCAGCACGGGGTCTGGGACAGTGACCTACAGCAGCTCTAACAGTGACCAGCAGCACAGGGTCTGGGACAGTGACCTGCAGCAGCTCTAACAGTGACCAGCAGCACGGGGTCTGGGACAGTGACCTCCAGCAGCTCTAACAGTCACCAGCAGCACGGGGTCTGGGACAGTGACCTCCAGCAGCTCTAACAGTGACCAGCAGCACGGGGTCTGGGACAGTGACCTCCAGCAGCTCTAACAGTGACCAGCAGCACGGGGTCTGGGACAGTGACCTCCAGCAGCTCTAACAGTGACCAGCAGCACAGGGTCCGAGACAGTGACCTCCAGCAGCTCTAACAGTGACCAGCAGCACGGGGTCCGTGACAGTGACCTCCAGCAGCTCTAACAGTGACCAGCAACACGGTCTGGGACAGTGACCTCCAGCAGCTCTAACAGTGACCAGCAGCACGGGGTCAGGGACAGTGACTTCCAGCAGCTGTAACAGTGACCAGCAGCACGGGGTCTAGGACAGTGACCTCCAGCAGCTCTAACAGTGACCAGCAGCACAGTCTGGGACAGTGACCTCCAGCAGCTCTAACAGTGACCAGCAGCACGGGGTCTGGGACAGTGACCTCCAGCAGCTCTAACAGTGACCAGCAGCACGGTCCGGGACAGTGACCTCCAGCAGCTCTAACAGTGACCAGCAGCACGGGGTCTGGGACAGTGACCTCCAGCAGCTCTAACAGTGACCAGCAGCACGGGGTCTGGGACAGTGACCTCCAGCAGCTCTAACAGTGACCAGCAGCACGGGGTCTGGGACAGTGAGCACCAGCAGCTCTAACAGTGACCAGCAGCACGAGGCCTGGGACAGTGACCTCCAGCAGCTCTAACAGTGACCAGCAGCACGGGGTCTGGGACAGTGACCTCCAGCAGCTCTAACAGTGACCAGCAGCACGGGGTCTAGGACAGTGACCTCCAGCAGCTCTAACAGTGACCAGCAGCACAGGGTCCGAGACAGTGACCTCCAGCAGCTCTAACAGTGACCAGCAGCACGGGGTCCGGGACAGTGACCTCCAGCAGCTCTAACAGTGACCAGCAGCACGGGGTCTGGAACAGTGACCTCCAGCAGCTCTAACAGTGACCAGCAGCACGGGGTCTAGGACAGTGACCTCCAGCAGCTCTATCAGTGACCAGCAGCACGAGGTCTAGGACAGTGACCTCCAGCATCTCTAACAGTGACCAGCAGCACAGTCTGGGACAGTGACCTCCAGCAGCTCTAACAGTGACCAGCAGCACAGTCTGGGACAGTGACCTCCAGCAGCTCTAACAGTGACCAGCAGCACGGGGTCTGGGACAGTGACCTCCAGCAGCTCTAACAGTGACCAGCAGCACAGGGTCCGGGACAGTGACCTCCAGCAGCTCTAACAGTGACCAGCAGCACGGGGTCAGGGACAGTGACCTCCAGCAGCTCTAACAGTGACCAACATCACGGGGTCTGGGACAGTGACCTCCAGCAGCTCTAATAGTGACCAGCAACACAGTCTGGGACAGTGACCTCCAGCAGCTCTAACAGTGACGAGCAACACAGTCTGGGACAGTGACCTCCAGCAGCTGTAACAGTGACCAGCAGCACGGAGTCTAGGACAGTGACCTCCAGCAGCTCTAACAGTGACCAGCAGCACAGTCTGGGACAGTGACCTCCAGCAGCTCTAACAGTGACCAGCAGCACGGGGTCTGGGACAGTGACCTCCAGCAGCTCTAACAGTGACCAGCAGCACGGTCCGGGACAGTGACCTCCAGCAGCTCTAACAGTGACCAGCAGCACGGAGTCTGGGACAGTGACCTCCAGCAGCTCTAACAGTGACCAGCAGCACGGGGTCTGGGACAGTGACCTCCAGCAGCTCTAAAAGTGACCAGCAGCACGGGGTCTGGGACAGTGACCTCCAGCAGCTCTAACAGTGACCAGCAGTACGGGGTCTGGGACAGTGACCTCCAGCAGCTCTAACAGTGACCAGCAGCACGGGGTCTGGGACAGTGACCTCCAGCAGCTCTAACAGTGACCAGCAGCACGGGGTCCGAGACAGTGACCTCCAGCAGCTCTAACAGTGACCAGCAGCACGGGGTCCGGGACAGTGACCTCCAGCAGCTCTAACAGTGACCAGCAACACGGTCTGGGACAGTGACCTCCAGCAGCTCTAACAGTGACCAGCAGCACGGGGTCTGGGACAATGACCTCCAGCAGCTCTAACAGTGACCAGCAGCACAGTCTGGGACAGTGACCTCCAGCAGCTCTAACAGTGACCAGCAGCACGGTGTCTGGGACAGTCACCTCCAGCAGCTCTAACAGTGACCAGCAGCACGGGGTCTAGGACAGCGACCTCCAGCAGCTCTAACAGTGACCAGCAGCACAGGGTCCGGGACAGTGACCTCCAGCAGCTCTAACAGTGACCAGCAGCACGGGGTCCGGGACAGTGACCTCCAGCAGCTCTAACAGTGACCAGCAGCACAGGGTCCAGGACAGTGACCTCCAGCAGCTCTAACAGTGACCAGCAGCACAGGGTCCGGGACAGTGACCTCCAGCAGCTCTAACAGTGACCAGCAGCACGGGGTCCGAGACAGTGACCTCCAGCAGCTCTAACAGTGACCAGCAGCACGGGGTCCGGGACAGTGACCTCCAGCAGCTCTAACAGTGACCAGCAACACGGTCTGGGACAGTGACCTCCAGCATCTCTAACAGTGACCAGCAGCACGGGGTCCGGGACAATGACCTCCAGCAGCTCTAACAGTGACCAGCAGCACAGTCTGGGACAGTGACCTCCAGCAGCTCTAACAGTGACCAGCAGCACGGGGTCTGGGACAGTCACCTCCAGCAGCCCTAACAGTGACCAGCAGCACGGGGTCTAGGACAGTGACCTCCAGCAGCTCTAACAGTGACCAGCAGCACAGGGTCCGGGACAGTGACCTCCAGCAGCTCTAACAGTGACCAGCAGCACGGGGTCCGGGACAGTGACCTCCAGCAGCTCTAACAGTGACCAGCAGCACAGGGTCCAGGACAGTGACCTCCAGCAGCTCTAACAGTGACCAGCAGCACCGGGTCCGGGACAGTGACCTCCAGCAGCTCTAACAGTGACCAGCAACACAGTCTGGGACAGTGACCTCCAGCAGCTCTAACAGTGACCAGCAGCACGGGGTCTGGGACAGTGACCTCCAGCAGCTCTAACAGTGACCAGCAGCACAGGGTCTGGGACAGTGACCTCCAGCAGCTCTAACAGTGACCAGCAGCACGGGGTCTGGGACAGTGACCTCCAGCAGCTCTAATAGTGACCAGCAGCACGGGGTCTAGGACAGTGACCTCCAGCAGCTCTAACAGTGACCAGCAGCACGGGGTCTGGAACAGTGAACTCCAGCAGCTCTATCAGTGACCAACAGCACGGTCTGGGACAGTGACCTCCAGTAGCCAGCCTCTGCCTGCAGATGACGTCAGACTTGTCCTTTCTCCTTTTTAACATTCAGTTTGCATGGTATTTTCATCCTGCTCCAATGTCCAGCTGTGCACTTGCCTCCTGTTTGTTGACAATTTGCAGATATTGTGAGGGTCTTATACAATGCTGCTAAAATTCCTTTGACCAATGGCTGACAATTGAATCATTAACAATTTCAAATGATTTCCCATTGTTGTTGGGCGAGTCGCCGGCTCCACACACAAGCTGCCTTTGAGAAAAACAGGAGGAGATTGGAAAATGTTAATGCACCTGTCCATGGGCATGTTTTGTAATTTTGTTAGTACTAACCCCCACACCACCACCCATCCCCACCCCCCTCCAACTGTTCTGCAGGCACCTGAGAAAATCCACCCCCTCCCCCAGCCCCACCCAGGTTTGCAAACGTCGTGAACTAAATATTCCAGGGTACTTAAATTTCGAAAACCATTACATAATATAACAGGAGGTGGGGTATCTCTGGTAATAAAAATGGGATTGAGGCAGAGAGAGAAACAGCGTTCTTAATCCAAAACCTCAGGATGTCGAATCAATATGGATAGAACTAAGGAAGAACAAAGCGCACCAGTGGGAGCAGTTTATAGGTTGCCTAACAATAATCATAATGTTGTTTAGAGTATGAATCAAGAAATTAGAGAATAATTTAACAAGAGTAAGGTAGTGATCAAGGGAGACTTTCATATTGATTGGCAAAAAACAAATTGGCAAAAGTTGTTTGGGGGCGTGAGTTCATGGAATGCATTTGGGAAAGTTTCTCGAACAATATATTGAGGAATCAACTAGGGAACAGGTTACTTTAGAACTAGTACTCTGCAATGAGACAGAGTTAATTAGTAATCTTATGGTGAAGGCTCTTCTGGGCAAGAGTGATCATAATACTATGAGATTTCATATTGAGCTTGGGATGATGGAGTTAAGAGTCTTGAATTTAAATAAAGCCAACTTTGTAGAAACAAGATGTGACTTGAGTAAGGTAGATTGGAAAATTAGGTTCAAAAGTGTGCTGGAGGTAGATAAACAATGGCAAACATTTAAAGAAATAATTAGTGTGTCTGGATTTTCAAAAGGTATTCAGTAAGGTGTCACACAAGATGTGGTTACACAAATTGAGGACTTATGGGGTTTATTGTAGTTTATTAAACATAGGTTGAGGATTGTTTAAGGGACAGAAAACAGAGATGATGAATAAACAAGTCATTTTCAGGTTGGCAGTTCAATGTTTGAGGTTTAACTATTTATAATCTATATCAATGAATAAGATGAAGGGACCAGTCTAATAGATCTAATTTTGCTTATGATATAAAGCTAGGTGGAAAAGTAAGCTGTGAGATGGACACAAAGAGACTGCAAAAGGAATGGACAACCTAACTGAATGGGCAAGAAGATGGCAGATGAAGTATAATGTGAGGAATTGTCCCCTTTGGTAGGAAGGATAGAAAAGTGAAAGACTTATTAAGTGATGAGAGACAGGGAGACATTGGCACTCAGAAGGACCTGAGTGTCCCTGTACATGAAACCTGAGTTGGGTGACGTTACAACTGGAGAGGGTCCACTTTCCACACATGTAGTTAAAGTGTCTGTGGCATCAAAGTCAGTGATGCCCAGACAGCTGCCTGCATCAAAGATGGCGCCAGTCATAGAAAGACAGGAGGGAAGGATTGGGCCTGCCGGGTTAGACAGCCAAACGCTGAATTCCGGGGAGGGTGGGGAGTGCAATGACTGGATCTCTTATTTGGAATTGAGCAGAAACACTGATTATAGTTATCTTTGCATTAAATATTCTGTTTTACAATTTGATGACTGGTCACAGCAGAAAAAAAACCTTGAACTGGAAACTGCAAACAACGCTGCATCAGTTTGCGGTGACTGGATCTATCCTTGATTGGGTCATATTTTTCATCCATATGCTGCCCCTCGGCAATATTATCCAAAAACACAATGTGAGGTTCCACATGTACACTGACAATACCCAGATCTGCCTAAACACTGCCCCTCTCAACCCCTCCATTGTCCAATATCCAGTACTGGATGATCCACAATTTTTCCAATGAAACATTGGTAAAGGTGAAACCATTGTTTTTGACCACCCATAGCCCCCACACCTCCGCCCCTCCATCCCCCACACACCCCCCACAAACCCAATGCTCATTCCCTAGCCAAAAATTCCATCTGACCATTGCCTGAGGCTGAACCACAGTATTTGCAACCTTAGCATCCAATAGACCCTGAGTTGTTCTTCCAACCCCAAAGTCTCTCCATCACCTAGACTACCTACTTACACCTCCATGACATTGCACATCTTTGCTTCAGGCTCAGCTTATTTGTTGCCTCATTCATGCCCTTGATACCTCTAGACTCAACTATACTCTCCTGGCCAGCATCTACTTTCTGCCCTCAGTAAACCTAAGCTCGTCCAAAACTCTACTGCCTGTATCCTAACTCAAACCAAGTCCTGTTCATCCATTAACCTTGTGTTCGCTGATCTACATTGGCTCCCAGTTCACCAAAATCTTAAATTTAAATTTCTCACCCTCATATTCAAATCCCCCCACCAACCCCCCCACCCCCCATGGCCTCATGCTCTCTGTCTCTGTAATCACCCTACAACCCTCCAAGAACTTTCTCCTCCTCCAGCCCTGACAGTTTGCACATCCCTGACTTCCTGTGCCCCACCATTGGTGCTCTGCCTCCAGCCGCCTCGGTCCTAAGCTCTGCAAATCCCTCCAGATGTCTCCACTTCTCTACCTCTCTCTACACTTTGGAGGTTATGTTCCTGTGAAACAGCTTTAAAAAAAGACTCATATTTTTGTAGCACTTTTCACAACCATGAGACGTATCAAGCGTTTTTCAGCCAAGGAAGTGTTTTTGAAGTGTAGTCGCTGTTAGAATGCAGGAAACATGAGAGCCAATTTGCGCACAGCAAGCTCCCACAAACAGCAATGTGATAATGACCAGATAGTCTGCTTTTTGTGATGTTGATTGAGGGCTAAATACTGGCCAGGACACCAGGGGGAACACCCCTGCTCTTCTTCAAAATAGTGCCATGAGATCTTTCACATCCACCCAAGTGGGCAAACGAGGCCTTAGTTTAACGACTCATCCAAAAGACAGCACCTTCTACAGTGCAGCACTCCCTCAGTGCTGCACTGAAGTGTCAGCATAGCTTTTTGTGATCAGGCTCTGGAATGGGAATTAAACCCAGAACCTTGTGATTCAGAGGCATCTTGGGGTGTTTTATTTTGTTAAAGGTGCAAGCTGTTGTTAAACCTGCGAGAATAACTGGAAAGTGTGATATAATCAGGGCATGAAGTCAGCGTTGGAAATTAAAGCCAGTCTTCCCGATATCGAACTGAGGGAATTGGTGACTCACTGAGGATTTGATGGGAGGGTTGAGGGTGTCAGAGGACGTGGTGGAGAATTAGCATTGGGTCATGTCAGATCCCAGGTGGAAACTGGTCTTTTGTCAAGATTACTGAACAGAGAAGGAATTGGACCTTCATTAATGGCCTCACCCCTCCCTATCTATGTAACGTCCACCAGTCCTACTATCCCCTGAGGTCCTGTGCTCCTCCGATTCTGGCCTTTTGTGCATCCCTGATTTTTAATCCCTCCAGCATTGGTGGCTGTGTTTTCAGTTTCCTAGACCCTAAACTCTGAAATTCCCTCCCTAAATCTTTCCACTTGTCCTTTCAGACGCTCCTTAAAAACTACTCCTTTGACCAAGTTTTTGATCACATGTTCTGATATCTCCTTATATGGCTCACTGTTATATTTGTTGCAATACGCCTTTAAGGGATGGCGGCATGCCATCATTAGGAGGGAAGTGTGTCATGTGACCCAGTCTTGGTTTCACTTTGACCTGTGAGCAGAACACAGCACACACAGCTCTGCTGCTCATGGCTTCTAGCTTTCTACCCATGTATATCTATCTCATGTGCCTTGTCTTAATAAACAAATTCACAACGTGTTCACCCAATCCCAATCTTTATAAAAAGACAACAATATTTAGCTTCATAGTGATCGTAGAAAGAGCTAGAAATGTTTTAGTGTGTTAAGGCACTATATAATGCAAGTTGTTGTTGTATTCTGTATTTTTCTGATCGATGAGAACAGCTCCTGTTTGAGCAGGTCTGACAGCCACCATTCAACTGTAGGTATTGCCTGTGTTACTGAATATCATCGGCTGTGTGCTGAATTCACAGTCCGATTGCCTCATATGAACAATAGCCTTTGTCTGTCACTCATGGTTTTGTGTTCACATTTCTCAGGTCTACCTGAAGCAGAGAGGAAGATGGTAATGAAGGACAACCTGGAAATGGACATAAAGCAGGAAGGAAACAAATTCACTATAGTTGAGAAAAGTTGCTTTTGTACCAAAACATCGGAATGGTCTTTGAATGAAGAGTTTGAAAATTCTCTTGCTAATGGGAGTCAGGTGAAGGTATTACAGGAATAATTTATTGCCCACTTCTCCAGTTTCTTCCCTCACACTCCGCTGACAATGATTGGTCATCCGCATTTCACTGACACCGGCAGTGGCCTCGCAGTTTCTCACCCGTCCACTCTTCAAATCAGTCATGAGCAAGACAGCATCAGACTCCAAGTGGGTGTGGATTGGCTGGTGGAATGGGGCACACATGCTCAATGAAATTCAACACAGGAAAGTGGGAGGTGATACGTATCAGTAGGAAGAATGAGGAGGGATAATACAAATGGAACAATGTCACAAGGGTTGCAAGAGGAGAGATACGTGGGCCAGGGTTTTACAGCCCCACCACGGTCTGTCCCTCCTGGAGGATGGGGCGAGCCATTTAAATCTCTATTCAGTTCCCCGGGAGGAGCCGTAAATTCCTGGCCCTGGGTTTTTTTTGTGCATCAACCTTTGAAGGTGACAAAACAGGTAATAAAGCATATGGAATCCTGGGCTTTATAGACAGAGGGGCAGAGTGCAAAAGCCAAGAGGTTATGCTGAATCTATATAAAATATTGGTTCAGCTCCAAGTGTCATATCGTGTCCAGTTCTGAAAACCACATTTTAAAAAGGATGTGTAGGTTTTGAAGAGGATGCTGAAGAGATTTACCAGAGTGGTTCCAGGGATGAGGGGTTACAGTTATGTGGAAAGATTGAAGAATCTAGGATTATTCACCTTAGAGCTCAGAGTGGATTTGATAGAGGTGTCCAAAATCATGAAGGGTTTGCATGAAGGAAATAAAGTGGCTGATTGGGCGATAATGAGAGGGCACAGATTGAAGATGATTGAGAACCAGAGACAGCATGAGGGAAAACTTTCTTATGCAGTGAAAGGTTAAGATTTCTAATGCACTACCTGATAGAGGCATGGATACAGATTCAATCTTAGCCTTCAAAACAGAATTGGATAAATACTGGAAGCAGAAGAGAACGCAGCGTTACGAGGAAAGAGCGGGGGAGTGGAACTGACGGGATTTTTAAAAGTTTATTTGTGGGATGTGGGCGTCGCTGACTAGGCCATCCCTAGTTGCCCCCTTGTTCAGAAGGCATTTAAGAATCAACCACATTGCTGTGGGTCTGGAGTCACATGTAGGCCAGACTAGGTAAGGATGGCAGATTTCCTTCCCTAAAGGACATTAGTGAACCAGATGGGTTTTTATGACAATCGACAATGGTTACTATCAGACTTTTCATCCCAGATTTTTTTTTTATCTCAAAATGATCTCAAAACTACGCCACTGCCTCCCCGGCTCTTCAAAAAAGCCAGCACAGACTTGATGGGCTGAATGGTCTCTTGTGTGTTGCTCTATTCTATTATTTTATGATTCTACGAGTTTGCACCATGAGTGTTGGCAGGTTGGAAGCTGGTATGAAGTTTGGCAACATGGTCAAGTACAACTTGGATCTCACATGACATCCGTACATGAATACTTTCCAGGAGAGATCCCCGGCTGATCCTTTCCCTTCCCAAACCTAATGAGTCTGCTTTAGCACCCTAGCTGCTGCCCAGCAGAGATTAGTTAGCTCAGCACAGAGCAGGGACTGACCTTCGGGCGGTCCCTGTCCTGCAATTGCTCGTTGAAAACTAGAGTTGTTCAAAACACAGAAAACACAAGACACATTTATTTATCTGACAAGTTAACTGCTTAGAGTATTGCAGTAAACAGATTCACAATCTGTCCTGAAGTCGACTAATATATGTAGGTAGGGGTTTTGAGTGTAGAGCCCTGATTTTAGCTCTGGGTCAGTTTATAACTAGTGAGGATTAGAGGTAATTTTAGGCGATCTCATCTGGTGGATTTTGATGAGCTACAGTGCAGCGCTGCTCTCACACCCTGATCAATATTATCCTGATCTTCCTTCAGTGGCCAATAAAATTGGGAAGGGTGTGAAACCAGGGTTGCTCCTGATTCAGTTTCTCACCAGGCAAGTTGGGTTAATATTGTTCCCTGTCACCTTTGCCCATGCTGTCAATTCTTAGGATAATAGGAAATAGGAGCTGGTGGAGTCCATTCAGCCCATCAAGTCTGCTCTGCCATTCAAACAGATTAAGGCTGATCATCTACCTCAATGCCAGTTTTCCCACTCTATCCCCATATCCCTTGATGTCATTAGTATCCAGAAATCTATCGATTCTCTCTTGAACATGGTCAATGGCTGAGCCTCCACAGCCCTCTAAGGGTAGAGAATTACAAAGATTCACCACCCTCTGAGTGAAGAAATTTCTCCCCGCCTCGCTCTTAAATAGCCTGCCCCTTATTCTGAGACTGTGTCCTCTTGTTCTAGACTCACCAGCCAGGGGAAACATCCTATCCAAATCTACCCTATCATGCCCTGTAAGAATTTTGTTAGTTTCAATGAGATTGCCTCTCATTCTTCAAAGCCCTAGAGAATACAGAGGCTGTCTCCTCAATCTCTCCTCATAAGACAATCCCACCATCCCTAGGGATTAATCTGGTGAGCCTCTGCTACACTCCCTCTATGGCAAGCCCATCCTTCCTTAGATAAGGAGACCAAAACTGTACACAATATTCCAGGTGCAGACTCACCAAGGCTCTATACGATTGCACCTTTACTCCTGTACTCAAATCGCCTTGTGACGAAGGCCAACATACCAGTCGCCTTCCTCATTGCTTGCTGTACCTGCGTGCTAACTTTTAGTGACTCATGAGCAAGGGCACCCAGATTTCTTTGGAAATCAACACTTTCCAACCCCTCACCATTTAAGAAATACTCTGTCTTTCTGTTTTTTTCTACCAAAGTAGATAACTTCACACTTATTCATATTATATTCCATCTGCCACGTTTTGGGGCATTCACTTGCCCTGTCCAACTCACCCTGAAGCCTCTTTGCATCCTCCTCACAACTCATGTTCCCACCTAGTTTTGTGTCATCAGCAAATTTGGAAATATTACATTTAGTCCTAGACATCCAAATCATTGATATAGATTGTGGGCAGGATACTGAGGCCTGCTCACTGATGAGTAAAATGAAGCGGGATGACATTGGGCGGAATTCCCGACGTCACCCCGCCCCATTTCAAATTTCGGGCTGGCGGGGGCGCAGCCGAATCAGCTGTTTGCCCCCTGACCTGTCAACAGCCTAATGAGGCCATTTAAAAACTAATTGAACCAATTAATGGACCTGCCCGTTTAACCTTAAGGTTGGTGGTCAGGCCGGGAGCTCTGGTGGGCTTCAGAAAAAGCACGAGACCTCATCCACGGGCGGGACAAGGTTTCATGAGGGTTTTTAAAAATTTAATAAAAGTTTAATTAAAAGTGATGGACATGTCCCAACTCAGGTGACAGTGTCACATGAGGGGACATGTCAGGGAAATTTTATTTCTCTACATTTAACATTTTTAAGTTTGGTGCCGATCTCCCTGAGGCAGCACTTAGCCTCAGGGAGATGAGTGCGCTCTTTCATGCACATGTGTGAAAGAGCCCACTCCTGGCTCAGGGAATTCTCCACCCGCACAAGGAGTGTATAGCGCTTCCTGGCGGACGTCACGCTGGGCGGGCTTTAATTGGCCCTCCCACATAAAATGGCGGCGCGCCCCCAATTGGGGGTGCCGATCGGAGGATTTCCCACACTCGCCTGCTCCTGAACTCCCCCCCCCACCCCAAACGGGGGTGGGGGCGGGGAGGGAATTTTGCCCTGTGAATAACTGGGCCCCAAGCACTGATCCTTATGGTACCCCATTATTAACAGCCTGCCATCCCGAGAACGATCCATTTATTCCTACTGTGTCCTGCCTGTTAACCAATTCTCAATCCACACCTGTACATTACCTCCAATCCCATGTGATCTAATTTTGTTTACCAACCTCCTGTCTGGGACCTTATCGAAAGTCTTCTGAAAAGCCAGGTACACCACATCCACTCATTCGCCTGTATCTATGCTACAAGAAACATCCTCAAAAAACTTCAACAGGTTTGACAGACATGATTTTCCCTTTCATAAATCCATGTTGACTCATTTTCTGAGTGTCCAATTATCACATCCTTTATAATAGATTCTAACATTTTCCTTACCACTGATGTCACACTAACAGGTCTGCAGTTCTCAGTTTTCTCTCTCCCTCCCTCCTTAAAACATTTGCTACTTTCCAGTCTGCCGGAACCTTTCCTCGATCTATAGAATTTTGAAAGATAACCACCAATGCATCCAGCATCTTTCTAGCCACCTCCTTCAACACTCTGGGACGTAACTCATCTGGTCCGGGATTCATCAACCTTCAATGCCAACCCACCCCACAGCCATAAAGTGCTGCTGCGGGGTGGGCTATTGAGGTTGGAGTGGGACTTCTACCCCAAGTCCCACCCTCTGGAGCTGCCAGGGCTGCTGCTGAAGAGAGAAGCCCAAGGCCTAAGGCAGGTAAATCTGGGGTCTTTGGCCTAGAAGGTGTGGGTGTGTTAGGGAGAGAGGCAGTGGTGGGGTGGGGGTGGGTTTAAGGGAAGGAGTGGGTAGGAAGGAAGGGGGGATTCAATCTAAGGCGGGGGGGGGATGCCCCTCAATCACCAAAGGTCAGTCCTGAAGTGCTGAAGAGCGACCACACCGGCACCCCACCACCGCCGCCACCCCCACCCCCGCACCCCCCCCACCCCATTTCCCTCTCTGCCCTTTAAACATTTCATGTAAAATTTGGGCTTCCCGCTCTTGCCCTGTTGTTATGGTGTGGGCAGCGTATTATCAGGGGCAATTAGGCTTGATAACAAGCCTAAATGACTCTTGATTTGTGGATTTAAATGTGATGGGTGGGCTGCAGAAACCTGATGCTCCATTTCTCTAGCTACGTATTCAATTGCTCAGTGCTCCTGTTCCTATAGTCACCAGCACCTGGCACTGGGAGTAATCCTGAGATCACTGCTCTTGAGGTCCTGCTTTTTAATTACCTCCCTAACTCCCTAAAATCTGTTTTCGTTACCTCATCCCCCTTCCTACCTAAGTCATTAGTCCCAATGTGGACCACGACCTCTGGCTGTTCACCCTCCCCCAGAAGAATGTCCTGCAGTCGCTCTGTGACATCCTTGACCCTGGCACCAGGGAGGCAACAAATCATCCTGGAGTCACATCTTTGGCAGCAGAAACGCCTGTCTGATCCCCTATCAAACCCCCTATCGCAATTGCTCTCCCACTCTTCTTTCTCCCCTCCTGTGTGGCTTTGTCACCCGTGGCACCATGGACTTGGCTCTGGCCTCACTCCTCTGAGGGACGATCACTGTTACCACTGTCCAAAATGGAAAACTGGGTGGCACACAAGAAGGCGGAGGGACTCCTGCACTATCTGCTTCATTCTCTTAGCCTGCCTGGTGGTCACCCATGCGCTCTCTGGCTGCAATCTTCTAACCTGTTCACCTCTGTAAATCTGCTATCCACATAGTTCTCTGCCTTGTGGATGCACAACGGAGACCCCAGTGCCACTTCCGTTCTGAAACCTGCAGCTCCAGCTTTTGCAGCCCAGTTCTCAATTCAATTGGCTGCAGCAAAATGCAGCTCGGGGTATGTTAACCATGTAAATCCCACCGGCTGACAGACCACTCATTCCAGGAAGGGAATTGGCAGGAATTCCTTCAGCCCAGAGAGCAGCAGGATCCCCTGTCATGCTGTCTCCCCTTCTCCAGATCGGGGATCTCACAATTGGAGGAGGTGAGTTTGTGTCAGGGGCTGAGGGGAGCACTTCAGAGGGACTCCGGAGGATCTTACTCCATCTCCTCGTGGACTCATAAGGAATTTTTTATTTTTTTTAATTTTTTGGGCCTCTTCATCTCCTTTCCCAGTGACTGGGAATCTCAGTTATTGCTTCCTGCTCAGGTTTGACAACAAACATTTTAATTGGATCGCAATAAAGTCATCGCACTTATGTTAAAAGGAGACTGCCAGCTGTGGGTATGTCTTCTTGCTGCCTGCTCAGTGATGTAGATAAGCCCACGCCAGGTTAGTGCTCCGCGAATCCAGGCCCACCAACTGACCTGGGTGGTTTTAAATGCTCATCTGCCTAGTTTCAGCCGGGTGGGGAGGGTTAAAATTGCACCCCAGGCCAAAACTCTTGTAACGTGGACTAAACCGTGGCATCGAATGGAGTTACTCAGCAATATCAGGGCACACTGTGCACTGAGTGGCAGCACAGAGTAGAGGTGATGGGGACTCAGTGCAGCGAGGAATGAGTGCTATCTTAGGAATTTGCTATGGGTTTGGATAGCTCTCAGGTTTTCTCAGGCTATAATTTAGATTAACAGTCAGATTCCAAATTAGGGTTTTAAATTGGCAATCTAGTTAAAAACACCTGGTTGAACAGAAACTGCCTGGCAGTGGCAGTTATCTGACAATCAATTGAGCGTGGTTGCCTGAATTGGTGTTAATTACTGTAGCAGGAAGCAGACTTAGCAGTGGTAATTTGGATGTGAGTCACCAGCCCTCTATAAAAGCAGACAGGTTTGTAACTCTTTCGAGTACAAACACGTTTCCATCTGTTCCTATTCAGATGAAGTTACATTGTTTCATAGTTTGCCATTGTGAGATTTGAACTCTTGATAATCTTTTAAATGAAAACCAAATCAACAAAATTGGGATAAATCAGGCACAGCCCCTAATTCAGGTCAGCTGTAAAACCAAGAACAAAGTTTAAAGGAAACTTACAAACTTTAAATCAAAATGTGATTAAAGGGGTCAACAAAACACCCCAGTCCCCGCGGTGCCCACCGAGCACGGAAGGCCTCGAGAGTGCCAGCAGACACCGCGTGCTCCTTCTCCAGGGACATCCGGCAGCGAACGTAGCCGCGGAAGAGGGACAAACAATCGGGCGGGACTCCCCCGTCGATCGCCCGCTGCCTGGACCTGTTAATGGCCAACTTGGCCAGGCCCAGGAGCAGGTTCACGAGGAGGTCCTCCTCCTTCCCAACCCCCTTCCGCACCGGGTGCCCATAGATCAGGAGCGTGGGGCTGAAGTGCAAACAAAACATCAATAAAAGGTTTTTCAAATAACTAAAAAGGGAGTGCAGCCTACAACAACCTATGTATACATGGTCCACGGACTCCACAAGACCGCAAAAAGGGCATGTGTCCTGAGAGTCCGTGAACCTATGCATCCTCTTATTATAAGGGACTGCTGCATGCAACACCCTCCAACCCAGGTCCCCGATAGAAAGGGGGAGGACACCTCCGTAGAGGGCCTCCCATCGGGGGCCTCCGCCGCCGGACGGCAACAAGGCACGCCAGGGCGTGTCCGGTCGACGGACAAGGGCGAGAAAATGGAAGGTGTGCAGCAGCAGTCCATACAAAAAGCTCCTCTTTGCCGTGCCAAGAGGCACAGAGGGTATGTCCCCGGGGCGGCTCATATTGCGGGGCACCAGCACCCGAGGGAGGGTTCGGGGCTTGGGGCCAATGTGGAATTCCGTCCGAACAGGGGAACGCTCAGACGGAAGACCACCGCGCACCTGGGCCGCCTCAAGACCCAAAATAACGTCGGGTCCGAGCACGACCGTTCTCAGGTCTTGGATGGCATCGGCTGTGACCTGGACACTCACAGACGCGCGTCGCGCCAACTCCTGCGGGAGCATCCAGCCCAGTCCTCCGCCACCCAGCACGTCCCCGATCCTGGTCACCCCTGCGGCCACAGCCCTCCTCTCCGCCAACCACTGAAAAGGACGGAGGGGCGGATTCCTGAGCAGCGGCTCTCTGACGATAGCCGCTACTCCCGACAGGGGAGAGCTGCGTCGCGAGGCGACCACTTTCCAGACTTTGATCAGGTCCTGGTAAAAGATGGGCAACGCCTGCAAGGAGCCACCGAGGCCCAGCTGTTCTATAAACAGGAGCTGCACGTCATAATTCAGGCCGTGCACCTGACGGAAGAAATACGTCATCAGGGCACACCATCTAGGAGGAGGCTCGACGTAGAGGTATCGCTGCAGGGTCTGAAGGCGGAAAGTCGCCACCTGTGTGCGTAGGCACACTAGCGCCTGACCACCCTCCCTAAAAGCACACATTTCCTAACCCAACAACCACAGTTTCAATCTACGTTTACTTGAACTCTTGATCTTTGGGTTACAAACCCAGTACCATAACCACTTGGCTATTTAGGCCAAGCATGAAGTTGCATTGTTTATCATTGTGAGATTTGAACTCTTGATCTTACAAACCCAGTACCATAACCACTTGGCTATTTAGGCCAAGCCAGACAGGTTTGTAACCACACAGTGGAGATGACAAGGAATGAGTTCTAACATGGGAATTTGGTGCAGGTGGGAATTTGGTGTAGAAGAGAGAAGAGGTGCTGCTTTTGATACCTTTTTATAAGTCTCTTGTAGCCGTATGGTCTTCTCCTGGCCTATTCCTTGTCTTCTTAGTTGTCAAAATGGGTGGAATCATCTCAGATTTGCACAAAGTGTGGTAGTGGGAGGGTAAAATGTTAATTTACCCATCAGCTGCAGTGGTGGCTGCTCATGCTGTATTGTCCCAAACCCGCTCTGGCTGCAGGATGAGCAGCATCCTCACTCATCGGGCTTGAGAGGCACCAGTGCCCTGCAAAAGAGGATAGCCACCCAGTGCTGAATGAGGATGAATGATCTCTTCTGTTCTGCCAGAGTAAGTCACGCTACTCATCGTTTTCAACTCACACACTCACAAACCCATCACACATCTCACTCACAGCCATTTAGAGGGACATCACCATTTATTGTCTCACACTCACCGTCGTTGTCCTCACCCCATCCATGGGACCACTCACCACCCACACAGGCCAGGCAAACTTATCATCTGGCCTGGCAGGCATCCTGCTTACACTCTCTCCATCTCTATCCATGCAGGACAAGCTGGCACACAACAAGAGGGAGAGGTCGCAGGCTGGTGGAGGAATGCCTGAACTCAAGGTCCTCACAGACTTTGAAAACAGAGCCATGCAGCTGGTCGATGAGGATCTGGACTGTTCCTGTGCTGAGGGTGAGGTTGGCGCTGCTCAACCAAGTGAGGGTCCAGCAGTGCAACATCCATCAGACAGCCAGGCTGTGAGTGATGTGTCCTGGTTCACAGGCCACTGCCTTGCACTGATTATCTCCCCTTGTTTTCACAGGCACATCTGGGAAACAGCCGACAGAGTCCATGACCCAGGACCTCCAATCAAGCCCTGAGGGAAGTTCAGAAGAGGAATCCGCTGAAACCCTCCCTGAAGTCCCATCACAGCGTCACCCACACCCTCCACCAGCGCAGAGACACACACCATCACAGTGTCACCCACACTCTCCACCAGCGCAGAGACACACACCATCACAGCGTCACCCACACCCTCCACCAGCGCAGAGACACACACCTCGGTGGGACCTGGCTTTAGAGTAGCCTTGGGATCACAATCTGGTGAGCACATCGCACTGTCCAATCCACAGCAGGTGGAGGCAGGGACTTCCCAGGTCCCCGGCACTTGGAGGAGCTGCTGGAGGCCAGAACATTGCTGAGTCCAAGTTAGATGATGAGCTTCTGGACTCGGTCATGTCACAGTTGCTGGAGCTGCAAAGGGAAGCTCGGGAACATCAGGGAGGGATGTCCACTACACTCCTCAGATTGTAAAGTACGATGGAGGAGTCTGTCTACCTTCAGGCTGAGGTGATAGCACCGGCATTGCAATGCACTGAGGTCAACACTGGGAGGATGGCGGCCACCATGGAGACCTTGGTCCAGGATGTCACTCCTGCACTGCTGCACATTGCCGATGCCATAGTTGGCCTCTAACAGTGTGTACGCGAGAGGGGTGCAGGGCAGCTCAATCTCACTCCAGTCATCCATTCTCCTCAAGGAGTCAGCCAGGTGCCCTTGGGGCCACACATCCAGGTGACTCCGGGATTGTCCGGCCCATCCAAATCCCCTCTTCCTGTGACCTCAGCAGCTCTAGCTCCACAGCTTGAGGAGGGGACCACTGACACACAGCAGGCCAGAGTCCTCCAGGTCTCAGTCCTCCTCAGTCCACCAGAGGGTGCCCACCAAGGTCATCACAGACAGGGCATTGCAGTCAGCAGGCTGCCTCCACCTTCAGTGTAGATGTCTGGGGAGCACCAAGATGAAGCAGCAGGGTTAGAGAGATTAAGAAGATGTAACTCTTTCAAGTTAAAACCAATTAAACCAAATTAACAAAATTGGGATAAATCAGGCACAGCCCCTAATTCAGGTCAGCTGTAAAACCAAGAACAAAGTTTAAAGGAAACTTGCAAACTTTAAATTAAAATGTGATTAAAGGGGTCAACAAAACACCCCAGTCCCCGCAGTGCCCACCGAGCACAGAAGGCCTCGAGAGTGCCAGCAGACACCGCGTGCTTCCTCTCCAGGGACATCCGGCCGCGGAAGAGGGATAAACAATCAGGCGGGACTAAGAAGATGTAACTCTTTCGAGTGCAAACATGTTTCCATCTGTTTCAGATGAAGTTACATTGTTTGTCATTGTGAGATTTGAACTCTTGATCTTGGGGTTACAAACCCAGTACCATAACCACTTGGCTATTTAGGCCAAGCTAACTAAGAAGATGTATTTACACAGCCTGGGCATGGGTGTTAATTGCTTGGACATAATGTTCACTATTGTAAATAAAATCCCAAGAACATCTCCCTGCCAATGGCTCCTTGTCCTGATGAGCAGTGTTCGTGTCACTCAGATCTGAAATCTTTCTGCACAACGTAAAAGCAGGTGTCTCAGTCCAGGGCCTCTTCCCTGTGCTTTGTGTAACCTTCAGACCAAAGTGATCGTCCAGCCTCACATTCCCTGGACATATTACTGATGTCTGCACCTTGATGGTGCTTTTCGTTGCTGCCAAAATGTAATTGGCAGAAACATAGAAAATAGAAGCAGGACTAGGTCATTCAGCCCTTCAAGCCTTCTCCGCCATTCAATATGATCATGGCTGATCCTCTATCTCAACGCTGTACTCCCACTCTCTCCCCATACCCCTCGATGACTTTAGAGTCTAGAAATCCATCTATTTCCTTCTTAAATATATTCAGTGCCTTGGCCTCCACAGCCTCTGTGGTAGAGAATTCCACAGGTTTGCCAACCTCTGAGTGAAGAGGTTTCTCCTCATCTCAGTCCTAAATAGTCTACCCCATATCCTGAGACTGTGACCCTTGTTCCAGACACCCCCCCCCCCCAGCCCAGCCAGAGGAAACATCATCCCTGCATCCAGTCTGTCCATCCCTGTCAGAATTTTATACATTTCAATGAGATCCCCTCTCATTCTTCTAAACTCCAGTGAATACAGGCCTAGTCGGCCTAATCTCTCCTCATACAACAATCCTGCCATCCCAGGAATCAGTCTGGTTAGTCGTCACTGCGCTCCCTCTATGGCAAGTATATCCTTCCTTAGGTAAGGAGACCAAAGCTGCACATACTACTCCAGGTGTGGTCTCACCAAGGCCCTGTACAGCTGCAGTAAGACATCCTTGCTCCTGTACTCAAGTCCTCTCGCAACGAAGGCCAACATACCATTTACCTTCTTAACTGCTTGCTGCACATGCATGCTTGCTTTCAGTGACTGGTGGACAAGGATACACAGGTCCCTTTGAACATCAACATTTCCCAATCTATCACCATTTAAATAATACTCTGCCATTCTGTTTTTCCTACCAAAGTGGATAACTTCACACTTATCCATGTTATACTGCATCTGCCATGTATTTGCCCACTCACTCAACTTGTCTAAATCACCTTTAAGCCTCTTAACATCCTCCTCATCACTCACATTCCCACCTAGTTTTGTGTCACTAGCAAACTTGGAAATATTACATTTGGTTCCGTCATCCAAATCACTGATATATATTGTGAATGGCTGGGGCCCAAGCCCTGATCCCTGTGGTACCTCACTAGTCACCATCTGCCATTCAGAAAATGACCCATTTATTCCTACTCTCCGTTTCCTGTCTGCTAATCAATTCTCAATCCATGCCAATATATTACCCCCAATCCCATGTGCTTTAATTATGCACACTAACCTCTTATGTGGGACTTTATCAAAAGCTTTCTGAAAATCCAAATACACCACATCCGCTGGTTCTCCCTTATCTATTCTGCTAGTTACATCCTCAAAAACCTCCAGTAGGTTTGTCAGACATGCTTTCCCTTCATAAATCCATGCTGACTTTGTCTAATCCTGGTAGTATTTTCTAAGTGTCCTATAATGGACTCTAGCCTTTTCCCTACGACTGATGTTAGGCTAATCAGTCTGTAATTTGTTGTTTACTCCCTCCTTCCTTTTTTAAATAGGGGGGTTACATTTGCCACCCTCCAATCTGCTGGGACTGTTCCACAATCTCCAGAATTTTGGAAAATGGCAACCAATGCATCCACTATTTCCATGGCCATCTCCTTTAGCACCCTGGGATGTAGATTATCGGGCCCTGGGGATTTATTGACTTTCAGTCCCATTAATTTCTCCAGCACTGTTTTTTTAGTAACACTAATTTCCTTCAATACCCCCTTTCCACTAGACATGCGATTCCCTAGTATTTCTGGGAAGTTATTTGTGTCTTCCTTTGTGAAGGCAAAACTAAAGTCGTTGTTTAATTGCTCTGCCATTTCCTTGTTCTCTTATAAATTATCTCGCTTCGGACTTTAACGGACCTACATTTGCATTCACTGATCTTTTTCTTCTTACATACTTATAGAAGCTTTTACAGTCCATTTTTATGTTCCTTGCAAGTTTACTCTTGTACTCTATTTTTACCCTCTTAAACAATCTCTTGGCCCTCCTTTACTGAATTCTAAGTTGCTCCCAATCCTCAGGCTTGCTACTTTTTCTACCAACTTTATATGACTCCTCTTGGGATCTAATACCATCCTTAATTTATTTTGTTAGCTATTTCCTGCTTTTCCTGTTGTGTTCCAAAAAGGAATGTATAACTGTTGCAATGCAGACATTCATTCCTTATATACTAGCCATTGCTTATCCACTGTCATGCCTATTAATGAAGTTCCCCAGTCTATCTTAGCCAAATCATGCCTCATAACTTTGTAGTTTCCTATGTTTAGATTTCAGACCCTAGTTTCAGATTGGACTGCTTCACCTTCCAATCTAAGGAAGAATTCTATCAGGTTATGGTTACTGGTCTCTAAGGGACCCCACGCAACTAGATTATTAATTAACCCCTTCTCAATGCACAAAGCCAAATCTAGGGTAGCCTGTTTCCTAACTGGTTCCTCGACATACTGGTCTGAAAAATCATCTCATACACACTCCAGGAATTCATCTGCAACTGTATTATTGCTAATTTGGTTTGCACAGTCCATATGTAGATTAGTGTCACCCATGATTACTGAAGCACCCTTGTTACATGCATCTCTAATTTCCTGTTTAATACTGTCCCCTACCTTACCACTATGGTTTGGAGGCCTACTGACAACTCCCACTAATGTCTTCCACCCTTCTGAGCCAAGATCCTCCCTCACTATTGCACTGATTTCATCCTTAGCTAACAATCCAACTCCACTTCCTTCCTAAATATTGAGTACCCTTGGATATTCAGTTCCCAGCCTTGGTCACCCTGCAGCCACATCCCGGAGAGTGCTGGGCACCACTTGGATGGTCAGAGTTTAGTGCGCTGCATAGCTGCCAAAACCCCACCCACCTCCGCCCCTCTCCACCTGACCGATTGGCAACAGCTCAGGTACAGGCATTCTCCTAACCCGCACTGCAAGGCTGCACTGTTAGCTTGAACCATGGGGAAGACTGGTCCAAACCGGGATGATGACATTGCAAGGGGCTGTGAGTGTCTCCACCAGTGACTGCTCCATGGCCAGTTTTAGCAAGGAGACTGTACAACGTACCCAGTCGTCCAACTGTTCTGCAGTCCACCAAAACACTCATTAATTTGCAGTCTGTGCCTGAGAAGTGAAAAGCTCTGGAGCGTTTGGGGGCACTTTCATGCCTCTGTGTTGCTTGACAGGGCAGATAATCTAGAGGCCCGACTCCAATCATGTTAATGTAGCTGCGTCTGAACTGTCTCAGCTCCGGATGAATGGTCACTTTATACAAGGTGTCCCTAATACGTGGCTGCTTCCCTCCCCCACACCCCCCACGTGCTTGTGCACCACCATCAACCACAGCTCTGGGCCCCCCACCCTCAATGTACCTCAACCACAGAGCAGCCCTTGCCCCCATCCCCAAGTTGCCTCAACCACAGAGCCGTCCTTGCCCCACATCTCCAAGTACCTCAACCTTGAAGTCCAACAGGTTACCCTGGTGAGTGCTGTGCAACATTACTGTGCACTCACCTCCGAGTTCCCCTCAAAGTGCCAAGTGCACGCCTTATATATGCTGTTGTGAAACAATCGGCATGGTGGGTTGACGATCCAGCGGGAGGGGATGATTCCAGCTGGCTGACCTTATAATGATATGCAGATATATTATAATGAAGTTCCCAATGCTCAATGGGGCCATCGACGGACTGAGTGGATGATCGCAAACCGGTTTCCCGCCTTCTCGCCATATTGTCCACTCAGGCCGCTGAGTGTGCCCGAAGCCAGTGGGCATGGACAACTCTGTCCAATGGACTTAAACATGACAGGGTTAGGTCATTGAAAATGGGAGATGTTGCAGATTAACAGCAGATCAGTCAATAAGTGAAAGGGAGGAGAAAGGCAGATGACGTTCTGACACGGAATTCCATTTCCCTTTATCAGCTGGACGCCTTGTTTGTGGCTGAACTATTTGGCAAATCAGCAGCAGAGTCTGACAGGAAGCCAGTGAACCAGTGATTCAACAGCACAACAAATTCCCTATCCAAGGCCTCAGCTCACTTTGGAATCATTCCCTCTTTTTGCTTTTCAGGGAAAGTTTAGCTTGACCAATGCAAACCGCTTAGAGGGACACTTTAAGATACTTCCTGACGGAAAGGAATTTATCACCATCAGAGAAGCTCACGGTGATACGTTGGTGCAGGTGGGTAACAGACAGAGAGAGGAAGACCTGGAGTGAGCATTCAGGACAGGGATGGATAGCCACACTGGGAATCTGGGAACGGAGAGCGATAGACACGGTGGGAATCTGGGGACAGAGAGGGATAGACACGGTGGGAATCTGGGGAGAGAGAGGGATAGACACGGTGGGAATCTGGGGACAGAGAGGGATAGACACGGTGGGAATCTGGGGAGAGAGAGGGATAGACACGGTGGGAATCTGGGGACAGAGAGGGATAGACACGGTGGGAATCTGGGGAGAGAGAGGGATAGACACGGTGGGAATCTGGGGACAGAGAGGGATAGACACGGTGGGAATCTGGGGAGAGAGAGGGATAGACACGGTGGGAATCTGGGGACAGAGAGGGATAGACACGGTGGGAATCTGGGGAGAGAGAGGGATAGACACGGTGGGAATCTGGGGACAGAGAGGGATAGACACGGTGGGAATCTGGGGAGAGAGAGGGATAGACACGGTGGGAATCTGGGGACAGAGAGGGATAGACACGGTGGGAATCTGGGGAGAGAGAGGGATAGACACGGTGGGAATCTGGGGACAGAGAGGGATAGACACGGTGGGAATCTGGGGAGAGAGAGGGATAGACACGGTGGGAATCTGAGAATGGAGAGGGATAGACACAGTGGGAGTCTGGGGACAGAGAGAGGTAGATATAGGGTGGGAGTCTGGGGACAGAGAGAGGTAGATATAGGGTGGGAGTCTGGGGACAGAGAGAGGTAGATATAGGGTGGGAGTCTGGGGACAGAGAGAGGTTTAGATATAGGGTGGGAGTCTGGGGACAGAGAGGGGTAGATATAGGGTGGGAGTCTGGGGACAGAGAGAGGTTTAGATATAGGGTGGGAGTCTGGGGACAGAGAGAGGTTTAGATATAGGGTGGGAGTCTGGGGACAGGGAGGGGTAGGTATAGGGTGGGAGTCTGGGAGCAGAGAGGGTTAGATATAGGGTGGGAGTCTGGGGACAGAGAGAGGTTTAGATATAGGGTGGGATTCTGGGGACAGAGAGGGTTAGATATAGGGTGGGAGTCTGGGGACAGAGAGGGTTAGATATCGGGTGGGAGTCTGGGGACAGAGAGGTTTAGATATAGGGTTGGAGTCTGGGGACAGAGAGGGGTAGATATAGGGTGGGAGTCTGGGGACAGAGAGGTTTAGATATAGGGTGGGAGTCTGGGGACAGAGAGGGTTAGATATAGGGTGGAGGTCTGGGGACTATAATATAGTTGTAGTATTAAAAGTTTATTTTTGCACCTATTAATGCCAGGAAAAGAGTGCTGGGTGGGACAAAGACCAACCTGGAAACCCAATCAAAAATGACAAATCCATAAAATCCCTGATCCTAAGACCTTTAAAATAACTCATTATAAAGGCCGGAATATTTACAGTGAAGGGGGGAGTGTGAGAGAGCCTGGGAACAGTTGTGGATTCTGGTACATTCTGGGATGTGAGGGACTTGCCATTTAGGGGGATGGCAGTGACTCATTAAGATCTTATATCTGTGTCTGACTCGTCTGGGGGATGGGGGAGTGGTGGGTGTTGTAGCAAACTCCAGGGGCAGAGGTGGTCGATGGAGATGGTTGATGGAGATCGGAGGTAGTGGGTGAGGGTGGTCTCTGGGAGGTGGTGAGCAGAGTCAGGCAGAGAGGCCCGGGAATAGACCAGGACAGGTGAGGGGAAACACTAGGGATTGGAGCTGGGGGTGGAGAGAAAAATGGGGCACCGGGAAATCAGACTGCAGCTGCTAACCTCAAATCGAACTGCCAATACCACTTTCTATATTTTTCTATGTAGACGCTAGATCCCATCCAACTCCCCACCCTCACACACTGTACCCCATCCAACTCCCCACCCATTCATACACACACTGTACCCCAACCAACTCCCCACCCTCTCACACACACACTGTACCCCATCCAACTACCCACCCTCTCACACACACACTGTACCCAATCCATCACCCCAAACTCTCACACACACACTGTACCCCAACCAACTCCCCACCCTCTCACACACACACTGTACCCCAACCAACTCCCCACCCTTTAACACACACACTGTAAGCCATCCAACTACCCAACCTCTCACAAACTGTACCCCACCAAACTCCCCACCCTCACACATACTGTACCGATCTAACTCCCCATTCTCATACACACACTACACCATCCAACTCCCCACACTCACACACACTGTACCCCATCCAACTCCCCACCCTCACACACACTGTACCCCATCCACCTCCCCACCCTCACACACACCGTACCCCATCCAACTCCACACCACATCACACACACTGTACCCCAACGAACTCCTCACCATCTCACACACACTGAACCCATCCAACTCCCCAACCTCTCACACAAACACATGGTAACCCATCCAACTCCCAACCCTCTCAAACACACAGACTGTACCCCATCCAAATCCCCACCCTCAACACACACACTGTACCCCATCCAACTCCCCACGCTCGCTCACACAATGAACCCCATCCAATTCCCCACCCTCTCACACACTGTACCCCATCCAACTCCCCAACCTTTCACACGCAAAGTACCCCATAACTCCCCACCCTCTCACACACTGTACCCCATCCAACTCCCCACCCTCACACACACACTGTATCCCATCCAACTCCCCACCATCACACACACTATACCCCATCCAACTCCCCACCCTCACACACACTGTACCCCATCCACTTCACCACCCACTGACAAACAGACTTTACCCCATCCAACACACCACCCTCTCATACACACTGTACCCCATCCAACTCCACACCCTCTCACACACACTGTACCTCATTCAACTCCCCATCCTCTCACACACACACTGTACCTCATTCAACTCCCCATCCTCTCACACACACACTGAACCCCATTCACCTCACCACCCACACACACACACACTGTACCCCATCCACCTCACCACACTTTCACACACACAATTTACCTCATCCAAATCCCCACCCTCTCACACACATTGTACCCCATCCAACTCCCCACCCGCTCACACACACTGTACCCCATCCAACTCCCCACCCTCTCACACACACTGTACCCCATCCAACTCCCCACCTGCTCACACACACACTGTACCCCATCCAACTCCCCACCCGCTCACACACACACTGTACCCCATCCAACTCCCCACCCTCTCACACACACTGTACCCCATCCAACTCACCAACCGCTCACACACACACTGTACCCCATCCAACTCCCCACCCTCTCACACACACTGTACCCCATCCAACTCCCCAACCGCTCACACACACACTGTACCCCATCCACCTCCCCACCCTCTCACACACACTGTACCCCAGCCAACTCCCCACCCTCACACACACTGTACCCCATCCAACTCCCCACCCTCTCACACACACTGCACCCCATCCATCTCCCCACCCTCTCACACACACTGTACCGCATCCAACTCCCCACCCTCGCTCACACACACTGTACCCCATCCAATTCCCCACCCTCTCACACACTGTACCCCATCCAACTCCCCACCCTTTCACATGCATTGTACCCCATAACTCCCCACCCTCTCACACACACTGTACCCCATCCAACTCCCCACCCTCACACACACACTGTGCCCCATCCAACTCCCCACCCTCTCACACACACTGTACCCCATCCACCTCACCACCCTCTCACACACACACTTTACCCCATCCAACTTACCACCCTCTCACACACACTGTAACCCATCCAACTCCTGACCCTCTCACAAAAACTGTACCCCATCCAACTCCCCACCCTCTCACACACACACTGTACCCCATCCAACTCCCCACCCTCTCACACACACTTTACGCCATCCAACTCCACACCCTCTCACACACACTATACCCCATCCAACTCCCCACCCTCTCACAGACACTGTACCCTATGCAACAGCCCAACCTCTCACACACACTGTAACCCATCCAACTCCCCACCGTCTCACACGCACTGTATCACATCCAACTCCCCAACCTCTCACACACACACAGTACCCCATCCACCTCACCACCCTCTCTCACACACTGTACCCCATCCAACTCCCCACTCACTCACACACACTGTACCCCATCCACCTCACCACCCTGACACACACACTGTACCCCATCCAACTCCCCACCCTCTCTCACACACACTATACCCCATCCATTCCAGACCTTCTCTCACACACTGTACCCCATTAAACTCCCCACCCTCTCACACACAGATGTTACCCCATCCAACTCCCCACTCTCTCAGATACACTGTACCCCATCCAAAATTCCCACCCTCACACACATTGTACCCCATCCAACTCCCCACCGTCTCACACACACACTGTACCCCATCCAACTCCCCACCCTCTCACACACACACTGTACCCCATCCAACTCCCCACCCTCTCACATACACACTGTACCCCATCCAACTCCCCACCCTCTCACAGACACTTTACGCCATCCAACTCCCCACCCTCTCACACAAACAGATGGTACCCCATCCAACTCCCAACCCTCTCAAACACACACACTGTACACCATCCAAATCCCCACCCTCAACACACACACTGTACGCCATCCAACTCCCCACCCTCTCACACAATGAACCCCATTCAATTCCCCACCCTCTCACACACTGCACCCCATCCAACTCCCCACCCTCACACACACATGTGCCCCATCAAACTCCCCACCCTCTCACACACACTGTACCCCATCCACTTCACCACCCTCTGACAAACAGACTTTACCCCATCCAACACACCACCTTCTCACACACACTGTACCCCATTCAACTCCCCACCCTCTCACACAGACTGTACCCCATCCACTTCACCACCCTCTGACAAACAGACTTTACCCCATCCAACGCAACACCCTCTCACACACACTGTATCCCATCCAACTCCCCACCCTCACACACACTGTACCCCATCAACTTCACCACCCTCTGACAAACAGACTTTACCCCATCCAACACACCACCCTCTCACACACACTGTACCCCATTCAACTCCCCACCCTCTCACACACACTGTACCCCATTCAACTCCCCACCCTCTCACATACACTGTACCCCATCCAACTCCCCACCCTCTCACACAGACACTGTACCCCATCCAAATCCCCACCCTCGCTCACACACTGTACCGCATCCAACTCCCCACACTCTCACACACACTGTACCCCATCCAACTCCCCACCCTCTCACACACACACTGTACCCCATCCAACTCCCAACCCTCTCACACACACACTGTACCCCATCCAACTCCCCACCCTCTCACACACTGTACCCCATCCAACTCCCCACCCTTTCACACGCATTGTACCCCATAACTCCCCACCCTCTCGCACAAACTGTACCCCATCCAACTCCCCACCCTCACACACACACTGTGCCCCATCCAACTCCCCACCCTCTCACACACACACTTTACCCCATCCAAATCCCCACCCTCTCACACACATTGTACCCCATCCAACTCCCCACCCTCTCACACATACACTGTACCCCATCCAACTCCCCACCCTCTCACACACACACTTTACCCCATCCAACTCACCACCCTCTCACACACACTGTAACCCATCCAACTCCTGACCCTCTCACAAACACTGTACCCCATCCAACTCCCCACCCTCTCACACACACACTGTACCACATCCAACTCCCCACCCTCTGACATACACACTGTACCCCATCCAACTCCCCACTCTCTCAAACACACTTTACGCCATCCAACTCCACACCCTCTCACACACACTGGACCCCATCCAACTCCCCACCCTCTCACAGACACTGTACTCTATGCAACAGCCCAACCTCTCACACACACTGTAACCCATCCAACTCCCCACCATCTCACACACACTGTATCACATCCAACTCCCCACCCTCTCACACACACACAGTGCCCCATCCACCTCACCACCCTCTCTCACACACTGTACCCCATCCAACTCCCCACTCACTCACACACACTGTACCCCATCCAACTCCCCACCCTGACACACACACTGTACCCCATCCATTCCAGACCTTTACTCACACACTGTACCCCATTAAACTCCCCACCCTCTCACACACAGATGTTACCCCATCCAATTCCCCACTCTCTCAGATACACTGTACCCCATCCAAAATTCCCACCCTCACACACATTGTACCCCATCCAACTCCCCACCGTCTCACACACACACTGTACCCCATCCAACTCCCCACCTACTCACACACACACTGTACCCCATCCAACTCCCCACCCTCTCACATACACACTGTACCCCATCCAACTCCCCACCCTCTCACAGACACTTTACGCCATCCAACTCCCCACCCTCTCACACAAACAGATGCTACCCCATTCAACTCCCAACCCTCTCAAACACACACACTGTACCCCATCCAAATCCCCACCCTCAACACACACACTGTACGCCATCCAACTCCCCACCCTCTCACACAATGAACCCCATTCAATTCCCCACCCTCTCACACACTGCACCCCATCCAACTCCCCACCCTCACACACACATGTGCCCCATCCAACTCCCCACCCTCTCACACACTATACCCCATCCAACTCCCCAGCGTCTCACACACACTGTACCCCATCCACTTCACCACCCTCTGACAAACAGACTTTACCCCATCCAACACACCACCCTCTCACACACACTGTATCCCATTCAACTCCCCACCCTCTCACACAGACTGTACCCCATCCACTTCACCACCCTCTGACAGACTTTACCCCATCCAACGCAACACCCTCTCACACACACTGTATCCCATCCAACTCCCCACCCTCACAAACACTGTACACCATCCACTTCACCACCCTCTGACAAACAGACTTTACCCCATCCAACACACCACCCTCTCACACACACTGTACCCCATTCAACTCCCCACCCTCTCACACACACTGTACCCCATTCAACTCCCCACCCTCTCACATACACTGTACCCCATCCAACTCCCCACCCTCTCACACAGACACTGTACCCCATCCAACTCCCCACCCTCACACACACTGCACCCCATCCAACTCCCCACCCTCTTACACACACTGTACCCCATCCAACTCCCCACTGTCTCACACACAATGTACGTCATCCAACTCCCCACGCTCTCACACACAAACTGTACCCAATCCAACTCCCCACTGTCTCACACACAATGTACGTCATCCAACTCCAAACCCTCTCACACACACACTGTACCCAATCCAACTCCCCACCCTCTCACACACACTGTACCCCATCCACCTCCCCACCCTCTCACACACACACTGTACCCCATCCACCTCCCCACCCTCTCTCACACATTGTACCCCATCCAACGCCCCACCCTCTCACACACTGTACCCCATACAACTCCCCACCCTCTCACACGCACACTGTACCCCATCCAACTCCCCACCCTCTCTCACATACACTGTACCCCATCCAAATCCCCACGCTCTCACACTCTGTACCCCATCCAACTCCCCACCCTCTCACACACTGTACCCAATCCAACTCCCCACCCTCTCACACACACACTGTACCCCATCCAACTCCCCACCCTTTCACACGCATTGTACCCCATAACTCCCCACCCTCTAACACACACTGTACCCCATCCAACTCCCCACCCTAACACACACACACTGCCACATCCAACTCCCCACCCTCTCACACACACTGTACCCCAACCAACTCCCCACCATTTCACACACACTGAACCCCATCCGACTCCCAACCCTCTCAAACACACACACTGTACCCCATCCAAATCCCCACCCTCGATCACACAATGAACCCCATCCAATTCCCCACCCTCTTACACACTGTACCCCATCCAACTCCCCACCCTATCACACGCAAATTACCCCATAACTCCCCACACTCACACACACAGTACCCCATCCAACTCCCCACCCTCTCACACACTTTACCCCATCCAACTCCCCACCCTCTCACACACACACTGTACCCCATCCAACTCCCCACCCTCTCACACACACTGTACCCCATCCAACTCCCCACCCTCTCACACACACACTGTACCCCATCCAACTCCCCACCCTCAAACACACACTGTACCCCAACCAACTCCCCACCATTTCACACACACTGAACCCCATGCGACTCCCAACCCTCTCAAACACACACACTGTACCCCATCCAAATCCCCACCCTCGCTCACACACTGTACCCCATCCAACTCGCCACCCTATCACACGCAAAGTACCCCATAACTCCCCACACTCACACACACAGTACCCCATCCAACTCCCCACCCTCTCACACACTTTACCCCATCCAACTCCCCACCCTCTCACACACACTGTACCCCATCCAACTCCCCACCCGCTCACACACACTGTACCCCATCCAACTCCCCACCCTCTCACACACACTGTACCCCATCCATCTCCCCACACTCTCACACACTGTACCCCATCCAACTCCCCACCCTCTCACACACACTGTACCCCATCCAACTCCCCAACCTCTCACACACACTGTACCCCATCCAACTCCCCACCCTCTCACACACTGTACCCCATCCAACTCCCCACCCTTTCACACACTGTACCCCATCCACTTGACCACCCTCTGACAAAAAGACTTTACCCCATCCAACACACCACCCTCTCACACAAACTGTACCCCATCCAACTCCCCAACCTCTCACACACTCTGTACCCCATTCAATTCCCCACCCTCTCACACACACACACTGTACCCCATTCACCTCACCACCCACCACACACACACTGTACAACATCCACCTACTCACCCTGTCTCACACACACTGTACCCCATCCAACTCCCCACCCTTACACACGCAAAGTACCCAATAACTCCCCACACTCACACACACAGTACCCCATCCAACTCCCAACACTCTCACACACTGTACCCCATCCAACTCCCCACCCTCTCACACACTATACCCCATCCAACTCCCCACCCTCTCACACACTGTATCCCATCCAACTCCCCACCCTCACACACACTGTACCCCATCCAACTCCCCACCCACACAAACACTGTACCCCATCCACTTCATCACCCTCTGACACACAGACTTTACCCCATCCAACTCCCCACCCTCTCACACACACTGTACCCCATCCAACTCCCAACCCTCTCACACACTGTACCCCATCCAACTCCCCACCCTCTCACACACACTGTACCCCATCCATCTCCCCACCCTCTCACACACACAGTATACAATCCAACTCCCAACCCTCTCACACACTGTACCCCAACAAACTCCCAACCCTCTCACACACTGTACCCCATCCAAATCCCCACCTTCGCTCACACACTGTACCGCATCCAACTCCCCACCCTCGCTCACACACACTGTACACCAGCCAACTCCCCACCCTCACACACACTGTACCCCATCCAAATCCCCACCCTCTCACACACACTGTACCCCATCCAATTCCCCACCCTCTCACACACTGTACCCCATCCAACTCCCCACCCTTTCACACTCATTGTACCCCATCCAACTCCCCACCCTCTCACACACACTGTACCCCATCCAACTCCCCACCCTCACACACACACTGTACCCCATTCAACTCCCCACCCTCACACACACACTGTGCCCCATCCAACTCCCCACCCTCTCACACACACTGTACCACATCCACCTCACCACCCTCTCACACACACACTTTACCCCATCCAAATCCCCACCCTCTCACACACATTGTACCCCATCCAACTCCCCACCCTCTCACACACACACTGTACCCCATCCAACTCCCCACCCTCACACACACACACTTTACCCCATCCAACTCACCACCCTCTCACACACACTGTAACCCATCCAACTCCTGACCCTCTCACAAACACTGTACCCCATCCAACTCCCCACCCTCTCACACACACACTGTACCACATCCAACTCCCCACCCTCTGACATACACACTGTACCCCATCCAACTCCCCACCCTCTCACAGACACTGTACCCTATGCAACAGCCAACCTCTCACACACACTGTAACCCATCCAACTCCCCACCATCTCACACACACCGTATCACATCCAACTCCCCACCCTCTCACACACACAGTACCCCATCCACCTCACCACCGTCTCTCACACACTGTACCCCATCCAACTCCCCACTCACTCACACACACTGTACCCCATCCACCTCACCACCCTGACACACACACTGTACCCCGTCCAACTCCCCACCCTCTCTCACACACACTGTACCCCATCCATTCCAGACCTTCTGTCACACACTGTACCCCATTAAACTCCCCACCCTCTCACACACAGATGTTACCCCATCCAATTCCCCACTCTCTCAGATACACTGTACCCCATCCAAAATTCCCACCCTCACACACATTGTACCCCATCGAACTCCCCAACCTCACACACACTGTACCCCATCCAACTCCCCACCGTCTCACACACACACTGTACCCCATCCATCTCCCCACTCTCTCACACACACACTGTACCCCATCCAACTCCCCACCCTCTCACATACACACTGTACCCCATCCAACTCCCCACCCTCTCACAGACACTTTACGCCATCCAACTCCCCACACTCTCACACAATGAAACCCATCCAATTCCCCACCCTCTCACACACTGCACCCCATCCAACTCCCCACCTTCATACACACATGTGCCCCATCCAACTCCCCACCCTCTCACACACTATACCCCATCCAACTCCCCACCCTCTCACACACACTGTACCCCATCCACTTCACCACCCTCGAACAAACAGACTTTACCCCATCCAACACACCACTCTCTCACACACACTGTACCCCATTCAACTCCCCACCCTCTCACACACACTGTACCCCATCCACTTCACCACCCTCTGACAAACAGACTTTACCCCATCCAACACACCACCCTCTCACACAAACTGTATCCCATCCAACTCCCCACCCTCACACAAACTGTACCCCATCCACTTCACCACCCTCTGACAAACAGACCTTACCCCATCCAACACACCACCCTCTCACACACACTGTACCCCATTCAACTCCCCACCCTCTCACACACACTGTACCCCATTCAACTCCCCACCCTCTCACATACACTGTACCCCATCCAACTCCCCACCCTCTCACACAGACACTGTACCCCATCCAACTCCCCACCCTCACACACACTGTACCCCATCCAACTCCCCACCCTCTCACACACACACTGTACCCCATCCAACTCCCCACCCTCTCACACACACACTGTACCCCATCCAACTCCCCACCCTCTCACACACACACACTGTACCTCATCCAACTCCCCACCCTCTCACACACACACTGTACCCCATCCAACTCCCCACCCTCTCACACACACTGTACCCCATCCACCTCCCCACCCTCTCACACACACACTGTACCCCATCCAACTCCCCACACTCTCACACACACTGTACCCCATCCACCTCCCCACCCTCTCTCACACATTGTGCCCCATCCAACGCCCCACCCTCTCACACACTGTACCCCATACAACTCCCCACCCTCTCACACGCACACTGTACCCCATCCAACTCCCTACCCTCTCTCACACACACTGTACCCCATCCAAATCCCCACCCACGCTCACACACTGTACCCCATCCAACTCCCGACCCTCGCTCACACAATGAACCCCATCCAATTCCTGACGCTCTCACACACTGTACGCCATCCAACTCCCCACCCTTTCACACGTAAAATGCCCCATAACTCCCCACCCTCTCACACACTGTACCCCATCCAACTCCCCACCCTCACACACACTGTACCCCATCCATCTCCCCACCCTCTCACACACTGTACCCCATCCAAATCCCCACCCTCTCACACTCTGTACCCCATCCAACTCCCCAACCTCTCACACACTGTACCCCATCCAACTCCCCACCCTCTCGCACACACACTGTACCCCATCCAACTCCCCACCCTCTCGCACACAGACTGTACCCCATCCAACCCCCACCCTTTCACACGCATTGTACCCCATAACTCCCCACCCTCTCACACACACTGTACCCCATCCAACTCCCCACCCTCTCACACACACTGTGCCCCATCCAACTCCACACCCTCTCACACACACACTGTTCCCCATCCAACTCCCCACCCTCTCACACACACACTGCACCCCAACCAACTCCCCACCATTTCAGACACACTGAACCCCATCCGACTCCCAACACTCTCAAACACACACACTGTACCCCATCCAAATCCCCACCGTCGCTCACACAATGAACCCCATCCAATTCCCCACCCTCTCACACACTGTACCCCATCCAACTCCCAACCCTCTCACACACACACTGTACCCCATCCAACTCCCCACCCTCTCACACACTCTACCCCATCCAACTCCCCACACTCTCACACACACTGTACCCCATCCAACTCCCCACCCTCTCACACACTGTACCCCATCCAACTCCCCACCCTATCACACGCAAAGTACCCCAAAACTCCCAAAAATCACACACACAGTACCCCATCCAACTCCCCACCCTCTCACACACTCTACCCCATCCAACTCCCCACACTCTCACACACACTGTACCCCATCCAACTCCCCACCCTCTCTCACACACTGTACCCCATCCAACTCCCCACCCTCCCCCACACACTGTACCCCATCCAACTCCCCACCCTCACACACACTGTACACCATCCAACTCCCCACCCTCTCACACACACTGTACCCCATCCAACTCCTCAACCTCTCACACACACTGTACCCCATCCAACTCCCCACCCTCTCTCACACACTGTACCCCATCCAACTCCCCACCCTCTCACACACACACTGTACCCCATCCAACTCCCCACCCTCTCACACAAACTGTACCCCATCCAACTCCCCACTCTCTCACACACTGTACCCCATCCAACTCCCCACCCTCTCATAAACACTGTACCCCATCCAACTCCCTAACCACCCAAACACTGTACCTGATCCACTTCACCACCCTCTGACACACAGACTTTACTTCATCCAACTCACCACCCTCTCACACCCACTGTACCCCATCCAACTCCCCACCCTCTCACACACACACTGTACCCCATCCAACTCCCCACCCTCAAACACACACTGTACCCCAACCAACTCCCCACCATTTCACACACACTGAACCCCATGCGACTCCCAACCCTCTCAAACACACACACTGTACCCCATCCAAATCCCCACCCTCGCTCACACACTGTACCCCATCCAACTCGCCACCCTATCACACGCAAAGTACCCCATAACTCCCCACACTCACACACACAGTACCCCATCCAACTCCCCACCCTCTCACACACTTTACCCCATCCAACTCCCCACCCTCTCACACACACTGTACCCCATCCAACTCCCCACCCTTTCATACATTGTACCCCATCCAACTCCCCACCCTCTCACACACACTGTACCCCATCCAACTCCCCACCCGCTCACACACACTGTACCCCATCCATCTCCCCACACTCTCACACACTGTACCCCATCCAACTCCCCACCCTCTCACACACACTGTACCCCATCCAACTCCCCAACCTCTCACACACACTGTACCCCATCCAACTCCCCACCCTCTCACACACTGTACCCCATCCAACTCCCCACCCTTTCACACACTGTACCCCATCCACTTGACCACCCTCTGACAAAAAGACTTTACCCCATCCAACACACCACCCTCTCACACAAACTGTACCCCATCCAACTCCCCAACCTCTCACACACTCTGTACCCCATTCAATTCCCCACCCTCTCACACACACACACTGTACCCCATTCACCTCACCACCCACCACACACACACTGTACAACATCCACCTACTCACCCTGTCTCACACACACTGTACCCCATCCAACTCCCCACCCTTACACACGCAAAGTACCCAATAACTCCCCACACTCACACACACAGTACCCCATCCAACTCCCAACACTCTCACACACTGTACCCCATCCAACTCCCCACCCTCTCACACACTATACCCCATCCAACTCCCCACCCTCTCACACACTGTGCCCCATCCAACTCCCCACCATCTCATAAACACTGTACCCCATCCAACTCCCCACCCACACAAACACTGTACCCCATCCACTTCAACACCCTCTGACACACAGACTTTACCCCATCCAACTCACCACCCTCTCACACACACTGTACCCCATCCAACTCCCAACCCTCTCACACACTGTACCCCATCCAACTCCCCACCCTCTCACACACACTGTACCCCATCCATCTCCCCACCCTCTCACACACACAGTATACAATCCAACTCCCAACCCTCTCACACACTGTACCCCAACAAACTCCCAACCCTCTCACACACTGTACCCCATCCAAATCCCCACCTTCGCTCACACACTGTACCGCATCCAACTCCCCACCCTCGCTCACACACACTGTACACCAGCCAACTCCCCACCCTCACACACACTGTACCCCATCCAAATCCCCACCCTCTCACACACACTGTACCCCATCCAAATCCCCACCCTCTCACACACTGTACCCCATCCAACTCCCCACCCTTTCACACTCATTGTACCCCATCCAACTCCCCACCCTCTCACACACACTGTACCCCATCCAACTCCCCACCCTCACACACACACTGTACCCCATTCAACTCCCCACCCTCACACACACACTGTGCCCCATCCAACTCCCCACCCTCTCACACACACTGTACCACATCCACCTCACCACCCTCTCACACACACACTTTACCACATCCAAATCCCCACCCTCTCACACACATTGTACCCCATCCAACTCCCCACCCTCTCACACATACACTGTACCCCATCCAACTCCCCACCCTCTCACACACACACTTTACCCCATCCAACTCACCACCCTCTCACACACACTGTAACCCATCCAACTCCTGACCCTCTCACAAACACTGTACCCCATCCAACTCCCCACCCTCTCACACACACACTGTACCACATCCAACTCCCCACCCTCTGACATACACACTGTACCCCATCCAACTCCCCACCCTCTCACAGACACTGTACCCTATGCAACAGCCAACCTCTCACACACACTGTAACCCATCCAACTCCCCACCATCTCACACACACCGTATCACATCCAACTCCCCACCCTCTCACACACACAGTACCCCATCCACCTCACCACCGTCTCTCACACACTGTACCCCATCCAACTCCCCACTCACTCACACACACTGTACCCCATCCACCTCACCACCCTGACACACACACTGTACCCCGTCCAACTCCCCACCCTCTCTCACACACACTGTACCCCATCCATTCCAGACCTTCTGTCACACACTGTACCCCATTAAACTCCCCACCCTCTCACACACAGATGTTACCCCATCCAATTCCCCACTCTCTCAGATACACTGTACCCCATCCAAAATTCCCACCCTCACACACATTGTACCCCATCGAACTCCCCAACCTCACACACACTGTACCCCATCCAACTCCCCACCGTCTCACACACACACTGTACCCCATCCATCTCCCCACTCTCTCACACACACACTGTACCCCATCCAACTCCCCACCCTCTCACATACACACTGTACCCCATCCAACTCCCCACCCTCTCACAGACACTTTACGCCATCCAACTCCCCACCCTCTCACACAATGAACCCCATCCAATTCCCCACCCTCTCACACACTGCACCCCATCCAACTCCCCACCTTCATACACACATGTGCCCCATCCAACTCCCCACCCTCTCACACACTATACCCCATCCAACTCCCCACCCTCTCACACACACTGTACCCCATCCACTTCACCACCCTCGAACAAACAGACTTTACCCCATCCAACACACCACCCTCTCACACACACTGTACCCCATTCAACTCCCCACCCTCTCACACACACTGTACCCCATCCACTTCACCACCCTCTGACAAACAGACTTTACCCCATCCAACACACCACCCTCTCACACAAACTGTATCCCATCCAACTCCCCACCCTCACACAAACTGTACCCCATCCACTTCACCACCCTCTGACAAACAGACCTTACCCCATCCAACACACCACCCTCTCACACACACTGTACCCCATTCAACTCCCCACCCTCTCACACACACTGTACCCCATTCAACTCCCCACCCTCTCACATACACTGTACCCCATCCAACTCCCCACCCTCTCACACAGACACTGTACCCCATCCAACTCCCCACCCTCACACACACTGTACCCCATCCAACTCCCCACCCTCTCACACACACACTGTACCCCATCCAACTCCCCACCCTCTCACACACACTGTACCCCATCCAACTCCCCACCCTCTCACACACACTGTACCCCATCCACCTCCCCACCCTCTCACACACACACTGTACCCCATCCAACTCCCCACACTCTCACACACACTGTACCCCATCCACCTCCCCACCCTCTCTCACACATTGTGCCCCATCCAACGCCCCACCCTCTCACACACTGTACCCCATACAACTCCCCACCCTCTCACACGCACACTGTACCCCATCCAACTCCCTACCCTCTCTCACACACACTGTACCCCATCCAAATCCCCACCCTCGCTCACACACTGTACCCCATCCAACTCCCGACCCTCGCTCACACAATGAACCCCATCCAATTCCTGACGCTCTCACACACTGTACGCCATCCAACTCCCCACCCTTTCACACGTAAAATGCCCCATAACTCCCCACCCTCACACACACAGTACCCCATCCAACTCCCCACCCTCTCACACACTGTACCCCATCCAACTCCCCACCCTCACACACACTGTACCCCATCCATCTCCCCACCCTCTCACACACTGTACCCCATCCAAATCCCCACCCTCTCACACTCTGTACCCCATCCAACTCCCCAACCTCTCACACACTGTACCCCATCCAACTCCCCACCCTCTCGCACACACACTGTACCCCATCCAACTCCCCACCCTCTCGCACACAGACTGTACCCCATCCAACCCCCACCCTTTCACACGCATTGTACCCCATAACTCCCCACCCTCTCACACACACTGTACCCCATCCAACTCCCCACCCTCTCACACACACTGTGCCCCATCCAACTCCACACCCACTCACACACACACTGTTCCCCATCCAACTCCCCACCCTCTCACACACACACTGCACCCCAACCAACTCCCCACCATTTCAGACACACTGAACCCCATCCGACTCCCAACACTCTCAAACACACACACTGTACCCCATCCAAATCCCCACCGTCGCTCACACAATGAACCCCATCCAATTCCCCACCCTCTCACACACTGTACCCCATCCAACTCCCAACCCTCTCACACACACACTGTACCCCATCCAACTCCCCACCCTCTCACACACTGTACCCCATCCAACTCCCCACCCTATCACACGCAAAGTACCCCAAAACTCCCAAAAATCACACACACAGTACCCCATCCAACTCCCCACCCTCTCACACACTCTACCCCATCCAACTCCCCACACTCTCACACACACTGTACCCCATCCAACTCCCCACCCTCTCACACACTGTACCCCATCCAACTCCCCACCCTATCACACGCAAAGTACCCCAAAACTCCCAAAAATCACACACACAGTACCCCATCCAACTCCCCACCCTCTCACACACTCTACCCCATCCAACTCCCCACACTCTCACACACACTGTACCCCATCCAACTCCCCACCCTCTCTCACACACTGTACCCCATCCAACTCCCCACCCTCCCCCACACACTGTACCCCATCCAACTCCCCACCCTCACACACACTGTACACCATCCAACTCCCCACCCTCTCACACACACTGTACCCCATCCAACTCCTCAACCTCTCACACACACTGTACCCCATCCAACTCCCCACCCTCTCTCACACACTGTACCCCATCCAACTCCCCACCCTCTCACACACACACTGTACCCCATCCAACTCCCCACCCTCTCACACAAACTGTACCCCATCCAACTCCCCACTCTCTCACACACTGTACCCCATCCAACTCCCCACCCTCTCACACACACTGTACCCCATCCAACAACCCACCCTCTCACACACTGTACCCCATCCAACTCCCCACCCTCTCACACACTCTGTACCCCATTCAACTCCCCACCCTCTCACACACACACTGCGCCCCATCAAACTCACCACCCTCTCAAACATACACTGTGCCCCATTCAAGTCCCCACACTCTCAAACACACACTGTACCCCATCCAACTCCCCACCTTCGCTCACACAATGAACCCCATCCATTTCCCCACCCTCTCACACACTGTACCCCATCCAACTCCCCACCCTATCACACGCAAAGTACGCCATAACTCCCCACACTCACACACACAGTACCCCATCCAACTCCCCACCCTCTCACACACTTTACCCCATCCAACTCCCCACCCTCTCACACACACACTGTACCCCATCCAACTCCCCACCCTCTCACACACACTGTACCCCATCCAACTCGCCACCCTCTCTCACACACTGTACCCCATCCAAATCCTCACCCTCGCTCACACAATGAACCCCATCCAATTCCCCACCCTCTCACACACTGTACACCATCCAACTCCCCAACCTCTCACACACACACTGTACCCCATCCAACTCCCCACCCTCTCACACACACACTTTACCCCATCCAACTCCCCAGCCTCTCACAGACACACTGTACCCCATCCAAATCCCCACCCTCTCACACACACTGTACCCCATCCAACTCCCCACCCTCTCTTACACACTGTACCCCATCCAACTCCCCACCCTCTCACACACACTGTGCCCCATCCAACTCCCCACCCTCTCACACACACACTGTGCCCCATCCAACTCCCCACCCTCACACACACACAGTGCCCCATCCAACTCCCCACCCTCTGACACACACACTGTACCCCAACCAACTCCCCACCATTTCACACACACTGAACCCTATCCGACTCCCAACCCTCTCAAACACACAGACTGTACCCCATCCAAATCCCCACCCTCGCTCACACAATGAACCCCATCCAATTCCCCACCCTCTCACACACTGTACCCCATCCAACTCCCCACCCTATCACACGCAAAGTACCCCATAACTCCCCACACTCACACACACAGTTCCCCATCCAACTCCCCACCCTCTCACACACTTTACCCCATCCAACTCCCCACCCTCTCACACACATACTGTACCCCATCCAACTCCCCACCCTCTCACACACACTGTACCCCATCCAACTCCCCACCCTCTCACACACACTGTACCCCATCCAACTCCCCACCCTCTCTCACACACTGTACCCCATCCAACTCCCCACCCTCTCACACACACTGTACCCCATCCAACTCCCCACCCTCTCACACACATACTGTGTCCCATCTCATACACTGTACCCCATCCAACTCCCCTCTCATACACTGTACCCCATCCAACGCCCCTCCCTCTGACACACACTGTACCCCATCCAACTCCCCACCCTCTCACACAGTCTGTACCCCATCCAACTCCCCACCCTCTCACACACACTGTACCCCATCCAACTCCCCACACTCTCACACACTGTACCCCATCCAACTCCCCACCCTCTCACACACACTGTACCCCATCCAACTCCCCACCCTCTCACACACACTGTACCCCATCCAACTCCCCACCCTCTCACACACTGTACCCCATCCAAATCCCCACCCTCTCACACACTGTACCCCATCCACTTGACCACCCTCTGACAAAAAGACTTTACCCCATCCAACACACCACCCTCTCACACACACTGTACCCCATCCAACTCCCCACCCTCTCACACAGTCTGTACCCCATTCAACTCCCCACCCTCTCACACACACACTGTACCGCATCAAACTCACCACCCTCTCAATAATACACTGTACCCCATCCAACTCCCCACCCTCTCACACACACACTGTACCCCATTCACAGCACCACCCACCACACACACACTGTACAAAATCCACCTCCTCACCCTGTCTCACACACACTGTACCCCATCCAACTCCCCACCCTTTCACACGCAAAGTACCCCATAACTCCCCACAATCACACACACAGTACCCCATCCAACTCCCAACCCTCTCACACACTGTACCCCATCCAACTCCCCACCCTCTCACACACTGTACCCCATCCAACTCCCCACCCTCTCATAAACACTGTACCCCATCCAACTCCCCACCCACCCAAACACTGTACCCGATCCACTTCACCACCCTCTGACACACAGACTTTGCCCCATCCAACTCAACACCCTCTCACACACACTGTACCCCATCCAACTCCCCACCCTCTCACACACACACTGTGCCCCATCCAACTCCCCACCCTCTCACACAAACTGTACCCAATCCAACTCCCCACCCTCTCACACACACTGTACCCCATCCAACTCCCCACCCTCTTACACACACACTGTACCCCATCCACCTCACCACCCTCTCACACAAACTGTACCCCATTCAACTCCCACCCTCACACACAAACTGTACCAAATCCAACTCCCCACCCTCTCACACACACTGTACCCCATCCAACTCCCCACCCTCTCACACACACTGTACCCCATCAAACTCCCCACCCTCTCACACATACACTGTACCCCATCCAAATCCCCACCCTCTCACACACATTGTACCCCATCCAAATCCCCACCCTCTCACACATACACTGTACCCCATCCAACGCCCCACCCTCTCACACACACACTGCACCCCATCAACCTCACCACCCTCACACACACACTGTACACCATCCACCTCACCACCCTCTCACACACACACTTTACCCCATTCAAATCACCACCCTCTCACACACACTGTAACCCATCCAACTCCTGACCCTCTCACAAACACTGTACCCCATCCAACTCCCCACCCTCTCACACACACACTGTACCACATCCAACTCCCCACCCTCTGACATACACACTGTACCCCATCCAACTCCCCACCCTCTCAAACACACTTTACGCCATCCAACTCCACACCCTCTCACACACACTTTACCCCATCCAACTCCCCACCCTCTCACAGGCACTGTACCCTATGCAACAGCCCAACCTCTCTCACACACTGTAACCCATCCAACTCCCCACCCTCTCACACACACTGTACCCCATCCAAATCCCCACCCTCTCTCACACACTGTACCCCATCCAACTCCCCACCCTCTCACACACTGTACCCCATCCAACTCCCCACCCTCTCACACACACTGTACCCCATCCAACTCCCCACCCTCTCACACACACTGTACCCCATCCAACTCCCCACCCTCTCACACACTGTACCCCATCCAACTCCCCACCCTCTCACACACTGTACCCCATCCACTTGACCACCCTCTGACAAAAAGACTTTACCCCATCCAACACACCACCCTCTCACACACACTGTACCCCATCCAACTCCCCACCCTCTCACACACTCTGTACCCCATTCAACTCCCCACCCTGTCACACACACACTGTACCCCATCAAACTCACCACACTCTCACACATACACTGTGCCCCATCCAACTCCCCTCCCTCTCACACACACCCTGTACCCCATCCAACTCCCCACCCTCGCTCACACAATGAACCCCAACCAATTCCCCCACCTTCTCACACACTGTACCCCATCCAACTCCCCACCCTATCACACGCAAAGTACCCCATAACTCCCCACACTCACACACACAGTACCCCATCCAACTCCCCACCCTCTCAAACACTTTACCCCATCCAACTCCCCACCCTCTCACACACACACTGTACCCCATCCAACTCCCCACCCTCTCACACACACTGTACCCCATCCAACTCCCCACCCTCTCTCACACACTGTACCCCATCCAACTCCCCACCCTCTCACACACACTGTGCCCCATCCAGCTCCCCACCCTCTCACACACACACTGTACCCCATCCAACTCCCCACCCTCACACACAGACTGTGCCCCATCCAACTCCCCACCCTCTCACACACACTGTGCCCCATCCAGCTCCCCACCCTCTCACACACACACTGTACCCCATCCAACTCCCCACCCTCACACACAGACTGTGCCCCATCCAACTCCCCACCCTCTCACACACACACTGTACCCCAACCAACTCCCCACCATTTCACACACACTGAACCCCATCCGACTCCCAACCCTCTCAAAAACACACACTGTACCCCATCCAAATCCCCACCCTCGCTCACACAATGAACCCCATCCAATTCCCCAACCTCTCACACACTGTACCCCATCCAACTCCCCACCCTCTCACACACTTTACCCCATCCAACTCCCCACCCTCTCACACACACACTGTACCCCATCCAACTCCCCACCCTCTCACACACACTGTACCCCATCCAACTCCCCACCCTCTCACACACACTGTACCCCATCCAACTCCCCATCCACTCATACACTGTACCCCATCCAACTCCCCACCCTCTCTCACACACTGTACCCCATCCAACTCCCCACCCTCTCACACACACTGTACCCCATCCAACTCCCCATCCTCTCATACACTGTACCCCATCCAACTCCCCTCCCTCTGACACACACTGTACCGCATCCAACTCACCACCCTCTCACACACACTGTACCCCATCCAACTCCCCACCCTCCCACACACACTGTACCCCATCCAACTCCCCACACTCTCACACACTGTACCCCATCCAACTCCCCACCCTCTCACACACACTGTACCCCATCCAACTCCCCACCCTCTCACACACTGTACCCCATCCAACTCCCCACCCTCTCACACACTGTACCCCATCCACTTGACCACCCTCTGACAAAAAGACTTTACCCCATCCAACACACCACCCTCTCACACACACTGTACCCCATCCAACTCCCCACCCTCTCACACACTCTGTACCCCATTCAACTCCCCACCCTCTCACACACACACTGTACCCCATCAAACTCACCACCCTCTCACACATACATTGTACCCCATCCAACTCCCCACCCTCTCACACACACACTGTACCCCATTCACCTCACCACCCACCACACACACACTGTACAACATCCACCTCCTCACCCTGTCTCACATACACTGTACCCCATCCAACTCCCCACCCTTTCACACGCAATGTACCCCATAACTCCCCACACTCACACACACAGTACCCCATCCAACTCCCAACCCTCTCACACACTGTACCCCATCCAACTCCCCACCCTCTCACACACTGTACCCCATCCAACTCCCCACCCTCTCATAAACACTGTACCCCATCCAACTCCCTAACCACCCAAACACTGTACCTGATCCACTTCACCACCCTCTGACACACAGACTTTACTTCATCCAACTCACCACCCTCTCACACCCACTGTACCCCATCCAACTCCCCACCCTCTCACACACACTTTACCCCATCCAACTCACCACACTCTCACACACACTGTACCCCATCCAACTCCCCACCCTCTCACACACACACTGTACCCCATCCAACACCCCACCCTCTCACACACACACTGTACCCCATCCAACTCCCCACCCTCTCACACACACTGTACCCCATCCAACTCCCCACCCTCTCACACACTGTACCCCATCCAACTCCCCACCCTCTCACACACACTGTACCCCATCCACCTCCCCACCCTCTCACACACACTGTACCCCATCAAACTCCCCACCCTCTCACACATACACTGTACCCCATCCAAATCCCGAATCTCTCACACACATTGTACCCCATCCAACTCCCCACCCTCTCACACACACACTGTACCCCATCAACCTCACCACCCTCACACACACACTGTACCCCATCCACCTCACCACCCTCTCACACACACACTTTACCCCATCCAAATCACCACCCTCTCACACACACTGTAACCTATCCAACTCCTGACCCTCTCACAAACACTGTACCCCATCCAACTCCCCACCCTCTCACACACACACTGTACCACATCCAACTCCCCACCCTCTGACATACACACTGTACCCCATCCAACTCCCCACCCTCTCACACACACTTTACGCCATCCAACTCCACACCCTCAAACACACACTGTACCCCATCCAACTCCCCACCCTCTCACAGACACTGTACCCTATGCAACAGCCCAACCTCTCACACACACTGTAACCCATCCAACTCCCCCCCATCTCACACACACTGTATCACATCCAACTCCCCACCCTCTCACACACACTGTACCCCATCCACCTCACCACCCTGACACACACACTGTACCCCATCCAACTCCCCACCCTCTCTCACACACACTGTACCCCATCCATTCCAGACCTTCTCTCACACACTGTACCCCATCCAACTCCCCACTCTCTCAGATACACTGTACCCCATCCAAAATTCCCACCCTCACACACATTGTACCCCATCCAAGTCCCCACCCTCACACACACATGTGCCCCATCCAACTCGACACCCTCTCACACACTATACCACATCCAACTCCCCACCCTCTCACACACACTGTACCCCATCCAACTCCCCACTCTCTCACACACACTGTACCCCATCCACTTCACCACCCTCGGACAAACAGACTTTACCCCATCCAACACACCACCCTCTCACACACACTGTACCCCATTCAACTCCCCACCCTCTCACACACACTGTACCCCATCCACTTCACCACCCTGTGACAAACAGACTTTACCCCATCCAACACACCACCCTCTCACACACACTGTATCCCATCCAACTCCCCACCCTCACACAAACTGTACCCCATCCACTTCACCACCCTCTGACAAACAGACTTTACCCCATCCAACACACCTCCCTCTCACACACACTGTACCCCATTCAACTCCCCACCCTCTCACACACACTGTACCCCATTCAACTCCCCACCCTCTCACATACACTGTACCCCATCCAACTCCCCACCCTCTCACACAGACACTGTCCCCCATCCAACTCCCCAACCTCACACACACTGTACCCCATCCAACGCCCCACCCTCTTACACACACTGTACCCCATCCAATTCCCCACCGTCTCAAACACAATGTCCGTCATCCAACTCCCCACCCTGTCACACACACTGTAACCCGTCCAACTCCCCACCCTCTCACACACTCTGTACCCCATTCAACTCCCCACCCTCTCACACACACACTGTACCCCATCAAACTCACCACACTCTCACACATACACTGTGCCCCATCCAACTCCCCACCCTCTCACACACACACTGTACCCCATCCAACTCCCCACCCTCGCTCACAAAATGAACCCCATCCAATTCCCCCACACTCACACACACAGTACCCCATCCAACTCCCCACCATCTCAAACACTTTACCCCATCCAACTCCCCACCCTCTCACACACACACTGTACCCCATCCAACTCCCCACCCTCTCACACACATTGTACCCCATCCAACTCCCCACTCTCTCTCACACACTGTACCCCATCCAAATCCCCAACCTCGCTCACAAAATGAACCCCATCCAACTCCCCACCCTCTCACACACATTTTACCCCATCCAACTCCCCAACCTCTCACACACACACTGTACCCCATCCAACTCCCCACCCTCTCACACACACTGTACCCCATCCAACTCCCCACCCTCTCTCACACACTGTACCCCATCCAACTCCCCACACTCTCACACACACTGTGCCCCATCCAGCTCCCCACCCTCTCACACACACACTGTACCCCATCCAACTCCCCACCCTCACACACAGACTGTGCCCCATCCAACTCCCCACCCTCTCACACACACACTATACCCCAACCAACTTCCCACCATTTCACACACACTGAACCCCATCCGACTCCCAACCCTCTCAAACACACACACTGTACCCCATCCAAATCCCCACCCTCGCTCACACAATGAACCCCATCCAATTCCCCAGCCTCTCACACAAACTGTACCCCATCCAACTCCCCACCCTTTCACACGCAAAGTACCCCATAACTCCCCACAATCACACACACAGTACCCCATCCAACTCCCAACCCTCTCACACACTGTACCCCATCCAACTCCCCACCCTCTCACACACTGTACCCCATCCAACTCCCCACCCTCTCATAAACACTGTACCCCATCCAACTCCCCACCCACCCAAACACTGTACCCGATCCACTTCACCACCCTCTGACACACAGACTTTACCCCATCCAACTCACCACCCTCTCACACACACTGTACCCCATCCAACTCCCCACCCTCTCACACACACTGTACCCCATCCAACTCACCACCCTCTCACACACACTGTACCCCATCCAACTCCCCACCCTCTCACACACACACTGTACCCCATCAAACTCCCCACCCTCTCACACAAACTGTACCCCATCCAACTCCCCACCCTCTCACACACACACTGTACCCCATCCAACTCCCCACCCTCTCACACACTCTGTACCCCATTCAACTCCCCACCCTCTCACACACACACTGTACCCCATCAAACTCACCACACTCTCACACATACACTGTGCCCCATTCAACTCCCCACCCTCTCACACACACACTGTACCCCATCCAACTCCCCACCCTCGCTAACACAATGAACCCCATCCAATTCCCCCACACTCTCACACACTGTACCCCATACAACTCCCCACCCTATCACACGCAAAGTACCCCATAACTCCCCACACTCACACACACAGTACCCCATCCAACTCCCCACCATCTCAAACACTTTACCCCATCCAACTCCCCACCCTCTCACACACACACTGTACCCCATCCAACTCCCCACCCTCTCACACACATTGTACCCCATCCAACTCCCCACCCTCTCTCACACACTGTACCCCATCCAAATCCCCACCCTCGCTCACAAAATGAACCCCATCCAATTCCCCACCCTCTCACACACTGTAACCCATCCAACTCCCCACCCTCTCACACACAATTTACCCCATCCAACTCCCCAACCTCTCACACACACACTGTACCCCATCCAACTCCCCACCCTCTAACACACACTTTACCCCATCCAACTCCCCACCCTCTCTCACACACTGTACCCCATCCAACTCCCCACACTCTCACACACACTGTGCCCCATCCAGCTCCCCACCCTCTCACACACACACACTGTAACCCATCCAACTCCCCACCCTCACACACAGACTGTGCCCCATCCAACTCCCCACCCTCTCACACACACACTGTACCCCAACCAACTCCCCACCTTTTCACACACACTGAACCCCATCCGACTCCCAACCCTCTCAAACACACACACTGTACCCCATCCAAATCCCCACCCTCGCTCACACAATGAAGCCCATCCAATTCCCCAGCCTCTCACACACTGTACCCCATCCAACACCCCACCCTATCACACGCAAAGTACCCCATAACTCCCTACACTCACACACACAGTACCCCATCCAACTCCCCACCCTCTCACACACTTTACCCCATCCAACTCCCCACACTCTCACACACACACTGTACCCCATCCAACTCCCCACCCTCTCACACACACTGTACCCCATCCAACTCCCCACCCTCTCTCACACACTGTACCCCATCCAACTCCCCACCCTCTCACACACACTGTACCCCATGCAACTCCCCATCCTCTCATACACTCTACACCATCCAACACCCCTTCCTCTGACACACACTGTACCCCATCCAACTCCCCACCCTCTCACACACACTGTACCCCATCCAACTCCCCACCCTCTCACACACACTGTACCCCATCCAACTCCCCACACTCTCACACACTGTACCCCATCCAACTCCCCACCCTCTCACACACACTGTACCCCATCCAACTCCCCACCCTCTCACACACTGTACCCCATCCAACTCCCCACCCTCTCACACACTGTACCCCATCCACTTGACCACCCTCTGACAAAAAGTCTTTACACCATCCAACACACCAACCTCTCACACACACTGTACCCCATCCAACTCCCCACCCTCTTACACATACACTGTACCCCATCCAACTCCCCACCCTCTCACACACACACTGTACCCCATTCACTTCACCACCCTCTCACACACACTGTACCCCATCCAACTCCCCACCCTTTCACACGCAAAGTACCCCATAACTCCCCACACTCACACACACAGTACCCCATCCAACTCCCCACCCAATCACACACTGTACCCCATCCAACTCCCCACCATCACACACACAGTACCCCATCCAAATCCCAACCCTCTCACACACACTGTACCCCATCCAACTCCCCACCCTCTCACACACACTGTACCCCATCCAACTCCCCACCCTCTCACACACACTGTACCCCATCCAACTCCCCACCCTCTCACACACACTGTACCCCATCCAACTCCCCACCCTCTCACACACACTGTACCCCATCCAACTCCCCAACCTCTCACACACACTGTACCCCATCCAACACCCCACCCTCTCACACACACTGTACCCCATCCAGCTCCCCACCCTCTCACACACACTGTACCCCATCCAACTCCCCTCCCTCTCACACATACACCGTACCCCATCCAACTCCCCATCCTCTCACACACACGCTTTACCCCATTCAAATCACCACCCTCTCACACACACTGTAACCCATCCAACTCCTGACCCTCTCACAAACACTGTACCCCATCCAACTCCCCACCCTCTCACACACACACTGTACCACATCCAACTCCCCACCCTCTGACATACACACTGTACCCCATCCAACACCGCACCCTCTCACACACACTTTACGCCATCCAACTCCACACCCTCTCACACACACTGTACCCCATCCAACTCCCCACCCTCTCACAGACACTGTACCCTATGCAACAGCCCAACCTCTCACACACACTGTAACCCATCCAACTCCCCACCGTCTCACACACACTGTACCCAATCCAACTCCCCATTCACTCACACACACTGTACCCCATCCACCTCACCACCCTGACACACACACTGTACGCCAACCAACTCCCCACCCTCTCTCACACACACTGTACCCCATCCATTCCAGACCTTCTCTCACACACTGTACCCCATTAAACTCCCCACCCTCTCACACACAGATGTTACCCCATCCAACTCCCCACTCTCTCAGATACACTGAACCCCATCCAAAATTCCCACCCTCACACACATTGTACCCCATCCAACTCCCCAACCTCACACACACTGTACCCCATCCAACTCCCCACCGTCTCACACACACACTGTACCCCATCCAACTCCCCACCCTCTCACATACACATTGTACCCCATCCAACTCCCCACCCCCTCACAGACACTTTACGCCATCCAACTCCCCACCCAATCACACAAACAGATGGTACCCCATCCAACTCCCAACCCTCTCAAACACACACACTGTACCCCATCCAACTCCCCACCCTCTCACACACTGTACCCCATCCAACTCCCCACCCTCTCACACACTGTACCCCATCCAACTCCCCACCCTCTCACACACACACTGTACCCCATCCAACTCCCCACCCTCTCACACACACACTGTACCCCATCCAACTCCCCACCCTCACACACACTGCACCCCATCCAACTCCCCACCCTCACACACTCTGCACCCCATCCAACTCCCCACCCTCTCACACACACTGTACCCCATCCAACTCCCCACCCTCACACACAAACAGATGGTACCCCATCCAACTCCCAACCCTCTCAAACACACACACTGTACCCCATCCAAATCCCCACCCTCAACACACACACTGTACCCCATCCAACTAACCACCCAAACACACACTGTACGCCATCCAACTCCCCACCCTCTCACACACTGTACCCCATCCAACTCCCCACCCTCTCACACACTGTACCCCATCCAACTCCCCACCCTCTCACACACACACTGTACCCCATCCAACTCCCCACACTCTCACACACACACTGTACCCCATCCAACTCACCACCCTCACACACACTGCACCCCATCCAACTCCCCACCCTCACATACACTGTATCCCATCCAACTCCCCACCCTCACACACACTAAAACCCATCCAACTCCCCACCCTCTCACACACAATGTACCCCATCCACTTCACCACCCTCTGACAAACAGACTTTACCCCATCCAACTCCCCACCCTCTCAAACACACTGTACCCCATTCAACTCCCCACCCTCTCACACACACTGTACCCCTTCCAACGCACCACCCTCTTACACACACTGTACCCCATCCAACTCCCCACCCTCTCACACACACTGTACCCCATCCAAGTCCCCATCCTCTCACACACACTGTACCCCATCCAACTCCCCACCCTCTCACACACACTGTACCCCATCCAACACCCCACCCTCACACACACTGTACCCCATCCAACGCCCCACCCTCTTACACACACTGTACCCCATCCAACACCCCACCCTCACACCCACTGTACCCCATCCAACGCCCCACCCTCTTACACACACTGTACCCCATCCAACTCCCCACCCTCTCACACACACTGTACCCCATTCAACTCCCCACCCTCTAACACAGACAATGTACCCCATCCAACTCCCCACCCTCGCACACACTGTAGCCCATCCAACGCCCCACCCTCTTACATACACTGTAACCCATCCAACGCCCCACCCTCTTACACACACTGTACCCCATCCAACTCCCGACCCTCTCACACACACTTTACCCCATCCAACTCCCCACCCTCTCACACACACACTGTACCCCTTCCAATTCCCCACCCTCTCACACACACACTGTACCCCATCCAACTCCCCACCCTCACACACACTGCACCCCATCCAACTCCCCACCCTCACACACACTGCACCCCATCCAACTGCCCACCCTCTCACACACACTGTACCCCATCCAACTCCCCACCCTCTCACACAAACAGATGGTACCCCATCCAACTCCCAACCCTCTCAAACACACACACTGTACCCCATCCAAATCCCCACCCTCAACACACACACTGTACCCCATCCAACTAACCACCCAAACACACACTGTACGCCATCCAACTCCCCACCCCCTCACACACTGTTCCCCATCCAACTCCCCACCCTCTCACACACTGTACCCCATCCAACTCCCCACCCTCTCACACACACACTGTACCCCATCCAACTCCCCACACTCTCACACACACACTGTACCCCATCCAACTCACCACCCTCACACACACTGCACCCCATCCAACTCCCCACCCTCACATACACTGTATCCCATCCAACTCCCCACCCTCACACACAATATACCCCATCCATCTCCCCAGCCTCTCACACACACTGTACCCCATCCACTTCACCACCCTCTGACAAACAGACTTTACCCCATCCAACTCCCCACCCTCTCAAACACACTGTACCCCATTCAACTCCCCACCCTCTCACACACACTGTACCCCATCCATCTCCCCACCCTCTCACACACACTGTACCCCATCCAACTCCCCACCCTCTCACACACACTGTACCCCATCCAATTCCCCATCCTCTCACACACACTGTACCCCATCCAACTCCCCACCCTCTCACACACACTGTACCCCATCCAACACCCCACCTTCACACTCACTGTACCCCATCCAACACCCCACCCTCACACACACTGTACCCCATCCAACGGCCCACCCTCTTACACACACTGTACCCCATCCAACTCCCCACCCTCTCACACACACTGTACCCCATTCAACTCACCACCCTCTCACATACACTGTACCCCATCCAACTCCCCACCCTCTAACACAGACAATGTACCCCATCCAACTCCCCACCCTCACACACACTGTAGCCCATCCAACGCCCCACCCTCTTACATACACTGTAACCCATCCAACGCCCCACCCTCTTACACACACTGTACCCCATCCAACTCCCGACCCTCTCACACACACTTTACCCCATCCAACTCCCCACCCTCTCACACACACACTGTACCCCATCCAACTCCCCACCACATCACACACACTGTACCCCATCCATCTCCCAACCCTCTCACACACTGTACCCCATCCAAATCCCCACCCTCTCACACACTGTACCCCATCCAACTCCCAACCCTCTCACACACTGTACCCCATAACTCCCCACCGTCTTACACACACTGTACCCCATCCAACTGCCCAACCTCTCACACACACTGTGCCCCATCCAACTCCCCACCCTCTCACACACACACTGTACCCCATCCAACTCCCCACCACATCACACACACTGTACCCCAACCAACCCCCCACCATTTCACACACACTGTACCCCATCCGACTCCCAACAGTCTCAAACACACACACTGTACCCCATCCAAATCCCCACCCTCGCTCACACACTGTACCCCATCCAAATCCCCACCCTCGCTCACACAATGAACCCCATCCAATTCCCCACCCTGTCACACACTGTACCCCATCCAACTTCCCACCCTATCACACACAATGTACCCCATAACTCCCCACACTCACATACAGTACCCCATACAACTCCCCACCCTCTCATACACTGTACCCCATCCAACTCCCCACCCTCTCACACACACTGTACCCCATCCAACTCCCCACCCTCTCACACACACTGTACCCCATCCAACTCCCCACCCTCTCACACACACTGTACCCCATCCATCTCCCCACCCTCTCACACACACTGTACCCCATCCAACTCCCCACCCTCTCACACACACTGTGCCCCATCCAACTCCCCACCCTCTCATACACTGTACCCCATCCAACTCCACACCCTCATACACACACTGTACCCCATCCAACTCCCCACCCTCTCACACACACTGTACCCCATCCAACTCCCCAACCTCTCACACACTGTACCCCATCCTACTCCCCACCCTCACACAAACACTGTACCCCATCCAACTCCCCACCCTCACACACACTGTACCCCATCCACTTGACCACCCTCTGACAAAAAGAATTTACCCCATCCAACACACCACCCTCTCACACACACTGTACCCCATCCAACTCCCCACCCTCTCACACACACACTGTACCCAATTCACCTCACCACCCACCACACACACACTGTACAACATCCACCTCCTCACCCTGTCTCACACACACTGTACCCCATCCAACTCCCGACCCTTTCACACGCAAAGTACCCCATAATTCCCCACACTCACACACACAGCACCCCATCCAACTCCCCACCCTCTCACACACTGTACCCCATCCAACTCCCCAACCTCTCACACACTGCACCCCATCCAACTCCCATCCCTCTCACACACTGTACCCCATCCAACTCCCCAACCTCTCACACACTGTACCCCATCCAACTCCCCACCCTCTCATAAACACTGTACCCCATCCAACTCCCCACCCACCCAAACACTGTACCCGATCCACTTCACCACCCTCTGACACACAGACTTTACCCCATCCAACTCACCACCCTCTCACACACACTGTACCCCATTCAACTCCCCAACCTCTCACACACACTGTACCCCATCCAACTCCCCACCCTCTCACACACACTGTACCCCATCCAACTCACCACCCTCTCACACACACTGTACCCCATCCAACTCCCCACCCTCTCACACACACACTGTACCCCATCCAACTCCCCACCCTCTCACACACACTGTACCCCATCCAACTCCCCACCCTCTCACACACACACTGTACCCCATCCACCTCACCACCCTCTCACACAAACTGTACCCCATCCAACTCCCCACCCTCTCACACACACTGTACCCCATCCAACTCACCACCCTCTCACACACACTGTACCCCATCCAACTCCCCACCCTCTCACACAAACTGTACCCCATCCAACTCCCCACCCTCTCACACACACTGTACCCCATCCAACTCCCCACCCTCTCACACACACTGTAACACATCAAACTCCCCACCCTCTCACACATACACTGTACCCCATCCACTTCACCACCCTCTGACAAAAAGTCTTTACCCCATCCAACACACCACCCTCTCACACACACTGTACCCCATCCAACTCCCCACCCTCTTACACGAACTGTACCCCATTCAACTCCCCACACTCTCACACACACTGTACCCCATCCAACTCCCCAACCTCTCACACACACTGTACCCCATCCAAATCCGGACCCTCGCTCACACACTGTACCCCATCCAACTCCCTACCCTCGCTCACACAATGAACCCCATCCAATTCCCCACCCTCTCACACACTGTACCCCATCCAACTCCCCACCCTCTCACACACTGTACCCCATCCAACTCCCCACCCTCTCACACACTGTACCCCATCCAACTCCCCACCCTCACACACACACTGTACCCCATCCAACTCCCCACCCTCTCACACACACACTGTGCCCCATCCAACTCCACACCCTCTCACACAAACACATGGTACCCCATCCAACTCCCCACACTCTCACACACACACTGTACCCCATCCAACTCCCCACCCTCTCACATACACACTGTACCCCATCCAACTCCCCACCCTCTCACAGACACTTTACGCCATCCAACTCCCCACCCTCTCACACAAACAGATGGTACCCCATCCAACTCCCAACCCTCTCAAACACACACACTGTACCCCATCCAAATCCCCACCCTCAACACACACACTGTACCCCATCCAACTCCCCACCATCTCACACACACTGTACCCCATCCAACTCCACACACTCACACACACACTGTACCCCATGCAACTCCACACCCTTTCACACGAGAAGTACCCCATAACTCCCCACCCTCACACACACACTGTACCCCATCCAACTCCCCACCCTCTCACACACTGAACCCCATCCAACTCCCCACCCTCTCATACACACTGCACCCCATCCAAACCCCACCCTCTCTCACACACTATACCCCATCCAACTCCCCACCCTTTCACACACACTGTACCCCATCCAACTCCGCACCCTCTCACACACTGTACCCCATCCAACTCCCCACCCTCTCACACACTGTACCCCATCCAACTCCCCACCCTCTCACACACACACTGTACCCCATCCAACTCCCCAACCTCTCACACACACACTGTACCCCATCCAACTCCCCACCCTCACACACACTGTATCCCATCCAACTCCCCACCCTCTCACACACACTTTACCCCATTGAACTCCCCACCCTCTCACACACACACTGTACCCCATCAAACTCCCCACCCTCTCACACACACTGTATCCCATCCAACACACCACCCTCTCACACACACTGTATCCCATCCAACTCCCCACCCTCTCTCACACACTGTACCCCATCCAACTCCCCACCCTCTCACACACACTGTATCCCATCCAACTCCCCACCCTCTCACACACACTTTACCCCATTCAACTCCCCACCCTCTCACACACACACTGTACCCCATCCAACTCCCGACCCTCTCACACAGACACTGTACCGCATCCAACTCCCCACCCTCTCACACACACTGTACCCCATCCAACTCCCCACCCTCTCACACACACTGTACCCCATCCAATTCCCCACCCTCTCACACACACTGTACCCTATCCAACTCTCCACCCTCTCACACACACTGTACCCCATCCTACTCCCCACCCTCTCACACAGACACTGTACCGCATCCAACTCCCCACACTCTCACACACACTGTACCCCATCCACCTCCCCACCCTCTCACACACACACTGTACCCCATCCACCTCCCCACCCTCTCTCACAAATTGTACCCCATCCACCTCCCCACCCTCTCTCACAAATTGTACCCCATCCAACGCCCCACCCTCTCACACACTGTACCCCATACAACTCCCCACCCTCTCAAACGCACACTGTAGCACATCCAACTCCCCACACTCTCTCACACACACTGTACCACATCCAAATCCCCACCCTCGCTGACACACTGTACCCCATCCAACTCCCCACCCTCGCTCACACAATGAACCCCATCCAATTACTCACCCTCTCACACACTGTACGCCATCCAACTCCCCAACCTTTCACACGCAAAGTACCCCATAACTCCCCACCCTCTCACACACTATACCCCATCCAAATCACCACCCTCGCTCACACACTGTACCCCATCCAACTCCCCACCCTCACACACACTGTACCCCATCCAAAAACCAACCCTCTCACACACTGTACCCCATCCAAAAACCAACCCTCTCACACACTGTACCCCATCCAACTCCCCATTCTCTCACACACTGTACCCCATCCAACTCCCCAACCTCTCACACACACTGTACCCCATCCAAATCCGAACCGTCGCTCACACACTGTACCCCATCCAACTCCCGACCCTGGCTCACACAATGAACCCCATCCAATTCCCCACCCTTTCACACACTCTACCCCATCCAACTCCCCACCCTCTCACACACTGTACCCCATCCAACTCCCCACCCTCTCACACAATGTACCCCATCCAACTCCCCACCCTCACACACACACTGTACCCCATCCAACTCCCCACCCTCTCACACACACACTGTGCCCCATCCAACTCCACACCCTCTCACACAAACACATGGTACCCCATCCAACTCCCCATCCTCTCACACACACTGTACCCCATCCAACTCCCCACCACATCACACACACTGTGCCCCAACCAACTCACCACAATCTCACACACACTGTACCCCATCCAACTCCCCACCCTCTCACACACACTGTACCCCATCCAACTCCCCACCCTCTCACACGCACACTGTACCCCATCCAACTCCTCACTCTCTCAAACGCACACTGTACCCCAACCAAATCCCCACCCTCGCTCACACACTGTACCCCATCCAACTCCCCACCCTCGCTCACACAATGAACCCCATCCAATTCCCCACCCTCTTACAAAGTGTACCCCATTCATCTCCCGATCCTTTCACACGCAAAGTACCCCATAACTCCCCACCCTCACACACACAGTACCCCATCCAACTCCCCACCCTCTCACACACTGTACCCCATCCAACTCCCCACCCTCTCACACACACACTATACCCCATCCAACTCCCCACCCTCTCACACACACTGTATCCCATCCAACTCCCCACCCTCTCACACACACTGTATCCCATCCAACTCCCGACCCTTACACACACTATACCCCAGCCAACTCCCCACCCTAACACACATTATACCCCATCCAACTCCCCACCCTCTCAGACACACTGTACCCCATCCAACTCCCCACCCTCTCACACACACTGTACCCCATCCACTTCACCACCCTCTCACACACACTGTACCCCATTCAACTCCCCACCCTCTCACACACACTGTACCCCATCCACTTCACCACCCTCTCACACACACTATACCCCATCCAACTCCCCACCCTCTCACACACACTGTACCCCATTCAACTCCCCACCCTCACACACACACACTTTACCCCATCCAAGTCCCCACACTCTCACAAACACTGTACCCCATCCAACTCCCCACCCTCTCACACACACTGTACCCCATCCAACTCCCAACCCTCTCACACACACTGTACCCCATCCAACTCCCCACACTCTCACACACACTGTACCCCATTTAAACTCCCAACCCTCTCACACACACACGGTAGCCCATCCACATCCCCACCCTCTCACACACACTGTACCCCATCCAACTCCCCACCCTCTCACACACACACTGTACCCCATCCACCTCCTCACCCTCTCACACACACTGTACCCCATCCAACTCCCCACCCTCTCACACACACTGAACCCCTTTCAACTCCCCATCCTCTCACAAACACACTGTACCCCATTCAACTTCCCACGCTCTCACACACACTGTACCCCATTCAACTCCCCACCCTCTCACACACACTGTACCCCATCCAACTCCCCACCATCTCACACACTGTACCCCATTCACCTCATCACCCACCACACACACACTGTACCCCATCCACCTCCTCACCCTCTCTCACACACACTGTACCCCATCCAACGCCCCACCCTCTCACACACTGTACCCCATCCAACTCCCAATCCTCTCTCAGTCACTGTAACCCTTCCAATAACCCTTCTGTAACTCTCGCACACACAAACTGTACCACATCCAAATCCGGACCCTCGCTCACACAATGTACCCCATCCAACTCCCGACTCTCGCTCACACAATGAACCCCATCCAGTTCCCCACCCTCTCACACACTGTACCTCATCCAACTGCCCATCCTTTCGCACGCATTTTACCCCATAACTCCCCACCCTCTCACACACACACTGTACCCCATCCAACTTCCCACCACATCACACACACTGTACACCAACCAACTCCCCACCATCTCACACACACTGAACCCCATCCAACTCCCCACCCTCTCACAGAAACACATGGTACCCCATCCAACTCCCAACCCTCTCAAACACACAGACTGTAACCTATCCAACTCCCCAAACTCTCACACACACTGTACCCCATCCAACTCCCCACACTCGCACACACACTGTACCCCATCCAACTCCCCACCCTCTCACACACACACTGTAGCCCATACAACTCCCCACACTCTCACACACACTGTACCCCATCGATCTCCCCACCCTCTCACACACTGTACCCCATCCAACTCACCACCCTCTCACACACACTGTACCCCATCCAACTCCCCACCCTCTCACACACTGTACCCCATCCAACTCCCCACACTCTCACACACACACTGTACCCCATCCACATCCCTGCTCTCGCTCACAAACTGTACCCAATCCAACTCCCCACCCTCTCACACACTGTACCCCATCCAACTCCCCACCCTCTCACACACACTGTACCCCATCCAACTCCCCACCCTTTCACACGCATTGTACCCCATAACTCCCCACCCTCTCACACACACTGTACCCCATCCAACTCCCCACCCTCACACACACACTGTATCCCATCCACTTCACCACCCTCTCACACACACTATACCCCATCCAACTCCCCACCCTCTCACACACACTGTACCCCATTCAACTCCCCACCCTCACACACACACACTGTACCCCATCCAACTCCCCACCCTCTCACACACACTGTACCCCATCCAACTCCCCACCCTCTCACACACACTGTACCCCATCCAACTCCCCACCCTCTCACACACACTGTACCCCATTCAACTCCCCACCCTCTCACACACACACTGTACCCCATTCACCTCACCACCCTCACACACACACTCTGTACCCCATCCACCTCACCACACTCTCACACACACACTGTATCCCATCCAACTCCCCACCCTCTCACACACACTGTATCCCATCCAACTCCCGAACCTCACACACACTATACCCATTCCAACTCCCCACCCTCACACACACACTGTACCCCATCCAACTCCCCACCCTCTCACACACACTGTACCCCATCCAACTCCCCACCCTCTCACACACACTGTACCCCATTCAACTCCCCACCCTCTCACACACACTGTACCCCATCCACTTCACCACCCTCTCACACATCACTATACCCCATCCAACTCCCCACCCTCTCACACACACTGTACCCCATTCAACTCCCCACCCTCACACACACACACTTTACCCCATCCAACTCCCCACACTCTCACAAACACTGTACCCCATCCAACTCCCCACCCTCTCACACACACTGTACCCCATCCAACTCCCAACCCTCTCACACACACTGTACCCCATCCAACTCCCCACACTCTCACACACACTGTACCCCATCCAACTCCCCACCCTCTCACACACACACTGTACCCCATTTAAACTCCCAACCCTCTCACACACGCACTGTAGCCCATCCACATCCCCACCCTCTCTCACACACACGGTACCCCATCCAACTCCCCACCCTCTCTCACACATTCTACCCCATCCAACGCCCCACCCTCTCACACACACTGTACCCCATCCAACTCCCCACCCTCTCACACACACACTGTACCCCATTCACCTCACCACCCACCACAAACACACTGTACCCCATCCACTTCACCACCCTCTGACACACAGACTTTACCCCATCCAACTCCCCACCCTCACACACACACTGTGCCCATCCAACTCCCCACACTCTCACACACACTGTATCGCATCCAACTCCCCACCCTCACACACACTGTACCCCATCCAACTCCCCACCCTCTCACACACACTGTACCCCATCCAACTCCCCACCCTCTCACACGCACACTGTACCCCATCCAACTCCTCACTCTCTCAAACGCACACTGTACCCCAACCAAATCCCCACCCTCGCTCACACACTGTACCCCATCCAACTCCCCACCCTCGCTCACACAATGAACCCCATCCAATTCCCCACCCTCTTACAAAGTGTACCCCATTCATCTCCCGACCCTTTCACACGCAAAGTACCCCATAACTCCCCACCCTCACACACACAGTACCCCATCCAACTCCCCACCCTCTCACACACTGTACCCCATCCAACTCCCCACCCTCTCACACACACACTGTACCCCATCCAACTCCCCACCCTCTCACACACACTGTATCCCATCCAACTCCCCACCCTCTCACACACACTGTATCCCATCCAACTCCCGACCCTTACACACACTATACCCCAGCCAACTCCCCACCCTAACACACATTATACCCCATCCAACTCCCCACCCTCTCAGACACACTGTACCCCATCCAACTCCCCACCCTCTCACACACACTGTACCCCATTCAACTCCCCACCCTCTCACACACACACTGTAGCCCTTCCAACTCCCCACACTCTCACACACACTGTACCCCATTCAACTCCCCACCCTCTCACACACACACTGTATCCCATCCAACTCCCCACCCTCACACACATTGTACCCCATCCAAATCCCCACCCACACTAACACTGTACCCCATCCACTTCACCACCCTCTGACACACGGACTTTACCCCATCCAACTCCCCACCCTCTCACACACACTGTACCCCATCCAACTCCCCACCCTCTCACACACACTGTACCCCATCCAACTCCCCACCCTCTCACACACACTGTACCCCATCCAACTCCCCACCCTCTCACACACACTGTACCCCATCCAACTCCCCACCCTCTCACACACACTGTACCCCATCCAACTCCCCACCCTCTCACACACACTGTACCCCATTCAACTCCCCACCCTCTCACACACACACTGTACCCCATTCACCTCACCACCCTCACACACACACTCTGTACCCCATCCACCTCACCACACTCTCACACAAACACTGTATCCCATCCAACTCCCCACCCTCTCACACACACTGTATCCCATCCAACTCCCGAACCTCACACACACTATACCCATTCCAACTCCCCACCCTCACACACACTATACCCCATCCAACTCCCCACCCTCTCACACACACTGTACCCCATTCAACTCCCCACCCTCTCACACACACTGTACCCCATCCACTTCACCACCCTCTCACACACACTATAACCCATCCAACTCCCCACCCTCTCACACACACTGTACCCCATTCAACTCCCCACCCTCACACACACACACTTTACCCCATCCAACTCCCCACCCTCTCACACACACTGTACCCCATCCAACTCCCCACACTCTCACAAACACTGTACCCCATCCAACTCCCCACCCTCTCACACACACTGTACCCCATCCAACTCCCAACCCTCTCACACACACTGTACCCCATCCAACTCCCCACACTCTCACACACACTGTACCCCATTTAAACTCCCAACCCTCTCACACACGCACTGTAACCCATCCACATCCCCACCCTCTCTCACACACACTGTACCCCATCCAACTCCCCACCCTCTCTCACACATTCTACCCCATCCAACGTCCCACCCTCTCACACACACTGTACCCCATCCAACTCCCCACCCACTCACACACACTGTACCCCATCCAACTCCCAACCCTCTCACACACTGTACCCCATCCAACTCCCAACCCTCTCACACACTGTACCCCATCCAACTCCCCACCCTCTCACACACTGTACCCCATCCAACTCCCCACCCTCTCACACACTGTACCCCATCCAACTTCCCACCCTCTCACACACACTGTACCCCATTCAACTCCCCACCCTCTCACACACACACTGTACCCCATCCAACTCCCCACCATCTCACACACTGTACCCCATTCACCTCATCACCCACCACACACCAAACTCTCACACACACTGTACCCCATCCAACTCCCCACCCTCTCTCACACACTGTACCCCATCCAACTCCCCACCCTCTCACACACCCTGTACCCCATCCAACTCCCCACACTCTCAAACACACACTGTACCCCATCCAACTCCCCACCCTCTCACACACTATACCCCAACCAAATCCCCACCCTCGCTCACACACTGTACCCCATCCAACTCCCCACACTCTCACACACACTGTATCCCATCCAACTCCCCACCCTCACACACACTGTACCCTATCCACTTGACCTCCCTCTGACAAAACAACTTTACCCCATCCAACACACCACACTCTCACACACACTGTACCCCATCAAACTCCCCACCCTCTCACACACACTGTACCCCATCCAACTCCCCACCCTTTCACACGAATTGTACCCCATAACTCCCCACCCTCTCACACACACACTGTACCCCATCCAACTCCCCACCCTCTCACACACACTGTATCCCATCCAACTCCCCACCCTCTCACACACACTGTATCCCATCCAACTCCCGACCCTTACACACACTATACCCCAGCCAACTCCCCACCCTAACACACATTATACCCCATCCAAATCCCCACCCTCTCAGACACACTGTACCCCATCCAACTCCCCACCCTCTCACACACACTGTACCCCATCCACTTCACCACCCTCTCACACACACTGTACCCCATTCAACTCCCCACCCTCTCACACACACTGTACCCCATCCACTTCACCACCCTCTCACACACACTATACCCCATCCAACTCCCCACCCTCTCACACACACTGTACCCCATTCAACTCCCCACCCTCACACACACACACTTTACCCCATCCAAGTCCCCACACTCTCACAAACACTGTACCCCATCCAACTCCCCACCCTCTCACACACACTGTACCCCATCCAACTCCCAACCCTCTCACACACACTGTACCCCATCCAACTCCCCACAGTCTCACACACACTGTACCCCATTTAAACTCCCAACCCTCTCACACACACACTGTACCCCATCCACCTCCTCACCCTCTCACACACACTGTACCCCATCCAACTCCCCACCCTCTCACACACACACTGTACCCCATCCACCTCCTCACCCTCTCACACACACTGTACCCCATCCAACTCCCCACCCTCTCACACACACTGAACCCCTTTCAACTCCCCATCCTCTCACAAACACACTGTACCCCATTCAACTTCCCACGCTCTCACACACACTGTACCCCATTCAACTCCCCACCCTCTCACACACACTGTACCCCATCCAACTCCCCACCATCTCACACACTGTACCCCATTCACATCATCACCCACCACACACACACTGTACCCCATCCACCTCCTCACCCTCTCTCACACACACTGTACCCCATCCAACGCCCCACCCTCTCACACACTGTACCCCATCCAACTCCCAATCCTCTCTCAGTCACTGTAACCCTTCCAATAACCCTTCTGTAACTCTCGCACACACACACTGTACCCCATCCAAATCCGGACCCTCGCTCACACAATGTACCCCATCCAACTCCCGACTCTCGCTCACACAATGAACCCCATCCAGTTCCCCACCCTCTCACACACTGTACCTCATCCAACTCCCCATCCTTTCGCACGCATTTTACCCCATAACTCCCCACCCTCTCACACACACACTGTACCCCATCCAACTTCCCACCACATCACACACACTGTACACCAACCAACTCCCCACCATCTCACACACACTGAACCCCATCCAACTCCCCACCCTCTCACAGAAACACATGGTACCCCATCCAACTCCCAACCCTCTCAAACACACAGACTGTACCCTATCCAACTCCCCAAACTCTCACACACACTGTACCCCATCCAACTCCCCACACTCGCACACACACTGTACCCCATCCAACTCCCCACCCTCTCACACACACACTGTAGCCCATACAACTCCCCACACTCTCACACACACTGTACCCCATCCATCTCCCCACCCTCTCACACACTGTACCCCATCCAACTCACCACCCTCCCACACACACTGTACCCCTTCCAACTCCCCACCCTCTCACACACTGTACCCCATCCAACTCCCCACACTCTCACACACACACTGTACCCCATCCACATCCCCGCCCTCGCTCACAAACTGTACCCAATCCAACTCCCCACCCTCTCACACACTGTACCCCATCCAACTCCCCACCCTCTCACACACACTGTACCCCATCCAACTCCCCACCCTTTCACACGCATTGTACCCCATAACTCCCCACCCTCTCACACACACTGTACCCCATCCAACTCCCCACCCTCACACACACACTGTATCCCATCCACTTCACCACCCTCTCACACACACTATACCCCATCCAACTCCCCACCCTCTCACACACACTGTACCCCATTCAACTCCCCACCCTCTCTCACACATTCTACCCCATCCAACGCCCCACCCTCTCACACACACTGTACCCCATCCAACTCCCCACCCTCTCACACACACACTGTACCCCATTCACCTCACCACCCTCTCACACACACTGTAACCCCATCCAAC